>NW_027249086.1:0-1200000 GCF_030848795.1 Temnothorax nylanderi | reverse complement strand
TAATTTTCTTCTACGGTTTTCGTTTCCTTTTTAAGAAATAAAGATGTTAAAAAAAATCAATACAAAGTAATATGTTACAAAAGTTTCTCTTGGTGTAAATTTTCAAAAGGAGGAAAGCAAGTTTGAAAGAATAATATGATAAATCAACATTCTCTGAATACATATTAGAAACCATTTTTTTATATACAATTTCTTTTTTATTATCTGGTACATCTTTTTTCTAATTAGACTGATTGCTAATATATCTTTTAATATGCATAAAAATATATATTTAAATTCTTAGTGCTTCTGCATGATAGTGCAATAATTTCAGATTTTTTGCCATCACCTATTACTTCAGACTATCAATCTTACTGAAAAGGAACCTGCGTAGATTTAAACAAATAATGGAGAATTATGAATAATATGAGGTTTCCAACGCTGAGCTTTTTATGTAAACTCTTTCAAAGGATCTATCCATTCTTGATGGGGTAAAATAATAACTTCTATAACAAATGCAATAAATATTAAATTTATAGTATTGATTTATATAATTAATTTTATTCTGTCTTTATATAGAAAAATATACACTCAGTCTTAGCATCAGAGTAGAGGGTAACGCAGCTGATGAACAGTATAGATATAATAACAAACTGAATAAAAATCTTATTAATATATCATTATGTTATAATAATTAAGATTTTTATTCAGTTTGTTATCTATACTGTTCATCAGCTGCGTTACCCTCTACTCTGATGCTAAGACTGAGTGTATAGTTTTCTATATATAAGGACAGAATAAAATTAGTTATATAAATCAATACTATAAATTTAATATTTATTGCATTTGTTATAGAAGTTATTATTTTACCCCATCAAGAATGGATAGATCCTTTGAAAGAGTTTTACATCATTCATTTACATTACAAGAAAAAAATTATTTGAGGTGCAAGAGATGCAGTAAATTGCCACGTCTAATAAGTACCCGCGTCAATCAGACCAATTCGAGTTACTATTATTAGGTACGATATCTTTTAAGGAACACTGCACTGCTAATCTAGGCAGATGCATAAATTTCTTCTCGACAGAATAGATATTATATTGATCTACGATTGCGCAATTTCCAAAATCTATGTACTGAACTACGTATGCATCCTTCCACGTATCAATATTCACAACTTCCGCTCGATAAAGAGCTCTATCTTCAGAAAATATAGCTATAACTGCTGAACCAACCTAAAAAAAGTTACACTTTTATTAACTCGATCACAGTAAAAACAAAGTAACACTAAATATGCATTATAAAGAAATATATAACTTTACCTTTTATTTGAACCTTGAAGATTTTGTAAAACAGGTGCAACCGTGTAACATAAATTATAAAGGAATATATATCAAAACATATTCCTTTATAATACGCAGATAAGAACAGGTGACGAAGAAAAACCACCAAGATTTCTGTTCTGCGCAAATACTTGCTCGCGCTTCTTTCTTCTTAATTGCAACAATTGGTTTCTACGTTCATCTTTCCGAAGATTCTTCTCAAAATGCTTAGATGACTTTCCGATAACATTCTGTTTATCTATGCAAGAAAAAATAAGATATAAATCCTCTTTATAGCGTTTTTCACTGGCAGAGCTGGTACGCACTCAGTGCACGTTAAAGCTGTTGTACACTGATTTAATCTCTAATATTCAAAGTAAAATGCAAATATTTCGACTGATAAAATCAAGGGAACCACCATTTGATCTTTTCGCGATTTTCTGCCGATGTTAAGGCCCGTATTCATAGCCAGTTTTATAGATGTTAGCCTTAAATTGATAGAAATAAACCTTAAGTCGTAGGCAAATAAACCAATCTTCGATTACTTTAATGTGAGATAATTTTTCGGTTTTTTTCGTTTTTAAGACTAATAATAAACCAACAAACGCTAAAATTAGACCAACAATCATCAGCAAACGATTACGCATCGATTAGGCTTTTTTTTAATTAAAAATAAAATTTTTCCGGCTAACTTAAGGCTAATTTTTCTTTTTTAATTTAAACAAAAATTAAGAACCAACAAACGTTCTAATTAGGCCAACAATCACCAACAAACGACCAACAAACGATTAAAAAAAAAAAAATTAATAAAGTCGAAGTTGACCGGCTAACTTACGGGAGGTGGCAGTAGCTGGCAAAAACCGCGAGTCTGGCATCCTTGAATGGAGATGGAGATTCGTGAAACCGGAAGAGACTCTCGTCACTCGTGCTTTGTATCGATTATCGAAAATGGCGCGCATTGCGACTTTTTTTAAGTTACAAACGTGACATTTTATTTTACTGGATATCACAATCACAGACGCTCGCGCGCGCTATTTACCTTGATTATTATACAGTTATTATTACACTATTAACTCCTTAAATCGTACATATATATAAATTAAAATTTAAAATTTAAAGTATTTAAATATTTTCTGATATATATATATATATATATATATATATATATATATATATATATAGATGTGACCTGTTTTTATCTGATGTGATACATCCGATAGAAACAGATCAACCTATAGAGGCCCACCACCACCACCGCCAATTCCGATCGGCGGTCCTCTTTTATTTACAATACGTTTTTTTACATTTTTATCATTTATTTTATTTCGCTATATATATTTTTTAAATACATACAACGTTATAAAAGAGTTACATTATAAAATTAAAAATATAAAGTGTACAGAAAAATTTTATTACAAAACTTTACCATATACATATATACAACATTAGAAAAGTTACATTATACAATTAAAAATATAATATGCAATAAAATTATATACAATATTTCTTTTCGACGTGTAATTACATATGCAACATTCGGTATGCGTACAATAATGCGAAATTCTTATGAGCAACTATATACGATCAAGAAGATTGTTAATAAATTTATTACTAATATTTCCCAAAGGAGACTGTTAATTATTGGCATGCTATACAGAATTTACAGTTTTGCAAAGTTCCCTTGTTTGCCACTACCCTCTAGCTTTAAAAGTTTAAAACATAGATCAAATGGGCAAAAGTATCTCTGAAATGTTTTACATTAAAGTGCAAAATAATGGCATTAACCTACAAGAGGATATATTAGATCTTTGTAATGATTATTCACCAAGAGACTTCCACATAACTGACATCTTCTATTTGTCTTTATTTATTGTCTTGTTTTATTTATTGACCAGTTCCTTTCCTTTATACATATAATGCTTCATCATATTAGATTAGTATCCTTTTCACCTTGTAACCGAAGCTAAATCTTCAGTCGGTGCGCCAATCTTACACAGAAAGCATTGTCTCGTATCGAATTCGAACACTATTGCGAAGTAACTATTGCGAAGTCGACTGTTTGGTAAGTAGATTACACATTATCATATAACACTTACGAGTTACTATATTTATTAGATAATTTCTTTGGTCTTTTCTCTCTGATTTATAAGTCAGCAGTCAATGCCACGGGTGATTTTGTTCACAAATTTCGCGTCCTAACCACTGATTTAAAGTACATGTCTACATTTCCACTTTATATGCGTTATTATTGACGACTCGTTTTAAGATCATAACCGAATTTTAATTTATTATAGTAAATATTACAAAGTTTGCATAATTGAAAACTATATAAGACGATAGGGCTAGTGAACAAAGCTAAGTATAAGTGCTTAAAATATGTATTATAAATTAGTAAATTGAAAAAACAAACGTTTCGTCCTTGAATACGATCATCTTCAGTGCGCGATATACGGATAAGAATTATCCAATGGAAAATAGACAATTGTTGAATTCCAACGGAAAAAACTTAAGTTAAAATCTTACATTATAATTAAGAATTGATTCGATAAATTACATGTGTAGTATCTGACCTTATTGAGAACCTCTTAATGTCTCTCAATAAAGTCAAATACACATGTAATTTATCGGCTCAATTCTTAATTATAAAAAAAAACTTAATTAAAAACCGATATATTAATTCAAGTTTTTCCGTTGGGATAATTCTTATCGGTATATTGCGCACTGAAGATGATCGTATTGAAGGTCGAAAATGTATTCTTTCAGTTTACTGAAATACATATAATACATATTTTAAGCACGTATACCCAGCTTTGTTCGCTAGCCCTATCCTCTTATATTGTTTCAAATTTTAATTGTTACATTTTGAAGAGAGTCTAAAGCTTGAGACCAAAACGTCTGTAATTTGTATTTATGTTTGTATTAAAGTTAATTTTTGTATTTTATATCTCTCACTTTAACAACGGCATTTTGCTCTTATTTTCCTTAAGCTTGGAATATGATATATATATACATATATATATATATAAAGAGCGTATTTCTTATTTTTGTTCAATTTTTATATATTCACTTTATGCTCGTCGGAAAGCTTAAGATTATTTAATTTACCCATCACCGCGTCGCTGAAGATGGCTCAAAATTGAGCCGAAACGTATACAATTTGTATATTAAATTATTAATTAAATATTACATAACGTTAACTCACGCACAACTAATCGCGTTAGACTTTCAAAGGCTATACTTTTTTCGTTACCGGTTAATATTCTTAGAAATCAGATACGTAGCTAAAACGCATATAAGAAACTAAATCGAATTCCGCGGGAAGTTAAATTACAAACATCGCGTTAACAAAACAATTTGGAAATGAATAGAATCAAATAATCATGTTACAACAGATATCCAGAAAAAATGATTTGTGTCTTTGTTAAATAGCAATTGCCCATATTTTTAGAGTTCCCAAAAGCATTTTTTTTAAATATCGATTAACCATTATTTTCTTTTAATGATATACTAATATCTCCTCAATCTCGTAAATTATTAAAATATTACATTCTCTTTAACTATACAAATGTAAGAAATATATTTTTAGAGAGAAACTGCGAAATGGCGTTCATAATGGAGTACTGGGTCCTGGATTGCATAGGAATTCTTATAATTCTCATTGGAATCGCTTACTACATAACTCGCAATTTCAAGTACTGGAAAAAACGAGGCGTTCTGGAAATACCGCCAACGCCATTCTTTGGCAATTTCAAAGAGTGTCTATTCCTGAAGAAATCCCCATCATACTTTCTAAAAGAACTCTACGAGCGAAAGAAGGATGTACCTTATATAGGTTTCTACATTTTTAACAAGCCCTTCTTGTTGCTTCGCGATCGCACAGTCATTCGGCACGTCCTCACAGCAGATTCTAATTTTGACAATCGATACTCCTCGGCCGATCCAAAGGATCGTATTGGTTACGCCAATCTCTTCTTCACGAGAGAATCTCACTTGAAATGGAAATTCAGAATAATGCAATTTTTTCATAACAATGATGTACATACGTATACATTTGACCTGATGCTAGAATGCGGAAAGCATTTAGATGAATATCTTGACTCATTGGAATTAAATGGTAAGTTGGAGGGTATATTAATTTAAATAATCCTTGAAATTAAGAAATGTAACAAGACGAGGAAACAAGATAAAGACTGTGACTATAATTACAATCATCTGTAAAATTTTTGTAGTATTAAGATATTTTATGTTACTCTAATGCACACGTAGATGTTTGCTTGTTCTCTTCTAATATAATATAAAATGCGAAAATCAGTATAATATCTGCAGGCTAAACAGATTTAATCAACTGATAACATTGCCGGCAGGTAATGGACAAATAATGGACGTAATGGATGTAAGTACAAAATTTACCATGGATGTGATATGGAGCATTGCTTTTGGACGCGGTGACGTGAACACGTTTCAAAATCCAGACTCCGATTACAGCAGACATGCCAAAACGATGTTAGAAAATAATTATAGGCGCACCTGGAAGATGCTCGCAATATTCTTCCTACCAAATCTAACTCGTTTTCTTGAACTAAAAGTGTTCGGTAAGAAGACATCCGATTTTATGCGCAAAATTTTCTGGGAGACAATGCGGGATCGCTATAACTATATATCGGAATATGACGAAGATGAGTATCCTGAGCCTCCTTTCATTCCTCAAATCGATCCTCACCCGCGTTATTATAAGAGATACGACCTCATCGATATTCTAGTCGACATCAAGTGGAATGTTTCTGGATGGACATACACTGAAAATTTCGGTAAGCGAAATAATTACTTTGACATAATTTATATAAAAGAATAAATAAAGATGTGTAACATAACGGCTTGCGATAACAAAATCAGAGTAACCGTCATGTTTGATCAATAATCATGAGAAACGAATTTATTCACGGCAAGTATCAAAAGCTTTTAGAACTTTATAGATGAATTAAATTTCAGACCTTGGACATGTCGAAGAGGATGATCTTTTGGCACAAGCAGCTAGTTTCTTCTTATTTGGTTTTGAAACCATCTCAACGACTGTGGCCTTCGCGTTGTATGAACTCGCATTGCAACCTAAAATTCAGAACACTCTAAGAAATGAAATACTCGAGGTACTGAAGAAATCCAATGGAAGAGTTACACATAGCATGGTATGCGACTATCATCCGCTGAGTCTCTTTCGTAATTTTTTTATTTTTGTAAATTATTTTTAGTGATATATAATTTTAAATTTAATGTATATACATTTATGACTTATAATGCAAAGAAAATATATTTTAAGTCAGAGAAAGTGAACTAAAAATTAAGAGAAAACCTTAAATTTGACTATGTGCAATTCTAATTTAAATAAAAAATTATTGTTATGCATTGTTTATTATTACTAGATACAAACGTCATTACCGTATCTCGATATGGTGGTCTCAGAAACTTTGAGAATGTACCCGCCATTGGGATTCCTAAATTACATGGCTAAGAAAAATTATGAAGTGCCGGAGCACAATCTCGTAATTGAGGAGGGTACGCCGGTTTACGTTTCGTTACTTGGCCTACACTATGATTCAAAATATTTCCGCAATCCTAATATATTTGATCCGGAGCGATTTAACGAGAGGAACAAACGTAACATACCGGAAGACGTCTATATCCCATTCGGAAGAGGCGAACGTTTTTGTATGGGTAAGAAAATCGATTTTAATATAATCTCTATATCCTACATTAAGATATTAATACATATTTCTTCAGTTCTTCTTCATCAACATAATATAGACTACATACACTTATATATTTTGTAGCCGAGAAATTCGGACTTGTTCAAACGAGGTTAGTCCTGCTTATAATATTGAGTAAATACAAGGTGACACGGTGCGAGAAAACTTCGATACCAGTAAAAATTGATCCAAGAGGACCCATGACAGTGCCATTAAACAATGTATTATATCTCAAGGTCCAGAAAATTAACCCTTTAGCGGGCTGTGTACATAATTATGTACAGTCAAAAAAGAAAACTAAAAAAACTAAAAAAAATAAAAAAACTAAAAGAAAGTAAAAAACTTTCATCAGGGACGAACGGGATCGATGTGTGGCCCCTAAAGGGTTAATACTAATGTTATTTAGAACAAAATACGTTTTTAGTTAAAATAAATATACAATTATCCTTTTACTTTAAGGACGCAATCAGTGTTTTGATAAGAAATCTGTATGATTAAATATAAAAATTAATAGAAGAGTGCCCAGAAGATGATGAAGCAAGACAAAGAAATGCTAATCCTAAACCTTTGCCAGTTTCGCCAAGAAGGGGAATGATGATAGAAGAACCAGAGCCGGTAGTTACAGGAATGCAAACACGTAATGCAGAGAAATCGGAAGGAGAAAGCATACCTTTTACTAAGAAAAAATTAGAAGAACCGCCGTTTATTGAACACATAGTCCATGCAGAAATACACAATAATTCAATAAATCAGATAAATAATAATGAATCTTTAGAAATGCACAATGATCCAATAAATCAGATAAATAATACTGAATCTTCACCTTTAGAATCGTCAAACATTATAAATAACACTCAAAACGAAACACTTGAAATAGAAACATCCTTAGAAAACATTAACAACAATGACATGAATTCTTTAATTAGCGACAATGAAAATATAAATATTTAAATTCACAAATAACTGTACCATCTAATCTTTTAGAAATACTAAATAGTTTAACAGGAGATTGTGAAAATTATGAGATTTATCAAAATAAGCCTACGCATGTAAATTATTGCGAGGACCACACGAAAATTACAGAGGAAAGAACCAACGACGACAAACCGAAAGACGACCAGGAAGATCAAGTTACTGACGATGGCGACTCCGAGGAAGAAGAGGAGGTAGAACGAAGTGAGGAAGAAGGAGACAGCGACAGTGAAGAAGATATAGACACAACATTCAATGAACTTACGATTACAGACGAGACCTTGGACAGAACTGAAAAACAAATAATAACGCGAGGACAAAAATACAGTATAATAAATAGTCGTGATCAAATATTTATGAGAAGAGAACATTATTTATATTTCCTAACCGCAAATGGTAAACCTACTATTCGATTGAAAAACCGATTAATTAAACTTTCCGCGAAACACAATATATATAAACCAATTATATTTACCGCATGTTGTTCCGCCGGCGCCTGATGCCTCTCCCTGGCCTCCACCTCCTCTCAGGCTGCTCGGGATGTCCCTCGTGTTCCCTCGATGCGAAGCAACGTTGCTCCTTCCCGCGTGGACATTTTCTGTAACATAAAAATAATCGAATCGATTAAATACGTGTCACGCGAATCGAACATCTTATTCGTTATTCAGAGTAATATTATATTTTAAATTACTTCTTCGAAAAAGGTTTCTACGTTAGAATCAACTTGAATCAAATTTTTCAAAATATTTCTTTTTACTAATTTAAATTCCGAAACACGGTTTAATGTAAGAACTGAATAAGCACAAAGAGGGATTCTATATCTTAAAAAAAAATAAAAAGTAACACTTACCAGAAGTGTTGGTACGCCGATGCCCGATGCCTATCCTAGGCCTCCTCCTCCTCTCAGAGTGCTCGGAATGTCAGCTACGCAGGATTCCCTCGCTGCTCCGATGTCACCTTCTGCGTCGTTATTTTCTGAAACATTCAAATGAACGATTCGATTAAGTAAAGACAGAAGAGATAGAAAATTTTTGGACATAAGTGACATAGTACGTGAAAATCAATTACACTCACCACTTTCTTTCATGCTGTTCCGGCCGCAAAATCCACCCCCACCTCCGGGTCAGATAGGAGTCTCGAGCCACATTGAGACTCGTGGCAATGCAGTGTGACTTCATCCCTTAAGCAAGAAAAATCAAGAAGCATTTCAGCTATATTGCATTAATTTTACAACGTTTTTGCAATATAGTCAAAATGTTTCTTGACTTTTCTCGCTTAATGGAAATGTAATTGCTGAAAGGAATTAAAAATTATTCCCTACCTGCGTTTTAACTAGGTCCCTTTTTTTTTTTTTTTTTTTTACGTGGTGGAAATCTTCCATCACTGGAATCCCCACGACGTCCTGGAGGCAACCCGTCAGCAGTGGCAACCAGTCACGGTGGCTGTGCCACCGATCGGGGAGCACCACTGGTCGGGGAGTGCCTCCATTCTTCCGGGGTTTGAGTGACCAGTGACCCCCCTTTCGGGAGGAAGACTCCCCCTTCCCCGGGGCGGGGCGGGGGGAGTGCCGGATTCTGCGGAGAGCAGAACATTAAAGTTCCGCCATTTCCCCGCAGCCTACCGGCTAAAACCACCACGAGTGACCCTAACAGAGGATTTATTTATTACACGCTCACTGCTGAGAAAAGCGTGATGTCGCCGAAGGCAGACAGGGGGAGGATTTATTTGTTACACGCTCACTGCTGAGAAAAGCGTGATGTCGCCGAAGGCAGACAGGGGGAGGATTTATTTGTTACACGCTCACTGCTGAGAAAAGCGTGATGTCGCCGAAGGCAGACAGGAGGAGGATTTATTTTTTACACGCTCACTACTGGAGAAAAGCGTGATGTCGCCGAAGGCAGACAGGAGGAGGATTTATTTTTTACACGCTCACTACTGGAGAAAAGCGTGATGTCGCCGAAGGCAGACAGGAGGAGGATTTATTTTTACACGCTCACTACTGGAGAAAAGCGTGATGTCGCCGAAGGCAGACAGGAGGAGGATTTATTTTTTACACGCTCACTACTGGAGAAAAGCGTGATGTCGCCGAAGGCAGACAGGAGGAGGATTTACTTTTTACACGCTCACTACTGGAGAAAAGCGTGATGTCGCCGAAGGCAGACAGGAGGAGGATTTACTTTTTACACGCTCACTACTGGAGAAAAGCGTGATGTCGCCGAAGGCAGACAGGAGGAGGATTTACTTTTTACACGCTCACTACTGGAGAAAAGCGTGATGTCGCCGAAGGCAGACAGGAGGAGGATTTACTTTTTACACGCTCACTACTGGAGAAAAGCGTGATGTCGCCGAAGGCAGACAGGAGGAGGATTTACTTTTTACACGCTCACTACTGGAGAAAAGCGTGATGTCGCCGAAGGCAGACAGGAGGAGGATTTACTTTTTACACGCTCACTACTGGAGAAAAGCGTGATGTCGCCGAAGGCAGACAGGAGGAGGATTTACTTTTTACACGCTCACTACTGGAGAAAAGCGTGATGTCGCCGAAGGCAGACAGGAGGAGGATTTACTTTTTACACGCTCACTACTGGAGAAAAGCGTGATGTCGCCGAAGGCAGACAGGAGGAGGATTTACTTTTTACACGCTCACTACTGGAGAAAAGCGTGATGTCGCCGAAGGCAGACAGGAGGAGGATTTACTTTTTACACGCTCACTACTGGAGAAAAGCGTGATGTCGCCGAAGGCAGACAGGAGGAGGATTTACTTTTTACACGCTCACTACTGGAGAAAAGCGTGATGTCGCCGAAGGCAGACAGGAGGAGGATTTACTTTTTACACGCTCACTACTGGAGAAAAGCGTGATGTCGCCGAAGGCAGACAGGAGGAGGATTTACTTTTTACACGCTCACTACTGGAGAAAAGCGTGATGTCGCCGAAGGCAGACAGGAGGAGGATTTACTTTTTACACGCTCACTACTGGAGAAAAGCGTGATGTCGCCGAAGGCAGACAGGAGGAGGATTTACTTTTTACACGCTCACTACTGGAGAAAAGCGTGATGTCGCCGAAGGCAGACAGGAGGAGGATTTACTTTTTACACGCTCACTACTGGAGAAAAGCGTGATGTCGCCGAAGGCAGACAGGAGGAGGATTTACTTTTTACACGCTCACTACTGGAGAAAAGCGTGATGTCGCCGAAGGCAGACAGGAGGAGGATTTACTTTTTACACGCTCACTACTGGAGAAAAGCGTGATGTCGCCGAAGGCAGACAGGAGGAGGATTTACTTTTTACACGCTCACTACTGGAGAAAAGCGTGATGTCGCCGAAGGCAGACAGGAGGAGGATTTATTTTTTACACGCTCACTACTGGAGAAAAGCGTGATGTCGCCGAAGGCAGACAGGAGGAGGATTTATTTTTTACACGCTCACTACTGGAGAAAAGCGTGATGTCGCCGAAGGCGGACAGGAGGAGGATTTATTTTTTACACGCTCACTACTGGAGAAAAGCGTGATGTCGCCGAAGGCGGACAGGAGGAGGATTTATTTATTACACGCTCACTACTGGAGAAAAGCGTGATGTCGCCGAAGGCAGACCCTTAGGAGGATTTACTTGTTACACGCTCACTACTGGAGAAAAGCGTGATGTCGCCGAAGGCAGACCCTTAGGAGGTTTTCTGTCAGGGTTTTCCTTCCCTTAGGTCGGTTAGGAGAGCCTAAGCTCCTCTCTCACGGCTCCGACCAGCCGAGCGGACTTTTTATAGAGGCCGCTTACCTCGCGAGTCCTTAAAAGGACTCCCCGGTCCACGACAGACCCGTAGGGCTGCCGTAGATTGCGGTACTTGTGTGCTCGGGTACTCCGGGTGCGCAAAACCCGTAGTGGAGGGCTCCCCCGTGCCCCTAAAGGGTCCGGGAGGACTCCCCCCACCCCCTGGAGGGAAGATTTATTACACGCTTAACTTTATCAGCGTGATGTCTTTAGCAGACAAAATTTTTTACACGCTTAATTTTTTTCAAGCGTGATGTCTTTTGCAGACTCGAGCCACATTGAGACTCGTGGCAATGCAGTGTGACTTCATCCCTTAAGCAAGAAAAATCAAGAAGCATTTCAGCTATATTGCATCAATTTTACAACGTTTTTGCAATATAGTCAAAATGTTTCTTGACTCTTCTCGCTTAATGGAAATGTAATTGCTGAAAGGAATTAAAAATTATTCCCTACGTTTTAACTAAGTAGCTTTTTTTTTTTCTTTTTACGTGGTGGAAATCTTCCATCACTGGAATCCCCACGACGTCCTGGAGGCAACCCGTCAGCAGTGGCAACCAGTCACGGTGGCTGTGCCACCGATCGGGGAGCACCACTGGTCGGGGAGTGCCTCCATTCTTCCGGGGTTTGAGTGACCAGTGACCCCCCTTTCGGGAGGAAGACCCCCCCTTCCCCGGGGCGGGGCGGGGGGAGTGCCGGATTCTGCGGAGAGCAGAACATTAAAGTTCCGCCATTTCCCCGCAGCCTACCGGCTAAAACCACCACGAGTGACCCTAACACCGCGTCGAGCGAGCAAGGGGGGAAGTCGCGCCGCGTGTCACTGCCGCCGGTAGACAACGCGCGTATTTATACGGTCGAGCGAGCAAGGGGGGAAGTCGCGCCGCGTGTCACTGCCGCCGGTAGACAACGCGCCGATTTATACGGTCGAGCGAGCAAGGGGGGAAGTCGCGCCGCGTGTCACTGCCGCCGGTAGACAACGCGCCGATTTATACGGTCGAGCGAGCAGGGGGGGAGGTCGCGCCGCGTGTCACTGCCGCCGGTAGACAACGCGCCGATTTATACGGTCGAGCGAGCAGGGGGGGAGGTCGCGCCGCGTGTCACTGCCGCCGGTAGACAACGCGCCGATTTATACGGTCGAGCGAGCAGGGGGGGAGGTCGCGCCGCGTGTCACTGCCGCCGGTAGACAACGCGCCGATTTATACGGTCGAGCGAGCAGGGGGGGAGGTCGCGCCGCGTGTCACTGCCGCCGGTAGACAACGCGCCGATTTATACGGTCGAGCGAGCAGGGGGGGAGGTCGCGCCGCGTGTCACTGCCGCCGGTAGACAACGCGCCGATTTATACGGTCGAGCGAGCAGGGGGGGAGGTCGCGCCGCGTGTCACTGCCGCCGGTAGATAACGCGCCGATTTATACGGTCGAGCGAGCAGGGGGGGTGGTCGCGCCGCGTGTCACAGCGCCGGTAGATGATTATAATGTTGCGGTTGATTACGAATCGTTGCGATCGTTAATAAGCGCGCGTTAATCATATCGGAAAAAAATAAACAACTACGTTGGATCGTTAATAAAATCTTAATTAAGTGACTTAATTTTGCTTTTAATTTTACAATGATACGCGTAATTAATGTATTCGTCCAAGAATTAATACACAGCAGCAATGGAAAGTAAAACAGAATTATATTATCAAGAAATGAAAGAATTTTATGTTAATCGCGTTCTAATAAAAATCGTCGTGATTATATCTTCCCGGAAGAGGAGAACGAGCGAATATAATTTTTCTAGCTCTACCGGGAATCGAACCCGGGACCTTTGGCTCAATAGACCAGTGCGCTGTCTACTAGGCCATGCTCGTCCTCAATAAAATATACACAGAGAAAAAATAATGTTGTATCAACAGCATTAGTCTAATTGGAAATAATCTTGTTTTATTTCATTAAAACAAAAGCATAATGTATTGAATTAACAAGATTATTTCCAATTAGACTCAGGCTGTTGATACAACATTATTTTTTTCTCCGTGTATATTTGCCAAATTTAAATAATTGCCTATAAATTTCAGGCGACTGGTATACTTCGCATGTTCTGCGATACAAATAACATTAGATGCATTAATAAATAATGCATCGACATAACGTATGTGCTTATGGATGCATTCTCCCGTAAGCACAATAAATCGATAAATAATGATGATGCTCCAGGATTAATTATTTAGCCTAGTCTGATCTAGTCTATCCATTTTAGAGCAACGAATTTGTAAGAAGTCGCATTTATCTATAGTACTATTATGTGGATACAATACATAAATATATCTAATATAGGTCTCACAAATTCGTTACCCCATATTATTGTAAAAAATTCGTCACTCACCGATCCGATGCGCAACGGGCGGAGTAATTCGGCCACGTAACTACGATGATACTGTAACAAAAACGAAAGATATAAATTAAAGAGGCGCTGAAAATGATAAATGTTTCAAAAAATACACATAATTTTACGCGCATCTAAATTCGTCTTTCAATTAGATTCACTGATATAATTATCTATTTTCCGGAAAAAATATTTACAAAAATAAATTTTTATAAAATTTTAAATAATTTCTTTTTTTCTAATTAGTTTTAGCTTATCGAAATAAAACTCCGAATAAATGAGGAAAAACTATTAATTTTATGCAGATAAAAGATGATACTTACCCCAAGGTTGCTCCGCCGGGGCCCGATGTCTCTCTCAGACCTCCTCCTCCTCTCAGGACGTCAGGCTTCCTCCTCTCATCGCGCACAGGACACTCGCGAGAAACACTCGCGGATAATAAACTACAATCGCGCGCGGACTAATTTCATTAAAAGTCTTTCTCGCGCGATACTGTACGGCACTCCCGTTTAAAAAAGTCCTTTAGTCCGATTATACTTGAACGGCACTCCCGAAGCAAACGCGACGAACCGGCTGCGGTTCGTTTATTCAATTAAATCGGCGGACGAGGGTACGTTAGCTTCCCCGTCTTTGAATTTTTATCCAAGCAGAACAAGAGTTTTGCTTGGGTAAAATCCTCGTACTGGGTACTGGGCCTTCCCACCTCGCCAAGGTCGTACCCATGGGAAGGAAGTACTTTACTCTGTAGTAATATAAAAACAGGTAACATAAGATTGATTAAACAAAACCACAATTAAGATTGAATATCGTATGCACATTACGCCGCGGTATCGAGCACGTAAATCTCGCGAAGGTAAGTACTATTAATGCATGCTTTGCACGATAAGGAGTCGCGATTATACGCGGCACGAAATACACGAGTCACAAAAATAAGAAATATTCACGAACGAGCGTTGTATCGTTGTATCACAGCGTGCTATTTACTTGAATCATTTACTTGAATCACGATACGATTTCACGTTGTCACTCGGCCCTCTTTCCGCTCTTCGAAAAGAATCGGGGATAATCGCACGACAATTCCGGCACAGCACACAGCACGTTCAAAGCACGACACGATTCGAGATATGCCGCGTAAATGAATGCCACGCACATTCGATGGTCCAGCGACATATGGCGGCCCGGGCCGGGACGAGCGATTATCGCCCGCGAATATCACGACGAAACTACAAATCACTCACGACACGTCACGACTCGCAATTGCCGTACGAGGTACCTTCGCCTCGACGCCCTCGACATCTCCGTCTCGAGCGAGCGACACATTAATTCATTCACGACACTTGATACACACTTGATGCAAATTATTGAGCGCCTCGTCGATTATTCCCGCGAAACGAGGAGCAGGAATGCCAATCGCACGAACGAGCGCGCGTTCCGAATCAGCACCCACGGCACGGAGCACAAACACTTGACACCTGTTCGAAATTTATCGGGAGAATGACTGATTGTGAGTAATATCCGCAGGTGAGGGTACTCCGAGCGTCGGCAAAACAAGTATCAAGGCTGTCTCGCCGATGGAAATGATCGTCCGCGCGCCGACTTTGCACGTACGTTGCTGCGAAATCGGCGGACTCATTCAACGGTCGCGATCGCGGTATTGCGACTGCCAAGGCCGAGGCCGAGGTGCCGACTGCCGAGTGCCGCGTGCCGCGTGCCTCGCCGACGCGCGGCGGCGGGCGGCGAGAGCGGCCGAACGTGATTCGGCATTCGGCCGGATTCGAAGGCTCCCGGCTCGACTACCTCCCGTAACTTAGCCGGTCAACTTCGACTTTATTAATTTTTTTTTTTTTAATCGTTTGTTGGTCGTTTGTTGGTGATTGTTGGCCTAATTACAACGTTTGTTGGTTCTTAATTGTTTTTTAAATTAAAAAAGAAAAATTAGCCTTAAGTTAGCCGGAAAAATTTTATTTTTAATTTAAAAAAAGCCTAATCGATGCGTAATCGTTTGCTGATGATTGTTGGTCTAATTTTAGCGTTTGTTGGTTTATTATTAGTCTTAAAAACGAAAAAAAACGAAAAATTATCTCACATTAAAGTAATCGAAGATTGGTTTATTTGCCTACGACTTAAGGTTTATTTCTATCAATTTAAGGCTAACATCTATAAAACTGGCTATGAATACGGGCCTTAATCGGCAGAAAATCATTCGTATGTATTTAGCCGGAAATAAACGTCTTTTTAAAGAATCTCTATATGAAATCGTTTGTATTTCGTATGAAGACTTTTGAAGTGCAATTGAAAAGGTTTGTGAGTCATTCGTTTAATTGTAATTAATTATTTATTTTTACACCATGCATTTAGCCGAAATAGATAAATTAATAAAAGTTTTTATATGGAATCGTTTGTATTTTGTATGAAGAGTTATGAAGTGTGATTAAAAAGGTTTGTGAGTCACCCAGATAATTTTAATTAAATATTTATAAACTCGGTAATTATATATAGCCGAAATATAGATTTTTAGTTATTCATGTTAAAAGAAGAAGGCGCTAGTGTTCCCGAAGGTCCGTCTGCAGTCAGAATTAATATAAACGTTTTAAAAATTATTTTATACTGAAATAAATAAATATACAGGCTATAAGCCTGTATAGCTATAAGCGATAGTTGCTAATTGCGTTCCATCTTGAATTTTTTTTACAGTCGTTTATTAGGATTGCCCTGCGTTGATTGGTTGGTTCTAAAAGTAAGAGCCAATCACGTTCGACTGCTACTCAGCGGCTTGGGGTCTGCTGAACGCGCCCATTGCTCAGCGCGTTTCAATCAATAAAAATAAACCACTGTTCTACACCTGTCCATACCTGTGTCAACTGTCAATTTTGTACAGGTTCAGGTTAGGTACAGGGTAATTTCATAGAGAAATAAAATTCTTGAGCTCGCGATATGAAAAATGACGAAATGCCACATAACGTGGAAGAGCAAAATTCTCAGGTAATTAGTTGAAATTTATTTAATTGTCAATGGTCTATATTATAATTATAAATTTCAAGTTATGAATAGTCAATAAATTATATATTTTGCTATATATATATTATAAGTGCAATTATAAATCATTTATATATTTTTACTCCTGCATTACTTGTGACACGAGTTTTCAATTGCAGACGGCACATGAGAATAGTACATGTACATCTGATACAGGACCGAAGATACAATCTCAGAATGGTCCAGCATTTCTTACAGTTTTAACATTTGCATGCGAAGCCTTAATAGCGTGTGCAAGACAACTCGATATAATGGATGAAGAATACGGCGATGGAAATTATGGAACCATCCTTGCGTGTAGTGCCAATGCCATAAAATTAGCAATCAAGGTTATAAATGGCAATGAAATGAAGTAATAAATCTATATTTTTCTTTTTGTTAATAATCATAAATATCATATGTTATATTATATTATAGGAGGGGAGAATTTCAGCAACGAAACCCTCTATAACATTTATACAAATCAGCCACATTATTGAAAAAGAAATGGGTGACTTAGATGGTGGAATGTACTTGTTATTTTTTGATACTGCTGCTAAAGTAAGATTATATCAATAGTAAAATCTTGTTTCATCGTTAAGACTGAGAAGAGAAATTTTGAGAAATATTTTAGAGTTTTCTCAAGTTTCGAAATGACGAGCAAATGACTGCCAATATATGGTTAACTGCTTTAACATCTGCAAACAAAATGATGTCCGAGGTTAGTGGAACGTCAATTGGTGATCGAACTATGTTGGATGCTTTGGTACCTGCGGAAAATAAACTGAGAGACGCATTAAATTCTGGTTCAAGTCCTGTCAATGCATTTGGAGAAGCTGTCAAAGCTGCCGAAACATTTGCTATGCAAACTGTGCATATGTCAGGATCTTTCTCTGTTGATTCTGCCAATTGCAAGGTATTACTTGGTTGTATGATGTATCGTACACATCATATGTATGTATATGTATATTTAGACTTGAGATATAATTATGATTCATGTATGTTACGTAGATATTCAAATATCCAGATCCTGGAGCACATGCTGTGGGTATATGGATGAGAGCTGTTTACGAAGGTGTCAAATTGAAATTTGGCTACGAACTTGATGTATAAAAGAAAAAAGAACATTTTCTTTCATTTCTCCTTAACATTTTCTAGTAAAATTACATATTCGTAAGAATTTTATAATGCAATATATAATTTATAATTATAATTTATATTATTGATTGTACCAATTATTGGATTACTTTGATATACAGCCCCTCCCAATTGACAACCCGTCATGCAAATGCATAAATTTAGTTTCGTTCATACACACACACACACGTGACATGTGATTGTGTGTGTGTGTGTTGCCTGTCACTGCGTGGACCAATGTCGAGATTCGAGATTAGCTATCATAATGTCACGTGTCTCTGCCCCGACTTCATTTTTGTTTTATCACGTGAAAAGGATGAAAAAAATTAACTTCGTCGTAAAGACTTGCTGAGCAACTTACGAAGAAGCAGGTAAATAAGATAGGGTTACGTGTTGTAAAAGTATTTCGACAGAGGTTATGTCGTAAATTTTGTAAACCACAAATTGTAATTATGTTCATGTGAATCGCATTCTGCGAATGTCTAATAATACATATTTTGTACCATATAACCATTAAGTTATTAATATATTTTGAGAAATATAATATTGCAATATTGCTGTAACAAATGTAATTTTGTAATTCTATTCATTATTATACATACATGCGGTACAGATTGTTGAATACCCATGAATACCTATGAATATACTTTTAGGCTGCTCCATTTATATAAACAATCTAGGATCATGTGAAGAATCATAATAAATAATTTTTGGGTTCTCCCTCTATGAGAGAGAGAGAGAGAGAAAAATACAAAATACAAGGAACTCCTAGAAACCTGTGTCTTTCAAAAGCAATGAATGCTGCAATTGCACTGTGCACCTTCTGTGAAATGCATGGACCTAAAGTGATATTTACCACGCAAACGTATCGTAACTATGATACACAAAACACAGAAAAACTAAAATTCTATGGACCTAAGGAAGTGTTGAGACAAGGTCATACTCCCTTGGAGGATGGACAAGATGAGTGCGAGGGCTGTCAAAGCATTGGGAATGTCAAGTATTTAAGTAACGAGCATGAAACAAGAACATCTTTTTTGTCTGCTCAACAATCATTAATGCAAGATATTGGAAACCTGCTAAAGCATGCTTGCGTTAGGTATAATTAGTGTATTTTATGGTTTACAAATTTCATACTAAAATTATTACAAAAATTACTATATGAATTATTATAAACTTATTTTATTCTTAATATAAATAATATTAATTTTATTTTATAAAAAATTTAAGTTCCATATTTTTTTGATAAATTAAATTTCTAATGTGTATAACGATTTAGTTTTTTAAAGCTCCTTCATTACTGGTTTCTTTTTCAAGGAGTCTAAGTTGCGAGGTGCACCCTGGTAAGGAAGGTGTGTGCTACTTTGGAGATGAGTACAGAGGGCATGTTTTAAGTCATACTTTTACATTGAAAGATGCCCAGGTGAATTATGCAACGAAAAAGCATGTTTGGTAGTTATTACAACTTACAACAAATTTTTCAAATCATGCCATTATTTAAATTGCTAAAACCTAGTGATTTTGTCACAAGTTTGTTCCATTGTTTTTATGTTGGAATATGGACAGGCTGATATATATTGATTTTTTTCACAGGCAAGAGGATTTAGAAGATGGTGCAGTTTTATTGTTTTCATGAGAGACAAACAATTCTTGTTGAACATGTGGCCATTTTTGATTGACAATTTAAGAGAGGTAATTAGAGAATTGCAAGATTTTTCAGAGAAAAGATATAATGCGGAAGAAGCGGAATGTCCGCAAAGAGCAATGAGATTGACGACGGCGAACAACGGGATGGGTTGCCACAGTACTTCTATTAAACAATCTAGAACACTTGGCGATATAACAAATGAAAAGCATGTTTTTGTAAGGTAAGTGTTCCTACACAAATCCTGCATATAAATTGCGATAGATAATATCGTGTACAATTATTTTATCGTATACGATATTATTTGCTAAAGTTTTAATATTTTAATTATCTTACTGTGTATATATAATGTTTCAGAATTCACATGTGGTTAGTATGGATCCTGAGTGCTGGGGCGAGGCACTTTATAGAAATTTTCCCAATGAATTTATTAGATGACGAACTTAATTATAATTTCGAGCATCAAATTGGTTAGCAATTATAAGCATTCTCCTGTCTACGATAACAATTGATATTAAACTATACCTTTTTCTTAATGGAAGTCATAATGTCACAAATAATTTACAGAAACTGAAGAAGGTTTTACTTTAGTGAACGCAAAATTGCCAGTAAACTTTAATTTTAATTGGGACGACTCTGAGCTTTTGTCAGAATTTTCTGAAATCGCAGAAAAATCTACCGCTGTAATTTTACGAAACCTGAAACGAGTACTAGGGAAAGATCAGTTTAGACAATTGCTGTATTCCTGTTTAACTGGTGTTCAAGTCTTGGTGAGAGGTCCAAAGATTCAAAGATTGGAATCTTTGTATGGACTTAGCAGTCTTGTACCAAGAGCATGTCGACGGGTAAAAACACAAACACTGGAATACATGGATCCGGATACATGTAACTTTATCGGTATTGCATGCTATTCTAGAAAACATAACTACAAATAATCTTTTATTGAAAAATATTTCGCAGCGACATTGCGTTAAAATTTTCAGGTGTAGACACCTCGGTAGCAGTTCCTTTACCTTGTGCAAGTGTATGCAGGCTAGACATAATACTCAACGAACACAAAGTTGGGAATGCAAAATCCCATATAGTTAAATGGGCCGGTACTTTACCAACAAAACTTCCGACCTTACTAATAAAGATTGAAAAATCACTTGATAATGAAAAACTTGGAAATTCAGTTCTCAAAGCACACTTTACGACTCTTCAGGAAGAATGGGCTAAGTATGAATCGTCAGCATTTATAATGTTTTACACAGAATGTCTATATTTCTATATATATATATATATATATATATATATATCCGTTACTGTTGTGCAGCATTGCAAAAGTTGTTCACGCGATGCGTGGACGAGGCCATCGTGGCGATCTCTCTGGACTAATGCTCAGTTTGGGCGCTGGACCTCAGGACAAAAAGTTGCTGGACGCATGGTCTATGGGATTACCATCTAATCCAGCATAGTTTCTAAAGATTAATTCGTTTTATTGCACACGTAGTATATCGTTGGATGTAATATTTATTGCAATTTACGTGTATATATATTATTCCGATTCCTCGCGTTTGTTCGAGAGGAGCGCTTACTGTGTGTTCAAGGTTGTGTCTTTTTTTTATTTATAATTCAGTCAAAAATAAAGACGAGAGCTGTGTATTTTGACGAGTTTATGAATTTATTGAATATAAACATTGATGATGAATAACTATATATATCTCGTTTCATTTGCTTCAAGTTGAAAAATGGATGTGCAATTGAAGTTTGATATATTGAACGATAGTAATTCTCATGACGAAAAAAAAACTGTAAACATTAATTGGCAATTTTTAATTATACTTTTTAAATTGTATATATTTGCAATTTATTTACAATATTTAAAAGGCATGTTTACAGCAGTTTACAGCTATTACCAGGCAAGAGAACCAGATATAAATGTAGATAGACCGAGCGACCTTGCGTCACTTGCGTGCCGAGTATACCGATGATACTTTGATATCGGATAAATAAAGAGATGGAATAATATATATCTCTCTTTCTCTCTCATTCGTGCCTGCGCAGTGTTCGATACGTCCGCGTGATGGAATATTCAGCGGTTCTGATTATTCCATTTTTTTTTGGAAGAAGCAAAAAAGTTTCTACATTTTCTTTTTAAATATAATCTAATATTATTTATATATTATTTTTATAGCGTTGAGATAAATTTTTTTGAGTGTCATATTTATAATAGCGAATTTATATACGTAACGCACTGTGAAATAATTAATATATTTATAAATACTGATAAATACTAAACTCTAAAAGAATATTCTATAATTTGACAATATAACGATTTTGGACTGGTTAAAAATGATTGGCTTCTCTCCTCCCGAGTCAATTTGCTTCACTTTTATTTCTTAGAGTTAGCAATCTAGTTGTATTTACTTAAGTCTATGGCCATAACACGTGGCTTTTCTCGCGTGCAAGTATATAAATTCGTGCAGCTGATAACTGAATAACTGATAGGTATCACATAAGAATCACAGTAGCGTCAGTGTCAGTACTGTCAGTAGCTGCTAGCTGGTCACAGCTCACAGCTGGTAGTTCTCTGCTCTGTAGCCTGTAGCTGTAGCTGGTAATAACAGCTGATATTCGGTAGTGCTAACAGTGATTGGGTACGCGGTGAAAATCATGAATATCGTTACCTGCATTGCACCGGTCAACATTGCTGTTATTAAATATTGTACGTATAGTCAAAAAGCTTTATTATTCTTCAGCGAGAAACTGAAATGTTTAATAGCTTTATTTTACTGATTTTATTATATTTCACGTGTACACACACACACACACACGCGCGAGTTGTACTTTGAAATTTCGACCGATACATATCTAAAATAGTAAATTTTTATTACTTAATAAATTTAACGTATAATATAAGTTTTCGGAACATTTTCAACTAGTATTTTGAAAGACGTCCATAATTTGTGAATTAATATATTAGCTAAAAAAATACTATCGGTATTCGCTTTTTAAAATGTGTATATTGATTTATTTGAATAATGGAATACAAAGTTCATGTTAACTTGAATACGTTACACGCGCGTCGTTCGCGCAGTTCGTGCCACACGGCAATATTTGAATTTGAATAGCTATCGCGGTAGGATAAAAAGTGGTAGGAAAAACACAGTTACAATGACAATATGGAAATTGTCACACGGGGGCTACCCTTTAGTCTCATATATCTGTTTTTTTTTTAAGTAAAAATTAACTTTTTATCGTAGATTTGTATGATTTTAGGGGGAAAGAGGGATGAATTCTTAATTTTACCAACCAACGATTCCATAAGTGCCACTTTAGACACAGACCAGGTACTTATATAACATAAAATTCTAAATGAATGAGAGGAAGAGAGCGAGAGAACGTAAACACGTTAGAGATATCTTGGCAATGTGTTACAGCCTTTTCATATTTTCTTTATAGTTGCATGCAAAAACTACTGTAATGATCAGTCCTGATTTCAAAGAAGATCGTATTTGGCTGAATGGAAAGTATGTTGAGGAAGTATCATTTTCATTATTATTCTCTTTTTATTCTATGCGATAAATTGACATATTTTCAGAGAGGAAGATATAAAAAATGCAAGGCTTCAAAATTGTTTAAAAGGAAGTAAGTTTGTGCGTAAAAATTTACTAAAAATGTATACTGCAGTGTAAATTAAATTAAATTAATCTTCTCCTTTTTCTCGTAAGTCAGGAAACGTTCACAATTATCTGGTTACACAAACGACTGGAAGATTCACATATGTTCCAAAAATAATTTTCCAACTGCTGCTGGTTTAGCTTCCAGTGCTGCAGGATATGCATGCCTTACAGCAGCATTAGCTAAGCTTTACAAAATAGAAGTATGATAATTTATTTTTTCCGTTTAATATATTTATTATATTTTAAAATATAATTTGTATTGTGTATACTCTAAACTCTAAAGATATCTTTCTATAGGGAGACATTAGCATCATAGCGCGTTCCGGTTCTGGATCAGCATGTCGCAGTACTATAGGTGGTTTTGTAAGATGGCACATGGGTTCTGACAAGTACGGGACGGACAGTTTAGCAAAGCAAATCGTGCCTGCGTCTCATTGGCCTGAATTGAGGATTTTAGTGCTTGTTGTAAGAAAAGAAACCTTTTTCTACGTATATTGATAATAAAGATAGGAGGGATACTTATAAATATTTACAGGTTAGCGATGAGCAAAAAAAGGTTCCAAGTGCAATAGGTATGAAACGAAGCATGGAAACATCTCAACTCCTGCAACATAGAATAATGCATGTAGTCCCAGAAAGAGCTAATGAGATGCAACGAGCGATCGTTGAAAAGGATTTCAAAAATTTTGCCCAACTTACTATGAAGGATTCTAATCAGTTCCACGCTGTGTGCCTGGACACGTATCCTCCATGTATTTATATGAACGATATTTCCAACAGTATTATAAATCTCGTACATTCCTATAACGATGCAGTTAATGACGTGAAGGTAAATGAAATATTTTTCATATTTGATTTGCATTTTTCTATTTCTATAAATTACAGCACAAAAATAGTTAGACACATTTTATTTTATTATATGCATGAAACATTGCTAGGTTGCGTATACTTACGACGCTGGACCGAATGCTACGTTATATTTACTAGAGAAAGACGTATCAGCGGTGATAGGTGTTCTAGATCACTTTTTTCCTCCTGAAAATTTTACGATTGAATACAGAAGAGGATTACCTGTTGAAGGCATTAAGCCTTCGCAAGTATGTGTTTCATGTATTAAATATATATTCACGCATATTAATTGATAGATATTAATTAATTATTCAAACAAATATGTGCATTTATGAATTATCCTTATTATTACAAGTATTATCTTGTACAGGGTCTCTTGGAGAAATTAAAGCTTCAAAAGTATCCACCAGGACAACTTAGATACATGATATACACTAAAGTAGGAGATGGACCTAAATATCTCAATAAAAATCCACAGGATCATTTGTTAGATGATCAGGGTAACCCTATTAATTGTTCTTGATATATTTTTTTACATCTTTACTATTTACTATTTACTGCTCTAAGTATCTTGAAATAAATCATTTATATTTTCTCCGATTTTGCTATTTTCAACTTTTATTTTCTCCAAATTTTTATGCTCCCAAAAGTACAGTTACAAAAAGTAAAGTTACAACATTCTTCATTTGTGTCTAAGTTAATCCTAGCTTATAGTTTTATTCCTAATCTTAAAAAAAAAAGAGAAATCTTAGCCTGTATAAAAGTCATTCTTCTTTTTCAATTATATTGGCACTCGGTTCATTCTAGGATTTATTCCCCGTGTTTCGAACTCTGGTAATGATAATAATAATAGTTCAAACAATAGATGATGCAACACGACGATAATTATAAAGCACAAACTCGGAAATGTGTGTGTGTGTCCGCAAGTCATCGCGGGTACCCAGACCCAGATACCCGGTTCTTTTCCCAACTTGTAATATTTATTCAACTGATTCAACAATCAAAATAAACCGCCGTCAAAAACATCATATCCGGTTTTACCTCACGACGGCACATATTGGCCGCGTTCAGCAGATACAACTGTTGAGTTCGTCTTATCAACACTCTGCGTTGATTGGTTGGTTCTAAAAGTAAGAGCCAATCACGTTCGACTGCTACTCAGCGGCTTGATCTGCTGAACGCGCCCATTGTCCGATCCCCTGCTTTAGAATCTCTATACCTGACCAATCACTAAAAGCGCCATATAAAATCAAATCACTGTGATTGGTCAGGTCAGGTACAGGCCAGTACAGGCATGAGGCAATAGAGAATCTGACATTGTGCAAGGCCACTGCAAGGGCCTTTACACGTATGTCGTATGTATATATGCATGTATGTGCATACATATGCGTATATAATGTAATTTTATTTGTAAATCATGAATCGTGACTGACGTTTAAAGAGACAGGAGCCAATATAAATTAAAGAAGAAGAAGTGATTGACGTTTATTGTAAACATATATTCGATATCGTGGTCTGATGCGTATCGTGCAAGGTTTATAAGGATGAAAAAACAATTTACAAATTACATTACTCGACTATATAGCTATTCGGTTCAAAGTGTGACTGAGTGAGACAGTGTGAGATATCAATTGAGTCAAAGCAGTCAAAGAGCATAGACAGCATAGTAGACCATGTCGTGCAAAATGGAACTTGTAAAAGCTGTTTTGGAGAAAATAGCGAATAGCAAAGGTTTTGGTCGATGTATGAAAAATGTGAGTACAAGAAATTTCATTTAATTCACCAAAATATTTTATGTATCTAATTAGATACCTAGCTCTAAACCTAGCAATTATTTTGTGTTATCTATTTCCTATTATATATATATATAAAGATACCAATATATGTTGTTTATACATTGTGTATGCATGATTTCTGAATAGGTGAGATTACTGTCAGCTGGCGATGGAAAATGCAAAGCGCAATTTACTGTGGCGGAAGAGCACTTAAATCTCGGTGGTTTTTTACATGGTGGTTTTACCACTACCATTATAGACTGTGTATCTACATATGCATTAATGACTCACAAAACTGATCCTCCTCCTGGTGCTTCTGTAGACCTGCATGTGACGTAAGGATATCAAATTTTTATCAAATTTCTTTATTTTATTATATTTTAATCATTTTTATATACACACACATTTGAAATTACTCTCTATTACGCTAATCACATTATCAATCTTTTCTTCATGCATGTTTCGATAAATTAAATCTGCTCTACACTGATGTAAAAATGTATATGCAATCTACGATATACATTGGTTAGAGAGACTAGAAATTGAATTGAAATGTAACGATTGTAACTTAGTAATTTTTATTAGTAAAAAAATATGCAAAAATGCTTAGATTGTACAACAGAATAATTAATGGCACAGGTTTTTGAAGGCTGCATTTCCTGGTGAAACAGTGACGGTCGATGCTAAAACTGTGCGTGCCGGGAAGAAATTGGCTTTCCTCGCAGTGGAGCTTACAAAGAACGACGGTAAGGATGTGGTTGCTCGTGGGCAACAAACAAAGTATCTCGGATCGGTTAGTCAATGAAACTAGAGGTTATTAGCTTGATTTATAAATGTCGATAAATGTATATAGTGTACCTAATGTACATATCCAACGTATGTAATAAAAAGTGCAGGAGTTTTATATTAGTGCGTTACTATAAAAATTGTTCAACAATAAGCTTTGCTGCGATACGTATAACACGTATGTCGTATACAGTATTGAGTATATTGAGTATACACAATACTCGGCCTGTATCGCATCATACGTATGTGCAAACGTCTAACGATCGCGCGATGCTACTTCTGCAAATGCTTCTATTTATAACAATATAACTGCATAAAGAATATGGCGTATATCTGAAATGCAAGATTGCAAGAGCGCGACTATCTGCGATAGAGAGGAGAGAAAGGATGATCTTTCTATCGTCGTGTTGCAATGTCTTTTAAAAGTGACTCGAGTTCTTTCACTCTTTGCGACAAATCGTCAGCCTGCTCTCGCAATGTCTTAGCCTCCCGATCACTTTCTTCGAACATCCTTTGCAAATATTCGACTTTCTCGTCGCGATTTAACGAATCCATGTCCTTGACGTAGTCACGACTGGGTGCAAGATATTTCTCAGCTTCCCTACGCGTACGCACGCGAGAAATAGTATTGTCGCGATCCTCGCAATTGTCGCAACAATCGGACCACGCGCTCAAGTCTACGTAAGGAATCTCGTCACAACTGACATAGTCATTACGACCTTCGGGCAGTAGAAACACGTTGGGTTGCACGCGAGTAATATTGTCGCCGTTGTCGCACAAGATTCTGGCTAGTGACGCTTGTTGGATCTGTGCGAGCTGTTCCGCGGTAAAAGCGCTCGGATTCTCATACCAGAACCGATCGCCATCCCGGGTCCGCCGGAATTGTTCCAATAGGAGACATTTGAACAACGGTCCGACTTTCATCCCCGGCAATTGATCCTCGAGAATACCACCGACCCAGACGTCTATATTGCCCGGGTGGCCATACAGTTCGCGCAGCTTCTGTCTCACTCGACTGCTGCTGATATCGTCAGCGAGATGCTCGAATGTCTCCACGCGCGACATGTTGCAATAAGCGCGCCATTCTAGATAGCCGGGAAGCCCGTGATCTCTTCCTCGCTGGATATTCATCGCCGCCAGATCCAGGGCAACCGCGTGCGCGGTACGGAACAGCTGTTCGGTGAGCTCGACATTGAGATTCTGTTCGGGCAGCTTCAGTTTCGCCGCCTTGACGTACATACCTCGGATCAGAGGGTCGACGCCACCCTCCTCCACCAGTCGCCAGGGCGCGAAAAACGCGTCTCGCAGATCGAGAGGACCCTGAGGGATCGGTTGGAAGGAGGCGTTCAGGCGCTCGAGACGCGGCTGGATGAGCGAATGGCCAAAACGTAGAGCGGCGGTGGCGAAAACGTTGGATATGCTGGCGTCGATGTTGGGATCGTAGCCCCGGTACGGCGGCCAGAGCTGAGAAGTTTCGTCGATTGCCGGTCCAAATATTCGCGGCAGCCAGTGCCGATAAGTGATGTGTTGCATCTCAGCGCCGACGATACGTCTCGCTTCCTGATACAGTTTCTCGCCGTTCCAGTGTGGATTCATCTCGCGTAGCGCGCGAGCGATGCGGTTGTGCTCGCGCAGCCATAAAGTGTGCATGGCCAGTAGGCCCACTTGCTCGTTCGCGCGAATGTCCCCGGCTACGAAGCAGTTGATCGAGCTCTCCAGTGGATTCCTACGACAGTCGACAAACTGGCCGGACGCGTACGGCAGCAGAGGCTTATGACCGGGAAGCGTGGGACCTTCCCGGAGCAATCCACGATCCGTCGTCAAGTCGCGCAGATCACGCGCCAGCTCGTCGTCGTAGCCATAGACTTGCGATCCGTCCAGGTAGCTGGTCAACTGATTCAGCTGTTCCCGAGGCGTCAGGCCACCCCATAGTATACTGGTCGCCCCGGAACCGCACACGGCGCTACTTCTCACGAAGTCGATGCATCGTCTGTTGTTGATGCGCGGATCACCTGGCGGCACTTCCATTGGGAAGCAGGGCGCGGCGTTGTCGCAGGATTTTTTGCAGTCGATCCCGTCCCACGACTCGCTCGACACCGATGGTAACGCGTGATCGAGATCATGGTCCAGGAACTGACCCCACTGCATCACCATGTGGGTGATCTGATCGTCCGACGTAATATCGTGAGTAGAGATCAGGGTGGTCGACACGAGGCGTGCAGCGGGCTTCGGATAACCGTAGTACCGCCGTCCTTTCTCCCAACCGACCGGCATCGAGAAACCGTTTTCGTAGATGGGTTGCAGAATTCTTCGAAATCCCGTGTACGACGAGCCCCAAGTACGATGGCGCAGATTATTGCAACTGCCGTCCACGGTCCGGTATTTGTGGTGGAAGCACCTGTTGGTGCAATTCTGCCGACGTCTATGACCGGTGCATCCGGACAATCGTTCAATTTCCTTGACCTAAAACGGGACGCGCGTACACGTATAATTATTTATTTTAGGATACAACGTGCTCGTGCTCGATGTACTCGAGAGCACGTAGCGCGTTTACCTGTTCAGGCGTCAAGATTTCCTCGTAACGAAACTCATCGGTCACGTTTGCCTTACTGCCAGCATCCACCATACGTCGGATATTGACGAGAGTTCTCTCGAAGAGCTCGGCGGGTCTGGCGGCCGCGCGACCGATCGCGTTCGGAAACCGTGCCACCCGGAATGGATTATGTTTGGATGAGCCGTCGGGATTAAAGAGAGACGATAGCGTTTTGTTGATGGCACGATCGATCTCCTCGGTGGCACTTTGGAAGGCTCGTATGACGAGCGTATCCGCTGCCGCACCGGGCTGCCGAACGCGCACCAAAGCATCGGCAGTTGCGCGGCCGTAATCGTTTATAGCCGAACACTCGTATCTGTAAAAGGAAAATGACTGCAGTCAGCAGTGTTGTATCGTATGAGGAGTATGAGGAGGTTGACGATAGCTCGATATCAATTTTTGTCATCGTGTATCGTGTATCAAACTTTTTATTTAATATTTTCAACGTATAATAGCCAAAGATTTTATAGAATCGTCAAATTAATGCAATCGCAACATGTATGCATTAAATGTCATTAATTGTCCGAATTACTAATTATTCTTCTTCAAGGGGAGATATCTCGACGAGAAATCATTTCCGCGCATTCACAAAAATAACTCGTGTAATCTTGTCGTGCAAAACGAGAGGCCTGATGACCAATGACCAACGACCAACGACCAACGACCAGCGTGGTCAAGGCCGTGTTACCCCAATCTTATACATACCTGCCTGAGTCTTGCGGAGTCACGTTAAAAATAACAAGACTCCCCCCACGCGTAATCTTGATCCTGTTGCCTTCAAGCGCGCTACCGTCCTTTTTCCATTGTATCACTGGCTTCGGGATGCCCTCGACCCGGCAAGGTACCTCGACGGTAGCATCCGGTTCCGCCTCCATGTCTTGCGGTCTGAAGAGCAGTCGAGGCGCCGTGAAGTCGACAACATTCAAATCCGCGAAGAGATGGACCATGTGATCGATACTTTTGAGGTAACACTCGTATTTGCCCGCGTCGGTTTCCTTAACCGCGAGGATACGCAGCAAGGTGCCATCGTTTTCGAGCGAGATTCTGTCGCCAAAGGAGATTGATCGGCCGTCTCGAAGCCAGCGAACCGCGGGCCTGGGATTGCCTAGCGCTCGACAGGAGAAGGTCACGTTGGTGCCGGCGCTCACGTTCTGCGATTCTGGCCTTTCAGCGAGTATCAACCGAGACGCCGCCGTGATAACCGCTCTGGCCTTCCTAGATTTGGTCGAGCCCATGTCGCTGCTGGCTACGCACTCGTACATCCCACTGTCCTGCTCGGTCGTGCCAGAGATGATCAAGGTGCCGTCCTCGCGGATCACGTATTTCTCACCGTCTTCGTGGATCGCGTACCTTTCGTTATCATCATCCGTTTCCCACGAGTATCTCCACTTGTTTTTCATCCATTTGATCTTCGGCGTCGGATCACCCGTTACTCGACATCTCAACGTTATCGTGTCACCAAATCGTACTACGGTGTCTTCCGGGCCTTCTATAATGCGCGGTTTCGCTGCGAAAGGAATCTTTTGTTATATGACTGAGATTTTGAAGAAAAATTAGAATTAGATAAATAATTAGATTAATGTGTGTGATGACACTGATGACTGATGAGATTATTTATTTTATTCGCGTTCTTCTCGTCTCTTTTTTATACAACTTCAGAACTTCTTTAGCTTTGGTATATCGCGATCATATATACATACATATATATATATCTATTTGTTTTATCTGCTTTTACCACTGAGATTCTGTCCACTGCGAGTTCTTGTATTTTAATATTAACAGGAAGAAAGAAATATACGATTGTACATACATACTTATAAAATACATTAAATATAATCTTCTATAAATTGATAATAGCATAATTTCAGAGTTTACTATCATCGAGATTCGAAAGCTTAGCTCTATAGAATTAATTAGCGGCAGTCAATTGAATGAAAAATGAATTTAATTGTCTTCCGGTGAAGGATCACGCGATAGACATCAGTGATAATGTCAAAATCATATGAGGTATGTATAATTGACACGTATAACAATGAACAATAAAAATGAAGAGTCAAAGGATAAATTCACTCCATAACGAAGTTTTATTGTTATGTTAAAAGCAAATTTTGTTATGGAGAAACAGTGGAGAGCATATTTACTCACTTTTGTTTTCTAAAAATAAAAGACTCGAAAGCCAAAAATTTCAGTAGTTTGATGAACGATATAGATATTAAGATATAAAATTAATAGAGAGGATATTACAAGTTTTACGGAGTTTTAATCTCACGGAATAAAGAAAGAAGAGTCTCTCTCTCTCTCTCTTTCTATATATATATACAGTATATATGTTGCTTTCAGATGATAATGACAGAAGATAAATGAATCTATCTCACGATGGTTTGGCGTGAGCGAGGTGCCGGCCGCTATTCTATTCTATACTCAACTGCAATGAAAGTCCTCGGGCAACATCGTTGTTAGGGAGCGACCCTTCATCTTGTGCGGGGATTGGCAAATCGCCGCCATCTCCGTAGGCCTGTCCCGCAGACGTTCCACCAGCCAGACCAGATTGCAGTCGCAGATGAGCGCGTTGCTGTCGAGACGCAGCCGCGTCATCGGGCCGACGTTGACGAACGCGTCCGCCGGTAGTCGATGAAGCTTGTTGTTGTGCAGAAACAGACGCTCCAGCGCCGGCAGGTCGTTGAACGTGCCCGGTCGGATCTCACGGAGGTGGTTGTGATGCAGGTACAACTGCTCGAGTCGTGGCAGCCCCGCGAACGCGCCCGGCGCGATGTGCTCCATGCGATTTTTGTACAAGTAGAGTATCCGTAGATTCGGTGCGCCCTCGAACGCGCCCACCGGCAGCCGTCGAATGTGGTTGTCGTTCAGCAGCAGAGTGTGCAATTTGTCGAGTCCGTCAAACGACCCCGCGCGCACTTCCGTGATGCTGTTAAATCGGAGATCTCTGAAAGAATTTCGAGCATTCGAGCATTCGAGCATTCGAGCCTCGAGTCGCCATCGAGGATGAGTGCCAGATAGAAAGAATCGAGACGTTCTATTGTTCTTGAGAAATCGCGGACGAGCCATACTTTGCCGAAAATTAAATGTGAACGTCATCAATTGTCATCAAATGTCATAATAATAAATATCTTTTGCGAGAAAGGCATATTGCAGCGTGTCAAAAGAGAGAGCCTTATATCGCCGACGTGGCAGATTACCGATATGATAGAAGCAATAGAAGCAAATAGGATAATGTCGTTGATTTTGAATTTTATTTATATTTTTACGAATATCTCATGTACGATCTTAGATCTTCAAAATCAGACGGTTACATTTCGATGATCGCATTTTACGCTAAATGTGAGATAAATATATCTGAAGAGAATTTCATATGTGGGCGAGAATACCGTAGCTATCCGCCCACTTGTTTAGTAAAATGAGCGAACCAAGTATTCATAAGCGCTTTTCGGGATATAAGATGAAGTAAACAGCAATGATGCTTTCTTCGATAGACAAGTAATATATTTATTAAGATAAATAGAAATCGATTAGTAAATACGATTTGCGAAAACTTGATTCGAAACTTACGCGCGTGAATCTGCTTATTAGAAAAGATTACGATTATTGAATTAAATATATATATATATATATATATATATATATATCTTATTAACGGTACAAGTATACGCGTATGATGTCAATAAGGAAATCAGAGTGCGAGTACCATGCATCGTAATTAATAGGATATTTAGCTGCATGGTTTAATAGTTCAAAAATTTATCAAACTCGTAAAACGCATTGCATAACCGCATAATTATTACGACTTGGCGCGGCGCGCCGCGTGGCGTGGCGAAGATATTCCACTAGTTATCAGCCGCAGAGCGTCTCCTTAATTAATAATTTTACTCGACTCGTTGTACATTACTTCCTTTCTAAATTACTGACTTGAGTTCTCGCGCTTGACCCGATGATGTTTCAAGTTTCAACCTTCTTATCGTGTCAACGAATCGTCACCGCGTCGCGTCGCGTCGGCGCGAGTACGCGTGCCGAGAGAAGAATAGAAAAAGCCCGATTTGTAACTGGCGGATATTCTCCACACGGCGATAGCCTTTGTATTTTTCTACAAATTATATAAGCATATGCAATATTGAATAATGAATATTAATATAAATGTTTACATTACGTTTTATGATAATTTTTATATACGCGGTAATTTTTATTTTTATATAATTTTTACACACACACACACACGCACACAAGATATCAATAAACTGTGGTGGTAATGAATCAATTACAAAATGATAGTGCTATTTTCTACGAAAGAAAGCGATGTAATTAGCTCCAGTTCTTCAGTGTGACCTTAGATTACTTTGCAAACAATTTAATTGCACATTTCACGGTAATTAAATACTTTAAACGCGACCTCAATAAAATATTGCGTTAATGTTGACAGCGTTACGAAATTTGGAGCGAGTCACGAGAAATACTTATATACATCTTTATCTGGAAAGTAGAACAAAGCAAGTTTAAAATTATCGGTGTTGACATATTTAGATTATTGTAATGAAAGAAAAACAAGTTCTAAAATTACAAAATGAGATAAATCTATTTAAAAATTTTGATTACGATTATCCAAAAAGAAAACTTATACGTACAATAAATTCAATATCAATGAATGAAGAGTGCTGTTTATTTTAGACAAACAATTTTTCTTTACATTTATTAATATTAAAAGAGTTTAAATAAATACCGAGAAACCATTTTACGTACGTAGTACGTAAGCACTGGAAGTTTCTATCTGAATGATTCCTCTGTAAAATATTGTCTTATCTATAAAATAATAAATGTTTATTTCTTTAATATAATAATAACGTAACATTATTCTTCGCAAGTTTCGTCTGAAAAATTGAATTTTTAAACTGGCATTTTGCTTTTTGCCTTTTGTATATGTAAATGCATTTTGACGTCGAATTATTGATTTCTAACGCCAGTCATCGCACGTGGCCATTTCGATCGTTCGCCATCGATAGAAATGTGCATCGATGCGTACAAATATCGGTGGTTTATTCGTTTAACGCCGCGTGATGGAACGCGCGTATTAATAACGGAGATCGCGAGCGAATTAACGGCATTAATAACAGCGGATGAAGTGGATACATGAGAATGATTCCGGGAAGAGACACACACACACACGATCCAGTCTCTTCTGGACCGTATTTCGCTCGATCAAAATATCGAATTTCATCGAAGCCGCGGCTTCACCACTCGATTCATCGAGATGCACCGAGAATATCTATAACGATGATATAAGGGGACACTGTCCCCTTGTGGAATTTACGTTATCCTCAAATGAATATGCCTCGTTTCGTATAGTCGAAAGACTCCGCGCAGATTCGTATAAGATATTTTAAATTAATATTGCTGTTATCATCTGTGTATGGTAAAACAAAAATAAATAGATCAATTTTTAACTATTTCTCAAATAAACGTATAAAGAGTTATACAATACAATTTATATTCATGCCGCTTCTTTAACATTGAAATTGCCAAAAGAAAGATGAAACTTATTCATTAATTTTTTCTTAACAAACATATTATATGTAGAGAATCTGTTATTTGTATTTAGTTAAATAAAATGTTTTTGAATGATCTCGTGAACCGACAATCGACAATATCGTGTTAAATATGTTAGAGCGCTGGATAGCTCATCACTCATCGCTACGGAAATAACAGGCAGACTAATGTAAATTATAATCGCATTTATATGAGCGTAGGATGGTGCGAGAAAGACAGAAGGACAGAGAAGAAAAGAAATTTAACGCCGAGAACTTCTCTCTGGCTTACTCAGGCTTCATACGCGACATAATATGTGTGTGCAGAACCTCTATGAGTTGCGTGTTTACTTGTTCTTTATTTCAATAAAATTTCATCACCGTCGCATGAGCAGTGATTGTAGAATTAATCAAAGAGTCAAGTTTCATATCTCAGAGCCGCATCGTATAATGTATTCCAAATACTCGTTATATCTACTTTCTAACTTTGAAGAGAATTAATTCGAGATGGTCGCTATTTAAAAATGATGAATAAGAGACAGAGAGAGAGAGAGTTATTTTTTCTAAAAGGGTCAACTAGTTTAGATAAAATAAGATTGTAATTAGAAAAAATGAAACAGAACTTAATGTTGAAAAAGAATACAATTATTTATAATGAAAAGAAAAAAATGAGAAAATATATTTCTTATGTAAATATATATATAATAAAAAATTTTATTTATTTTATATTAACAAGTCGCATGAGAGAAAAGATCACGTATCAATAAAAAAAATAAATAAAATAAAACAGAAGTAGTTGTGTTCTCTAATAGGGTTTACATTTCCACAATGTGTTCTAAGGTTACACAACGATTTGTGTCATCTATAATTGCAGAATAGGGTCATGGTTAAATGGTGATCCTCTCTATTAAATAATCCTTTTGTGAAATATATTAAACTTTATTTTTAAAAGATGAAATTTTTAAATTAATATGTAGCAAATAATAGCAAGTAATAATTAGTAATAAATGATAGTCCTCGGCCCCCCCTGTCGATGGTTATGATAACAACGAGTATCATACACACACATATATATATATATATGATTATAATCCAATGTACTGATATATGTATATTCGAAGTCACATTAAGACTAAAGATAAATAGAATTAATAGCACTTATCGCTGATTCACAGAATCGCAAACTGATTCGCCAATGTTTGCCATACCATTCCATCTTTGTTCGAGATTTTGCAATGTAAATGACTTACAATAAAAATGATAAAGAACTCGTGTATATTCTTCATACAGACTGCAGATTATCCTTTTATTTTTTCCAACGAGCACGTCGAAATTTATGGGCATGATACTATATGCGGTATCGATGACACGTATCAGCGCGAGATAAATCGAGGTGAAATGATAAAATAGTCGGTCATCTACATCTACACATTGAGATATCACATTTTTTATCACGTTTATCATTTGTTAATTCAAGTATTAAATTTTTTTTCTGAAATACGCGCTTCTCGAGGCAGCGAAGTCTGCCGTGACGAAGTCGACTCGATATAAATGTCGAAAATATATATTCATAAAATAAATATACATTATTTATTAGGTAATGCCGCAGTATTAAGAATGTCGGATTAAACAAGTCTGTGGCATCATGTGCATCGAATTCGTTCAGCTAACCGCTTTACTCCATTCTCCTCCGTTCCTTTCTGCGAAACTCCACTTTAACGCCGCGCCCGCGTCCGCGTCCGCGCCCGCGCCGCATCGTAACCGTAACTTATATATATAGTTCCAAGTAGTCGGCGATCTTCGGTTTTGTTGATCTACTTTGCTTCACAAATCGATAACTTATACGTTCGCTCGCTAAATTAGACTTCTATTTTGAATTTACGCATTTGCTACGATTTTTATCGATTATTATAACGTGATTAATTCTCTGAGAGCATATTTCCAGTATTAAGTAATGAAATTCTTTTCTCTTTCGAGATCTATCGCAGATAATTGCACAGATCGATTACAATGCAATTATTAGTTTTTTTTTTAGTTTAGTTTTTAGTCTTCTATTAATTATAATGTACAGTGCGACGAATTCTTGAAACAAGTTTCGGGGCATTAGAGGAATAAGGAATTCTACCATTGAAACACGATGCGAAGAGTACAAATGCATTTTCCATTGCACTGCATGTGAGAAAACGCTCCGTAGTCAGTCGCGATCTTCTTAACTGATCATACGTCTCGATTAGTATCCTTCCTATAAGCGAATGTGCACTTTAACGCACTTTCTCTTGACCTTTCATCATTCACCACAATTCCACCTACGTTGATTGGTTATCAAGCAACGATGATTGCAGACAATTTCTCGTGTAATTATAAGCATCGTACTTTCGCGCGTGTAGGAAGATTTCAAACAACATTTTACGCGTTATGCAACACCGAAATTTCGAATAATATTTTAAATTAAACTAATGATATGAGAAAATGATTTTGCAAAGAAACAAAGAAACAAAGAAAGAGACGACTTACAGAACGGTGACATTGGCGGGCACCCGTGGTACTTGGGCCAGCTTTAGGAACATACATCGCACCTGCATCGTGCTGTTGTAACACACGCATTTATGCGGGCATTCTACCGTTGCTCCAGCGGCCTTCTGCGAGGGATCCGTCGCAAATAGGAGCGGCGGGACCAGCAACGTCCAGACGAACAGGTCCACGGTCGGCCTCATGTCGCCTCCTTCTTCGCTCGATCGTCGCGGGATTCAGGGTTCAGGGTTCAGGGTACTCGAGGGGTGTATCCACAGGAGAAGTAGGGTGCCGCGGCACCACGTGGAGTTTGTCGGACGCGCGCACTCTCTGTCTCTCTCTCTCTCTCTCTCTCTCTCTCTCTCTCTCTCTCTCTCTCTCTCTCTCTCTCTCTCTCTCTCTCTCTCTCTCTCTCTCTCTCTCTTTCCCTTTCTCGAGTACTTTCACCGCGTGTGTCCGAGGATCAATGAGAATCCGGTCGGACAAGAGTCAATACCGAACATCAGGGAGAAACATCACTGTCGGGATACGCTCCGGGAGAAGAAGGCCAGTCGCCAGTGCCGATTACAATAAGAGAGAGAGAGAGAGAGAGAAAGAAAGAGAGGAAAAAGGAAACGCGCGAGAAGGCCACGGCTGGCCGTCCAGTTCCCGAGCGGCGGCAGCCACTACTGTAGCCTGAAAGCCTGTAGCGCGCTACGCGACCTAAACGCGACTCGTACTCGCGTCTTGCGTCTTGCGTCTTGCGTCTCGCGTCCCGGGAGTTGGGACGGTTGGGAGTCGGGAGTCGAGAGTCGGGACCTCTCGTTGGGTCCGCTCGTCCCGATCGTCCAGAGAGAGGATTCATCGCGTCGCGCGGGAGTACAAAAGACTTCCCCGAGCACGAGACTCGCGACTCGCGACTCGCGACTCGCTCCTCTCCGCTTTCCTCCCTCCGCTCCGTTTCTCATTCTCGTGTCAGTGTCACCGCACGTCGCCCGTCGCCGCGTCGCGTCGAGGCACGTTGAACGAGCTAGTAGCTCGTAGCTCGTAACGCTACGACTGCTACGAGTCCAAGAGTACGAGAATAATACGCAAATTAGGGAAGAAGAGGTTTTCCATACTAATGATGGTTACGATGGTCGCGGTGCCAATCTGCCAACCTGCCAACGCGACTTGCTTTGCGAGTCACGAGATTATATTTCACCGGCGCGCGTCGTGAGAGAAGTACGTGCCAATAAGAGCTTAAATTCATTCAATTGTTTATTCATTCAAAAATAAAAAATAAAAAACTTTTAACGTTTCGATTCGCTTCAGACTTATTCAGACAATGACTATACAAACCAATGCAATGGCTCAGAAATGATTAAAAAAAGAAAAGATTAAAACTCGTCATCTTCTCTCGCTCTTGCGATTTTAGATGTAGAACATCCTCGTGTCATTCTTTAAGATATGTCTCTAATTTTTCCAATAGTATCCGTTTTAGATTCAATATCAATATTTTGCTTTCAATAATGACGAGATATCAATTTTGTTATATACTTTGCTTCAAATAGCTTCTTGACAGTTGGCACCGTCGATTTAAATTCAATAAATTTTACTAGTATCAATTCGTGGCGATGTGTGCGTGTGCGTGTGCGTGTGTGTGTATTTTGTTTATTGTTAGGTGGCATTAAGGTATTAATAATCCTTTTCAATAGAAATACATGATATCGATACCTTCTGTACAGGACGGAGAGAATATTAATAATAATCGTGGTATCGATACTTTCCTTCCTTTCTGACCGTTCCACTCGATATATCTCTCATTTGCTGATATTTATTACATAGATTCTAGTTTTGATAAAGTTATATAAATACATATCTCGGATTTTACTTTCGCTTGCCATATACCGTGTATCTAGATAATCTTAAGATGACTGTTATTTCATACTCGCTTATGCATGCTCTTATTCGCGTTGCGAGTAGGCGAGTAGGCGAGTAGGCGAGTAGGCAGAACAAGTGGACGACGAGTAGACGTGTGCACGTTTCCAGGTGTCCACTTTCCAGTGCACACCTGAAACCTGGAAGTCCTGGAACCTGGAACATGGCATAGAGCTATAATATAGAGCAGCGTAGATTGGATTTGCGTAGACGTAATACTCGTGGGCGTGAACGTTTTGTTTATACGTTTATACCGAGCGCCACGTTGCTCACAGACTCACAGTAGGTACGTACGATGAAACGAGTCAAACGGAGAGAAGGGTGGGAAGTAGCATTAGTCGAATCGATCCATTAGTGGCTTGCTATTGCTGTTTATATTTAGCTTACCTACGGTAAGAACGGTAGTGCTTAAGTTTACGCATTTACGCGTGTGCAGTTGCCCAAGCAAACCCGCGATCCGCGACCCGTGATATTGCGACAACCTGTAGCCTGTAACGAGACCTGCAGAGTGCAGATCTGAAATGCTTATAATTGTGGCGATCAAGCCAAATAAACGTTCGCGCTATAAGGAACAACGATATATGTATAGTTTTTCGTCAAGAGCAGTTTGTCGTACGTTTTAAATATATAAAATAAGGAAACACTGTTAAAAATCGGTAAATATATCTGAAGCCGAAGTTGCTTTCAACCAATCAATGTTTTCTGTTGTTGCGGCGTCTTTGCCTTTCAGCCTTTGACTTATTGTACGCTTCGTAAACCCAATTTATAGATGTATAATATTTTTATCGATTGGAATACTACAAACTAAAATATTTATTTTATGGTAATTTTACGTTTCTTTTATACTTACTTTATTGGAAAAAAAAATGTATCCTTATTCATCGACATCGAGGTGATCGACGTGAGATTTTAGTCGGCATCGCGACGGCGCGGCGGCGGCGGCGGGGCACCGCGCGAGACACGCGCTTTAGATTATAGACTTTATGCACCAGACGTCCCGCATACATTACATATCGGGAGTTATGCGGAGGAAAATTCGTTGACCTTATTTCTTAACGAAGACTGTATACGTATTCTCTGCCTGTATTCTATACCGTACGTGTTTACGTGTATCGCGGATCGCGGTAAAGGTAAAGGATCTGAGAATCGATATCGTTTGATGTCTAATTTGTCATCCTGAAATGAGAGGAATACCGTGTCGCGTACGTTTGTTAAATTAATTCCTGCTGCTCTTTGGCCTTTCTAATTAAAATCCATACAAATTATGGCTAAATAATTTTTCAACAATATTATACATAAAGATTAAATTACACTACTAGAATATCCCCTCTGTAAATTGTATTCTTTGAATACACGCTTTATGGCTAAGCTTATGCATTCTTTTGCCAGATAACTGACAATGAAACTTGTTGGAATGCTTGTCACTTATACTATAGTGGCGTGTTCGTGACGATGATACCGCGTTACCTAAAACGGTAGATGCGTAATCCTGAGATTCTCGAGTAGGCGCTGCTGACACGAAATACGCGCGGATATAGCAAATGAAATTTCCCGAGCGAGTCATAAGTCACGAAGTCACAACTCACAACCGTAGTCGTCGAAGGCGGTACATCATTTTATGACGCGATTATGACTGCCGAAGGATATGGTATACGACTCTCCTTATATGCCGTGTACAAGGAAATTACGATTGTTTTAGTTTAGTTTTAGCAGAAAAATAGAAGAAATGCTGATTCGAGAAAAGGGATGATTGTATCACGTAGATGCATATGTAGATGAAGACCGTTCGAGATACCATCCGTCATCCAAATATCAGATGAGAGATCAAAGGACTTGAATGTTAGTCGCTCACTGACGGCATTGTCCAAATCAGGCCACCGCCTCACCGCGTGCGATTTTTAATTTCTCAGTGCTTAATCAATCGAAATAATTAAAACGTAATTGAGGAGATGCTATGTTATCCCTACGAGAAAATACGACGAGAAAAGAGTGACGAAAAGGATAAAGGATAAAGGAGACGATAGATGTGGTTGCATTTAAAACTAAATCAGCGAGTTTATGCGCAATTCGCAGCGCGCAAATTTTTGCTATTTTCGAAGATTCTTTGCGATCTGTTTTTAGATTGGTGCAGAAAGCATCCATTTGTCACAGATTCACCGAGATATTTCCGCTCTTCATTAGTTCATTCTCGCCTTCTCATCTATTTTAGCTCGTCCTTGCATCGTGTCGGTTGTCGGTTTGCAGATGTGTGAGATCAGTGAGATGTGCGAAGGACTGATGCGAACTGCGAACTGCGAACTGCGAAGGGGCGTAGATATCGTCAGCGTTGTAATTTGCATCGCGATACCGATGAATATCGGTTGCGTAATTCATCACAATGTAACGCGATGTCGTCGCTGCGATTGCAGAATCGATCTCGCGTGGTTACCTCCTCAACCATGTAGGAAGCAATTATTGTTATATAACTGTAATATATGTGCATCATTTGGAGAGCGCAAATGAGCTTTTAACCTTAGCTAGATTACTACCATCTATTATAGTCTATAGTCTACAATCTCTATTCTTTATATCTATAGAATAGAAACTGAATAGAAACTTTCAGAGTTTGATTATATAAAAATTCTCCTTTGTTTTAAGCTTGTTTTACAACTTAATTGTTTCCTATATTTGGTTCCAAAATAAAATTATGTAATTTTGCTTAAACAGGCTTTGACGTTCCGATAAAAAAAAGGATTTAAAAAAAGGTATTAATATTTGCCTAACAATGAGTTATAAGCAGATAACGGATGCTCTCAGACCTGTGGTAGTAATAACGACGTAGATAAAAATTAAGGGTAGTAATAACACCTAGAGTTAAGCAATGCAATAGATATTATATTTAATTATACCAATATTTTAATTCTTTAAAAATTATGAACGTAAAAGAAGACATCAAGTGTTGTCTCGACTGTTTAATTGGAAAATCTAAGATAAAGAATGTTGAATGCCATGCATAAATACCGTTCCGAAACGTTTTGTATGCCAAATGTGTTTCGGATATAGGTAAAGTCGAGTTTCCTGTATCTAAATAGAACAAGGTTAATCGCAATCTTCCTGTATGTATAATGTAACGCGTACTTTATGATAAAAATCGCTGAATAGAATCGACTGAATGCACATCACCTTGCATTAGGGATAGGACGCACCTACAGTTTTTCGAAGGTCGATAATATTTCTTTGCGTCAATTAAAATGTGAATATTGAAAAAGAGAGCTTATAGAATCTCATGTTACGAGGGACTTTGTCCAACCCTGAATAAGATATAAGATACGAATAATTTGCTTTCAATTTAAATATTTTATGCGCTTATTATTCTATATACATGCGGAGAAGAATCTCATCCGAGTAAGGCCACAATAATTTGAAATGCGCCATTGCCGCTGGATGTCACGGGCTCACGGGCTTATAGCCGAGGCGCGGCTACAGAAATAGCCCGTGACTCAATATTTAGGCAGCGTCGATCTGTTGCAGCACGCTTTCATCACGGAGCTGTCCTTTAGGACGGTAGACGGTACGGTCAGTATGGTGGTACTGGCAAAAAATTTGCCATCGACACAGGGTGCAGCTAGGCCGCGGCCGATTGAAATTGACAAGAAGAACTCACTCAAGAAATTGGCGACACAATTTTTTACGCGAATGTGGACTAAAGAAAATGGGAAAATAAAAGAAAAACAATCCTTCATGAGCAATTTATATCTATTTAAATATTTAGCGAATAATTAAATAACAATTATCGTGTTGTTTTTGTAATCAACGAAATAGTTGTATAATAATCACTCATAATCAGATCATTTTCCAAGTATAAAAATTTTTTTCGATAAATTCTAAAAAATTGATTTTTTTTTAAACAGCTTTTATAGATCGCGAAAAGTAATATATAAATATAAATAAATGAAATAATAAAAAATATAATAGACAGGGGAAACCGAATTTTTATTTGTATCTGCTTCAAAAATTCCTGTGAATATTATTGAAATTAAATAGGATTCGCACCACTCGTACTCTCTTTAAAAGAGAGGCGACACACGACACAAGTAAAATATTATTTGAGAATTAAGTATATTTAATCAATTAAAATCAATCTATGCATCAATAATGCGACGTGATTAATGCTAACATTAAATTCAGATAAAGGCGTGGCCAGATTTGAATAAAAATTTATTGAAGTCTTCAAGTGTTCGTTATCATCGTAACACAATGTATGATTTATGACAATGTGTGATCGTGCGCATCTATAAACTTATTGGTATTGTCCGTTATTTTACACAAGTCCAGTCGCGATAGATGTACACGTACGATTGCGCATAAGATTATAGTGCGTGATCTCTACATTTATATACATGTAATCATGTAATGTATATAATATACATATGTATTATCTATCATGAATATATGTACACAGACATTATGTAAGATATGTAATATACACATGTACTCGTTTTTCATAAAGATAGCCTCCTTCATCGTCACCGAACTGCAGGTTCTTCGAGTTTTAATATTAGTCCATGTCAGCAAACGTAAAGCAAACGCAATTATTTAAATCTCTAACTTTGTACTCTGCTTCTTTCGTTCTTATAACTTAAACATTATTTGGTATTGCAGTGATATTAAAAATAAGATAATGAAATTCTTTACATTTATAAATGTACATTCGTCCATACTCCCTGGTAATCGTATGGTCAATTTATATTTCCAGTATCAGCGGTGAACACATTTTCATCCAAGACACGTGTATGCGATCGTGTTTTAAACGTACGTAAGTCCTTAATACACAATAGTAAGTAATGGGTTAAATGCCTCTAATTACGATAGGCAGAAACAATTTGGGCGGTATGGCATATCGCGATATAGATGGATGAATAAAGAAAATTGTCCTTAAGTTTATGCATTCTATGTACACGTAGATCGGCGCAAATTTAACAAGGAAGTACAGTCTTTTGCACAAAGAAGACATTCCATTGTACATCTCCCGAAGTATCTTTATCCTTATTGAGCACTTATTGGCAAGGATTCTCTCGTATAAAACCGACTCTTATGTTAATTCTCAGAAGACGTTCTATTGGATATTGCGTTCGTTCGTCCGCAACGGATATCGTCGCAACGGTGACGGTGTCCTTTCACGTGCTGTCATCAGCAACTCCATGGCGGAATGATAGATCTCACGCCACTTTCATGTATATGGTACGCTCCCGCATCTTGCAATGCTTAAGTTCCTTGAGCGCTCGCTGTGCCTCACTGGGCGACGAGAAGGCCACGCGCGCATCCCCCGTCGGCATGCCCCTCTCGTTGTAGCGACGAATCACGTTTTCTCGTTTCACATCAAAATCACCGAAGAACTCGATAATCTCGTTGATGTCCGCCTTGAACGGCACGTTCTCGAGTGATAACACGCAGCCAGGTTTACCGAAACCCTCGACGTAGTCCATGGACGGTGGATGACGGCCCATACCCATGTGACGCGGCATACCCATTAGGCCGCCGGGCGGGCAACGGGGCCCAAATCCGGTGCTGCCGAAGCGCAACATATGGCCTATCGGGCCGGAGAAGCGCGGCGGCCTCTGACCGTGCTGTTCCTGGATCGGGAAATGCTGCTGCTGCGTTTGCTGTTGCGCTTCCATCATGCCGAGGGTTTCGAGCATCTTGACGCGTGGTACCAGCTCGATAGTGGGGATGTTTTTGCCAAGAGGCAGGCCATTCTTGGCGATCGCGCGTTCCGCCTTCTCAGGTGAGTCAAACTCGCAGAAACATTCGCCGGCCGGTTTGCCCTGCTGATTGAGCATCATATGAATGCAGAGCGGGACAATGCCGATGTCCGAGAAGAAGTCGAAGATGTCGCGGTCGATTGTCTGGAATGGCAAGCCGCGCATGAGAATACAATCCGTTTGGTGCATGCTCACTTGCTCGTGCTCGCGCTTCGCCTGCGCGAACTTGTCCTCGCTGATCGCGGTCGCGGTCACTTGCTTGCTACCGATCTTGAGCGGCGTACTCAGCGACGACTTGGCGTCCTCGAGTCGCGCGAATTGTACGTAAGCCATGTACTGAGTGGTGCCGGTCTCCTTGCTATTGGTGATGAAGAGATCGTTGATTTTCCAGTCGTGGAACAGCTTGGCTATGTCCATCTCCTTGGTGAAGGACGGCAGATCGGTCAGCAGGATGCACATAGAGTTTCTAACGTCGCCGTCGGTGCCGTCTTCCCTATTTTCGGGCGAGTAAGAATTCACCGCTTTATCGAAGATACTCTCGTCCAAATCGAGTACCTCTACCTCGGAACCTCGCACGTATCTCGTCGTGCTCAGCGCGAGTTCTTTACCTTCGGCCTTGCCAAACTTGATATACGCAATGCCCACGCGGTTACCGTGGTTATCGTTGATTATCTTCATGCCGTCCTTCCTGATGTAGATACCGTGGAACGCGTGGCGTAGATCCGCGTACGTCGCGCTCAACGGCATGTTGCGCACTTCCACGCAATGACCTCCACCACTGCCGTTCTTATTCTCGTTGGAGAATCTCGAGTTGCCGGACTTTCTGCCGGACGTCGGCCGATCGTTGTCGTAGCTGCCAAAGTTGGAGGCGCCAGCCTGAAACGCGTGTGGATTGCGACGGCCCTCGAGCTCTTGCACCTTGTTCAGGAAGGGATTGCTCGGTCTGGTACCGCGGTAATTGCCGGTAGCGCCGTATTCCTGGCTACCGAATTGATTCGACCGGCCGGAGAATCGCCCCGTCTGATCCATTCTGCCCTGCTCGTTCTGACCCCAGGGTTCCTTAGGACGAGTCGCGAGACCGCCCAAACTGGGTAGACTAGTGGCGGTGTTCAGATTCTGCGATAACGACGTCATGCCCACTGTATGTCCGAGCGTCTGCAAGTGCGGCTGCATGAGATTGCCAACGCCGTTAAGGCCGTTTATAGAGAACTGTCCAGATTGCAATATCGGCTGCTGGCCCATCACCGGGGTGCCGAAGCCGGCGGCCATGGCCGAACGCTGAGTCTCCGAGTCCTGGGACAGAGCGGCGGCGACGCCTGCGCCCAAGATGCTCGGCGCCAACAGAGCGGCCTGCATCTGCGTCTGTGGCGGAACCTCCCAAATGCCATTCTCGAGCGGTTTCTTCGATGTAGCCGTCGATGCCTTGTCCTTGTGAAACTGACCGACGCACACGACTTCGCTGTTATCATCCTCGTTAGTATCCTTGCGCCTGTCGTTCGTCGAGTTCCTCTTCGAGTCGCGATCGCGCGACCTCGTGCGGTCGCGCGACCTGGATCGGTCCCGGCGACGACGCCGGTCTCGTCTGTCGCGTTCCCGGTCTCGCGACCTACTACGATCCCGTCGTCGTCGGTCTCTCCCGCGGTCCCGATCGCGCCGATCGCGATCACGGTCGCGGTCGCGCGACCGCGAGCGGTCCCGCGATCTCGATCGGTCGCGTCTATCCTTTCGGTCCTTGCTGGACTCGCTATCGTTATCCTTGTCCCTTTTGTCCGTCGGCGAGCCGGGCTGCTTGGTAGGAACCACAGGCGGTACCGCTACCGGCGCGGTTTGCATGATGCATTGCAAACTCAAAGTCTGCTGCCGAGCGGCCTCGATTACCTTTTGCATTTCGGTGCGCGAGCTCAATAGCAGCTTGATCTTCATCTCCTTGATCTTGCCGCCATCGTGCATCATTGCCTGGCGAGCATCTTCGTCGGTGCTGCAATAGCGAAATGATATGTCTGTGAGATCTGCCTGACGTCGCGATTCGTTTTTTATCGATATTCCCACAAATTCTATAGAAATTTAAAAGCTGTTTAATGCCCATTATTTTCTTTTTAAAAAACTGCACCCCTTTTTTTTCCTGCTACTATTCAAAGTTGTACACAAAAAGAAATAATCACTCTATCTCATTTTGCGGATATTACGTGGATATATTTAGTTTTGACTTTACGCTTGATAATTTTAAATCCTTTTAGCACGCGACAAGAGCGTGAAAATAAAAAGGCTAATCATATTATACTATTATATAATACTGTGACTAATAACGAGATCTGATAAAAACCGGAAATTAATTTTCTACCTTATATATTTATATCGACAGCTTGTTTTACAAGTTTTCGTAATAATATAACTCACGTTCGTAATAATAATCTACCGAGACTCTAAGTTTCCACTACAATAGAACTAATTTCAAATTAGGCAAAAAACTTACTATCTTTTATTAGTAATCATTGATAAATTGTTAACATGAATAACATAAATATGAAAAACATAAATGAATCAAGTTAGCTGTGTGTAAATGATGTAAGATAATTTAACGCATATATATAATTCCATTCGAGGAATTTATGACTGTAGATTTATGATTTTACGTGTAGGTCATAAAAAGTATAATGTAATAATCACATAAAGTGCTCAAGGTATTACGTATTTGTATACCTACATATATGTTAAGCGAACAACGCAGGAAATATAAGATGCAAATTCATTATGCTCTCTGACACATTCCTTTTTTTAGAGCACACAAACGGGAATTCATGTTGCAGTAGTTACCTGAATGCGATAAACGCATCTCCCAATTCACCGCCGACAATATGGACTCCTCCCTCCGGGATACTCAGGCCTCTGAAAAACTGGCGTATGTCCAATGCATTGGCGGACCACGCCAGATTTTGCAGTCTGATTATGACGCTCATTTTCAAAGGTCGTACGACGCTTGTATCTGCAACCGAACCGAGAGGCAACGGAATTAAGCGGCGGAAAGAAGAGACATCTTTGGTGGATCTATGTCGTGATCGTCAAATCGTTCGCTGTTGGCGAATCGATTAATTAATTGAGGACACATTTGGCAAATATGTTCGGTATACGCACGCTTATATAACAAAAAAATGTAAAATGTATTCTTTTCAGAAATATGTCTTTATTTATTTTCACATCACGTTGTAATAATATTCTTTCTTGGCATAGAATTTAATAGAGTTAACATATTATATACATTAATAGAGTTAAGACATTTATTACATCTACATGAGATTGTTATTTATTACACATACTTTTTACATATTAATAATACCGTTTATTTTCTTAATTTTTTTTTATTATTATACATGCAAATTATTTGTTAATTAATTTACTCTCACGTGATATATATACTCATCACGTTAGAATAACTGTTTTTTTTCCATAACATCTTTTTATCACTGGATCTTTCGTTTCTACCTCTTTCACAACCGAGATTGACTTTTTTGAACTTTCTTTTCTTATTTCGACTGTATTTTTACTTCTATAAGATATTTCGGATCAAGACGGTAAAAACTTTTTACTTCTCGTTTCTCCTTTTCTATCTTGGATAAAACGTAATGGATTTAAATAAATTCACGAACAATGAACATAAGCCATTCTAGTTTAATTGTTGTTGTCTGACACGCTTGTTTACGTATATATCCTAGGATATTATTCTTCCTATTAATTTCGATCATTTCGATAAATTAAGCTAAGAATAATCGAGAGAATAAACGATTAATAAGTTCCAATATTTAGTTGATATATGTTTAGATCTGATCCAGACTGATCCAGACACTCATTTAGATAGTACGGCTATGCACATGTGCTTTTTATTTCAACTAATTTATGACTCATTATACGAGACTATAATTCGTATATATATATATTACATGCTCGTTTGATAATTATATAACTACATTAAAGAAACTGAAGTGCATAAAATATATTTATCTTTTCCCTCGCATTATTTTTATCTAGAATGGATACTTCAATTCTCGTCATATTTCCGACAGCTTTCTAATATCTAAATATAAAATCAAGTAAAAAATAATCTCTATAATTTTCGGCCAAGATTATAGGGTGCGATCCTATAGCACTAGACGCTTCAAACGCTTCAGAGCATCATCTTGTCCTTGTTTAACATTTGATAAACAACAAAAATGAAATGTTTCCAAGAGCGTTTGGAGCGCCAAATGGATCGCATCCATAGATGTATATTTCTCGTGTTCACGCGCAACCGTATCGTTGTTATTGGTTTCCGCAGTATTTCAAGGTGACACCTAAAACTTTCTCTCTACGTTGAAGCAATTAAAGCGAATGTGATTGTTCGAACGAGATAGCGTATGACTTCTTAATCAAGTAACGCACATATCGATAATTTCTGGTACTCAAAATAATTATAGCTTTACTTATTTCCTTCGTACAGACATAAAGATAAGCGATAGGATATTATTGCAAATATTTTATCACAATCTTTTTATTTGTTATTTGCATTTAGCGGTGCGGGCTGAATCGCAAAAGGTCACGCAAGAATAGGTATGTGATCAAATCGGGCAATTGGATTTATTACACAAGAGGTGTTATTTCCACGAATAATATGCGTTTAAACATTATCATTTGTGAAATATATGTTTAAATTACTCATTACGGTTATTACGAGATATATCGATTTTAGAATCTCGATGAAACATTGTTTAAACATTTACATTTATTTCGAAAGAAAAACTCTCGAAAAAGTTGATTATCAAAGAAATTTTATTTTAAATATAATGAAAATTAACAAGCGATAATTAACAACAATTTATTATATAAGCAAAAGGACAAATTAATTTCAGTCTCACCATCAAAAAATAAGATCAAATTAGCATGACAAAGCTAGAGTTCAGTACAAAAAGTATTATTTTATATTGAGTTTTACTTCAGCATATCTAAAAAAGAAACTTACAGCAACACATGTGCGCTCGATGACTTTATTGTTACAGCGAATTCCAATGGCATCAAAGTTTTGGCAGAGGAACGTTCCAAGACACACAAACCACCCACACATGTTATGGCCGTACATCAACAATCGAGTCATTGAGTTTAGTTTCTCTTTTTTTTACTAATCGTAAATTCTTTAGACACCCTCGAAAAAAAGCTTCAAACATGTCTCGGGTAAAATAAGCTGCAAACTTGAGGTATAAAAAGTTTCATATCCAGTAAATATAAATAAATATCAGTCGTCGAGAAAATCGAGAGAAAAATTGCTTTACAAGTACCTCATGTAATTATGTATTAATTTTTATAATTTTTATTTATGATCTTTCGATCTTTTTAAGCAGAAAATTATTTGGATGGATTAAAAAAAGAAAGTAATAATTATATTTATACTTAAATAAACGTAGGTACCAGTTTCGGAGTGAGAATTTGAATTCAAGTGTTTTAAATGATGGATTGGGAGAGTAGGAAAGTAAACGATAAAATATATCGATTATTTTGCGGAGTCGGTGTGTTGTAAATATTCTTTATAGTTTTGAATTAAATACGGAGAAATAATTTGCGTTTATTTTAAGTATATCAATTAGTCATTTGTTTATGGATTAAGTGCGGAGAAAGTGATGCGTATTTATGAATAAACGTAGATATCAATTATTCGGCAAATCGCAGTTTGTTTTCTTTAAATGCTTAAATGCTTTAAATTAAAGATTGAACGAAAAGAAAGTCATTTTTATTCATAAAGATAAATATTATTTATCTGCCACAAGATAATATTTATCTATTATTATCTTAACAATTCAATCTTTAAATATTCGAACTGATGGATTAAACGGGAAAGAAATAAATTTGTCATTTACGGAGACAGCAATTGGGAATGGGGGAGAGTAACTTTCCATTGAGCGTTCTCCTGCAGTTTTACTCTGTGCATTATTTGGGAGTCGTCGCATCTCAGGCAACTATAATGGTAGACGCCGTAACCGGTAATTTTCACGCCAGGGAGGTAGCGATCGGCCGATTCTTGACTCCCTGATGATCATATTTGCAATCGACATATTACTCGTTCCACCGTTGCGAGGCTGTGGTTACTAGCCACGACTCGATCATTAAAGAACAATGTTCTAACAATAAGATGAACGGATTCAATACGAAGTGACTGGAACTGCGACAAAATGACAAATACATTTTCACACTAGAATAAATTAAAAATGAACAACCAAAATCGTCATACTAAAAAATTCGGAACACTATATGTAAATTATGTAATTCATCCAAGAGGTTTTACGGCTGGTATCTATGCACGCATACATAGATTTTTTTTTTTTTTGAATAAATTCGGAATCGCAGAGAAAAAAATTGTCGATAATCTTTTTGGATTAAATAATCGCCGCGGCAAATCACTTCCCGTTGCTTTAAGTTTTTGGCACACAAAGTGCCAAACACGTGTGTTTCTTCGAAGAGCATAACGACGCCGCGCCGCTCGTTCCACCTCTTCGGCTTCCATCTGCCATGAACTGCTGAATCCTTTCGTCGAGGTCGAGAAAAAAAAATAGATCAACGATTGTGTTGTGCTTGATCGAAGCGCTCTCGTAAATCCCTCACGGATTAAACTAATCGATTACATCGAATGCATGCGTAACGCTTCTTCCGCTTCATATCCCATTAACGCTTATCTCCTTATTGATAGCGGCATCTTCTTCAGGACGAAGAGAAAAATTAATAGCACACTTCGCATAGTATACTCCAAAAATCATTCGATTTCAAGCAGAGTATTCTCTTAGGAGTATTTCGAAGTAATTAGAAGTGCTTATGACGAAAATGAAAAACCAACGTAGCGTCATCGAGTGTTTTAATAAGATTATATGGAATAAGTCAACATAGGGAAGACGAATGTGTCATACGATCTGATCGCAATATCTCGCTTACAAAACAACATCTCACTTAATAACATGTTCTTTAGGCACGTTTTAATTAAACAATGTAGCAAGAAGACAGCAAAGAGCAAGGCTGTTGCAAGGGTAAAATGCGAATACATGTATTCGAGATTACAATAATATTGGTGCAATATGTAGGTAAATAGTCGACTCATATTAAGGTTGTATTAAAATTTCTATCTATATGCTAAAAACCATATCTATCTATCTAATTATTTATGTCTTGTCATAACATCTTTTAGGCAAATATTAGTGAAAATGAGGAAATACAAAAATAATAGCGCGTTTTACGCAGAATTCGAATATCGTTTATTTGAAATTCACGCAACATCGATAAAAGTAATACGTGTTGATACGATGAATGATTGCTCACCTTAGCATCGTATTTCTTTTTCCACTTAACGTTGAAAAGTATTTAATTACGATGTCTAATAATATAATCTAGATAGTATTTAGTAATATACCACACGATAAATAAATGAGTTTTGTATCAATAACACAGAATCGCACAAAATTTGTTTCTTATTTCGTTAAACTTGTTAGCATTTGAATATTGTTACTACAATTGCTGCTACAGTGAAGTAGCTTAATTGTGTAGAATAACTTTAGAAAGATTTATATATTTTTTAAATTTTGCGTTTGGCACATGTCAAGTATAAAAAAATGTATTTGCAATATCTCGTATATTTAGAATTGTACTGAGGAATATTGCTAAATATAACTAAATTTTCTGCTTTTATATAAGATCAGTAAACATTTCGCGATGTGTTACATTTAACGTAAAATTGAGAAATTTCACGAAATTTAGAACAGTTTGGAGATGCAAGAATGTAAAGGAAATTCGAGGGTGGAAGGTTGTGTTTGGAAAAATGCGAGTTGTCTCGTGACTCCTCGTCGACTCAGCTCGACCACCATGAAAACTTACAGAAACGTAAGTAACTTGGAAATATACAATATATCGGCCAGCTAGGTGTAACAGTGAGAACTGCAGTCGCCAGCTTTTTGTTCAAACAATCCGAATATGCAGTTGCATAGTATACTCGTATCTCTGTCTCTCTCTTTCACCAGCGATCACTCCAGGTCAATATAGAGGTGCTTTTAGATTTCCTTCCGTTGAACACACCAGACCATAGCTATATTGTTTTTCACTTATGTAGTTAGATTCCGTTTATTATATTATATAACAAAGGAGAAATATTGAAAGACTCCATCGGCACTAGTCGCAAACGGCAAAATAAAAAAGAAAAGGTAAAGGGAACAAGTCTCAGTTTGACGATATATTTGACGATATATGTACGTGCATATGGCGTATGTATGAAACAAGTAGCGAGAAAATCGGTCTACGTCGTACATCTGAAATGCATCATGCGCAATACGATTCCAAAGTGTTCGCAACGATGGAAGCAAGTCGATAAATCACGGCTGCACCAACGTACTTCAGTCATCCGTTGCTGCTTTCTTCCTGCGTTATGTATATGTCGCAATCGATCTATACATTAAGATCGCATAAAAACAAAAGCGTACCGTTATTTGCGATAATTGTCAGACATCAAGTGTTGTCGAAGTCGAAGATCTCGGTTCAATGGAATAGAGAGAAAAATGTTGTATTACAAGTCGACTTTTTATTTCTCCGTTTCTCCAATATGATATATTGGAGATAACAATGATGATAACAGTAATTATCAAGATAATTGGTAATTACCAGGTAAATTTTCAGATTACTACTTGTCATGATAATTTCACTTGGTAAATGTGTATTATCGTGAAATATCATAGAGGTAAGCGTGTATGTAGAACGAAAACTGTAGAAAAGCTGTAGAGGTTCTATCGCATATCTTCATATATGCGCGTCTGCAAGGTACTAATACGGTTTGTTATGGAATTGTAACATAATTTCTTCGCCATTTCATTAAATTACGAATAGATATTAATTAATCTGTTTATTCTTCGGAATTTTGCATGTTTATAATATTTTTCACGCTTAATTTTTAATTTCGCATTGGTTAGATAAGTTTTAACATTTTTATATCTCAATGTGATGAGTAACGAAGCGATCGCATAGAAAATGATTCAATGGTCATCGTAACACATTCTAATGCATCAAATGTAAACAAGAACCAATGATCCTCAGCTCTTACAGACCATGTAATAAAACTGCATTTCGCGTGAGGGAAACTAGGGAAGAATTAAGCGCCGTGAATATTTCCGTCCAACAGTTTTAGTTTTAACATTTTAGTTTTAACATTTTCAGTTTTAAGATTTAGTTTTTGCTCTTGACTTGAATATGAAGATTTTTATATTAAAAAATATAATATAATAATAGACCTTTAATAAAAGCATAATCAATTCTTTCTTACCGAAAAGTTGATAGAAAAATATCAACTTTTCTATCATACTAACTTAATATTAATTTAAAATTCTGTCGAATTTACCTTGAGTATCTTATAATTTGAAAATATCATCAAAATCCTTGACATCTTTGATGTTACGATAAAATATTTTTCTTTTTTTATTTCTCTTAAAAAGCAGATAGATAATAACATTACTGCAATCAAATCAAATCAAATCAAATCAAAACTTACCTTTCTTTCATTAATTTAAAAAAAACTAATGTAATAATTTTCCTAAAATTGTATATATACAAAATTGTTGTACATTTCGCGAGATATAATAAAGAACTGAGTAAAAAAATGGCTGTAGTCTTTGGATATTCGTTAAAAGTATTATAACAAAGATGAAAAGAATGTTGAATTAATAATTATTATCTTATTATAATAAGATATTGCAAAAAATATTAATTTATTCTTTTAAGACTAAAATCTCAATCTGAAATAAAAGGAGATAGTTTTGAAAATTTTCTTGATTTTTTTCCTGAAGGAATAAAATTACATAATTTCATCGATATTTTTTATAAGACATTAAATGATTATGATTTTATTTCTAGTGCAAAAAATTATATTGTCCTGCGTGACTTTTATTCAGTTTATATTTAATAATACGTCGGAGTGTCGGAGATTATATTTTATGGCAGACATATAAAAACATATTGTGTAAATGTAAACATAGATCATGTCATCCATTTTGATTATATGTTTATATGTTTTTAAAAATCTCTTTATTTTTTTTGTAAATTTGTGATTATAAATTACTTACCATTGTATGTAAGATTTAGAGTATATATATATATAGTCAAAGTAAAATCATAATTTATATATATATATATATATATAAATAAATGTAGAGAGAGAGATACATATATATAAATAGACGTTCACAGAGCTCTTTGAAATATGATAGAATTAAATCTGCCTGTGTAGTAGAATCACAACACTTTCCAAAAATTATAAACTAAATTTATTATATAATTTAGCATTACCTTTTAGACTTTAGAAACTTCTTTCTTCTTTACCCTGTCTTTTCCTCTCTCTTTCTCTTTCTTTCTCAGCTAAAACGACGAAAGATAAGAGTTGATTGAGAACAAAGATGACCGAGCAGCAAACCACTCATCAGCGAAGAACAATGAAATGCAGAAGCAGAAAAGTTAACTGCACCATATCATTGTGCAAAATCCATCGAGGAGGCCAAATCTGTCCTTGACACCTAACACACACCGAGTCGTCTAAAGCCCTGCAACATACATCAAGGTCCCCCTCACTGTACCTAAACAATTTTACAATAATTATAAATTGCGTCTGCATTCACCTTCTTATTCTTGGCAGTTATTATCTATCAAATTACAAGCTTGAATTTATTCCCTTCAAACATAATTTGTCAAAATGTTTTTATTTTCAACACTACTAGATATTATAATCGTTACATATATTTAATGATAGTGTTCGAGGGAAAATGTAATGATTGGAAAACTATGACAATTATATATTGTACTTCTTTCAACAAATTCTTGTACTACATTAAACGTTATCTTTTAAGTATACGTTGTAATAAGTTTATATATTTGAAAAAGAAAAACAGAAAATTAAACAAAATATTAAATCAGAAACAGTAACAGAATGTTACAGCTAGATGAGCGACACGAATACTTGAACAAGAGATATAAATGACTTCTTCCACTAGCATGGATGTATCTGTTTCGCCTTGAAATAGCACCATACTTTTTTATTTCCACCTTTCTATTTTCCTAATTAAAAATCCAAGTATTTTTAGTTGGATTCACTGGTGCATTGTAGCACTCTAGTGATGTACTGATATAAGGAATTAATAAAAATAAAAAATTATCACAATTAAATTCTTATATTTTCTTAAATTGTTTTCGTAAATTTTCAGATTTATCTTTCAACAATGTTTAAGGAATTTTTTTCGAAATCTTCTTTTCTTTCTTTGTTAGAAATCGATCAAAGTTTTTTGAGTTTTCACGTGGCTTCTAAACACACACTCCATTTTTTCTTTTCATCCACTTGATAATGACGCGGAGTAACGACAAAGTAGTAACTATTAAAATATTTAAATGTTAATATACGATTGGTTCTGTATCAGTACGCTCACGCGTACTTCGCCCTCAAGGGCCTCAAGTAACAAACAAATAAGTATATTATCAATATTAACAATAAATGAATAAAACTTTCCGGCCTCAAGTATCTCGCGTTAGTTCCGATTTACGGGTTACGGGTACGATTTATGCATCCTGTTAACACATGCTAGCGTCATGTAAGCGTCTTTTTCGATAAAAGAACAAACTGTTGGTAAAGAGACGAGAATGATCCGTTGAAGGATTGTTGATTGTCGAGCATGTGGGTGCGGCAAAAAAAGAAAAAAATCTTACGATGCAGAAAAAGAGTTTCGAGAAATATGTATAATAAATGCATATATAATATAGAAATGATACGCGTGTATTCTCGACTGCGGACAGTGCGGACAGTGCGGACTGCGATATATCCAATTTATTGGCGTTGGGAAATGGAAAGAGGAGACGAGATATATCGTAGAATGAGATATCGGCATGTGACACGCCAGAATGTTCGACTCACCGAATCGCTATAGAGAAGTGGAGTGTTTCATGAAGAAGAACGCTGATTATAAACGACGATAACAATAACAATTTGTGAACGCGACGAACGCAATAGAGCCTCGTGCCTCGTGTCCCGGTGAATTCGTGAGCGTGAAAGAGCGTCGAGAAGCGTCGAAATGGCTGCCGTTGCCGTTGCCGTGTAGTCAGTCGAGTGAACCCCGTAGACCCGTAGACCGTAGACCGTCGACTGTGAAATCACTAGATGCGTCGTGCGTCGTGCGTCGTGCGTCGTGGACTTTTAAGGTAGGTTTTCATGGCCAGTGAAATGCGAACAGCGAGCACAGCGAGCAGCAGTTTTGTAATTTCTAGAGAAGAGGGTCTCTAGTAATTTCCTAGAATTTATTAACCTAGTTTGGCTCACTTCCGGCACACAGGCCTGTTTGTTTTCGCTGCACTTCTGAACTAGTGCAATAAAGTTAGAATGAAAGAAAATATATATTTATTTTATTCCAACTTATTGCACTATACTACGTTTAGGCTGAGTTTCCACTGAGCGCGTCACGCGTCGCGTCGTCTGTCGTTAACCAATCTAAACATCCCGTCACAAATAACATAATAAAATAAGATGTTTTGATTGGTTGCGACGAATGACGCGACGCGTGACGCGCTCAGTGGAAACTCAGCCGCAGCCTTATGTCTTCTGCACACAGGACGCGGAAACGCTTGCCGCGCGGCAAGAAGCGACGCGGTAGCCAATCAACGTGTTGCTTTTCCGTAAGAACCAAAAGTTCATGGGCTACCGCGTCGCTTCTTGCCGCGCGGCAAGCGTTTCCGCGTTCTGTGTGCAGAAGCCATAACGCTCGCATAAGGCTGAGTTTCCACTGAGCGCGTCACGCGTCGCGTCATCCGTCGCGACCAATCAAAACATCCAATTTTATTACATTATTTGTGATGGAATGTTTGGATTGGTTAACGACAGACGACGCGACGCGTGACGCGCTCAGTGGAAACTCAGCCTAAAGAATCAGATGTTATTGGCTACCACGTCGCAGCTTGCCGTCTCACCGCATATTGCATATATGGAGCAGAGCATGATTGGAGGCTGGAGCAGAGCACTTTATCGCGTGCATCTTTGCGCATTAGTTTGTACATTTTATATATGTATATTAATAAAAATAAAAGAAATACGGAATGTTTAAGACAAACGAATTTCTCTGATAATATTTTCTTGACAATACCTTGCGTATTAGTAGAATAGAAGAATATATCAAATTTTGATTATATATATATATATATATTTTTTTTTTATTCTCCTAATACATAAGGTATTGTCAAGAAAATATTATATATTATAGCACAACAATTGATTCTATGTATGATATTTGATAGTGATAAAACAAAAATGTTTGTGCTGGCGGAGTTAAAAGATACTGTTAGGATACCACCAAGTAGATTTCAATACAAATTGAATGACGTCGTTGCTGACGAGTTAAACAGAAAACTCGCTAATAAAGTAAGTTATTTTTTATTAATTAAAATAAACTTGGTGCCAACAAGAAACTATTTTATATACTGTTATTATAGGTGTACAAGGATGTAGGTCTGTGCATCACGTTGCATGATATTACCAAGATCGAAGAGTCATACATTTTTCCAGGAGACGGAGCTTCTCACACAAAAGTGACATTTAGATTTATTGTGTTTCGCCCGTGGATGGAAGAAATATTAATAGGAAAGATTCGTAGCTGCAGTCCTGAGGGTGTACATGGTATAACATTCTAGTTATATAATTTAATTTTTCATCACACATGTTATTAATATTTACTTTTTATATCCAATATAAACGGCTTTGTCTCATTCTTTCTTTATGCAAAATCTTAATTCTTTAATCACCTTATATAAAACCTAGACATATATAGGCATATGAGGGTTGGGATCGAATCTGGGCTCTGTCCACTATAAGTCGACCATTCTCATATGGAACCAAGTGTTATTTCGTCGCACATGTTATTAATATTTATGTTATGTTTTGTTTTGTGCAGTTACATTAGGATTTTTTGAAGATGTAGTCATACCACCTCACAAGTTACAACACCCGTCACGTTTTGACCAAATGGAACAAGCATGGGTTTGGATATACAAGACTGAAGATGGAAATACGCATGATCTGTTTATGGATGCTGGTACATGTCTTACATGCATGCAAGAATCATGTATTAATTTAAAAACGTAAATCATGAAATTAAAATACTAAATTTTAGGAGAAGTTATACGATTCAGGGTAGTGAAGGAAATCTTTACGGAAGCACCTTTATCATCGGCACCTAATGCATCTCGCGACATAAGTGAGAAGCCAGAAGCCAATAACGTTGCGCCATATATCTTAAACGTATGTTTACAAGTTCTTAATGTTATATTATTAATATGTCAGTTTTAATTTCAACAACTAATGGGACAATCACTTTATAGGGATCAATTGACGAACCAGGTTTGGGTTTACTTACCTGGTGGCAAAATGCATAATTTATTACATATATTACAATTAATTTTAAGCAAACTAGATTGTGTGTGATTAAAATACAAAAAAAACTGGTCAATAAATTTTTATTTTTTATTTCACAGCACATTCCATTGTATTGTGTCATCATTGAACGTTCAATCTGTGAGCGATATCTCACAGTGTGACTCGGTTTTTCAATATAGCTTTGCCTGTATAGATATATTTACGTTCAGTTTTGATTGATAACAGAATTATATAGGTATAGTTTGTACAATATATACAAAGTTATTATGTGCCAAACATGTGACAATGCATAAAAATGATATTTGCATACGATTATTAGATTACTTTGAGAGATTATCTATAACTTAATTTAACAGAACATATATTCCAAAGCTATTGCTATAATCCATAAGATACAGGGTTTTGACAATTTATTATATAAATCTTTTGTATTAAAACGAAAGACGCACAATGCAATAATATATTGTGCAATTGATGTTTCTTAAATTTCAGACTTTTCTCTAGCAAATCTGACTTCATTATATAGCATTAGCCACAACAAATGTTGGTGAAAAGTCTTAAATTTAAAAAATACTGATTGCATGATATATATGTATACTGCATAGCGTTTTTAAAATTTTTTGCGTCTTAAATGAATAGTGCAACAATTGTAAATTAAGAAAAAGTTTCTTTGGCATTCTATTGCTGTTGTCTTAATGCGCAACTCAGACGTAGCGCTCGTTTAAATTGATTAATATGATGTACTTATTTAATCATTAATAGCCTATTTTTTCGATATATGTGTGTACACACACACATACACACCCCCAACATATATATATATATACCAATAAAAGATGTAATACGACACATACATATCGACGTAATAAATTATTAAAATTATTATCCACTTGAAATACGCGAAATATATCTAATTATGTGTTACATTAATACATACTTAGTTGGAAACCACAAAGAATACAGCTAGTAAAAAGTCTTAAATTTAGGAAACACTGATTGCACAGGGATACATGAAGATAATATATGGATGACGATGTTACCGCGTTATCGTTATCTGCTACAGTTGTGGGCCATGATTTTCTGTCTATTGACACACGTATCAAACAAATAATACGAATCATGTATTCATGAATAGGTTGCTAGGTATAATACGACTTGGAATGTTACCTTCTGTGTAATTGATATCTGCTAAATACTTTCTTTCAAGCAACGTGTGAAGTGTGTTGCAGCAACTACAATCGCAAAGAATGGAACAATGCACACTTGATAGACGCATTTGGCGGAGACGATAATTGAGTAACAACAATATGTAAACGGTATTCCTAAATTCACTATCCAAATATTTCTCGGCTGTTACGTCCGTCAAATGCGTTTGATGATGTAATCGTTCAAATGTATGCGAATCAATTAGAATTATATACAATATAAATTTATCACAGTTCTAACTGTTGAGTCTCTTGCCATATGTTTAGTCGGACTTTCTACATTATTAGGAGGCAAAAAGAAAGACTCACCGATCTCTCTTTTCTGATGCATTATCAATCTTTTCTAATGTACAATATATTGAATTCACTTCTGTACATGATCATTACATGCACGAGTCTTCTTTCTGTTTTGTCTAATCGATATAGATACAATCGCGATCGTATATGCCCGTAACATGATTACATGTAGAATGGTAGAATGAAAAAATACGAACGGAAGTGCATGGGACGTTAATGTATTAAAAATGTCTATGCATTATATTTAGGGCTAGTGTCCTCTTAGACCATTACATTAGAGGAAAATGTAGTGTTTCTTCATTATCTGGACGTCAGTTGCTTTTTATGCTGCTCCTATCAATTGTACTGCTTCCATCTTTCGTTCAAAATATTGCTTTCTGCGAACTTTCTCAATTAAAATCTGTGTTTCTCGTAGTTTAACTCTTTTCGTTTGACACATATATTTGCATATAAAGAAGTTTTGTCCGCAGATATTCTTATTTATTGTTTATTCGATGATTAGGCAACGTGGTAGATGTTCACGTAAATAGTCAAACAGTTCTCGTGACGTTCCTGGACAATTAGTTAGTTCTAACTCGTGTAAGTGTCGAAGCTGTATCAGACTAGATAAACCACTACTTGTGAGCAATGGACAACCTATATCAAAATAAATCTTATTTAATAGACATCCTATTAATATATGTAATTAAATTTACATAACTCTCTTAACTTCTCTTGCGCAAGTTAAATGTAGCAAGATTGTATAATTAATTAATAAAAAAAATAATATATTGTATTATTTGTTGAAATGACACACTTTCCTTGTTGGTTATTCTAAGTAATTTGATTTTATATTTCTATGTAGAAATTCTTTAGACTTCTATCTGTAGAGCTAATCTATAGAGATTCCGTAGAGTTTCTCTGATGAGGATGTAAATAATAAACTTTATACTATTTGTTACACAAAGTTTACAATATTTCATCACGTAAGAAAGATTGCGCAAAGTTATGATTTGTAAGTTAATATGTGATCTTACCTGCCACGGACAACACCTGTAGAGATCTCATGACACATAAATGTTGAAGTCCGAAATCTCTAAGTTGTGAACACCATCTCAAAAACAAAGCATTCAACGAAACCATCGTGGAGATGTAACCGACGCCGATATCAGTAATGTGTACACACCTGTACAGTAATATGAAAAATATACAATGCAAAAGATACAGGAAATGCATTATTATAAATTACACGAGTATGTTAAAAAAACACGAAATAACAGATAAAATGCGTACAGATTTATCATGATGTCATGACAAATAGTCTCTTGCTTAAAAGTAATTGCGCACGCAAATCTACTTATAATTCAAATTTCTTCTTACCTATCTAAAGTGAGTTCTTCTAAATTATTCAAATCACAGGCGATATATTCCAAAGCCGCATCAGTAATCCTTGAGCACCAACTGAGATCTAAGGAACGAAGTCTTGGCAAGTTTTCCGCAATTAATTCAACGCCGTCATCTGTTACTTTACTGCATCCGGAAAGTGACAGTACAGTCAAATTGGGCAAGGAATGTACTAAAACAAAGAGACAGATGTATTAATTTTTCGAATATCTCAAAATTACATACGGGAAAAATATATAGCACTATTTAAAAAAACCATAAAAGAACACAAAAAAGATCTTTCGAATACAAATTTTGATATACAATATTTATTATATCATATACATTATTATTATATTATTTGCTTTTTGGAATTAGTTATACTTAAAAAAGCATAAATTTGATTAATAGATTTAAGGTAAAATTTAAAATTGATTTCTTGAAGCAGAAATTTAATTAAACATTTTTGTATTTACTCCTTACCACATTTTTAATTTTAATTATTTTATTAATTCAATTAATGTACATTAATGTCATGTATCAAAAACACATAATCCTCTTTTGCAATGTTTTCTTTTAAATAAGGGATAAATTTGTCATCTGTGAAGTATACACGCTTATTTTCTGGCACGCTCGCTATAACTTGAGTCTGAGCTATCGGTGACAGCTTGAAAGCTAAATAAAGCCATGTTCCGAAATTCTAAATTTAATCTCAAGCACGTATGCACCTGCCTTATAATTTCGGACTATCATTATATTATTATACATCTAATTAACTTTGTCATTAATAAAAGTCGCAATTAAAATTTAAAATTAGCAAAAGGTGTTGGCCATGTTTTTTCGAGAATAATTTCACGATTTACTGTGTAATCATTATCGCTTGATTTTAACCGAAAAATAAACATTTCAACTTTAAGAATAAAGTTTTACCGTCTATTTCAATAGACGTTAATTTTATTTTCAATTTTAAAGATAAAACAGTATTTGTCAAAGAATATACTTGTGTATTTTTATATTAAATTTCTTAAACATTAATACCCCTCACATTAATACATTTCACATTAATACATAGCATCGTTATATTGAATGTAAGAGAGAACTTGAGATGAAAAGAAATAAGTCTAATTGTAAGCGAAACATATCAAAATGACAAAAATATGATAACGACTCTTACCAATATTTACTACGCCGTGATTTGTGAGCTCCCAGCAGGATTGCAGCTTCAAGATACTGAGTGCGCTGCTTTGTTTTGCACTGAAGTAACCGAGCGCAGCGTCAGTAACGTGATAAGCTTGCAAAGAGAACTCATAGAGACTCGGCAACAGTTGAGCCACGGCGCCGACGGCCTCATCGGCGACATTGATGCAATCCGATAAAGACAACGACACTATTCTCGGGGTAAGGCATGCCCACAGGCCGGCCTCTGTTATCTCATTGCAGCCGGCTAATTCAAGCTCGTACAAAGCCTAAAAATAATGGCAAATCGTAAATCAATTCGACACGTATTGTGCAGTCATGCAACTCGAAATCTCCTTAACGAACTTTACGTTCTAGTTATCGAGCCTCGAGTCGCAAATTAAGTCTTGGCTGACACAGCATCTTTCGCCCGAGCAAAGTAGCGTTTTTTACTTCGAAATAAATCTGATCCAACTATTTTCGGAGCGTTATTCGTGAGGATTCGTGGGATCCATCGTGGGACATATCGTATGAGTGAAATTGTAGATATAATATAATAATTTATATTACATAAAAATTTTTTTAATTAGTCTTTCTTAAGAATCAATTATAATTTTTATATTAAATACAACAAGTTATTTAAATATTTATAGCAATAGAAAAATAATATCAGATTTGTTAAAAACAGTTAAAAACTAAAAAAAAAAAAAAGGATTTTCTCAAACACATTTCTTTCCTCATGTTAATTTACTCCAAATGAGAATGAAAATATTTTCCTTCGCTTACAATCTTTGTCTCTCTGATTGTCTAATTTCATTTATCGGCGTTTATTATATGCAAATTCGTATTTAGAGTATAGTATAGCATTATAGCGGTACAGTAGATAGGGGAAGATAAGCGTGTGGAATTTACCTGCAAATGATCCAAGAGCGCTTCGAGACCTCTGTCCGTTACCGCGCAGCATCGCAACGATAGAGAGTGCACGTATCGTTGTGCCAACGGGAAACCGCGGGTTAATTCCGGAATATCTTCGTCAGTCGCGCTTAGGAGAACTAACGAATCGAAACCTCTTCTCACTAAAGAAGCGTAAAGTCGGGTACGCGCGTTCGGTTGCATAGCGCGAGCCTCACGGCATCGCACCACCGGCACCAGTCCCGTCCAAAGACGCGGTCTCGCATAGAGAATATCTCTCCATCTCGTGCAAACCTGTGTGCAACGATAACGCGATGTAATTAAGTTGGATATAGATATGCATTTGATTGAATGATGAAAGCTGATGTGACAAAGACAATGTAGATATCTCGCACTATATCAGGTATTCTGCGAGAGAATATGAAAGTAAAGCGTTGCTAACTACATATAAAAGTGAAACTATAAAAATAATAATAAAAAAAAAGACATAGATTTTTTTATATGTATTTCAATCGTATATTGAAACAGAAAATTTTGTTTTATCCGTCACGCACCTGAGCCAAGATTCTTCTTTCCGTAGCGTTAAAGTAGAGAAAAAATCGCCCCAGGAAATTATCGTCCTGCATCAACTGTTCCCACGTAGTCGGTGGCACGTAGCCACCGGTTCCTCCACTGGCCAAAGGAACGCCGGCTATCTTCATCCTGTTTCTGGGTATCCTAGTTCTGCTCGGGGTGACGTTATTCAAGCGTTCCTTATTGTTGCCCGCTGGCACATTGTTGATGGTCTGTGCGGCACTTCGGCTGGGCTTCTCGGGTGTCGCGTTCACATTATTCGCGCTTTGCAAATTCATATAAGCAACGCTACCACTGCCTCCGCAGAAGACGTTCGTCACGCGCTCCATGACGCTAGTCTTGCCGCCCCCTGAAAAATTTTAGGTCAAGTTAGTAGTCAGTTTCAACATTGTCCGTTCGCGGGTTAAAAAGGTCGCGAGTTCGCTTGTCAGATTAAATATATAGTAATCGGAACGGTGATTGGAAAAATCCAGGGTTCAAGTTTAAAGAAACGGGAGATCTTAAAGCCGTATATGGATTTGATTGATGAAAAATATGCAAAGCTAAGAATTTATGAGAAAAGATGTATGAAATTAAAGAGCAGAAATATCAAAGGGGCGAAAGGACAATCATTTGTTGAATTTTATATAGAAATTAAATATTTAATAAAAGTATAGACTTGGTATTTTTCTTTTTATAAATCTTATTACTTATATTTGTAAAACCCTATAGGAGTTTGTTGAATTGAAAGAAACTGAGAATAGTGAGAATTCATGAAATTTAGAATCGTGAAAAGGAGAATCTATGGAATTTCGAATATTATGTAAGATGGCAAGACGCATTAAGTAACTGCGTTAAAACACGAGAATATTTAAGTAACCAAATTTCTTCTTTCAAGCACTTTGCTTGGCATACTTTTACTGCGAAATATACATTGCAGTGATATAAAATTCATCGGTCGAAGAGAATTCTCCGTCGACTTCTGAATCGATACTGGTTAGCATAACTATTAGCATAATTCTACCGTAATTTTCTTTACGTTAGCGAAATCTGGCTTGATAGATTACTCAAGGCGTATTCTTGTAAGTATTCTTGTTTTCTTTCCAAGTTGTATGTTCTATTTGGCTCGTGGTGCACCCGGCTACTTCCCGTTGCCGTTTATCTTGCAAATTATTTTTATTTTTAGCAACTGCAATGTACAAGCTTATCTCTTGTACGAATAGCGCGAAGATGCAGAATTATAATTATTCAAGTATAATTACGCCAATGGCGAAATTATATATATGAGATTTTCCTAAGCATCTTTAACGTGTTTGTATTCACATTCGCGCGAGTTATATTCTGTATACAATTGTAATTATCGAATCAATTATTTAGGAACACATATAAAACGTCGTCGCCCTTATAATGTATGACGTACATGTGTGTGTTAATAGCATAAACATTAAACGAGTAACAACATAAATTGGACAAGTTTTCTATTTATTCTAAATGCGCAAACTACTCGGATAGGCTCAAAGTATAATACGTAGAAGACAGAAGTACATGACGTAGAAAAGAAAACAAATTAAACTGAACTTATAAATACGCAAATTCAATTTTGAAGCAGATATTGAACTAAAAATTACTTTACGAATCGATGATTAAAGTGGCCTATAATTATTTGGTTTTTTAAAAGTCTCTTAAATTAATGATAAGCGTCAACGTTAGTCGTTATACGCATCGATGGCCATGCAGATGCAGATGCAGAGATTCTCGCGCGAGAGGCTCGCGCCTTTCCTTTCTCGGCATTTCTCGCTGCTCCGAAACACCGAAACCCTCTAGCCAGGCTGATTGCGCATCTTTGCGATCTTGCCGTTCTGGGCAAGGTCTTGGTATTCTCGGTGTCTGTCTAGTCATAGATATTTAATATCGCCTATATTTGGGCATCCGTAAACGTAAATACGCTTGGCGCAAAGACGGCGCGTTTTTCAAGTTTGAACCGTCGAAAATGGCGATCAATCGTGGTCTCGATCGTGGTCAATCGGCGCGACGCTCGACGCGCGACGCGGCGCGCGTTTTACCATTGCAAGGGAAAAACCGACGTGTGATGGTGTGATTCGTGTGAATCGGATCAGGGCGTTTAGCTTTGAATTCTTTGAACCGAGCTTTCATCCGATCCTCAAATCTGACTATACGTGGATCAGTGGATAGGATTTTTTTCACCGATCGAGGAAATCGGACCGTCGGACGGCCGCGATTACGGTAAAGCGCGATGCCAAGTAAGTAAATAAAAAAATGGCTTGCAAAAGCGTTTCGTTACGTTACATACTCGAGTTCGCGCTCGGGATCGCCGCTATTTTTGCGTGCACGAGGACGTGTACGTTGATCGATTCCGTTGCAGTTAAGATCGCGACGACGAAAGTCACGTAGCGGTGCCGCTTGACAAATTATGAAAAAAAATATCGCGTGTGGGCCGTGTAGCAAGACCAAGAGTGCGAGTTGCCGCGTAGCGATTAGCGAGCGCCGAGCGTTCGTAACGAACCGACAGATAAAATGAGGAAAGAATAAAGGAGCGAGAGACGAGATCCTATATATCTATCCTCGCGATTACGTAACAGCAGAACCGAGCGGAAGCGGTCCGGGACCCGGGACGCCAATCGCCAAGCCAAGAGTGCCCAAGACGCCGAGCGAGAAAAATCGCGGCGGACCGCGGTCCGCGGTCCGCGGTCCGCGGACGACGGGCGTCTTGATCGGCACCGCGGCATTGTCATTTGTCGGCAACCCTTCGCCTCTAGCTTTTTATTTTCTATCGCCGTTCGGCCGTTCAAGCGGAAGATAATAAACTTGACACCGATCCGCGAGGGCGAACTCCCTTCCTACCTACCCGCGCGCGAGGAAAAAAATCGAAGTCAACGCGGAGCGCACAATGCGTTACTACGAGCAGAAGGCGGGAGGCGGGAGGCGGGGAGCGAGAGGAGGTGGCGTCGGCGTCGGCGATAGTAATATTAATTATTAATAATTAAGGAGATAAGGAGGCAAGGGAGATGGAGATGTGCAACGACGAAGACGAGGTGACGAGGTGACGAGGTGACGAGGACGAAAACGTTTCACCACCGACCATGATGCTTCGACGTCCGTAATCCCAGGCCGTTGATTCGTTTGGTCAGTTCGGCGCTGGCACGCTCGACGACGCCCTGTGCCGATATCGAAGACATGATATCTCGATGAGACACTCGACGGCTCTCGTCCCGTTCCGCACTTGCTGTCACGTCTCTCGGCATCCGTGGTCGAGCTTCGCAGACTTGGTAGTCAAGAGCAATACGATACGATCCGCGGGCGATGGAGTCGCGTCATATTCGACTCGACGACGACCGACGACGACGACGACGACGACGATGGCCGGATGGTAGGAAACGAGTCCCCCTCGCGATTCGCGAATCAGGACGCCGGCGACGGCGGCGGCACTTGTCGCTGTCGCGACTGGTCGCGAGTCGCGACGCGCTCTCCGGGGCTCGGGGCCCGGGGGATGATAGCGCACACGAAGGGATGATGGCAGCGAGCGTGCGCGCGCGAGCGCGAGCGCGCCCGCCCCCGCCCCCGCAATTCACGCTACTCTCTTCCTTCTATCTCTCAATGCGCGACGATTTCTCATAGCGATAGTCGCGGTGAGTCTTCTGCTACGATTCCACCTCGATTCGCCCTCAGAGAAAGAAGAGAGAGAGAAAAACGAAGCACTTGAGTCACCCGAGAATCAATAATCGCGATCGCCACGGGATAATCGGGGTCCGCGTCCGCCACGTAATTCGCGGGACATCCGGTGCGCGGCTAACATCGACGATGCCGGGTCACTTCGTATCATCGATATTCGACGACACGAATGTCGTCGTGCCGGTCGTGCGTCTCCGTTTACGTGTCGATAGTCAGTAGTGGCGAGCTGTGGCGAGCAATGCGAGCATGGCAAATGGCAAATGACAAATGGCAAACGGCAAAAGTGAAGCTCGCGAGCGCGCTGCTGCCGAGCTCCGACTGCTCCGAGGCCTTCGAGCTGCCGTTGCGGGTTGCGGGTTGCAGCGATTACGGCGGCAGCGGCAGCGGCAGCGGCGGCACACGTAAGGGTGGTTTGCGCGAGACTGAAATGACTGAATCGATATTCGCGTTGCTGAAGCTCAACTTGTCCGGCTGCCTCTTCCTCACCCCCACTTCGCGGTTGCCTTCCTGCCTTCCTGGCGGCGCGTGTGCCAACTGCCAACTGCCAGGAGTGCCTGAGACAGCTGAGGGCTGAGGCCGAGGCAGCTACTTACCGCTATTTACGCCTGCCGAGACTGCCGAGAGGGCCGAGAGTGTCGATCACTCGAATGGCGCGATGTAACGTGCAACATTACGCTTACCCCTCGGACGCTGCCTCGGAATCTTTCGATTTACGTGTCTTGCTAATCAGGATTGATCGGAATCTTGTGAATCGAGTATCACATTTTCAACATATTTTTATATGAAAATAAAGATTACGGATGTACATATTACGAGTTCAAACTTTATTCTCCGTATGGTTAAAGATTTTCTGATTTTATGCGATAATTTCTCTCTAGGTAAAAATAGAACAGCTTTAATTTATCGATTTTCTATTTTTCTCTAAACTTTAAAAAATTTTACTTATAACATCTTCGATACTTTAGTTTAGTTTAAATTTTGTATAGAATGTATACTTTCAACGATTCGAAATGTATCACCGTCTTTCCATTTAAGATTTGATTTGATTTAGTCATTTTAGTCACGTCGCCAAAATAAGATATCGGTAAAATAGATAATAAAGATACTACGTGTAAAGCGCGAGATCCAGCCGCCGATTCAAATTTCCGAGACACTTTATATCCGACGACGTCGATGACGTTCAAACGACGTAAATGTTACCTTCTTGCAGAATTGCGTTATTGGATGTTTCACCCACGCCCCGCGGCCCCCGCGCAAAGAGTAAACGACGAGTAAATTTTCTTCTCAAGGAGATAGGAATCGCAGTCGCGATATGACGTGGGAAATTTAACGAGGCGATTAATTAATGAGAAATTGTATAGTATTCATTTTAACATTTATACATCGTTGTATTGGATGTAATGTAATATCTCTGATCTTCGCAATATAAAAAAAGTTTCATGCTTACGCTATCTTGAGACCAGCAATGGAATTCTCTAGAAGCTTGAATAGAAGATAAGGACAAAGATCGATTAGAACGTATCGCGTTAACATTATAATATTGAAACACGCGCATTAATATTGACGCTTTAAAATTACCTTCAAGTCCCAAACTACGAGTTGTCCGTCTAAACTGCTCGTGCTAAATTCACGATCGGATACCCGACGAATGCAGTTGATCGTGTTTTGATGCACGCTATCCAGAGCATTATCGTTCGTCTCGTTCCTCGCTTGTCGATCCAGCGACTGGAACTTTCGCATAGCGGATAATCCGGCAATCTCCTTTTTTTGCGTGTTATCCAACTTTGAAACGAAATATATTTGTCCATTGTCATCTATGGAGTACAACATTGGCATACAGCTATGCCCCTACGATATAGAGAAAGTCACCGATAAATATTTTCAACGATCAATATATCTCGGGTTAAATATGATCTCAAGGGTCGTATCGCTCTTACAGCGGCAACAATGTTATTAGAACCTATCCAAATGCAACTTAAAAACGGTAAATGCTCTGTATACAGTCTCATAACTGCGTTTCCTTTAGTAGCATCAGCGACACATATAGACGAGTTGTGCGCCACCCAACAGATTTTATTGCCACATGGGCTGAACGCTACCAAATGTATCCAGCCACCTAAACAGCAGCAATGACGTAAAAGTAACGATATAAAATTCACGTCTCTGCGATGAATAATTTATACATAATTTGTACATTATACACATTTTAAACGATATAAATAATAATTAATAAATATACATATATAATGGAATAAAAGCTGATCTCAAGTTGTACAGTACAGTTTTACCTCCATTGGGCGTATTAGGAAACTCCGCCAACAACGTTCCTAAGGTATTACTCTGTCCCCAAGGACTAGTACCAGGAGCATCCTCCATATCACTGATAAATGCGCTGAAGACCCGGACCTTGTAGTCCGTCGACCCAGCGACCAGAACCTTGTTGTCTGGGTGCCAGTCGACGGTAGTTACCGTAGATCTCAACGGACGCTTAATATGTTTACATAACCACCAATTATTCTCTGATACGAAGTAACAAACAGCTATAACTCGTCCCCCAGAGCCCACGGCGAATTTATTTTCTGCAATGGTAGTACAGAGCTTTGTACAGAGCCGTAGCAAGTTTGGAGTAAATTTTTTTTCAACGTACATACAACGTACCTAGAGGAGACCATTTTACACAAGTAGCGGCTCGATTTATTCGCAAGAGAACCCAAGCGGGATCCCACTTGCCGTCCTCTTTCTGAGTCCATACATAGGCATTCTTGTCGGCGGAACAGGTGACTATGCGATTAGTCTTTGGCGCCCAGTCGATTCCCATGACAGCCATATGATGTTCCTCCAAGGTCTCCAGCAACTTCCATCCAGATGAAGTACGTTTGTGCACTTGGATCTCATTGTTGTTGGGGCATATGGCAACCTCTGTATGGCGAAAACGGCTCGATTATCTTATGCTTCTTCTAATTAAATCCATCATGAAAATCTAGCGATATAGCGTATAGCGTTAGAGGGGAAAAGGTGGTCTTCCGTACCAGTTTTATCTCTGTTCCATGCGTGACAGCTGATGGCATCGACCCCCAAGTTGTAAACCTCCGTCATTTCGCGCTTGCTACTTGTAAAAGAAGACGTTTCAGGTCTCAGGTCTCGGGTCTCAGGACGATCGCGTGGATGCGCGCTCTCGAGACCGAGAAGCTCGACAACGGCGAGGCCGAGCCAAATGGGACGTCGGCTGTCGAAGGGCAGTGGCGATGAATCAGCGGACACTCGAGGCGAGCGCGGGCTCGGCGGGCTCGGCGGGCTCGACGGGCGCGGTCGCCGATTAAACTTTACGGAACGAGGCGTTCCGTTCGAGCGATCGTGTGTACCGGCAACGCACACGGAAATTCGCGGACTCTGGTCAGTCTACACGAATTTCCCCGGCCTCTCCTGACGGTCGCAAAACACGCCCCTCTGCACACCGGAATTGACAGTTCATCCGTAGATAGCGGGTTATCTATCTCCTTTTTGAGGTTATGTTCACCCGGATATACGTATGTCCTACAGACGCGCCGTGCGCCGTGCGCCGTGCGCCGCACCGTTCGCGGGCGTTCGGTATAATTCGGTATCCGGCTTTTTACTTTTATGGACAATCTCGCGCTGCTAACGATCTCTGTCGAGCGTCACCCGAAACAAAAAGCTAGAGAATTTGCAATATTTGCATTGAGAACTTTGTAACCGTATGTACCAATCTGCCTTTGCGGAGTTGGTAACCCTACTACTGTGTATGTGTGTCTGTGTGTGTGTGTGTTTCTTGAGTGAAACGAATAAATTTATAAAAAGAGAAGAAATTGTGTGTAAATTTTGTAAGAACGTACGTTGCGGTAGATCGGGTAGATCATGAAGAGTTATACTTACTGAAATTCTCTGCAATTTCATTCAAAAAGGTAAGATACAGAGATAAACATTTAATTTGACCTAGCTAAGAATTCAACAAATCATGGAACACTCTACTTCAATCACAGCAATTTTTACATTAACTAAATGTAAATAATAATTTCGCATTTTTAAAATTACTTTTTGCGCTTTTATTATACACCTATATATACATATAAATATAATCGCAAAGAAAATTCAAGTGTCGTCGTAAATAGAGGGCCAGCCGGCCGGCTTATAGGCCCTTATCATCTACGTTCGATTACGTAGCGTATTTGCCATTTCGGCGGTTGAAGCTTGTCGCGGCGCGGGCGCGGCTATTTCTCCTAAATCCTAATAGCAGTAATTGTGGCCGATATAAACAACTAGCCAACTGCAGTTATACGTGCATGCATGTGTGCGACGTGCGATTGCAACAAATTTATTTTTGCGGCGCAAGCCGCGCGCGCTACTGCTGTGTCGCAAAGCACAAAGCCAAAATGCGCTCTCGTTTAATCCGTCTCAGCCATTCTATCGACGTGCCTTGCGTTTCATATAAGCTATAAGGTCGCGTAATGAAATATTTTACACAGTGGATCGTATAAAGTCGTAAAATATCCAACCAACGCCGCGCTTTGAAATGCGATTCCCAATTACTGCATAGTATGTGTATATGCAGTATTAAAACGCATAATTTAATTGATAACTTTTCTTATTTGCATGCATACTTTTTTTTCATCTACTATTCCGTTCTATGTAAATTTTATAAATATAAAAAATAATTCACTTTACAATTTAATTAATATTTTTTAAATGAGACATATATTAATCTTTATATTGCAATACTAAATACTGTACATATGTATGTACAATATTTGAGCTGAAATATTTTTATATGTATAAGATAAGTAAAACAGATATGTAAAATTTAAAAATTTACATATAGGTATGTATGTATGCAAATTTTGACAAAGAGATAGAGATATAGAGAGATTAATTTGTTTAAGGCATAATAATAATAATAATTTCTTAGTCACTAAATGAAATATTAGATATTTGTCGCGTAATAATGATAATATAAAAAGTGCATTTTTGCCATTTTCTACAACTCCAAGTTATCAAATTTTTGAATTTGTTAGTTATTAAAATGATATGTATACAGCAGCATATATTTTGCTTTACTGTGCAAAGCGGCTTTCTACCCTGCTGGCTCTTTGGAATTAACTTTTAATGGAATTAGCGAAATTCTATTACTGCATAGATAAAAGCTCTCTTGTACCTCGTGGTGCATATCAAAAAAGACTTTTTAATATTTAGTACAATGCGATGTAATGGAGTTATTGTCTCGTTTTAGCGGATAGCTAAACATGGCATTAATGTATTAATGTATTCCCGCGAAAGTAGTAGTAAAATTTTTTACATAAAATCTTAAATATTTTTCAGAGTGATAGTTATTGATTGAAATAACTTTTATTTAATTATCTTGGCTAGAGAATGCAGTTTTGTACCCGAATTAATATTATAGTCTCTTTCTTTCGCGATTGCGATCTTATTGATAAAGAATATAATCTCTTCATCCTTATTTTCAAGACATAATTCTTATTCTAGTTCTGTGTGAGTGAGTGAGTGGGGGAGTGTGTGTGTGTGTGTGTGTGTGTGTGTGTGTGTGTGTGTGTGTGTGTGGTGTGTGTGAGATATTCTTATTCTAAGAAAGAATAATCTCTCTCTCTCTCTCTCTCTCTCTCTCTCTCTCTCTCTCTTCATCCCTATTTTAAAGGCACAATACCATCTTTCCCATTATCCAAATGGCTCTATAGTATTGACTTTACGAACGTTGTAACACGGATACAATATTCGATGTGGTCATAGTGAGAAAACCGGAAAACCACCCTCGCCACCGAGAAATCAGTCCCTTGAGAATTGACCGGGTCTGAGTCTGGCAAACAAACTGGTTTATAGACTACACACTGCTACCTTGTACTTCGTACTAAATAACTGCTCTCCAAGAGTGCCAAGTCGTTTTCGAAATCGACTCGTCGACCTCGCGAGATCTTGATATACGATAATCTGTATAAATTTAAGCCCAAACAACCTGTTCGATTAAAATAAAAATAGAAAGACAAACAACTGATGCATAATGTAGTGCCAAAGAAAATTGTATACAAATAATATAGCGTTTGGAAATTATAAATTTATCTATCAGATTATTTTCAGCCAGAAATTTAAACAAACGCAAATTTTCATATTCTCGAATTGTGATATTTTCGAATTTAAACGAACAAAAATATAAATGTCTCTTTTATATTACATGTATGTACCGATCATAAATGCATTTGACTTGGTAATCTAGTCTAGGCCATATACATTTTTCAAAAATTCAAATATTCGTTGTTTTGTAAAGGGTCAGACCGTCAGAGTTTTGTAATTGTGAGTGGCATAATCAAAGTTTGATTTCTATTCAATTTTTTCACATATAAGTCTTCTTAATCGGTTTTTTACTGTATGTACTATTGTATGCACATACATATACAATTATACACAAACATATACATATTTTGCACGAAACAAAATTCCAAGAGAATTTTTTGATTGCATTTTTTGATTCCAATTGTTTTGGAGATACAGAAATGCTCGTTACAATTTCCGTGAAATAGAATATATATAAGTTGTAACTTCGGTTATCTACAAGAAACGTAATAGAAAAATAACATTGTGTGTGTAATATTTGTAGCTGAATTCTTTATCTCTATTTCTATAGAGCTTTGTGTTTTCGGATCGATAGCTGCGCGCAGGTTTTTCTCGTGTTTTAGCGATATTCGTCAACTATTTTTAAATAGTTTACATGGTTTAAAAAAATTCCATCTTTATATATATGTATAGAATATATATTTTTCAACTAAAATTAAAATAAGATTATAACATTTTTAAATATATTTTAGATATGGATATAAGTCAACACATTGCAAGTAATAATACAATAATTAATAAAGAATATAAAGGTATAGAAAATAGCAAGGAATTTTTCTTTATTGTTTTTTTATCGTATAGGTATACGTTTTCTTGTTTTTACCTTTGTATATAATTTAAAAACAATGTTATTCATACGTTGTAGAAAACATGACACATTTTGAAAAATATCTGAGTTCGTCATTTTCGAAAAATATTTCAAGAATATAATTCGTAGATTGCGTGCGCTGATCACGTTAGTAGTTATTTTAATTCTGGTGGGCTATATTGCCACGTCTGTCATGTTCAGATCTCGAGACGAAGCGCTCTCTCTTGTCTCGGTGCTATTTGAGTCTTTGGCGACGCGACGCGACGAGGGCGGAGAGGGCGGATCTCATCTCGCTCGGCGAGAAGAAATTTGACAGTAACAGAAGCGAGATGGAAACGTGGGCAGAGATTTAAATTTCATTATCCTCCGTTCGTTAAATTAACTCAATTTTACTTCTTTGCATCGTTTTTACTCAAATTGCGAATTATCAGATTCCGTCGGCGTCGTAGGCTTCTTTTTTCTTCGGTCTAATAAAGTCGCGCGATAAAATGTGAGAGAACGGCGGCACATTCCGATTTCCTATTTAAATTATCCTCCGCGCCAGCATCGCTCGTCGAAGGTAACGATGAGCGGGAAAATATGGAACTTCAATTTCCCCTTCTCCTATAACATGTCGAAGATTCCAGACGATATACCTAATAAAATTTCCGCTAAAATATGCGATCTTGATCCAGTTGTTCGCTCGCGATGCTTTCGTTTTGGGATACAACGGAAAATTCCTTTACGTACGTATCGCTCCCGATGCACGAAGCATCAGAGATGGACAAGAATTTCCGTTATCAATGAATCAATGAAGTCAATAAATATTTTTCAAGTTTTTAATCAATAAATTTTTCATAATAATAATTAGTAATAATTAATAAATATTTCTCAAGTCCTTCAACAAAAACATAAAAAAAATTTATTACATCGCGGATATAATGGATGTCTGCAGGGCGTGTTAAATTGCGTTGTCGCTTTCGTATTTTTGCGTGAAACTGCAAATTCAGCGCTAGAAGATACATTTAGATAAAAGGTAGACCCAACGGACACGTTATAGTCTTGCCGTGTGCGTTTGCCACGGTCTTATCGACGCAATCTTTCTCGACCAGCATGCAGATGCAATGACAAAATTGTATATGGGAAGGAATTCCCATGTATTTTCTTTTTTTAACGACTATAGCATTACTATCTTTTTCTTCTAATTGTTTGTATATTATGTGGCTTGGACTATTACGTAATATAGATAAATACGTACGACTTTTAAGTTAAGAGATACATATATTATTAAATTTATGCAGATAAAATAACGTATGGCGTATCAGTCTAATGCTTGCATTAATGCAAATAACTATCTACATTCTGCAAAATTAACAATAATATGATTGTTTGATTTATTATTTGATATTAAGTTTGAATTTTGAACAATATTTTATTATTATCATTTTTTTTACAAATAAACACGCAAGATCTAATTTAATTCTTAAGTTTGATGCTCAGTTTTTGTTGAGGTTTATCAGTAACATTTTTGTATCGGTTTAATCACACTGTTTGTGTTAGATACGTGAACTTTTCGGCATGAAAATCCGCGATTGAGTTACTTTGACATTGACGTCCTACACCGTCGATCCCTATCGTTGGATTGGAAGGATATTTTAGTCGGTGATATTGAACACGCGCGCGCGCATGAAATGTCATCCTCGGGTTGCATATATGGCCATGTACGCGTGTCGTGAAAGGAATTTTATCTGATATCGGGTAATAGAGTTCATGTTGAGGGTATCGAAGGGAGTGATGATCGAGAAGGAATGCCCATCGAGGGATGAAGACGTTTGAAATTACAGATACTACAATCTTATAAAGAAGTTACAATCTTTTATATGAAACTTTATTTCTGACGTATATTTGAGTTCTTTTACTTATATAAATCGAGCATTTTAAAAGTGGTCTAGATTTAAACTTGGTAAATAGCTATCAATTATGCTATCCGGGACAAAAGTCCCGGAAGATTGACAATTTTTAATCGGACATCATTAAAACGTGCATTATCTTGTTATGCGCACTTCGTAATTACTACTGAAAGTTGGCTAATATCTCAATACGTAACTTGTGCATACGTTTAACAACGTTTAGTCCACTATAGCTGTAGCTTTCGGTATAGACCAGGGGATGTCTTCACATCTCTCAGGGAGTTATAGAATCTAATATTAGAATCGCTCTAATGCATTTACTGATGTAATCACTGATTTGGATTTTACGCTAGACCGCACATAGATACTGGTTATGAACATGCCAAAGAACGGGTCTTATCGCACTAATATGCTCTTATGGGTATACCGCTATTGCATTCCAATTACAGTTGTATCTCACACGCCACTTATCTTTGATTTAGAATTTATTGGTATTTAAATCACTTTAAGGAACGATTAATTTCCCGAATGCAATGCAAATCTTATTTTACAATAAAAAAATCTTGCGAATACATAAAAATATACATAAAAGTTTACTGATTCATTATAATTAGCTTGGTTTAAGTATAATAAAGTAATATAAACGTATAGCATATTAACTACACGGTAAAGTATTCACGGAAACTCTGACTTCAGATAATTTTCAAAATATTCCCGGCGTTTTAGTTTTATCTCTTTAAATTATTTTCCTTATCCAGATTCAAGACTAAAATAATCTCTTATGCATTCTTTTTTTTTACCACAGGTCATAGCAGCACGGCGTTAATGCAAAACATTTACGGCAAAACATACCTGTTCTCGGAAGCTGAAAATTTTAAGGTAAGTGTTGATCGTCGTAGTTTTAGGGCAAACCGCCATCATGTCCGCCACTAATATTAGTTTTTCGGAATTCGAATTTGCATTTGTTAAAAAAATAACATGAAGCAATGTTTTCATTTTTTAAATATTATTCGGCGTGCATTTTCGCGCTTTTAAAATAGAATAAACTTATTGAAATTTTTTACGGTATTGTTATCGATATGTCAGATGACAAGATAAAATTTGCATAATATACGGTTGAACGCGCGGGAGAGAATGCGTTGCGAATTGTAATTTATCAGAGCCATCCACTTGGTCCGCACGTCAGCCCCGCACGGCGTCTGATTATAGCATCGAATGATCTGACGAGATCGATGCATTAAATCGGACACGTATCATCACTAATGCAATGACAACGATAATGAATCTAATAAGTCAATATGACAGCAATAATGCTCATTGAAATCTTTGTAATCGAACAATGACGGACGGATCGAGCTATTATATCGACGGTAAAATGCCAAAAGTTAGTAACATCTGCACCGCCTAATCACCTATCTGCTAAAGTTCCGGCCAGAAATGGAGCTGCGGTAAATTAAGGGGATTTATCTCATCTACGCCTCCATCTTTATCGTTCGCAGACATTAATTCCGAAAATTGCTGTAGTAATTTAGCCGATGTTCTTCGAATGACTCGCCATTGCTAAGTGCGCAAGGAACTTTCCCAACTTCGTCATCCCGATGTTCTTCCTACCCTTTTATTACTTGAGAATTAGAATTTAAGATCCAAGAGCATTTTGATTTCCTGAAGGCGCGACCAAGTAACGCTTCGCGAACATCTTGTTGCTGGGGGGTATAATTTTGAATAGATAGAAACTGAACAATTTTTTTGTTCGATAACAATATTAACCCTTGCAGGCCACATTTATTTTTTGCGTACGTGTAAGCTACACTAGGGTCTGGAGGACCCCAGCCATTTTTCGCTCATTAATTTCGAAAAAATTAACATATTGTAATGTGTTTCTTTTTTAATCGATAGTAAATCTTCTGCGAATTATGATGGTAATCTCAGAATTTATAAAAAAAATGATTACTAAAAAATACGCATTAAAAAATATAAATGATAGTTTCAAACGTAGTTTTCCAAGATTTCGTTGGGGTTCTTGAAACCCCAGTGGCTTTCGAGGGTTAATTTTGTTATCTATATATGTAATGTTTGTAATTACGATAAGCTGAGTATTTCAAGTATAATGAAACTCTCTCTCATACACACACACAACACACACACACACACACACTCTCTCTCTCTCTCTCTCTCTCTCTCTCCTTTCTCTCAGAATACGATATTATTCTAACGAATCTGCTCGGTTATAATGAAATGATGTTATCTGCATTCTGGTGCTTTCAAGAAAAAAAATGGATAAAATCAAAATGCTATTTTAATACCCTAGTTCTTCCATGTGCATTGTGTAATCTCGTAAGAAATCTTGTTATTACAAAGTATCGTAATCTTAACGTCAGAACTCAATTGCACTGATGATATCAACCAATAAGCGTCTTTATTTGTTGACGTCTATTCGAAAAGACCATGCATACGATGTTATATTAAGATTTAAAGTCAAGGATAACATTCTCATTTCCACGCCCCCGCGGCCCCGTATCGAATTTGCTGAACGGGTAACGGTTTGCGGGTAACGGTTGCGAACGTGTAAGGATGTGGGGTAAGAATACGAAAGGGTGAAAAGAGCCCGCATATAGGTACCGAAGGATATTGCCGGTTCGTATCGAAATCTACGCGCAGCAGTTTCTGAAACTGTTTGTAATTTATTATACGTAAGTATATAACCCGACCAAACCGGAAAAAGCTATTGGCGTGGCCGTCATTGCAGTAATCCGCAGTACCCACGGACGAAATATCCGGTGCGAAATCGTTTTCGCGAAATGCGATTCTTCGCTCGCGAGGATTACTTATCGCTTTTCAATCGGCGATTGTTTCTGCAACGAAAAGTGTTGCTGATCGTCGAGAGTTTCGTGATACGCGGCGGCGGCGGTTGCGATGAGTGTTATTAACTGAACGAGATATCGTTCAAGTTAGAAGCAGTACCAACAGTACACCAACTTTTTGATAGCATTTGTCAAAATTATATTAATAAATTGCAAGTAAAGACGCTAACTTTAACGTATTAATGAAATTAATTATTTGATCTAAATTCAATATAAAATAATTTAAAAGTGGAAAGTATCTTCTATCTTCAGTAATCAGTTATATGAAAGTATTTCATTTGTGGAAAAATATTTTTAACTATATATTTACAAATAGTCTTTTACTGACAATGAGTGTGTAAGGAAGAATTAGAATTATTTATTGCTAATGTATTACCTTGGCGGGTTCTTTCTGCAAACAATGGAATTACAATGAATTATAAAAAATTGATAGAAATTTTCATTTTGTGTCGTTTTACATTTTTAATCTTTAAAATCTGGTTTGGTTTTACAAACGTTGAGTTCCCTTTCATTTCGCACTCGACACTTAGCTAATTGTAAGTGATATCGGGACAGAAGGAAACATATAGAAAAGAGTAAAAAGAATTTGCAAAATTTATAAACCAGTCTTGAAGATTAGGTTTTTAGATTCGTGAAAATGAGAGTTTTTCGATTTCTTTTAATTCGTCTCTATTTCTCTCTGAAGATATTTAGACGCGCCACGCAATGCAATCGATTAGATGCATCTCATATATTCAGTTTATATTGAAGCCGCATGAGAAAATAGCATCGTGTTTCTCAGCATGTCAAAATAGACAATCCGTGAAGATTAAATTGAATAGGTTCCACTATGCATCTATTACAGTTTAGAAACAATCGCGAAACGGGTCACTGTGCAGCTATATAAACGGTAAATTCCAAGGTCAAACTTGTACACTCTGCAGCTGATGTTCTAAGTGCAATAGTAGATAGGTACAGCAAATCAACGATGCGCCACTTAATGACTATTAATGACGCTATCCGCTGCATTTGTATTTCTCTGATTCGCCTGCAATTTGAAAATAATATTACAATCAATTAATTAAATTACGAAATATTTTTAAAAAGCAGCAAATTAACGATGCGCCATTTAATGACTATTAATGACGTGCGCTGTTTGCTGCATTTGTATTTTTCTGATTTGCCTGCAATTTGAAAATAATATTACAATATCTCAATCAATTAAATTACAAAATATTTTTATTGGTCTAAAAGAGAAAAAGAGAAAGAGAGAAATGTTGTTAAATTAGCATTAATCTATCTCAGTTATAGAATCTCTAACTTAATATATTGCAGACTTACATGTACCATGTATACGGTACATGTAACGGAAAATTTAAATTATTGCGGACTCGAGACATCGTCTGAGAGATGCCAGTCGTAAATATTGACAGCGCGATATTACAACCAACCAAGAATAATATGCACTCCTATAAGCTACGAGTATAAATCACTTCCGCGCTTTCGGAATGTGATCAGAATAATTTATATATTACAATGGCGCGAGAGATGCAATCCTGAAAAATGTCTGAAAATGTGTATATCTACGTGTATCTTCGAAAATAATTTCTACTTTTATGTTATATTTTTAGCTTTCTGTCGATTAACGTGTGAATAAACTGTAGCGCTAATATGTGATTTTCTTATAATAGTTTTGAAAAAGAATGTCAGAGGTCAGAGGTTGTAGATGTATTTTTTTTATTGCATACACTTTATTTGGTTTACTTGGTACGAATCATGCTAGAAATTATAAAGTAGCAACGAAAATATCAACACATAAATTAAATTATACTAATGGTCAAATACGTGCTTGTGATAATTATGATACGTGCTTTTAAAACTTTTTTTTTGCAAAATTCATAGTGCATGAAAAATTGGATAGTCCAATGTTTTTAGAATCAATCTTATTCTTATATAGCAGAAAATTCTATAATAAAATAGCGCGTTTTTTCGGTAACGATATAGGTATGTATATTTATATACGCTGCGACAAAGCATTCCTTTAAAAGAAGCTGAATATTTTTTCGATAGGACGTGGATTCTAATAATGGAGCTGTGTGGAGGATAGGACCAATATTGTATTTCGTAAAAGGAGGCATGAGCCGTTCGCAGAGATTCACATTAGTGTAGGTACACAGTTCCTCAGTAAATACGTGGGCACGTTTCTTATAAAATGCTCGCAAGAAATAAATGAGATACTCTAGTTTTTCGTGGGGATGTTGGTGATGTGATAGATATCAAGGACTAAACGTCCGCTGCAGACAGCTAAAGAAAAAAAAAGAAAATAAAAAAGTACGAGGGCAGTAGGAAAGCACTATTGTAGCGAAAATAATTGATTAGCAATAAAGAAAGTCTGACAAGAGCAATAAGGTAATAATTGAATCTCTTGCTTCCAAAAGAACGCGAATTAACATTTCAATTGAGTGAACTAATGCTAAAAGAGTATGTCTGTGTTTGTGTGTGTGTGTGTGTGTGTGTTTCTTCTATGTAATTACAGCAATGTAAAACAAAAAATTATCGCACAAGTAAGTAATATAAAAATGCACGGATTTTTATCTTTAATATATAATTATTTTTTAAAATTAGTTTATTTCTATTTATTTACATACATGTTTATATATTTGCATACATGTATGTCTTGTTAAATTTACAAAAATATCATCTAAAATTATTTCTATATAAAAATGTCTCTTTTCACCAAACTAATTTCATATACAAATATAGTATATATGTATCAAATAGTAATATAATACATTATTTTTTATAAGATTAGATGTATGAAAAAAATTAATTAAATTGACGGCTGAAATTTGGATTCAGGAGAAATATGCTAACCATCATGAGAATAAATTGTGAATAAAGAGAATTAATGAAATAGACTGGAATAAATAAAAATATATTAGTGGACAAGCTTTTTCATTAAACATTTTTTTATTATAAACTGCTGTTAGTATATATTACTCGAATCTTTTTCTTGTTGCCCAAAACTCCGTTAAGAGTTGTTAAGAAATTTCTTATATGTATTTTTCGTGACTGAAATCAAGTGGCACAACTAATTAACGAGCAGCCTGAGTCGTTCGTGTTCCATTACTCTTACAATTAGTAATAGTCAACAGTTGTATAAGAAAAATTTCTCTCTGATTTTGACGAGCTTTGAACACGCTGCAGAATAGTTGAAAAGAAAAACGGTAAAATTTTTCAATAGAACACATTTTTTGTTTATTATATATAATTATGATATTTACAAAAACGAAATATATTGAGATAGATTTGCCAAGCCACTATATTTGCAATAAAATAATTATAAACGCATAAAAACATAATATATATATCTTATATTTTTAACTTTATCCTTTATATATTCTACGTTCGTAACACACATAATTGGAGAGAAAAAGATAAAGGAGAAAAAAGAGACGGAAGAATATGCGCGTGTGTGTATTTGTGAGTGAATATTTCCTTGGTACAGTTCTCTATATCTTTAGAATATTGGAAAAAGATTGTTAGCGGATATTATAATGTAAGTTTAAAATCTAATTTTTATTCGTTGGAACGATACACTTACATTATTTCGCGATCTGTCGCTCTGCTGGCCTGATACTTCATCATTCCTCTATTTAATCTTTTACTGCTGTGCGAACGCGTAACAGCTCTCGTTAATTCTTTAACATCTGCGAAGGTTTCTACATCGCGCTATTTCCCTGTACCCCGTTAAAAGCGTACTTGTTAAAGTAATCAAGGCAATTTCGCGTGCAGGTTGCAGTATACGTGAACCGACCGAAACAAAGGCTCATATTCACAGGGCGCATTTAACACTAAATATGGTCATATATTTTTCAGTCATAACACGAGCCGCGATCTTTGTAAGAAAAATAAAATTCGTAATTAGATGGGCACGTTTAGCACTAAACGTCGCACGTACATTTACGTGCTGAAAAATTTAACGAGCTATCGTAATTTAAGAGTCGACAAATGAGTCGCAGAGTCGCGAACAGCATTAATCTTTATGTTTCTGACAATAAGATGATCATAACTCATATTAACTTATCGTCGTTATTACGACGAATTCAAGATAAGTGTTATCGACGGTTTACAACTACAACGTTATTATTATACGCATTGAAAGGAAAGAGCGAATATTAAAACTCTATTAAACCGGAGCGAATATAATCGGTAAAGAATTTTGTTGGAAATATTTACTCTCTTGCATGAAAATGCTTTTACATAATATAACATGCAATATTGTTTTCTTTCAAAAAGTGGCTTTCATCATTTCTATATGTTTTCTGAAGAGTTAAAATTTATATTGGAATCTCCTTTATAGGACATCTTTTAAGTGCAAATACCTTTAAACTTTTCACACAGATATATGCAGTAACGATATGTTAAGATATGCATTTTTTAATATGGGTAGGGCACAATTAGAAAAGATTTAAATAAGTAGGAAATAAACCGAAAGTAGGACTCTTAAAAACTAGTGTTAGATGGTGTTAGAAATATATTCTGTCGATGTGAAATAAAGCAAACGAGTTACAAAATATTAAATATTTATTTGAGAGAGCCTAAAAGAAAAGATGTTAGAATATTTTGTTTTTTCAAAGATATTGATTGTTATCTTCTCTAGAGATTATCACAGTAGAGTTGATTTGCGAGTTTCGCGATCGATCGTGTTTCGGCGTGTTGAAGTTAGTAACAACCTTTAACAGCTCTTAAGTACATACATACATATAATGCATTCGCGCCCTACACTTGGAACAGCGGTAAATGCATTTACCCTTTTATTCGCGTGTAACGGAGCTTTAAAACGGGTCGATAAATCAAATCCGACTAATGTCTGCGTTGTAAAAGACGAAAGCGCGCGCGTAGTGGTTCTCATAATGGAGATGGATGCAGTTCATGCTGCATCGTCTAAAATGAAATTTTCAAACTACCACCTGATATTCGTGCCATTTGGCTTATGCACCTCTCTCTCTCTCTCTCTCTCTCTCTCTCTCTCTCTCTCTCTCTCTCTCTCTCTCTCTCTCTCCCTCTCTCTCTCTCTCTCTCTCTCTCTCTCTCTCGCTCTCTCTCTCTTTCTCTCTCTCTCTCTCTCTCTCTCTCTCTCTCTCTCTCTCTCTCTCTCTCTCTACCTCTCTCTTCTCGGCTCTCTTTCTCCCTTTCTCTCACCACTAAAAGCGCATCCTAAGGACGAACCATTGTTTTCAGCATTGCCGTTGCCGACGATATGTCCGCTTTTGCCCCAACATTCTATTCAATCTAAAAGCTCCATTACGGAATCGCACCAGCGATAGGCAATATATAGCAGAAAGAAATAGAATATGTCATTGTATAAAATTTTAGCAGAAAGAAATAGAATATGTCGTTAGGGTTTATTCTTCTATCTTATAACTATGCGTATTATTGTTAGACAATAATTTCACGCGTATTAATGACTCATAGGATGTCTCGCATCAAATTTTAGTACCAAATAGTTTATAATCTTTTATATATTCGGTCGTTTCTCTTTCCCTGGATAATTTATATTATAAAAAAGATATATATCCAATAATATTTTTATAAAACAAATTATAAAATTTGTTTTTAAGATATACATATATTTTTAATTTGGAAATTATCTTTTTATTTAGTATATAGTATATTTGAAATTTGGCTTATTTATTTTATATATGCAGATTTCATTGTTCATACATTTGTATCAATTTCTAGCTTCCAAACAATTTTTCAGAGTTTGTCGGAGGCCTCGCAATATTTTGTAAGCGTTCGATTGTGTGCTGTTAAAAATTATACCGCTTGTTCACAAGCGTAGCATATGGCAGACTGTAAATGCGCATATGTTTGCAATCGACTCGCTGCCATGTTTGTAAATCCACTTTACCATTTTGCGCCGTTAAATTGGAGCTGTCCAATGAAAGCACCGATATCGTCGCGTCATAATAAAACTCCATACAAGTGGCGCGAGTGGGAGATCGCGCAAACACGCACTGCATATTTCTGCATCGCCGCGTCTGTTATATCACCGAGACGCGTTTGACAATGGTCGAATGTGTATGAAAATAAATTTTACATAATTTTGCTCGATGGCGGAAGAAAATATTTTTTATATTAATGTCGCTGGAGTGTCGCAGCACAATGTTGTTCTTATAAAACTGTTCATCGTTACTTAAATTTCATGGTTCGTGAAATATGATAACATGACACGTAATACAGTTATTAAATATAATAATAAAAAAACTTTTTCGAATAGTATCGTTGATAAATAACATGTGTATCAAATCAAACTCCAAGTATCGTAACCTTAAGGAATAAGTGAAAGTAAATAGCAAATAGCAATATTTGAGAATCAACTATAATGTTAGACAATCTGCGAAAAAACCTTAGGTAAAATTTGCACCAAGAAAAGATCGATATTATTTTTACTTTTTTTTTTCTCTCTCTCTCTCTCTCTCTCTTCTTTTTTTCTCAAACAAGTTGGAAAGTTGCTAAATGAGAAACGAAAGATAATAGTTTCGAGAAATTCAGTACAGTTGCAATTAATCATGATTACATTGTTGTGCGTGTAACTACGAGCGTCGTATTCCGAAGATAGCCATCGTATATGTAATTCTATGCGCGTGTAGGTATAGGTAAGCCCTTGAAAGCTTCTTTGGCAAGACTTGTGATCCTGTACATATCTGCTTACAAGTGAAACGTTGAAGTAATATATTGTGCCTCGCATGAGTCCCGTATCGTGGCAGGGTGCTGTCAGCAGAAATTGAAACATGGTTTGGATAATAAATGAAGGTAGACACTGATGAAATTCCAATACAACGAATTTCAAAATAGCGGACCTCTCATTTACCATTCTCGTATATCTTTGCCGAGAAGGTATTCAAAAATATATTTTATCTAGCAGTTGTAAATAATATATATGAATTTCTATTCATATGGAGTTTCCTCCCTCTCTCTTTATTTGAGAACTCTTAAAGGTCCTATAAACTCTCAATACAGAAAATGGAAAATCATGTGTACTGAATATTTATTGTAAGATTTTAGATTATAATTATATAAAAAAATGTATTACGAGACATCTCGCAATATATTCTCATATATATAATGGCAGCTTGAATGGCAATTTGTCATCAGTGTTGACAACATTACGATATTAAGGAAGGAATTAAATAACAACAATTATGTTGTCTTTTCTTGTTGAAAAGAATAATACATTTTAAAAAGAATAATATTTTTAAAAAGCTTATATTACTGTGTCGATATTCACAATATTCTGAATAGACTTGTGCATTAGATGTATTTGCCATACATTATATCAAATTTTCAATAAACAACTGCAAATGTAGATGCGTCCAATACGGCAACCAAGTTTCTGCTAAAAATATCTGCACCTGCCATGCAGTATCTCTCTACTGTTTGTTTATGACAATACCGGCGCGTTATACGTAATACGTGATCGGTTTCTCGTTGTACGACCAAATTCCGTCGTTTCAAAGACAAACGGCCTGCATGTTCCATGCGTGCTGCGCATAGAGAAAAGAAGAAAGAAAGGAGGGAACGAGGACAACGGACGAACGAGACACATCGGCTGAACGTCAGGCGCACGGCGCGTCGCGTCGCGTCGCGTCCCGTCGCGGGCGCACGTGAGACGTGAGAGCACTGCTGTGAGCTGTGAGTGCTGTGGCAGGTGGCTGCCGTGCACGTGAAGACGTGAAGCGAACGCTAGTCGATAGTCGATATCCAATCTGCACGAAAAAAGAAGAAGCAGAAGTAGGGAAACGAGAGCGATTCTAGATGACGAAGAGAACGAAGAAGTAGATCCTTGCGGTTGCCAAAAGGTCGCGGGGATGTGTCGACTGCGAGCGAGCGGGATACCAGGCCAATTTTGCTATCGGAATTTAAAATGTTTTCATGAATAAAAGTCGGCCAGAGAACTGAGGACAGAAAACGCGGTCCCGGATCGGCCGCGAACGGCTTGGCGAGACAGCACTCAGCCAGGATATGAATCGACGGAACGGCGCGGGCGCGGGCGCGGACGCGGGCGCGGGCGGAGCATACGCTCGCCAGCCGTCGTGTCGCGTCGCGTCGCGGCGTCCCGACGCGTAAATCTAACATGACCATAATGTCAGCTTGCACGCAGATGTGCAGATTGGTATAACTTTCAAATGTGAACGCAGATGCAATTTTGTGAGTTTTTTATCCGTCCGACACAGTATATAACACGAGATGATGCGCAGCTTAGTAAAAAAGTTTCAGGATTATGCCAATGCTATTGTATCCGAGTCAAAACGGGAATAAATCATGTTACATGGAATTATAAGTATGCTAGTTATATGTATACATGTTTAACACTTACAATTCATTTATTTGATATTTCTCTTTTTTTTATTACTTTATATTAATTTATATTAACATATTTTTGTATTAATTTTTAAGAAAACTTTTTTATTTATTTATGTATGTAGGGGAAGGATGCACGTAGACAGTAGACACATGCCAGAACATTATAATGATTATAAAAATTGTGTTAGTATAGACGTATAGAGCGGACAATTGGGAATGCGACCTCGGTAATGACAAAGTTTATGATTTTAAATATCACACTCTGTCCGTCTCTCTATCCGTAAAGAAAAGAATAATTTTTAGGAACGATTTGTACTAACTACTCGTACGAATGTGTCCATGAATCGCGTATAGAGTTACCAGCCTTTAATCGATCACGTCGGAGGGACAGATGAGGTCATCGTTGCGAAAGAATCGATTTTAATTAGCGTCATTAAGCGCCATAATTGACCGTTTTTATACATATTTTCGTCTCTGGGGTATTTTCATAGACTGCTTATTTTCACCGGGACGCCATGCCCTTTCATACACGTTGTTTCAATAAAGCGAGCGCCCATCGAAGCGGTGACGAGCTACCTGCTCGCTGGACCGTTTCATTTGGCTTTGAATATCGACTTTATGGGTGGCCGCGAACGTTTCACAGGCGTCTACAGAAACACCAGCCGTTGTGGAATTAACAGTAATAACGTTTCGAAACGCATACTGACTAGTCGACTTCGTATTATGGATTTACATATAATTTAGTGTGATCGACGAAACACTCGCGCAATTTTCCTAGACTTTCGTTTAATAATTATAGATTTAGTCTTAACGCAATTTTATTAAGATATGATTTAAATATTACTGTCATTTTATATACAGAGTTCTCTCTTTCTCTCTCTCTCTCTTTCTCTCTCCCCCCTCTTTTTTATATATATTTGATAAGCAAACAATTTCCTTCTTTATAAGAGGAAAAATTTAATAACTGAAAAGTTATTTTTAAACATTATTATTTCACTCTATACAATAATCTCGACATTTTAATAAAATACATACGTGCAGTGTAAAAGAAAAAGTAACCTCGATTTCTGAAATCTTTCTTATTTACACAAAGTACGGAGAGATCTACTGCGTAGACCTTTCAGCTACTCCATCTCGGCTCAGTCAGTCTGTTTTTCCAACCTTAAACTTTGCTATTCCGAAACTGGGTGCGCGATGATCTTTATGGACTGTGATTTTTCAACTTTGCTATTTTTGAAATAATATAAACAATTTTATCTAAATTTTAACCGACATTCTGTGTGGATACCACATACCAATATGTTTAATGATAAGTGTGACCATTTAATCCTAATTTTTATTGTTTAATATTAAATAGTATTTTTTGAATTAAATCTTAACGTTTGTAATTTATAAAACAAATTACAAAAAAAAAACACATTGGCTATATTTGAGCTGCGAAAGCTCCGCGCATGAAACAAGAACCATTCCGACTCTGTGTATTGAACAACACATCGTCGCATCCTGAATTATTAATCATGGATCTTCCTGCGTTTACATATACTTGTAGGTGTACTATCGTATCAGAAATATAAGGAATCCGATGTAGTATATGAAAAGAATTTTTCCTTTATTCGTGAAAGAAAAAGACTTATGATATTATTATAATTAAAATTCAGTCAATTATCTTTAGTACCAAAAATATTGTGCTTAATTATTAGTGAGATTTTCAAAATTGATCGCAACATATTGTAAGAAATTTGATTGCATAATTATTTTCGATTTTGGAATGCGTAAAATGTTAATATAATTATGCATGCAATGATAAAATTTCGAAAGCGAACAAGTACCATTTAGAATGCAAAGAAATAATAAATAATTAAGCGTAAGTAAGGAATATTTCGTCGTACTTATACTGTTGCAATAAGCATTTTGGCCTTAAACCGCGAGCAATCGATTAACCCCGATTACATTATAGGCAATTTATGGAGCTTAATTCTGTGCTATTTAAAATGCTGTTATTAAAACGGCAATGAAGTGATTTTTCCAAGAACTGAAGCCAGTAATTATTTAGAATTTTTACTTCTTTTTTCAATTCTTTTTGGAAACTCTCCCCCTCTCCCCCTCCCTCTATCCATCTCTCTCTCTCCCTCTCTCTCTCTCTCTCTCTCTCTCTCTCTCTCTCTCTCTCTCTCTCTTTCTCCTCTCGTTTATCAAAACGAAATTTATGTAAAAAGCGTTAGGACAATATATTGCACGGGTTTTTGGGTTTTAGTGGTCCAATGATTACATGACTCGAGTGCGACTGAATCATTACGAGAGATTGTACCGCGTCCATGTTTCAATCCCCGGACATATATCCGAACCCTATAAAAATAGGGATGATGTAGGTGCCACATATCGTGATGTTACGCCGTTGCTCTATCGGATATCGCCAACTATGTTTTCCCAATTAGTTCGAGGAGACAAAGATCGATTAATTTGTTTTTGTTATTAAAGCGACGCGACGTATAGTGAGAGTGAAAAAAGTATATATGCGTATTTCACTTGCGTAACCTTCGTCGACTAATAAATGGGCAGCAACAGGTCGATATAATCACCAAGTTTTGCAACTTTTGTTGGCAAAAATCGACCGATACCGATGAGTTTAATTGATGTTATCCGCCTCGGACCTTGCCTCGTTTGATTCCTCGCTTCATTCTATTTTCTTTCTTGCGAGTCGTGATTTATCTATCTTGTGTGCAGCCGCATCATTTGCTATTGAGTTGTCTTTTTATATGAACGTATCGTAGAATATGTTATATCACAGCAGACTGTAAAAAGTTCACCGACATCCAATGCCGTTTTTTGTCATGCCTGTATGGTATTTGTATTGAAAATCGATATTTTCTATTAACAGCCTTCCATTTACAGATACAATTTTTTTAGAAGGTTGTATCATTAAATTTATTCTTTAGCTTGAGGCGGTCTTATTGTATCGTGTAAAACTTTCTCATTCATGCGGTAGTATACAGATTGTTGGAGAAGAATGATTTTGATTTTAATCAAAATTTTTTATTAATTCGACTTTATTTTTATTCTTATACTTTCATTGTTTTATGTCATTAATCTTTACTAAATTTATGTCTGCGTTATTAAGCGATGTTATATCCTTATTTATTTATTATAGATTTTCAGTTGAAAAGGACCCAAACCAAGGTTCGAAACGTCATGAATTTTTGTTCTATTATTGCCAGTTAGTCGAATTAATAAAGAAATTTGGTTTATAATTACTGGCGGATGAAGTTACTCTTTCTGTTTAATTTTAATGACAGATTCTCTTAAACTATAATCTGCAAAATTTATTTTGAATTAGCGACTGTGAAGGTGAAGTAACTTTTATGATTAAAATGTTCTACCTAGGGTGTTTTTTTATGCATCGGATAGAGTATATGATTAATGATTTTATGTTATTAATAATTTTATCTTATGGGAGAGAAAAGAGGGAAGGAGAGAGAGATTGTAAACGCGATGTCGGGATTCTCTTTCCTATATATGTATGAAATTATTTGACTAGGCAAACGTATCATGTAAGACAGTTTAAGATACATTTTTGGTTTTAATTTTATAAAAATTTGTATGATCTCTTTTCTATATAGTAATTTCCATTTTTATAATTAACAAGATCATTATTTTTTGTTATAAATAATTCTTATTACTATAAATTAATTTTATTAATTTTGCGTTGTAAAAGAATAAACGCATTACATATGGTTTATAAAGGACTTCAGGGTACATTCTTTAGGTTAAACTATGTCGATATCGACATACTACTCAAAGTTTAACTATCGTCTAGTCGCGCATTATGAGGAACCAACTCCAGACAATGCGTTTACTTGCCAAATATTCGCTAAGATGAGCCTCAACGCGCCTTCGAGTTTCGCGTTTCATATTCAGTAGTGGAAGAGAATATAGGTTCGCATCACCGGCACCGAAGAAAGGATCGATCGTGATATTGCGTTAGTTAGCATGCACGATTATAAATGAAATACATGATAAATAATTCATGTCGTTTTCTATCTTATATGTGATAAACAAGTAATATTTGGTCCGATAATTTAATTGTATGTTAATAGAGTATGAAATTTATAGATAATTAACTGCAACAAAAATTCTTAATAATATTACGCCCTGTGTCCTATATAAATTTATACTAAAATTTTGTCGTTGTTGCATCACCGTCCATTCTAGATATGTTTAAACGTTCAGGTGCCTGATTCTCGCAAAATATCGCGCATACGATATTTTATGAATGTCACTAGAAAATCATACTTTGCAAGTGTGCTATTAACCAATAAGTATGATATTCATGACATTACATATCGAATGCGATATTTTGCGAGACTAAGGCCCAGAAGAAGCAATATTTTGATATTTTATGAATAATGTGTTTTTTGTTTCTGTTTATTGTGCCCAGAAAGGTGTAAATTTGATTAATTCCTGACATTTTACCTTTTCAACAAAATAATATGCGTTTAGTAGTTTTTCACGACACATCAGTTTCTTTTAACTTGAATGACATAGATCTACTTCAAACTGTTTTATGTATCTATCATTGAAACGAACCATTCAGATTCATACACCATATACCGTACTCTGTTGTACACGTATAATATAGCACATTTAAAGCACGTAAAAATATATCGTCTAAAGCCGGATTTACATTCTGTGTTTATGGTAATAAGTTTGCATACTAAATCAGTAGATGGTGATATGCGTTATCTTTATTATCCTCAAAATCCTTTATATTTGGAAAAAATTAACATTTTTCGTAGTACATGTACTTTTGCATCGTGCGCGCGCGACATTTCTGTCCTTGTGAGTTTTTCATCAATTAAATTATATATTTGCGTGATATTCCATCGCAACGTAGAAAACTAAATGAGAGCAATTATCTCTCCTTTCCACAATTAATTGCATTTTTTCAATATGAAAATCTATAAATTAATATGTGATAGTATTGAAACAGCACAGACACTAATCAAATTGGTATGGAGCAATTAATGAACGTCAGTGAGAATATAATAGCTAATGGAGAAATTAATTTATTTGTATACATTTATACGACTGTCTATTTATTCAAGATGACTCTTGTTATATATACATACTCTCTAAATCTGAATCAGTGAATAGTCACTGATTCACAGTACTATTCACTGATTCAGATTTATATAGACATATATACTGATGAAATAATAGTTTATATATATATAACTATCATTATATTTTGATAAACTTTCTATCCGTTTGGATTTTAAGATTTATATATTAACTAATATAATGTACTATTGCGAATATAAAAAAACATCAATGCTTTACATTCTCAAAATAATCCTTTTTACAATTATCGATACTATATCTCAAATATCGACAATGGTTGGTAAAGAGGGAAAGTTGAGCTGTCAATGCCAATCTTTTGGCGTACCAGCATTTCAATAGTTTGAAGGAACTTTGTGCATTGCTTGTATGTATCATGACGAGGTCAAAGAAAAATTTAAATACGGTGATTTCAAGTTGGGGAGACACGAATATTTTTGTATTATTTGTGATAAACGATAATGCTAACGGGGTCAGAGACGACGTGTTTGTCCTCACGTAAAATCCTAATTAATGGAATCCATTGTAATCGAGCGTTGTAGCTCTCATGCATTTGAACAAGCGTTTCGAGTTGGGGCGATAGCGTCCGGTATGAAGCCCCAAATCGCGAAAGTTTGCACGAAACATTCCGAACATTACGATCCTAAATGCCGTATAATGGAATTAAATGGGCCCAACGGATCTGCCGCCAACGTTAGTTCTATAATTTATTCCTTGGTTGAGACACTGAAAGTTTATTATTTTAATGTCCTGGAACATGAACAACCGATATTACTTATTAGAGAGCTATAGTAAGAGAAAGCACTATTTTGCAAGTTTATATTGTATTTTATATCACATGCGTACGACTGTAATCATGAAGAATCAAAGAAACCATAAAATATTGAGGTAAATGAATTCATGATTATGAGTTTATATATATGTGTGTATATTAGGGTGGTCCTTATTTTTCGACTTTTAAATTTATTCTACGGCACCCCCCAGAATGTTTCCAATTCGCAAAAAAATAATCTCTGCCAAAGCTCAGTTCGATCGGATAACGGAAACCCGTGCCCCCGGATTTTTAAACATTTGAGTTCTCTTGTATTAAACTGTTTATTCCATCAACATTGGTTTTTAAAGCGTACTTATTTTCCACAAAAATTGACTTAAAACACTTTTCTTTTTTTTAACATGTGTGTCTTGCTTTTCTGCATCGTTTGAGACCTTATACCTTATACGTCTCATTTAAACAATTAGGTAAATTGTTAATAACTAAAAAATAAAAATAAATAGTTATTGCATTTATTGCTTGATCAGCTGGAAAAAACCATGCATGGGCCACAAATGGGCGGTGAATGCAATAGCTATTTGTTTTTATTTTTTAGTTATTGACAGTTTGCCTAGTTGTTTGGATGGGACGTGTAGGGTCTCAAACGATGCAGAAAAGGATATATATATCATTTTTTATCACTTTAGATAAGATAGACATATGATAGTCTTCAGAAATGTTTACTACGTATGACAATTTAATACACTAACATGTTACGTTAATAAACGTACTCTATAACAGAGAATATTACAGAATATTAGATAGAGTAAGAAAAGACAGTATAGAAAAGAGAAGAAAACTTGAATGAATCGTTTGACATCAATTTAATCTGAAACGCAGCTCCGTTTTCTCGAATTAGTGAACAATTGGAAAATTCCAATTTTTGTAAAAAAAGGCAAGATTTGTTCGACTTCCTTCCGGCACCTCGTTCGAATAGGAATATAGGATTAATCTGGGTCGCAGCCGCTGCATCCCAAAGTATCCACTGTGCACTGTCTTGATAGGATTCAATATGACGTCGTTACTTCACAATCGCCGAGGAGAAGTTGATTTTTCCTAGGAATTTCAAGTCACGGTTTTCTCTGTAACACGCTCATCTTTGCCTAATAAGAGCAGTATTTTTTTACTATTGTATTTTACAACAAACTTTAATGCTGATGTTTTCGTGTTGTCGGCATACTGGCATTTATTTTGATACTGCATATTGACTGTAAGAGATTGTTTTGTGCATTGGACTTTTAAGGCGATTTTATAATCTTGTCGTTATTAAGCCATAAAGCTATAAAATAAACGTTTGTTGAAGTTAAGAGTTTAACGATGATAGTTATAGAACGAAAATACAAATGTATTAATACTATAGAAAATACTTTTAAACGATTTAGGAAAGATAAGAGAGAATCGAATGGGAGATAACTGAGTTTATCCTTTAAATGCATATGCAGGATGCAATAAATGCAATAAATTTTTCTGATAAAATTGGTCATTTCTGGAATTAAGAAATTTTAATAGCTGTTTTATATTATTACTTACAATTAATGGAAAATATAAATTCTGTTTTATTTAAAATTTTTTCTCTTTCTCTGTTTCTTTTATCAATAATAATTATTGATATATACACATATCGTAAGTAAAGCTGATCACAAAAATTACGCTGTTGGTGTCATTTACCGATCGGAGCTGGCGTGTAGACACGACGTTGCTGCTTCAAATTTCGTGATTGAGTTACAGCAGATTGATTTGGCGCTTGTGGTATTGCGTGAATATCCAGCGATTGCCGTGACACATATATGTGTCCCGAGACCGGATAAACCGCACTCACGCATTCTCGTCATTCGGAAACGTTTCAACACCTTTGAGCGAGAATAACCGATAACATTTTATGTCTATGTCACAGGAAGTAAAAAATTGATTATTTTTTTTAAGATTTTATGTATATACATACACTGAGAAAAAAAATTTGTTAATCCCAAAAAATATTTAGTCCGATACATTCAGCTAAACATTTTAGTTAATTAACTAAACATTAGTTGAATCAATTAATTCTTGATTAAAGAAACTAAATAAATTGTTGAAACAACTAATGTTTATTTAACTAACTAAAATGTTTAGTTGAACGTATTGGACTAAATATTTTTTCGGATTAACAATTTTTTTTCTCAGTGTATAAATTATTATTATTATTCCTTTCCTTCCGTTACGATATCTTAATTCTTACAATTAGTTTCTCAAAATATTGATTTAACGTGACAATCTTTGACAAATCGATTACTAGATATAACATGGTATACTTTGATATCTGGTAAAGGGTTTGTTTCATATTATACTTTATCATAGAAAATAAAAAAAACCAAAATACTAAGTTGCTCAATAATTAACGGTTATTGAAATCTCTCTTGACACAATTATTATCATTATATCCCCATCATGAATTCCATAACATTCAATTACTTAGCACTTTTTCGATTATCAAACATATTATCGTACGCCTTAACTTAATATATATCATACGCCTAATATTAATTTAGGTATTCGAAATTTTTCGTCAAGAATGAAAAGTTTGTAGATACTTAATTGTAAATAATAATTAAAATATTAATTTAAGTATATAAAATAACATTCAGACTTGTGGCAGAACATTATTATAAGAATGAGTAATAACCGGCGTGCGATTGTTTGATTATCGCTGACAGATTTCGAATAATTTGCTCAAATCGAAAAATGTTATATTCTGTGTTGTGTATCGCGTGAACGTTATTTACCTACTTCCGTGAGATTTAATTTCTTCACTTCGGTTTCTATATATTTTCAAGCTTAAGAAACTCGGGAACGTCAATAATTAATATGAAATCAGTGGCTTCAAGTAAATTATTCACACGACCAATGTATATGAATTATATACAACAATTTGCTGAAATATCCGAAAATACTCTCTGAGATATATTAATGGGGCACATAATCAGGAAAAGGCTCTCACGAGCTTGTCAACCGGAAGCAGATTGCCGACATCTGTATTGGATTATTGATTTTACCGGCTCGTTCTACACTGATGTTTCCTCGGTATCGTTCCTTGTATCGACATCCCGGCCGTCTTCCATAATGTACAATATTGCGCGATATCCATACTGACAACCGGAGCCGGGGATTATCGTTGCGTTACGAATAAACCTGTCTTGTCAGCAATGAAGACTCAGCCTTTAATACCAATGAAGCGATCGTCGGTATATTGATTCTGTATTTTGGATTACGTTTGCCAAAGGAACTATAATTGCGAATTTATGCTTCGTAACCCGCATGCAAGCCTGTTTAATTGTCATCCATATATAAAGGCAAAGTATTGACAAGTAAGGCACGAAGAAAGACTTCAAAAGCCCTTGTTAAAATATTGCATTCCCATTTCATTTCATACGCGCATCTCTATTTCAAGTGCCTTTTAATTTATTTATTTCCCTCTCTCTTTCTCTCTCTTTCTTGCCTTCTCTCTACATTTAAAACGTTTTATTAATACTTTTTGGTAAAAACAAAATAATAAACATTTGAATTAAAAAAAAATTTATGGAACTCAATGCTATTAAGCGCAAAGACATCATGAGAGATACGAAAAAAGTTAAAGAGATAAATGAGACAATTTCGATAGTAATTTATTTGACAAGTAATCTATTTGCGGCAAGTTTTTCTCTGCCACTTCTTATAATAGTGTGATACAAGTATTTTAAACGATATAACCTGAAATTTAGCATCGACATTGTTACTACTGTGACAAATACGAAATAAAATAAAACGACTAATTGAATTCGGTGCAGAGAAGTAGTTCGAGAGATAATCATGGAACTTTTTATTTTAGATTCTCAAGTTGTATTTATAATTATTTATAATTATAATTCTGTTGAAGAATTCAACTGTCTGAGACATAGGTTATAAATATGGTTTAATAAATAGATTTTTTTTAAAGAGTTTAATATTCATTACATTACGATATTTACAATCGCAATTTAATTAAAAAATTTATATGATTTTTATCCTGAGATACAGCCTGAGTTTTATCTCTCGCGGTTCGACAATTGATTCTTGAGAAACGATCGTATATTCGATGTATTTTCAAGTTCACTAAATCATAATTTGTATTAGAATTCAGAATAGAATTCTATTTTGTAATTCTATAATTTTATGTGCCATGTAATATGAAAAACATTTGAAGAATTAGAATTGCACGTGTATACAAAGTATATTTATATATATTTATATCAAAGTATATATAAAAATACACGATATACAGAATTATAATCAAAATGGAATTTTATTCTGAAATCTATTTTGTTTATAATTGACACGAATTACAAAATCTAAAGTGGACTTTAATAGATTTTGAATCTTGTAATATTTTGTGGGGGGTGACAACAAATAGGTCGGTACATCGGTACATGGCCTTGGCACTTGTGTTACATACACAATGTAGTGCTGTGTATACGCGCAAGATCGCTGCGCTATCATCCGCGCGGTGCGACTTGAGATTGACTGGCGAATGGGGAGAGTTTGGTAACGTATACCGTGCGCTGTCATGTAACAAGGACTGCCTTCCGATATTTACTGCCAGTACTGAAAATCTACAAAAGTTTACGTCACGTATACAGAATCACTGCACTTGTGAACTATTCAGTTACTTCTCAAGAGCGACTTTTTTTTTTATCAATGTTATAACGTAAAGATCTTCTCAGTCTAAATAATAGCGGAAGTAGTGTGCGTAACAAGGAATTTAATTTGGGGCGAGAGTGACGAATTTACTTGCATCAAGTGGCACCAAGTAAGGAACATAATCTGTGCGCAATTCTCGTAAATCTTGTAATGGCGTAGAGGCTTGCATTTGTGCGTGCGTATTACTATAGCAATTATATATAGAATACCATCGTGTTCCGGTTAAGAGCGTAATTTCCTAATTGCGCGGGCCTAGAATCAATCAATCTTATGATTTGACTGAATCACGTGCACTTATGATGTTTCAATGTCAAACCTCTTTAACGTTATGACACATCATCCTTTTCCTACACGAGAATGACTCACGCGTTCGATTAAATTTCCTTGCTCACAATCAGGGACAACGGAATCGTTAAACGAGGGCAAGCACGTGCTGCTCAGAATGATTTAAAGATTTTTATATTTTTAAAAGTCTCATCACATGCTTTTATATTTTATATGTTGCATAAAGAAAAAGATCTTTTTATAATCTTACTTTTATATAATTATTTTAAATTATTATATTATTATTACTATTATTATATTATAATTATTATTATTATTCACATTTATTTAAGCATTTTTACTCTCTCAATGTGTTCATAAACTAATGATACTAATAACACGTATTCATAAATTGAAATGCGAAAGCTAATATCAATTGTTTCCATACTCTGCAAATCGATGATTAATCCGTAGGTACAATAATTCGTGCTGGTTAAGCTTTGGGAATGGATGAAACACATTTTCACGATAATGATTACAGTCTCATCAATTCGCTATATTTAAATGTATTTTCGATGATGCGCTTATTGGACAAATTAATTTTGCAGTAATTAAATGGAAGTTTGAAATTTGTAATGAAATTAATATACCGTATTTTCGAACGAATAATCGACTAGAACATGATCTAAAGTCCTAAACTATCATAATGTTGAGATCACTAAATTTATAATTATTTTGAAATAATTGTTTAGACCCTTATCGCAAATTGCATCCCGTTTGATTCGTTTTTGAATATCGATGCGCGTTTAAGTATAGTCACGATGTGCGATTATAAAATATATTCCCTATCGAAATATAATCACTTATCTATATATATATATATATATATATATATAAACAAATGTCCTGACTGACTGACTAACTAACATCAACGTCCAGCCCAAATTCCTAAACCTTATAGAAACATGAAATTCGGGAAGTATATTCCTTCCATGACGTAAGTACCCACTAAGAAGGGATTTTTAGAAATTCGCCTAAGGAGGTGAAAAAAGGTTAAAATGTGTTTTCATGGATTCCTCAATATCTCTTAGTCCCGATGAGATAACGACTTGGTTTTTGATTTAAAGAGTTACATACCATAGCGAAGCACGGATATTAAGCTAGTTTATAATAAAGTCTATCTTTCACATTCTTTTTATTGAAAGTACATTTTGTAATAAAAAAGGTGCAGTCGTACATACGTACATATTTTCGGTATTTATAGGGCTTTGATTTAGTTATACAATTGATGTGGGTCTGTTTCGCAGAACAAGTCGTATTAAATAAAATAGTTTGCGACAAAGAACATATGGCGTCTTCTCGCCGTAATTCTGCTTTTACAACGTTATTACGCACAAAAAACGATATCGCATTTTAGCGGCAAGCCGCACGAGATGGCCAAAGTACTCCTCGGCCCAATGTGTTGTCTCGCCGTGTTGTCCGCTTATGTAAATACTTGGGGTACGACGTCGCGCTATAAGCGCTGTAGAGCATAAAGCTATACATATCTCGATGACTGCGAGGATATTTTATCTCCGGGCGTGAGACATATCCCGACACCCCTTATAGGCCCGTGATTCCAGCGAGTTGATAGGTGATAAAAGTGGAAATTGCCAATAGCAATTCGATCGTCGATAAAACCTTCCGTGCCTATTTTAAGTGGTCGTGCCATTTACACGTGAGAAGTACCGTATTAGGATTGCATGGAAACGCACATTATGTATTTCGGAATTGTAAGATTCTCGAGAATTGTGGAGGAGCTGATACGCTTGAATGCGGATAATGGAAAAAGAGTGACTATATACTGACTGCGCACCTTTAACTTGTTCTTTGCATTTTTCTTTTACGCATATTAATATTAATATTTATGTGCGTGGCTCATATTTTTTATGCGTTGAATATATAAGCGAGTAACCCACCATTCGCAACATCACATACAATTAAAACTGCCGCGTTCGCAATGTGTCATTCCATGACAACGGTTGTGGGGTACTCCGGGGGATATATAATACCGGTGCATTCTATATAGCGGCATCGAAACAACAAAAAATGCCGTAAATTTTATCACATATTTCTGAACGTTATTTCGCACGTCTGAATTCCTCTTTTTCGCGGTGAGTTATTTTATCGTGACCATTTTGTGAATGTTCTTCTTGGATGAAAGTAAGCTTTTTCTCGTAGCCTTCTTTGCGATCGGACCGTTGCATTTAGACCGTGGTAATTGCGTTTAGTTTCTTATCGGAATTAATCGGTAGTCTTTTCGAAGCGTCGCGTCATAACGTTCCTTGGTTCCAGGGAAACGGTGTGCTCAAGAACGTTTAAAGTTTACTTTCGAGATAGCATCGATCGCACGAAGCGATGGCTTTGGAACTCGATACGCTTTGCAGTGCAAGCTACCAATCAAGTTCGTCGGAAGCTCTAAGCTCTTTGCAAAGGCGTCGTCGTCTTTAGCGCGAGTTTCAACTGACGGCAAGCTGCCCTACTCTTTCATCGCTTTTGCCCTAAGCCCTAAGGTCTTCTACGTTGCTCTGGTCTAGCAAGAGCGTAAATAATGCTTACGCTAAGAATATATTCGGGAAATATATTGCCACTTGTTGACTCGCTCGCGCGTTGTGCGCTGCATGTTAACAATAACGGCATGAAATACGACACGCTTCCGCGTTCGTCTCTCTTTCGCCACGAAGCAGTCCTTGGGGAGGATTTGTTCTTTTTTTCGTCGGGTAAACTTTGAAAAAGGCTTCCCGTTCGTATCTATTTTCGAGCCGATTTTTATTTCCACGCGTTTTATAGGATGCTCTATGAAGAAAAACGTGCAACGAAAAAACCGGCGCGGCGGCGTGATCATTAATCACTGTGAAATATTTCCATAGAGAGCAGATTACCTCTCCTTCCTTCTTCACTTGGCTCGCTCGAAATTGTATCTTGTACGTCTTGTTACGTCTGTACGACGTAAGTAGTACGAGAAATTGTATAGTTTGTCTCGGATGAGTTGCCTGCATGTAGGTTGTTACGATAGGTATAGGTCGACGAGGGTATCTGCATATACCACGGGAACAGTGTTCCCCATCGCCCGGGGCTAAGCTACATCGACCAACGCAGTAGTCTAATCACGATGCTCCAATTACAGATCAACAAAGTATTAATTGGACGTTGCAGCATACATCGTGAGCGTCGTGAGTATATTTTGTGTTCGCTGTACTGTTTGCGATTCGCCATACTGACTTCGCCGCTCGTCCTACGGTAGTCTTGAAACTTATCTTAAAGTGAAGAAGGCGAAGGGTATGTGTTTTTTAAACAAATTCGCTCGTCGTATCTTCTAACGATTCTTGAGATAATCTGGCGAGAATTTCAAGTATTACTCTTTGTAACAGTACAATGTCTAAATGAATCAAGGTGTTGAAGTCACAAAATGAAAGAAAATAGATTTCAACGTTTTCTGAATATTACTTTTTAATTATAGAGACTATTGCCATAGAGACTATATTGAGCTTCTTGACGTCACTTGTCGATTTTCTCACTTTACATTATTCTTCTCTAGTATGTAGATTATTCTACTAGTAGATTATTCACATTTTTATATATAGGATTTTTGATCGTTTATCGTCTGTCAATATTGGCTCTTTGCGTGATGGAAAGGTTAAACATTTGCTTCTCATTTCGTGCAGCGATGGTTGCGTTGCAGAATTAAATCTTGTGAAATTTCTTTGTGCTTCGAAATTTAATCGAAGAGAAGATGATAAGTGCCGCTTGGCGAATTAAAAACATTTATTATTTTATAAAATCTATTTTTTAAGTTAATTAATAGAAAATTAATTAAAACAATTATCTTAAAAATATTATTCCAAATTTCGTAGCCTTTATTAAGACTATTGTTTTCGAGAATCTCAAAATTTATTTTTTTGGAAATTTACGTTACTACCTATCGTCGTATAGAAACCGTTTACTCCGCTTCGACGTAAGAAGATCGTTATGCAAACGCTTGCACCTCGGCAATTTCTGAAGTGGTAAACTTGCCTCGCCATATTGGCGTTGAAGTGCGCGCAGTTTCCTGCGAAACACTCTTCATTGTCGCTATAAACTTAAATGTCATGACGAAGTTCGGAGGTTCTACGTCTTTCGAAGTTTCTCGAGGCTTTTCGGCACCTCGCATCATGCTTGGCGACGCCTACGGTGCGTATCAAACGCGTAGTAGAAATTGCCACAGCGAAAATTGTTAGATTGTATAATATATGATTCCAATTTTCAAAATTCCAATTCTCCAAAACGGCGTTTTCGTAGCTCTGAAATAAGTGTTATAAGTTTCGTTTCTTTGTTTTCTGTTTTTCACTTTCCATTTTCTTGATTATTATCAAACATTAGATAAGAGATTTAGAAGGAATATTACATGTTTTTTATTTTACAATTTCCATTTTCAGAAGATGCATCTTTAGAAGGGAAATAGGTTGAGACGTTACATTATTAGTATTAATTCTGCATGCTAAAATTTCTGAAATTATTATTTCCTTGAAGTCAATGTGTTTGGCAATCATAGTGTTATCTCAGAGAAATAACATAAGAAAAAAATTGCTTTGTATAAAATCGGATCCAGGCAAACGATTGCGAACATAGATGAATAACCAACTTGCTTCAATGAATGCGGTTCGCTAGCACAGCGTGGCGCCCGCGCACTTATTGAAACAAGTTGTTTTATGTTTATTTGCATTTACTTGTTTAGTCTGGATCCGGTTTCGTGATACGTATTGTATTATTCAATGGTGCTGCAGAGGCTGTGGCCAAAATATAATTTTTTAAATTAACAAATTGGCAATTTTATCACATTGGAGATTTCACAGTATGAATGACGAAACGAACGAAAAGTGCAATTTCTCTGAATCTCCTTGATCCCTGGATCTTGTCGGTATAATAAAATTTCTTGCTCCGGGGGGCAGTTTCGCAGTTTCGGTACAAACCTTCTTCGGGGTACCGTCCTTCTCTACTTACTCAGCAAACGACTTTCTTTTATATTTACGGTCCTCGATTAAATCTAAATTCAGTAAGCCCCATTTGAATTCGCATCGGCCGCGGCAGCGCTTTTCCGTAGTCACACGTACGACAATGTGTTGTATTATATGTTTCGATCGGTCGATAGAGGCTTTATCGCCGACCTGTGGCGTGTACGCGACGACCAGGTTTCGGACCGATGCAATTTCCACAGTTACGACCCAGGAAGTAGTAACGAGTAAGAAAAACGAGCGGGAATAAGTGGAGAGAGGACGAGTAACACCGCCACGGAAAGTACCATGTCACGGCACGCCGCGGCGCGCCACCGCGTTTGCGCGCAATAAAATAAGGATATGTTTCACGCGATACGTGAAACGATATATCATTGAAAGCTTGGTATCAAATTGTTGATTATTCGAAGCTAAAATAAATAACTAAAATAAATTAAAAATAATAACAATATTCTATTGAACAATGTTTTGAATTTTAACAATGATAACATCGTGATATATTTCGTATTATATTATCCTTCGTCACAAGTGTGATGTGTTGAGAATTTCGGTATTGTCCCCATTAACATGGAATCTAAATTTATCGCGTTGAATTCCTTCAGTCTAATCTCTATAGTGCACGCCGAGTTATCGCGATCGCCGTATCACACGTAGGGCGAACGAACGAGACTCGGACTTTATCTGCTCAATCCCGGCGCCGTCGTGCAACCGCCAGCCCTTCGTGAAGGGGTTAACCGAATCCATTAGATATTCCAGCCAATTACGCGGCGGAGAGTAGCGGTTCTATCCGGGAAGGAAGGAAGGAAGGAAGGAAGGAAGGAAGAGGCGAGCGTGAGGCGCGCGCGGTCGAGAGTCGAGAGTCGAGAGACGGCAACACGGCAGTCGGCAACCGACCGAGCCAACGCCAACGTGGTGAGAAGCGAGGAAGCCGGTGCACCGCCACCGCTCCCGCGTCCACGTTGCAATGCTATACTCCGTCCAACGAGAGATCATGGTTGATCAAACATAAATAACGATAGGGCACAGAGCCGCAACAAGGTGTTCGCGTTAAATTATTTTTATTTTTAATAGATATTGTCCAACACTATTAAAAATAAAAATAATTTAACGCGAACACCTTGTTGCGGCTCTGTGCCCTATCGTTATTTATGTTTGATCAACCATGATCTCTCGTTGGACGGAGTATAGAGACACTCAAGTCCCGACTCACGGCCCGACTAATGTGCACCGCGCGTCTTAATCTATTATTATGATTTATTTCAGAAAATTCGATATAAAAAATAATATAAAAGTCAAACTTGAAATTGAAATAAAAAAATTGAGATTAAGATTACCAAATATTAAAACAGAAATCACGTTTGTACTCGAATTAAATGTAAAATTAAGATTTGAATTAAAAGTGAAATCAAAATTTAAATATTTAAGCAATTCAAATAAAAATAAAAATTAGTACTCCAAATATATATAATACAATCAAGAATCGCAATTTCTTTATTTTTCACTTATCAGAATTCAATTTTTCTAAAACTTTGTAAATAATAGATTTGTAAATAATTTTATATTACTCGAGTTTCTATGAATCTATATAAAGTGACCGCGTGTGAAGATGAATTTTATTTGATTCTGTAATGATGGATTTTTGGGCAAGTTTTTGGCCAGATTTCGACGTGAGTCTCTTTACGCACAATATTTGCGAACATGTTATCTGTTATTGATGATGGAAACTGCGGTAGCGCTCCTAATCCTGGCTTATAGCAGCAATCAGACCTAGCACTGATGAACAGTACGTCCAGACTCTAGCCTATCGACGTACCCTTGATATTCCGATTTCTCATCTGTCAGTTAGATCGTGAAGCATGATAGTTTCGTCAGTTTGATTCATTGCCGAAAGCGCCCTTGATTCCAAGATCTATACGTATAATGTACTCTGTATAATATGTCAAAGAAATGTTTTACATTTTGATATTACGAGAACTTCTATATATTATATATATAAACACACACACACACACACACACACACACACACACACACACACACACACACACACACACATTAAACCGATATATTAATAAAATATCAAAATTTACAATGACAATCAATGGTGTAATGCAGCAGATAGAAATTGTGATCAATATGATAATTTTAATATAAATTAAACAATCACAGCGAGAGATATAAAATTTAGTGCTGCTGTATAATACATAAATTAGATACTATTTAGGGTATGTGAAATATTGCCTCTTTCAGAGGCACACAGTTGACAGTAGTAAGGTTTAATCGACATCTGTATAACATCCTAGCGAGAATATAGAAACCGCGGACTATATCCTTGCGTTGAACCGCACGAGTGTGGAGCACGGGCATCATGTGGAATTGCAGACACTCCTACTCTTACATAAACCAGATGTGTATTAGCTGGATTAGAGATTCATAACCCGTCTCTATTCTCCTTAGAGCGCTGATTCGTCTAAAGCGAAATGTTGACTAATCTGGCTCGAGAACGACTTTATTCATGCGAATTCGTGTATATCGAAGCTTTTACATGAGTTTCTCATGCATCTGATGTTTTAATAGGCAGTTGCAAAGTATAGAAAGGCTGGAATTCTTTTACTCCAACACATATAACTCTCCGTCATTCGCTATTATTTTGCTATTTTAATCGCGTATTGCTGATATTATTTTGATTCGAAATCTTGTTAATCACAGTTCAGTACGTCTTGTTTTGTTATAATAAGTTTTGTGACAATAAGTTAAACGATTAAAAGAGTGTGCGATTGGGCAGAAAGAGAATAAAAGAAGCTAGTCTAAATAAATATATTAAACGCGAAATTGGAAAGAAAATTATTATATAAAATCAAATATAAATACATATACTATAAATAACAGTACTTACAGTAATGTAGGTAATGTACAATTGAGTCCTTTTTCTGATTCTCGTAATGGTGCAGATGTCAAGAGTAATTTCTCCTGTTGTGAAAATTTAAGTATTGACTTTGCCAAAAGTGAAATGTTTATGTGCTTTTACGTCCGAATTGGGACGCGACAACGCTAACCGAAAACTATGCGAGTACTCTTGAAGAGAAACTTTTCGTTTAGTTTCATATAGTCGCGCTGGGAGAATTCCTGACGTAACTCACAAAATTGTATTGTAGTTTTCGTATTTTCGCGGTCGCACGCGCGGATTTCATCATGTCTCTTTATAATTTTTATATTTTTATTTTTAAACTCGACATATAAAAATCAAGCAAAAAACAAATGAAATGAGCGAGATGCAAAACACGCGATAACGATATTTGTTTTCAAGTAAAGATATTGATACTGAACAAAATTTGATCATTATTAATGTCTAATGACGATTGTCATTATTAGGAAACATTAAATGGAATATATATATAGAGGAAAGTGCCCTATTATGAGACAGGATCCTAATATGAGATATGTTAAGCTAAAAGGCCCTATATAGGCCCTATCTGTTGATCCCACCATGAAAAAACCCCGCCATCTCATATTAGGATCCTATCTCATAATAGGGCACTTTCCTCTATATATGTATATAACAAACGCATGATAAATATTTACATATAAAAAAGTGTATTTTTGCTTTTGTAATTAAAACCGTAAATTTTAAATATATAATTAATTTAAATCATGTTCATTTTTTATGTACAATATAAAAAGTATATATATGAATAGGTGGACATGTTTTATATACTAAATCTAAATATGAGTAGGATACCGCAATCCATCATATCGCAAAGAGAAAAAGGTTATATGATATGTCATGTAAAACGAAGATCGATTAGTACTGATTTCATACTGATACCCCACTTTGAATAATAATTGATACCTGTTGATGGATTACACAGTCAATTGCTACTGCTACATTCCCAGGAAAGGAATAAAGCAGTATTATGTTTGTTCATGCGCATTTTATTTTTTCGGTATTTGGCGTTATTTTTGCCACTGTTCCCTCTCTTTTCGCTTTGACGCGAAGCTACTTGGAAAAATAATACAGAGGGGAAGAGAGTTCGAAAGTGTATCGTCGGTACAAAATACCAAGTGCATCTGTATGCTGCATCAGGACGAATGTTCGAAGGTGAAACCACAATTTCTCCCTGGAGTCGTAAAGTTTCGTTTAGAAAGGAGAAGAGAAGGCACCACCACCCCTATCTTCTTGCCTTTCTTCATCGCAGACCTCATCGGACACCCTTGGTCCGCCCTTGTCTCTCAGGACGTTTCGTCGATAAGTATCGGGCATGCGGTGCACGTTTTCATCGCGAAATATAAGGATAGTCAGTTGCTATAAGTTTCACTAATACTATGGTCTAGTAATATCAGCCGGATAGATCGTGTGCCGGGAAAGATACAAAAAAAAGGTTTAGTTATATTTTCGTTATTTTATCGAGGGTGCTTCTCTAAGATGATGACAAAGACGTGTCTCCTTTGTCGCGCAGCTGTTTCTTTTAGTTCAATTTGCAGTCTTAGTCGCCTGACGTACCGAGGGGGTTTGACATTACTTTATAAATATTATTATACATATGTATAATATCTTTGTAAAATTCTCTCAGACCTACAAATTCGAATATGTTGACATATATACATGTCAATGGTTTTATTACTATTACTATTAATTAATCTGTTAATATAAATCCATACATATATAAAGATTTTTTTTATCATTTTATACATATATTATAATATTATATATTACATATTACATATTATATTATATATTATACGTATATTTGTATATTATATGTTATATATGTTTTAATTTATGTTATGTCAATATTTACAAAAGAGCTGAGAGATATATTGCGCAGAAGATTCTCACTACATATCAATGAATTCTCTCTCTCTCTCTGGTTCTATTTACGAACTTTATTTGTATAACACCATCACTCTGTTCATCCCACAACTCTGCGAATAGCGTTTCTCCGAAATGAAATATTTGGGTCTCAAAGGGTTAACCAGCGGCTAGTCGGCAACGAGAGCTTTTCTCGCGCGATTGCACCACTCGTTCTTTGTTATTTGCTTGTATACAAATCGAAGTGCGCGGTTGCTGGAAAATTCTGCGCGGTTTATATCCAGCCGGAAAATTCAGACTGACGCTTACGTTTTCGCCACGGAAACATTTTTTAGTTCACGATGGCACTCAATGTAAGCAGTAAAACGCCAAACGAATGCACTCTGACATTTTATGATCGCCGTTTGGACACCAGGCACTAGATTGTCGCTATCACTACGATTGCATATATGAAATGCATCGCAGAGTCTCGCTAACCTTGAACCGGAGATTAAGTTTTTTTCAAGCGGATTTAAGAAGCTCCTCCAAGTGGAAAAATTGCGATGCAATCTATAGCGTCTGATATCTTTCGATTAAAAGAAAATTTTGTCTATTCGCACTCGTGGACACTAATAAAAGATTGATTTTTGGTATAGTCTTATACTGGAGACGTATTTTCTTGTAATTTTATATTAGAGACGAATTTTATCTATATTTATCACGGGGATATTTTTCAAGTAATATTGGGATGAGAAATATTTATTATAACGAAATGGTCGAATATACGAATGAGCAACCATTAAGTTATCGTCACCATATTACGTAAATGCTTTTAAAAATAAGCCAACGTCAGGAAAAAATCGTTTTGATGCCACACGTGTAACGACATTGCTCCGCGATGCGAGAGTTACGATTTATCTCACGCTTTTACGCCATCAGATCCTTTATACCGTAATAAAGAATAATTATTTGGTGAAAATGCCACGCTCGCGGTGATGAGTGAATTAATTCACGACGGGTAAGAGCGAATAACACCTGTGACACCGCTTGCTGCGCACAACCAACGGGCCGTAAAGCCTAGGTATCTTTCACACGCTTACGCGCAACTTTCATGAGAACATTTTTACGCCCCGCTGATCGCCACTGGCGAGCGAAACTTTTTACAGGGCGCTTGTCGCAGATTATGCGAAAGCGCGATGCCAACATAACACTGATTTCATTTGCCGAGGTGACGCGACGCGACATACCGTAAAATAAAAAAGGTAAAAAGGAACGTTCGATTATATGTATGTCGTCGTTATCGCGTCGTCCCACGCAAACATTTCCCAGCTTCGCATCAAATAACGTAATCCCGATGTTGCATCATTTAAGTCGGCAAAATCACAACGGCTCATTTATCTCTGTATAATTCTGTCGTAAAATGTACGTTTTAATGTAAATAAATTTTTTTGTGGTAGTTTCCAGCTGGCAGGAAGATTTTGTCGAGAATATATATAAAGCAACGGTTTCTTTCTCTTCTATCTTCTCGCGAAATCTAACAATAAATTGATAGCAATTCTATGCCATAACGAGGGATGTGACATGACAGTGACATTACATTCTCTATTAGGATAACAAATACTCGCGATGCGCTGAAACTAAAGGCATTTATGCAAGGCGAATATGCAAAACAAAAGTAGTTAAAATAAGTATAATTACAAAAATTAAATTTAAATTACAAGAATAATTAATCTTGTTTATGACATAATTTATTTTAATTTTTTAATTTTTTAGCGTATACAGATCCTGGTATATGTACATGTTTTTTCTGATATTTCTCATCGTAATATGATTTTAATATTTTGCTCTCTTTTGCTTTCGTGAATTTTAGTTGAAACAAAATTGGTTATTCAATATACATGTTACATATATTGGGCCGTTTGATTGTTTGTAACGAAAGATTCGACGGTAAATTCGATAGACGATAATAAATTTAAGTCAAACAAGAAGTAATTCAGTTTATGGCTAATGTTTAATACATAGTAATTAAGTACAGATATGTGAGATGTATATGAGTAATCTCTGCGTGACTCAATCCAGTGTTAATTAAGATTCGTGCGATTAATTTGGGTACGCATCAGGCTACCGTAAACGCATGTACAACTATGTGTACAATTAATGGTAATTGATCAGCCACGCGTCTTTTTATGTATATTGAATATTTTGAACAATCTGGATTCGAGTTTTTAACGGAAATGTTAATAAAGTGTTATTTTTTGCGCTTTATGCAATTGAAAATAAAATTGCATGCGCTTTGAAATACGTGATCCAACTTTACTCTACAATTAATTATAACAAAATTAATATAATATTATTATAACAAGTGGATTCGTTATAAAGCTATTTAATGTTGAATATTCAAAAAGTGTTAAATGACATCGTATTGAGTTTTTGGTTTTTATAAAAATTGCACGTTAAGCATAGTATTCATGGGTATTTATATTCTTATTGATCCCTTTACAACTATTTCTTATCTAGACAAAATTGGTTAAATCGAGCTGATTGGTTAGCAGTGGCTATTCTATGAGTTTCTCGACTGTAGAATTAACATTTGCAAGTAAGTGAGTTTATTTCCGCCTTGAAATCACAACATATCTCTTTATTGCATTTAACCATTCGGCCGCCGCAATTTGCGAGAGACTTGTCGAAATTCGCGGTGTAGCGATGACATTTCTTTTGCAAGCGATGAATAAATGAACAACCCAATTCAATCTGCGTTTGCGAGATGCTGTCCATTGTCCAATACATTTTGTTATATTTGTACAAATGATGTTTTTTTTTCTTATTTGCTTCAATCATTTGTTTCGGTAAATTTAATTTATATGTAATATTTTTAAAATTGTCAATAAAATCTTTATAAATTAATAATTAAATATATAATAATCAAAATTATGAAACAAATTTTTAAAACTTTACTCTAAAGTCTAAAAACTAAATGATGATGTCACGAAGATTTTCTGTTGGAATCTGATACCACGTAGCATTATTGATCATACAATATTATCCTTTCTCTCTTCCTCTCTTTATTTTTTATATTTTATATGTTTTTATGCTGCAAATGTTCTATGCGATATTCTATAAAATGTTAACGTTTTAGTTAACGTTTTATGTTTTAAAAATGTTTGCATACTTTAAATAATTAATATTCCATACAATTTTAACAAAACATTTATAAAAATAAGAAGAGAAATTCGAATATTTACCTTTATATATTTTACTAATATCTTTTTAACTATTTCATAAAACTATTTGAACACAAAGACAAGATATCGATAAAAAATGTAAATGTCAAATGTTAAGCATTACAAATGAGAAATAAAATAATCTGCCAGTATAATATAATAATTTATGACAATACTAAAATAATGAAATCAAATATAATTTGTTGACGATAGAATAGATGTCTTAAAATCGAGAAAATATTAATTTCTGTTAAATTTTATTGTTTCTGATATTTTTACATGTTTCAAAACATATATTGTTGTTTCATACAATATACGGGCGCTTAATTTATCACGCATGAACAATATATGATATAGTTACAATAATTAGCGTCATTAATTAACATCGCTCTTCATCAATTAATGATGTATTAACAAACTAACTTTACTACCTACGTGCGAGGCGTATGATAGCGGCTATTGTTCGCGTTACTGCCTCGGATTAGCCTCGTTGCATTCGTGGAGAGAAGCGATAGTCACGGCCGAGGTCGCAAGTTGCTTATAACCCCGCTGGGGTTAGATTTCAGTGCATTTGCTTTAGCTAAAATTCTGTTGGTCCTGTGCGCGGTGATCTACTCTCTCTCTCTCTCTCTCTCTCTCTCTCTCTTTCTCGGTTCATTGAAATCCAAGCTAAAAGGGGAAACGGAAGCCGACCCTGAAGCCGTGCGCCATAGTAAGTCTTAGATTAAATCGGGATTATTCCACTTTGTGTAATCAAACGTCCGAACTACATTAAAGAAAATGTTTTTTCTTGTATATTACATGCCACTATATTATTTAAGCTTCACGGCTTTGAGTGAAATTTCTGTTATGGAAACAGGACACACAGGTTACTTTCAGATTTACGATTCGCTATATACAATGTTGATGCGTTTATATTTTTTTATGAACTTGCCACACCTATCGAATCGATCTATGTTATATGCGATAGTAAAATAATGGACATCGTAAATTGGCGCACCATCTAAATATGTAAATATACGATATAAATGGCAGATTGTATTTCAGGAAAAATTTTATTTGCCTTGGAAAGATTAATACTTGTTATCAATATTAGAAATAAATCCTTAGCTTTCCTAATGCAGAATATATGAAGATTCTATGTACAAATAACGCGTTTGGCTAAAAACTTATTATCAGTAAAATGTAGGACGTAGAAGGACGGAAGAAAATTTCAGCTCATTGTCAGATTTCTGGTTTTCTCGAAGAAAGCGATCGTTTTATCGATTCAAATTGTTGTTAATATGAGGTGTAAGAATTACAGCGCGAAATATAATCACTTTAGTGTTGTCGTGAAGTATCAAGGGAGAGAATTAATTAATTATCAGAGGTCTCGAGGAAATCGAGGAAAAATCGTGTCAGCCTTTTCTTTTCGCGCTGTAATCGCAGCACGTTTTATCTAGAAGATAGACAGGTGAACAAAGACTGACCGATATCTCCCGTCCAAAGTGGATCCCGAGAGTACATTTTTGTATCTTGTACTTGTATCCCGTTCTTTTGCCGCGACGTTTTCTGTGTATACTCCTGAGCATTCCACCTACTATCGATCGTTTCAAGAGCAAGGTAAACCACCGATTCTTTTTGATTTTCGTTCGTTGCCAAAAGATTTCTCGACGCTGTTACGAGTTTGACACACCACGAGTGATATTCACGTTGCAAGGAGTTTGCCAAATTTGAATAAAGATGTATCTCGCGCTAAAATTACTTCGTGTATATGTATATTAGAATTTTACTTTTATCAATATGATAAAGAATCATTGGCGAGAAATGTTAAAGTGTAGTGAAGACAATAATAATATGAATATTATGAAAATTAAATTCCACTCACAGTTAAAGAATATTTTAAGTTTGAAAATTTTAATTTATTATACTAAAAATTTCTATCATATTTTTAAAATAATTAATTTTGAAAATTTTTGGTATTTCAACATTTTTGTTGCATACTTTCTTTTTTTTTTTTATTCATTTACCACGTAAGTTGCTCATTCTATTGCTGATCTACAAACTTGTTGGTAATGAATAATAAATTAGAATTTTCGAGGACTTTGAGAAGAACGCTATTAGAATTCATAGCCTATCCTCTAGTCAATAAATCCCCTCTGTGCAATCAGCGTGTCACTTTACCGTAGAACTCTTATGGTTTAATGCAAGCTCGACAAGCGCCGTCGGATTCTCGTCGCGAAATGAACCATGAGAAAAGTGGATGAAATACTATGATGAAATACTATGTTTTCTTACAAATGAATGATCGACAAATCGGAACGTTACAGTGATATAAATGACGAAAGCGATGAAAATATACTTCTAATACTACAACATTGTTTTACATTAATTTCATGACAAAAAGAAGCATTTTTATTAATTCCATGAAGTAATTTATAAATTAATATTATTTTAATACATAAATTGTTTTATGAAAAAAGTTAAAAATAATAAAATTGAACGTAGCAGTTAGTAGGTAATTATTTTACAAGAGAAAAACTCAACATTTATTTGTGCGTACTCGTATGTAGTACCTATACATTTGTGGTAATTATATTATCTTTTTCATCTATAATCTTTTTTTGATTTTATAATATGTTATAGAATTTATATGTGTGACAAATTTTAATTAATATAATAATTCAGAGTGTGTGGTTTTAAAAACATTTTCAGGAAAATATGAGCAAATAAGAGATCTAAAGAATACATTTCTATTTATTTTTTATCCTAAAATGCGCCGCTATTATATATTTATTTTTTGTGTGTAGTCATTATTTATTGCAATTACAAATGTAAATTGTTGTTTGCTTCAAGGAAATGTTTATTTTAGATAATTAATCAACATTATCTGGTGCCATCAACGCGAAAAAGGTTGCTATGGCAGAAACGAGGAAGTCTTAGTTCACTAATACAGCTTGTTTCAGGTCAAGTAACCCTGAAAACCTACAATTTACTCACCAAGAGTCACGTCGTTTCGACACAAGCGTGTCGAGAATCTCCAAGGCACTCACGGTTCAACGCCTATCGCGAAATTCCCTGCCAACAAAACGTTCCATATATAGAACAAGCTACATAGACGAGATTCACATGAATAACGCGAACGATGCCGTGTTTAGGCTAATTAGACGATGACTCATTAAAGAACGACACGTTGACGAGGCCACGTTGCCAGCAAACGGCCCATAAGATATAATATAAAAAAGCTTTTCCGTGATAAAATAATAATAATAATAATAATAATAGTATCTACGCGCTTACATTAATTATAATAATGGCGTTTGAATTACGTTTATTAACTCTCTGTTGAAAATTTGCATGCGTTATAAACGTACATATATTATTCATCATAAATTTACAAACATATAGATTAACCGTGTGCATATTTTATAGGAAGTTTGTAGTAACAATTAGTTTTACTTAAAGAAATATAAGTATAAAATACTACGATACATTATATAATATTCTAGAGGATTTTTATTTCCATATTGCTGATATTTCAGTATTGTTGCATATGTATATGTTATACTTTCTCTATTGTCTATTAATTATAAAATGGGCACGAATGTGCGATATTTTGGAGAGAAGTAAACTAATATTTTACTTATGACGTTATAGCTTTCTAAAAATCTATTATATTGGAAAATCTACGTGGAAAAGAGTAATTTATTTAACTTAATAAATTATCGAAATTGCTTCTTAGATTGACAAAATATCGCTTAAAATCTACGTGAGCACTGTAACAGTTATTGTATAATCACATTTTACACTGTAAAATCAAGCTTGCATTATTATACAAGCCATGAAAAATAATATGTAGGAATTATAACGCGGAATTTTAGATTAAATATTTGAACATTAGAAATATAAAAAATTAGGGACTGCCCTAATTTTATCTAGACAATATTTTGTCATATTCAGGACAATTAATTCTTAACGTGTTTTGTGATTTATTTTCTCTGATGATGTTATACCGGCATTAGTGAAATTAGGGACAGGCCTGCTGTAATCGACTCTAATGGTGACTGTAAACCCATGGTAATCGATAGACCGCTACGGCTTTGGCTTCCGAGCCATTACACGCAAGCGATTTGCAATTAGATTCGGCGCGGGATGGAATACGCAATAACGATCGGGATGCGTTCACATTGTGGGTTTTCTGATTTTCGAATCATGCGGTAAAATAATTTGGTAAAATAATCCACGATATTTGATTCGCGTACATTATTCAAATGTAACTTATTTTTTTTATATTAATGAAAAGCGATCCGAAATTGAAACGAAATTATGCAAAGCGAAATTTGTACAAATATAGGTATTATTACTTATTCAGGAAGAAAACTTATTCTGCATGAATAGCTAGCCAGATACAAAATGACGAATATAGACATTAATATCTATATGTCTAATGTGTCTAATAATATAAAATTTTATATATCGCAATTTTATAATATTTTTTAGCATCATATATTAATATTAAAATATAACATAAAAAATAGATTTAAAAAATTTTAATTTCTGTGGGACCAGTTTCATCAATATTTCATAATTTTTCTAATATACATATATTTACACATAGATGAATTAAATATGAATATACAAATTCTTTCATACATTTATTTATTTTCCATGTGCTAATTATAGTAAACTAGCTGGTTACCCGGGCTTCGCCCCGTTTACACTTTTCATGTTTATCATCTCTTTGATTTAGCTGTAGAAATATTTTCGGAGAAATTTATTATTGTGTGATACACATTTGTTTACTACACTCAATTTGTTTTAATTTAATATATAATATATTATTTATTATAATATGATTGGGTTGAATATTTAAGTAATATATATAGCTAGGCTTTTTGCAAATGCAAATTAAATGAGCGGATTAATCAGATTTTCAATTATGTATAAATATGCTTTTAATGGTTATGCATTAATTCTATATAAATATATACGTTTTAAATCAAGGAATGTAGCGTATTTTTGTAATATATATATTTTTATGTCTTCTTTATTTAATCTGAACATATACGGAAAGTTACATATGAATGATTACATTGACCCGCTTAATTTTTTATCACGTCCTATTTTGCCGAAATAAAGAATCGTTGTACGTAATGATTTTATATTTCGATAAAAACGATAACGTGCCCATTAAAGTTACATGTTATAAAATTTCGTACTTCGATGTCGCTGATGTAATCCTGTTATGAATGGCTTAGTCGTTTTAATTGATAAACCCGATAACCGTTAAGAGCCAATAACCGGATCGCAATATATTACGAAGGATTAATAACGGCGAAATCGGCTTAAACATCCAGTTTTCCCTATCGTAAAAATTTTCTGACCAAAAACAACGGTCAGCTGAGAGACGTTTTACTTCGATTAACGTGTGCACGATTATATCGCGCGTTCCCGATGAAGCTATAACTGCAATAACCCTCACCGCTCACCGCGCTTATGAGTGTGCGATGTTATTTAACGGGGAGTGGCGTAGCATAGATCAAGGGATAATTACACGGAATCAAATACTCGAAATACAGCCGTGATGATACGTTATCAGTCTAATGGCGTTAACGACATTAATTTGGCTCGTGCTCATACGGAAACGTTTTTAAGCCTGTTACTACGCACCTTTACTCTTGTGTCACAGTAGTGCGCTAATGACGTGCTAATGGAATTGCTCGTGCAACAGATTAGCGGCGTTTGCAGTAACAAAGGTATTTTCACTGGTCTTTTTAAACAAGCTACCAACACACCGCGCCGGAAGTGTACGAAGGTGATCACGGAAAACTTCCGATTAAACTCGCAATCACAGAATTGTTGGTGGTTGTGGAACGATCGTAGAACAGCAAAACGTACAAATCAACGAACAGAAGTAGCTTTTTCTCTTCTTTATTTCGACGACTGTAATGTTTATTAACTTTTCTCACGTTTGTTAGCTATTTTATTCACAATTACAGAGAATTTTAGAATTCTCGAAAGCTAACAATATAATTATCTATGCTTATATCTTGTTCGTGATTTTTTATCATGTGTAGGGTAAACTCGGGTAAGATGGCCATAGAGGAAAGAGTCAACCCATGTTTATTCGATGTTTCACTGCGAACTAGATTGAAAGAACATAGGTTGGCCATCTTACCCGAGTTTATCCATATAAGTATTTTAAAAATAATATCTTTTTATATAGAAAACATAATCGAAAAGCAATAGAGTAACCAGCATAAATTCGTATTTTGCGTAGTAACGTTTATCGATCTACTTAAATTTAAGGAGAAAAAAATTGATTAGTAGATATAGCATTCTGCATAAAGTATATATCCAATTTTTAGAACAATCTGCTTGAAATTTTATTGACGCAAGTGCTGTGTATATATCACAAAATGTTCATATTAGAAGAGTAACATTTATCGTTTGTGTGCAATTGTGCAATTGTGCAATTGTTGCTGGTAGATATGCAACACGCATTTTAAGAAATAAAGGGACATACTGATCGCGTGTAAGACTCGTTTAACTTATAAAACAATGTTAACTCGTTGCGAGAACGGATACATTTGAATACGTTTCTCGCGCATAGTATATTATGATAAACGTTACTACTTGTGCGCTTAAAAGCATAACTCACATCTGAGAGAATGGAGTTGCAAGTACTTACGCTAAATGCATATTTCTTGAACGACCCACACAGAGGGAATGCATAAATCTTCGTAGCTTGGCACAATTTCATTTGTATGACGGTTAGATTCCGGTGCAGAGACGGACTTTAAAACACGCGATACATTTCAAAGAAAGAATGGGATCTTTAGAACATTGATTCAAAGTTAATCTTATCGATGCTTCGACAAAGTATGGAACATATGATATTACGTAGACATTTTTATACTTGCCTTTTGGACTAATATTTCCACTACATTTCACTTCAAAGGTATTTCTTCCTCGTTTCCTTCTACCAACCATTCCTTTTGGTTTTGTTTCAATCGCACATCGAATCGGCGCGCGGCGCGGCGCGGCGATCCAGTTGCACATTGCACATGTTCACAATAAGCAGCTTTAATTTTTTTCTCCTTTTGTTAATTTTTTTCGTCGCACTTTTAATCCAAAGTTAAATAAAAATAAACATTTTAATAAACCAATTTCAAATTGAAAGAAAGAATATACTTTATTCGATATTGAAAATGGAATTAAATCTTTATGTTACTATAATATATTTTTGTTGTTATATTGTTATGTGGACATATTCTTGTTATTATTAAAAATCTGCAATTAATATAATTTTAAAATATAATTTTAAAATTTGATTAAAATCGCATCTTGTCATACATTTATTTTACAAGTAAAATAAATATGTAAGTTGACGTAATAAGTATGAGTATGTATAAGAGAAATTTGAATAGAATTCCAAAGCTTTTAATTGTAACTGTTATGATCCTCGTACGTTACGAGAATTGTACCATTTTCAGTAGAATTCGAGTCTCCGTGAATACGATGGCAAGGCAGGTGTAAATTTTCAAATGAATGAAATGGCATGTCACGCATGAGCAGGTGCGTCAGAAATTAAGATTAAGTTAGGGAATTACGATTGTGTCGAGTCGAGACGAGCAGCGTTATGAAATATTCTTATTCTTCGCTAGAAAGTTCCCCTCGAGTCTAACAAAGAAATATTTAATGGGGGCGTGGATGTTTCGCGTAACATACGACTGGAAACTTTAGTACTTTGCTAGTAGATTTACTATCCCATCGCGACGTACATTGAGCCACCGATGTTCCGCTATTAAATAATCTTGCAAACTCTATTAACTTGGTTATGAAGTACGACGGCAGTGGAAGTAATTGCTAGTCAAAGATTTGAAGCGAATATCGATTTAACTGCAACATTCTTTCATTTATGCGATAACTTTATTTCGGTGACGGTATTACTTGACAAACAAATGTTTCAGAAATAATGCGGTTTTCACAAACAGGTTTTTATCGAAAGTAGGAATTTTTCAGGATTTTAGATTTTATACAATGCAATACAAGACAATTTGTATAACACTTTCTTCCTCTCTCTCTCTCTCTCCCGTTTTTATTCTCTTTCCTTTTCTGTTTTAAAATTAAATAAAATAGTAGCCTAAATGCAATGTAAATATAGCTGATGACTAGCTTGATACCCGTGCTTTGCTACGGTATGTAACTATAACTTTAAATCCATTTTGACTTCTAAATTATGTTTTTAAGCATTTGTATGGGTAACCTTTGTAAGCAAAAACCAAGTCGATATCTCATCGAGCCTAAAAGATATTGAGGAATCTGTGAAAACACATTTTACCCCTTTTCAGCCCGTTAGGGGTTGAATTTCTAGAGGGTGCTTACGTCATGGAAGGAATATATATATTCCCCGAATTTTATTGTTTCTAGGTTTAAGGGTTTGGGATGGGCGTTGATGGGTCAGTCAGTCAGTGAGTCAGTCAGGATATTTGTTTATATATATATAAAGATCATTTTTTTAAAATTTAAATTAGATCGAATTGTTTAATAATTATTTCAAAGAAAGACAACATAAAATGTAAGTTTTACTCTGTATGTTATGAGAAAAGATATGTGAAAACGAAATTATATCGATTTTATCAAACGCACGTAAAAAGAAATTTATCGATTATATATTGTATACGTGTCACTTTGAATAATTAAAATTTCAAACACGAAATTCTTTGAAAGGCAGAACCGCGTTGTAAAAGAAGAATAGTGACAGTTGCGAGCGATTATTTCGAAACGTGAGTAAAAGAAACGAGGAGAATACCAGATTTATACTGCCTGTAGCGGAAGATCAGTTCATTATGATTATTGTGTGAAACATGTATTTTTTAACTATCTGAACAAATAAGCCACTGTAATTATGAGGGACAGCGATAGGCCGAAAACAAGAACGCTAGAAGCAATTTATAATATGACGGAGAATAGAAAGAAATTCGGACAATATGTATCGAACAAGAAACAACGGTTTACGAATGAAGTTGACACACAGCTATTTCTCTTGATGAATATTTTACATAGTCAGAAAGAGCTTGTCGTGTGTGTGTGTGTATGTGTTGAGCGCAAGCCATAATTCTCGGCAACCTTTGGCCAATATCAGAAAAGCTACGTCCTATCCATCATTCTTTTCAAGAAATTGATGACTAGATGAGGGAAATTGCGCGGATCCCGGGTATCGCTTTATGCAGCGTTCCGATATGCAAAGTGCGTCAAGAGAATAATAAATACGAAATTTCAGCTACGCGCGAAGCCTTCTACTCATACTTTATTCATTCATGTATAACGGAATATTCCGATGTCCCTTGATTGAATATCCGAGAAGCATTTTTTTAAGTAACATCCTTAATTTCACTTGATTTGTAGAAAATTGAAAAGAATATCTAATCACCTTTTTGTTGTATATAAATTTTGTCGAAACCGATATAAATATTTATCGGTTTCGACAAAAATTCTTCTGTTTTATATTTTCAGCCACATCTTGGGCAGATAGAATTTCCCTGTTAATCAGTCGAGAGAAATATAATATTTAAATTCAATATATATATATTGGCTTCTTTTAAATCACGTTATTATACTGAAAAGCATCGTGAGCTTTGTATTGAAATTTTATACTCGTCCCTTTTCGACGATAAAAAGCGATGTAGTTGTCATTCGGGGCTGACAATTTAAACTCGATTCGATTTCCTTTGTTTTGCCAATATCTTGCGGATCGCGAATAACATCCATGTTTGTGCAACTTGCAATTTGCGAATTAGGCCGGTGAAATTTGCAACAGTGTCACGTTGCTTCGCTAGTTTATTCTGTTTCTCTATTCGCAATTGGAGGCTATCGATCTTCTTCAAAATTAAATACGACTATTTCAAAGAGAGATCTAAATGTTGAGAAAGTTTTGTGCAATATCGGTAAATTTCATTGTACACAACTAAAACAAATTTGACTTTATATTTTATTTCTACTGTCACGTTCTGTCTGTTGTTCGTCCGTTTTTTGGTCAATGCATTTAAGCAATTTACCAGGGATTTGGACAAGTCGTGTGAAGGTTATTATTATTATTATTATTCGGGACCGAAAAGATATCTGAGTTTATAAGTTTCGTAACGAGGATCACTTTTGTCTATCTGATTATAATTAGGATAATCAATGTCGAAGTCGACAGGAATAGGTTTAAATGGAGGTGCGTTTTCCAGTTGTTGCAATTCCTGGAGGAGGGGGAGAGGATCTCGATTAGAAGTAACAGCTTGTTTGATCTGGAACCTAATTTGTTTGATTTGAACTCGTCTACCTCCCTTTTTCGTCATTCAGTCCGCGTTCTCGAAAATGAATTTTAAGCTCGCCACACTCTTCGTCAGCGCTCAAAGCCAATCCGCCACACTCTTCGTCAGCGTAAAGGCCAAATTCACTTTCGGGAATTAATAACGATTATTGTGATTTCCAAGAATTAATCCCGTAATCACCACGCCTTTCGGCAGCGAAAGTACCAGTTCGCCACACTCTTCGTCAGCGCCCAGGACAGATCGCCACGCTCTTTGTCAGCGAAAACTGCGAGTCGAATCTCAGAAGTGATTGATTAAGAATTTTAATACGAGGTCAGATCCCAGATTTCAAGCTTATTCTCTTTTTCAAACTTATCTTACCTTTAGTCTTAAGATCTTACAGTACAAAATGAGTTGTGCGTGAAGCGCGGTCTTAAAGTATAAGAGTTCAGGGATTAAGTCCCAGAATCGAGCGCGAATGCTCGGACTTGATCGTACAGTCGAATGTCGAAAGTGACTGTCTGGAATTGAATAAGAGTTAGAAAAATGATTTAAGTCGAGTAACAGAGTCGGAGTCTAAACTAAGGAACTAACTAAGCCGAAGCCAAAAACGATGTGTGTCGAAATTGAAGTACTAGGGCCGAAGCCCAAAAATTGTGTGTCGCTCCGCGGCGTTTTCCGCCCTTTTTATACCCGAAAATGACCAGAACCCCCCGCGCGAGATTCTCACCACTTTCTACGCGTCTTAAGGGAGGAGGTTTTCTAGAAGCTTCTAGAAGCGTAGTTTTGGGCCCCATCTGGGCCTAAGCTTGTCAACGGCCGTCCGAAAACCGTAGGATAAACTAAACATTTACATTGACCTGAGCGTTCGCTCGGAGTTCCGAGCTAACGTGCGTCGTCTAAGCGTTCAAAATTTTCAACGTGTCGTCCGTTTAGTATAAAATTTCCGTACGTAACACTACCATTATTATTCTATTTTGTTATGTATATATTATTATACATATAATATATAATATATATATATATAATTATTCCTATCACATTTTTGATAAAGAAAATAATGTTGGTCCATGTCTTCTCTCTCTTCTTTCTCTCTGAAATATATAAATAAATTTCAAGGCGTAAAAAGCCGATAATTGTACTTTCAGCACTTCTCCACGAAGGCCGAAATAATGACTATTAAGTGCTCCAGCAAGCATGATAAGACGCGTTAGGGAGTTCTCGAACAATGCGCATAAACGCAAAACGGTCGGAGTGTTCCATCCGATTCCATTCGCCGCGAGCCGGTTGGAAAGCTTGGTGGAGGATTCGTAAAACAACTACAATCTCGGATCCACAACGTTAAGCTCCGAATGCGAGGAAAGCGCGTGGAAGTGCTTCTTTGCCGTGGTAAATGTACGTGTCGGTCGGTGTCGTCCTAGTATTCCAAAATTGCAATAAGACAGCTAACTGTGGGTCTGTACCTCTGTACTCGAAAGCACGCCGCCGCGCGCCGCGCCGTGTACTTTTATCGCAAGATGTATTAAGAGTAGGCAAGTTCGCGAAATTGCGACGGCTCTCAAATTGGAGCGCATGCAGGATCGCTCGTGCGTTAACAAGTACGTTAAAAGCCGTTTTGTCGCGGTTCTCTGTTGTCTCTTTGTTCGTTTAATTAAAAATAATCGTACGTCCGCTCAACCTTGGCTTAAGTAATATCAGTGCCATGGAAGATGGAATATAGGATATATAGGTATATACACGTATATATGATGGATTATTTTTCTTAATAAGACAAGTGATCTTAATCTTATCTATTTTTTATATATTTACATATATGGCTATTTTTTCCGTTACTTTACATGATTTTAATTATTCTAATATTTTTAAATAATCGATGAGAGAAAGAAAATACTAAACTCACAATCAGATTCACTTGTTGATGGAAATTTCGGTTATTGTAAAAGTTCTGGAATAAATGGCATATAGATTCTTGGCGTCGTTCACAGATAAATAGCTTTGTATTGAATCTCGTCAGTTTCCAGCAAGAAAGAAGGATTTGCCAGATTTGAGATGTAATTTCAACTTTCTAGCGAACTAAGGACAATAGATAATGACGGGAGTTATAAATCTTGGATTTACCACGAGTAAGGGCATACTGGTGCTTTATAACTCTAATTTTTCTTGCGTTGTACTCGTAAATCTACTACTAAAATCATGATTTATCAAGTAATTAATTATGTTACCTATACGTTACCTCGCGGGTAATTACACGGTGCTTTACGAAACGAGTAAACAACACGCGGCGTAAAATTAAGGCTTCTAACGCAGTAAATAAAATAAATATAATAATAAAAGACATTGTAAAATATTGTAAAATTAAATGCATCGCGTTAACGAAAAGTTAATTTAATATGCAGTTATTTAATATACAATATACAATATATGATATAAGAAGAAGAAGAATGTATTTGTCATACAGTCTTGTTATTCGTACTCTGCGTAATAATAATAAGTATAATAACAATGCATTTCGGTAACAATGATAAAAAAGGGACATTCTGATCAAGCGCAGGATGCAATCCGAGAAATATTTTCACGTGAATGAAAGAAGCAGTGAAAAAACCGTAACGTAAAAATACTGGCACTACGTACGTTAGACTGCTAGATAAATGATCATGGCTTCCACGCTTACGAGGTTATAAACCATGAGTACTGTGCGATATTCTTGCGGTGCGAGAAGAATATTCATATATAGACAGGAACAATAATTGCTTTTGCATAAGTTTCCACCATTCACAGGATTCGTCAAGATATCTTTATATTATATATAGAATTAAATAAATTATTTTTATGCAAGAAAGAAATGTTGCAATTTTAATTGGTGGCAGATTTCAATTTTTTGTCATACAGATTTTCGCTTTTTCATAGAACTCATACAATCGCGCTTCTTCCGTATAGAATTTCAAATTTGTAGTTTTAAACATTTTAAACGTAATCGATTAAACGATATTCTGCTATTGTTTTTACATATTCTACCTGTCTTTTATGAGTAATGGTTTAAATACAATACGATTTTATTTCTAGCGCTTCCTATAACATCTCTTGTGCAGCTTGTGTTATTTGATAAACTTTAACGCGGTATATCGTAATAAAAATTATGATACCATGGAAGCTTCACTGAGCTTAAACCAATCTCGATTTTGTTTTTTTGCACAAGTGGTCGATAAATAAATTGGCAACCAGCGCTTTATACGCTGCCGTTATATAAGTTTTCATCTAATATTCATTAAATCGTTATCGAACAGAAGGAAAAAGGATGATCGCATTAGGAATTAGGATAACTCGCCAAAATGTATATTTATGTGATATAAAAGATTTAAAACATTTTTATAATCTTAATTATGATTATTGACAAAGTTTTATTGTGTCTTATATAAGCAAAAACTCGTTATGAATCAGTATTAAAGATAACACGTGAATATATTATATATTGCAATGTGTGCATTAGACATTAACTCCGAGTATGAAGCTGAAGCGATTTTAATTAGTTTCCGGTTTCTCTTTTAAGATAAGACCACGTTAATAGAATAATATTCATAATAGCCGCCGGCATTATAAGCGATATCGAACCAGGGAAATACCCCATCGTCGGGGAAAGGCGTTCTTGCTGGCGCATGTAAAGCGTAGAAAATGAGGGAGGAGAGGCGGGATAGAGAAGGCCAAATAGGACCAGTGGAGCAGTGAGAAGGGAGGATCGTAGGGTCGTAGGGTAAATTGAAATCAAGGCGAATCGGATTTTCTGTCGATCTAGCTCATTACACTCATCATAATCGTTAACGTCACGGAGATTAAGGCGCCCGTAAGATACGCTGATTCGATTCGATGCAGGATTGTAACTGGTAAAGAATCCCCCTGTTTAATTTCGACTCTCCACTCCTTTTTTAAATTAGGTGATCGTAAAGGCGGCACGCAAAGTAAGCGCACGATATAAGGTCCCGATTAGAAACTCATTTCCTGCTGAGCTATTTTTACTCTCCATATCACACAAAACTTCTTCGCCATTAAACGCCGGTATACGGCACGATATCGCATAATATACAGAGTGTTTCAGAATTATTGGATTAAATCTCGTAACCAATTTCTATCGTCATCTGCAGATAATTTTTTTCTCCGTGGAAATGTCAAGATCGATTTATTATTTCTTTTAAATTAAGATTTAAGTCAAAATTCTATTAAAATAAAGTTTACTTTGAGTTAATTAATGTGATCCTTTTAAAACTTAATTCGGCAACGTTTCTGTATTTTTAATTGTTTATGAAAGGAAGATTATAAGACTTCAATATTCTTGGGAAAAGATCTATTCAAAGAATCTATAATGTAAAAATATCTGGTAATTGTGAAACATCTTGTAGTTGTGAGACATGCTTTTAAACGACATCGGCGAGCTCTTAAGACTTGTTCGGCCACTAAACGCAACATTTTTTCGTTAGGTATTTTTCGCAGCAGGTGCTCGTTATTAAGACAGCGCATTAACGTGAGTATAGAAACGCTCGTAAGCATGCCAGCTTTTTCACGGCAATCGTATTACGTACGAATTATTTACAGGACTCTGAATATGCGCTTTGAACAAAAATTATAGATCAGAATCTGAGATCTAGTAGTAATTACTTAATTATTTGTTATTAACAACGTTATAACGAAATAGGTCAAACTAAGAATTGCTTTTATTATATAAAAATGCATTTACGACTCAAAAGGGTCGTATTTACAATTAGACGATAAATTAAAAGAAGATTTATTTTCATCAGAGATATTAAAAAAAAATCTTGCAGAGAGATATTTATGGAAATAAATTTTTTCCCCCGCTGATTTTCAATTACTTTAGTCTTTAGTGGAAGCAAATATCAAGATTTAACTCATCTAAATCAATGATTGCTAATGGAAATTTGCAATTTGGTATTTGCGATTGATTACGTCACTAAGATAATCTAGGAGTATCCGTTAGAAGAGGTCGTTCATCAAGCGGCTGTCGGATCTTTAACTACGAGGAATTCAATTTTATTCTCACAAGTCTTTTTGCACCTGTAATTTGTACGCGACACGCTACACAAAAACAATAAATACCTAATTAAAAAATAATTTCCTGAATAATCTTCACGTTAAACCTAGCACTATATTGAACCACTTAACGTGTGACATTCATTATCCTGTAATAAAATATCGTTTGTTATGGTGGCTAAATCTGCTATTTTGGCTCTTATTGTCGCTAAATAATTTAATTGTCTTAATTATCTTTTAAAAAAATATTTTAAAAATATTATAAGAATTTCCTTTGATTAAGGCAGAAAAGTCACTCTGTGGAAAATGTTAAGACGACAGTAAGAACAATGCTTGAAGTTTGAGGCTCTCAGGCTTTTACGTAGACTAAATCGAAGAATTTGCTCGTCGCTCGTCGCCTGTGGTCCGTGGTCCGTAAAAGAAGTTTGTGATCGATCTACTTGTAACATGTGACTTTCGCAAAATTTAACTCGTCATTTCGTTAACGAGCGCCCGACCTTGATAGAATAGTAGGACCAAACTATCGTTTTGGCAATTTCCTTCATGGAACAACACTCAATCTGATTGGAAGACGTACAGAAAATATTACACAGAAGTTCGGAAATGAGAAATAATGTCAAACCGGGTCGACACGCGCGGATAATTCCATTTGCGTAAATTTAACGCCACCCGTAAAACTCTGTTATCAGTCCTTAAAACTCTGCTATAGTTTTCGAATTTTCTTCGTGTTATTTTTTATTTGCATTAAATATAGGTATATTATATATTTTTCTGTTTATCAAAAAGTGATAAATTATCATTCTCTGAAATTATCTAATTATAATTTTAAAAGATACTTATCGTTGTTGCAAGATGCAACTGCATCACTGCATAACTGATAGAAGATGCTTTCTGTTAATTTTCAATTTATCTGTTTTCGCAATCCAATCAATACAAGTTGACCGAGTTTATATATAAAAATCTATCCTGCGTCATGATGATATTTGGAATGTGTGTATTGATAAGCTTTTCGTCGTCGTTCTCTATCAGTTATGCATTTGTGAGTGCGATTTTTAAGTAACGAGATTGTACGCGACTAAAATTTGGAGATTACTGTTTCAACTTTTTGGCATTTCTACGTTTCGGTTTACTGTTGACAAAGCTCTGCATTAGTCACGAATATAGCGCGCTGATATAAAATGTCGCGTTAAATGCATATCGCGTATTGAAATCGATATATATTTCGTTTTAGTTTTCAGCTATTTTCTCGAACGTGTACTGGGATATTTATCAAGAATTTTGTTTTACTGGAGACGATCGCAAATCAGATGCGCACGATTTTTTTGTAATATTGAATTTAATGCATTTAAATAAATGTCGATTTTTATAACGACCGTTTGCACGTATCTTTGAATTTGTCATGCGCTTTGTTGCAACATTGAATTTTGTATTTCTATGTAAATGAAGAAAACGGGATGTGTTAGTGAGAAGAGAGCGAGAAGAGAGAAAATACAAAGCAAAACTTTCGCGAACTATTGAGCAGTTTTTTTTTTTAAAATTAGTGAAATCCAGCTCATACGTGTTATTCGTATTCTGATATCCGATAAACGCATTTGCGATAACGAGGTCTCTACTTTTTTTATCTATTGATTGTTGTTACTGTTGGCGAACGACAAAATTGGAAAGAAGATCAAACTAGCTCTACTGCGGTTGATCGACAAAATGTGCGATGGAAAAAAAAACAACAATGCGCGCGCGGTTAGAATCGGCTTAACGCCAGTTCGCGGTGCCGATGCCGCAGCGACGCAGCGACGGCATTATTCTCCGATTCCTTCGTGAAAACAATTTTGCACCTGGTGTGACGGCATCGCAGTGATCGATCATCGCTACGGCCTCAAAATATAGTCGGGATTTGCCGACACACTTAATGCCGTTTTGTTTGCCGAGCGAATTTTTCAAGTGGATCATCGTTTTATGGAACTTTCGACGAGTATCCCGGAAATTAAGTGACGTATCCGTAATAATGTATGTAATATTAATAATGATATGATCGCGACGATGCGGCACGTAGACAATATATCGAATCCTCTATCGCTATATCGTAATATTTTTATTCAATCCGAATTAAATTACTACCGTATACATTGATTCAAATTAAGATCGTATTTTATGGTGACCGCGGCAGCTAAGGCTTTTTTTTTATCACTTTCTGAAATTTATGACAACGCGCCACGCCAATGGCTATAACGCGCTCAGCTCGTAAAAAATTTTCTCTTGATGCATTCTAATGGCCTATTTACACAGAATATTTCCAACGAAATATCGTAACAATAGTACTGACCAATTTTTATATAACACTATATGTTTTGTTATTATTTAAAATGTAAATATAATACCTTTAATCAATAACGAGATCAAAGACAAGATCAACGACATAGACATTGGTCATCATAATAAATTCAATTTATTCAAGAGTTTTCAATATAATAAATAAAATATATATTTGACAAGATATATGATGGATTGGTCACATTTTAATCAAAGATATGTTACAACGTGATTTAATTTTTAACATGAAATACCTTAACTAAAAGGTTGTTATCTATGTACATCTATATATTCACATAGCTGAGATTTTATTCATTAAACTAGTTTATGTTTTAATCATCAGTGATGTATGAGAAATTATTGAAATATTTCGATACTGAAGAAATATTCCACTGACTTAAAGTATTTGTAATCGCGATATAGAGATGCCCCCTAGAATGTTTTGCATGTATAAACCATTTATTATCAGAGGGTGTATCAGAGTTTATCTTGCCATTCTTACTTGTCATATTCATGAGTTCTTATGTTACAAATGACAGTCTACGTTATTATCTCCATAATGAGTCTCGAGTACATTATCGAGCGGAAACTATAGCGTAGTGTAGCATAGTTTAATATTATATATTACGTAGACATTTTTTAGTTAAAAGATTACCGAAACACGGCTGTGAATGAAAGAAGTTTCTTTAGTCGTGTTGTGGTATGTATATCAGAAATTATGTTATAATTTAAAAAAGGAAAAATATTTAAAAACATAAGATTAAAAACAATTTGTTAAAAAAATTAGGTAAATTAATTTATTTTTGTTAAACATTATAACTATTCCTTTAACGCTTTTAAAAAGATAAAGTAATGAAATCGAATCAAGTTTCAATGTGAATTCTATTGTAATCATCATTTTATTGAGCTATATAATCAACTATGTACTTATTCTTATCACTCTAATCAGCAATCAGCAATCTTCCTTTCTCACGCTAAAGAAGGTTACGTAAGCATCACATTGTTTCAATGTCACTTCCCTTGAATTGAAGATCGAATTCGATCGATATAAGAGTAAAGTGATAGCGCGCGCTTGGCAAAACGAATTTTTATCCTTCATCAGAAGATCATAGATCATCAAATTGGACGATAGAAATTGAAAAATGATACAATAGTTATTATTTAATAGGACAAGTAGATAGCCTACAAGATATATGTATGTATATATTATTATTTAGGTTATAATAAAATTATTTAAGTGATTAAAACTAAACAAGAGAAAGAGAGAGGATATTATAGCGACTAAAAAGATGCATTGTAGGTTTCCCGCCGCAAAGAGATGTAATTTCACAGGAAATTACAGATCTCTGCTCATATAAAAGTAGCGCTGTCTGCGACAGCAAATCTGCAAATTTCTGAAATATACCATAGTGTTGCTTGATATAGTCGAGTTTATCACGTCGAATACCTCTATCTGTAATTTCTTTTCGATAACTTGGTATCTCTCCTGCGCAACGTCTGTTAATTTATAAAATTAAATTGAGATTCCGCACGTTCCATATCGTAATTGTAACATTTAATATCTTACGCTTATATAGAAGTCCAAATCCCGAGAAACGTTGTCCAGCAGTGACACTAATTAAACATCGTTAGCATATGATAACTCGTTCGATAAAGGGTTATAATAGGCTCAGATAGAAGGTATACTGTACCGAAAGGCCGCGGCCGGCACGAACCCCACGTAACCTGCAGACCTCCTTTTATTCAATTACGTCTACAATCGCGCCATGCAAGTATAATAACCGTTTCGCGGATGTTTGATATTATGCCTTCATTATTGTTGCGAATTGTTGGGAATTTGCTTATAAGACATTTTGTTTACGCAGTAATAATGAGACTGCCAAGCAAATTATCGGCATTATTAAGTACTACTATAACATATCATTTTATCATTTATCATTTTATTATTTTTAATTGGACTTTAATGAATGACACGTGTATAATTCCGTTTATCCATCAGCCGTAACCGAATTCGTCGTCTCTGCGCATGACGTTAGTTGCGCCAATAATTCGTACGTCCATGTAACGAAGGGCCACAAGTAATAAGTAATTCTCCCAAGCGACATGAATAATTCCTATCTATTATCCATCTATTATCATACATAAATAGTACCTCCTTTCATTGGACATCTTGGTAATGCGATGAAAGGCGCTATCATCATCGAGTTTTTTTCTTGGTCTGACTAATAGTCAGATCGATCTAGAAACCGTCGATAAACCTTTTTCCTCTATTTATGACACTAATTGACGACTTAAGGAATATCATTTAAAAAGATATAACTATAAGTGTCATACCTTATACATTATTTTTTATTAAAAAATTTTTCATGTTGATTAATTAATTTAGGAATTAATTGACAATACAAGTTTGTTAGTAATACAAGTTATCCTGCAGCAAAGATTAATGCCGACATCTTAATGTGCAGTATAATAATAAAGAATTATATATCTTTTCATACATTCATAAATTTCAAAATTTGCATCGTGACTAACCAATATATTAATCTACTTTTTCAAATCTAGACATCAAGATAATAGAAAAATACCGTTTTTCTAGAAAAATAATGTACCGCACAGTGAATTAATAACTGTATTAAATTCTCATTAAATTTTCAGTATTGCAGCTACACGTAGCTTTCCGAATGATTCGATATGAAAGATTTAGGATGTCATGCAAGACTTCGTATGCTTCTCGAGGATCACGAGACATTCTATTTTCTTTTACTTGCGACATATATACTTCCATTTTCTTCTGTCCTTGACAAGGATTCGCCTGTCAGGCAGGGTTATTTCGATCAAGGACACCCGTTGCTCACGCAATATATACAGAATGGCGTAATTCACTCACCCGCCGTGCTTGAAATTTCTTTTCCCTGTTGAACGAAGAAGACGTTTGTTGAACGAAGAAGGTCAAATCGTTACATAGAAATATAGCGATGAAGATAGATCTGTCGATTGTAGTGAATATCGAAATCCCTTGGATTTTTGTACAGAACTATAAAGATAATAAAGATTCCACTGTAAAGATGGTGTTTTCTAGCATGTATTATATTTTTAACAAGAAAAAAATGCATTCATGTTATACTCAACAACGTAAAGTGAATATTTTAAAAATTCAAGAATTATTTGAATCTTGTTATGTATTGTGATTTTTTTACAAAATAGTTGAAGTCTAAAAAAGTTCAGTTTTATAAGAATTATTTTCATTATTTTCCAAATTCAATATCACAAACGACAACATTCAAATTTAAAATAACCAATTTTCAAGGCAAAATTACGCTGTTTATATATAAATTTCTTACAATTCAGTGAGGAATTCTCGAGCAATGTGAAAGGATGCGCGCATGTGATCGCACATGAGATACCAACGGCGACAAATCAAAGTTACGGACGGAATGGTTGCTCCACTACGCCGTTACTCGAGAGAGGATGTTTCCGTAAATCGGGAATACGAACTTTCGACGACGAACTGCAGTACGAACCGAAGATGCTGTACAAGAGAGACGATGAAGAAAGAGAGAGATAGACGAGGGTGTGAGAATAAGAGTGAGTGTGTGTGTTTGTGTGTGTGTGTGTGTGGAGAGAGAGGGGGGAGGGGGGAGGGAGAGAGAGAGAGAGATGGAAATCGGGGATGACTGAGTGAATAAAACACCGTATGAAACGTCAACAATGGGCGTGTTCGGGTACTCGGGAGACATTGAGATTGGATTAAAACTCAAAATCGAGTTGTCGTCTCTTCTCCCGTGCTCGCTCTCAAATTTACTTTGTGAACTTTCCATATTCCCAACTCATCGCGATATGTTCCGTTCGGGTCTACTTGTGGCAAGAGGAATAATGTCTTTACTTTCTTTCGATGGACATCGGAAGTTGTCGAAAGACGGACTTCGGAGTGTACGAAATGTAATACTATTCTCTTCGCATCTTCGGTCTCGGTCAAATGACCACGGTGGCGATCAGAATCCCTTTGATGGAATTTTCAAGTCGAATAGGATTCTCCTCTACTTACGTACTTCATCACGGCACGCTGAGAACTTACAACGAGTAAAGTTCGTCTGAGAGTTGCCGTCCAATGACGAGAGACAGTAAGACAATATCCGCTGTTAGATACGGAAAGATGCTTTACATCTCTTCTTATTAGACACGACCTTTTACCATGACAGAAATGAAATTCGATTCCGATTGTGCGCGAAGCGACATTTACCTTACCTTTCCTGCTACGATTTAATAATAGAGATTCCTGAAAGCTAGAAGGAGAAGCTTAGGAGCCTCGTAAATAAAATTCTAAAATTAGGTCTTTAAACATCCCAGAAATTTACCAATGTTATATTTATTTAGATTTTCTTTACTTATTTTTATATATAGATTTAAATTTTTGCTTCCTCATAGAGGAAGCTTTGTTTTTTATACTAAAAATTTGATCGATAAAGAATAATGCGATACTGTATGCAAGGACTTATCTTTACTTCCCAAGATCTTAATTAATATACAATAACGATGAATAATTACTAAAAATGCACTTATCAATTTTGCTATAATTCTCCACATACGTGATACGTCGTGCGGATTATCATCTGGCTAGTCTTCGTAAGTTACTTCGTAATTCGCACAATTAATATTTTAAACGCCATACGAACGATCGCAAATCGCATATACCATAAGATAAATGTGAATTTATGATAAAATAATCATAGGTGAACGTAATTAGAATTTCTCTTGCAGCTATGTGACTGACTTTCACACGATATAGCGATAGCTGTAACGAGCTCTAGCGAGCTAAGCTCTTGAGTGCTTAAATTGATTATTCCTGATTTCACACTTGAGCTCCGTTCGATGAGCGAAATTCAATTCTCTCGATTGCCATTGCCGCGAACTATATATTGACAATTGATATTGATTAATTACAATCTTCACGACAACAGCGTTCCGTCTTCGTTCTTTTGGACATGTTTGCGTCATGCACGCGCGATGCGATCGCGCAATACAGCGAGAACCCATTGATCGGAAGTGCATATCGTCGAAACGAGAATTCAGTATTCATACTCTGAGTTATTATGATGTAGACGACATTAAGCCTTGCGCACGATGAGTATGTGCGCAAGGAATAGCACAAGGATGACTTGTCACATATTTCTCCCTATCTATTACGATGATATTCATCTCAAGTTTCATAAATAATAAGAAACATTCTTGCTCAGATCTCGTCTTTCTAAAATTTTGCAAATAAATAAATTTATGTACAATACGCAAAATAAAAACGATAACGTTTTAATCGTCAAGAATCTGATATTATATCTGATTTAATTTCACTTTTTGTTACATTTTATCTAACGATTAATTTCAATAACATGATAATTTTGTAATTTGCAACATTAAAGCCTTCAACGCAAAAGGTTTTAAATTAAAATTTTGTTATATGAAGCAAATTAAAAATAAGATTATTTTATTTGCGAAAAAGAGGTATTATTTTTATTTTATTTTTAAATTAGACTTTTTCTCTCTCTTTCCTAATGATGATCTATAGTTGAAAGAAAATACGTTGTATTATATATATTTACTCTATACGTATATAATAATCCGTGCTTGTAACAAATGAAGAAAATGTACCTACATCACAAGTTTGGTGTAAATGATTGATTGAACAGTTTTAACCGGTTTCTTGGAATCTAACGATGTTTAGTCATATCAATATATCATTGATTTGATTGAAATACGATCACTCACACATACACACAGACGCATGTCTTCCAATTAGTTTATCACGTTTATCACTGAACGGTTTCAAAGACGATTTAATGCATTGTCAAAGTAACTAGGTGTTCCAAATTGAAATGCGTAATTGAGACGTATCCCACAGGAGATTGAGAGAAACGTACAAGAAAGTGTTCCCCACTGACATACTATGCGTAACGAGAACTCGGCTGACCGTTACATATTTACTCCACTTTACTAGCGAAAATTTCAAATATCTATATTTTTATCTGATTGTTAAGGATGATCACCATGTGAAAATTTTGTATTAACGACAAATGCAAATACTGCGCAGAGAAAGGGAGCAGGAGGGGGAGAAGGGGAAAGAGGGAAGAGAGAGAGAGAGAGAGAGAGAGAATATACCGATAATTTGTCGTCGTGTTTTCATTGCACGTAATTATCGGACTTAGGAAGTTTCGCCAGTTGGAAACTTCGTTAGAAGATCTTTACCGTAAGGAGCTTTGCGTAAGCTTTTATAAATCCCCCTGCATTAAATATAATCGGTTATCGACGAAACGGATTAAAGCCTAGTGGCCGCAGCGAATCAATAAATTTCTTTCGACAATGAGAATAGTTTCGTAATTAAATAATTTACTTACCTTCCGGCGGAAGTTCCATTTGACTCGTTTCTTTTAACGGATCGTAATTTCTCTAGGATAAGAACAGCTGTATTAAGCGGGAGTGGTAGACCGGTAAAGAATAAGACGTTGAGAGCTCTTTTGATCATTTTTTTTTATAAAATCAAGTCATAGTGTACTGATAGATTTTTAATGTCAGTATACATAGTTTACTCTTGTTTCTTGATCTTCGTAGCATACCCGCTCATAACGGGCGTTCGGTTTACATATCTCGCACGTTCAATAGTCATGTCGAGATCGACCGATCGCCCGTTTTTTTGGTGCACTGTTGAGAACATGCGATTTGAGCACAAGGTATGTGTGTGTGGCGAACGTACGTAGATCAGTAAAGCTATTCGGCCATTCTCGCATCTTGTGCATCTTGTCATCGCTGAAATACTTTGATTACCCGCCTTTCTTTCCCCCTTTCTTCTCTTCTCGTTCCAACACTCTCACCTAACGCTATCATTCATACGCATACATGCACGCATACACATACAGTTTACTTCTTCGTCTCTTTCCTTATTTTCTCTCTTTCTTTTCTCCATCCGTTTACTTAAGCGTTTATTAAGGAAGAGTACGGATACTCGCTCGGAGAGAGAAGTATTGTGTGTTAAAAAAAAATGTATTTTATTTAACGCATCGGCCATTCTCAGCCGCATTTCCATCGATTTAACGTCTTATAACATTATTACGTAGTATTACAACGATTCCGCCTTTTCTCGTTGGTCGATTTGTTCCACCTTTTTTTATGATTTTTCTTTTTAATATGTAACGAACTTATACGAGTAGTAGAATATACACGCCTTAATACGGTCGATTTGTTAAATACAAAAATTATTATCGCTATTGCGGACCTGCGTGTGCTATGGATATTTATATCGTACAAAGCATATCTTTCTCCCTCGTTTGTATGTTCTCTCTTTCTTTTCTTTTCTTTCTTCTTCACTTACACCTGTCCCATTTTCTCAAAATTTTCTTACTCATATTTTGCGAAACCTATCGCGTTCTTTCTTTCCGTAACTTCTTTTCGATCGTTCCTGTCGGACACAGTCCGCACTTTGATAATATTTATATATTTGCATGCGTATAGCGCGCGAGAAAGATTTGAATCATCTTCAGATACTGCAAATATAGTTCTTCTTCTATCGCGAGAAGAGTGAACGGATCGAGAAACCCATGCAAATCAGTCTTTCGCGACGATCCAAATGTTTCACTTCATTCTCACCGTTTCCGGATTGAGCTCTTTCGTCATCGTTCTCGTCGCATCGTTCGAAATATATGTATATTGTGATGTATTCGTTATATGATTTTTTTACTATAACCCATATAAATATAATGATAAAGAGATAGCCGCTAAGATAAACGCTGGCACTTTTTATGACTTTTGTCACGCGTTTACCATTAAATTTTAACTACGTTAGCTTTTATGAGCAGGCCGCCGCGCCGTAAAAATTTATGTGACGCGTGGAGGGTGAACTTTTTTCCCCTGCTTCATTATTCGTCGTTTTTCATATAAAGAGAAAGGAGCATTTTTCGTATCACCCGAGTCCCTTCGAATGTGTATCATATTTTGACTTTACGATATTTTTCGGTTACGTGTGTGCGTAATTTCGACTATTGTGTTTCGTGTTGTGTCGCATCTTCGCGTAAACTTGGATTGTAAAAGGTCACTCTCGAGAGGCTGAACTTGTGTAGTGAAAGATGTGCAAGTCTTTTGCTATATAAATGAAAACGAGAGAAGATGGTTGAAAAAAGTTGCGCGGAAATGGTTTATCGTCGAAGTGGATAAAAGCTTTAATGCGTTACTATCGCGAGAATTTCGCACAAATTTCTTGACGGCGCAAATTGGTCCTCCGATCGCTCCCGGGCACAATTAAGTCCGTTGTGTAAGACAGAACTTGTTTCGTTTCCAGTAAATAAGTCTGTACCAGCGGTAATAAACACGTTTAAAGAGAAATAGGAACGCAAGAGGAATGAAAATTCTATTTATGTATTTTCATAATAATATAAGTTGCGTTGCATTTCTCGATTTATCATCTTCCTTTAAATCGCGAAAAGAGCATTCCTTCACAATAATCGCTCTTTCGCGTTATTGTACATATTTTATCTCAATCATTATTTGTATCAGCAGTTATATGTATATAAGCATATCTTTTCTTGAACACATTATATAAAACGCATTATGCGAATTCTTATATATATATATATAGATATATATACGTTTTCTTTTCTAATGATAAGCAATTTTGATGAAAATAAGAGAATTTATTCGCTGTACAAATTGCTGTTAAATAGAGAGTACATTTGATTTACAGCATCGGGATTTCGATAAATTGTTAGTTGTTTCGCGATATCGACCAATTCATGGCCTTTCGCGATACAAATTGCTCGACCTGTTCCCTCGTTCGTTAGGCGAAAATGCGGCGAGAACGACGAACGGCTCCGTTCATTTTTCCCTTCTCTCTGTTTACTAATTACGGTTCGCAATACACCCGTGTGTTCGTAACTAGTCGGCCGAATATATAGACACAGACGAATACACGCCGAGGAAGGAATGGAAGACTTTTATAGTTCAAATTTGACGTAAAATGAATTCCGCGCCTGTGCATTGAGAGAGACGGCGTTTTTATTTGGAAATGGAGCGTTATCGATCATTATATATATTTTGTATACATTTCTATGCATGTGTGCATCGGTCTCGTGCGGTGTATATGCATTCATGTGTATGTGTATGTATTGTGTAATGTGTATGCTTGTTATGTGCCCAATTCTTCATTCCAGTGATTTACTCGTGTATGCACCGTAAAAATGATACGATTATAATTGCGTACGACGAAAAACGGAGCGGAACGTCAATGGTGCTCTTAAAACATATTTTACTCTCAGTGAATTATATATCTATATTTTATATGTGTATATGTATGTGCATGTGTGTGTGTGTGTGTGTGCGTGTGTGTGTGCGCGCGTGCGCTGCTGTGTACATTTGTCCCTAGAAATTATTTACGACCATCGTCATAATTATTAAACGGACGCGCGACGTTCATGGTTGAAATAAAGTGCCTTGTTATTGTTGATTTTCTTTCCACTATTCGTAATTTTCGTTCGTAATTTTCCGACGAAACTAAAGAGATCCAGAGATGCCCATACGGTAAAAAAAGAAAAAATGAGTTTTTCGTGCGTAGGATAACATATGCATGTGGTTTGAAGAGCAGCCGTGCGTATTCTTCGACATATAGCTTCGCCATATGCTCGTTCATTCCTCTCGTTTCGCGCACGATGTAAATTAACTACGAACGAAGATAGAGCAGCTTTTTTTTCAGTGCACGCGGGTCCAAGTGTACGCGCGTCGAATAACGCCAGTATCATCTCGCTGACAACTCGGAATAGGATAGACCGTAATCCCTGTACGTATATAGACTTTTTAATTTAATTTTACCCGGAGAGACAACAGACACAGAAAGAGAGAGAGAGAGAGAGAGAGAGAGAGAGAGAGAAATGTGAAATAAACATATCTCTGAAACCGACAGTTTTGAAGAAATAACAAGATTTATATATTTCGATATTTTCGCTTTTCTGCCGAATGTCATTTCGCATTAGTAAAGCAGCGATTTTTTTACACATTTATATATTTCTTTATCTTTTACAAAGTCCATAATGAACGAGAGTATCACATTGTGAAAACTTGATTGCGTGCTGCCGTGTTTTGACTATTACGTGACAATAAATTGATTATTGTAATGAAACAAAAAGTGGGTATTGCATGTAGTGGGTTTATATGTATAGGTGCACGCGACACGAAGCGGAAAACTTTTTACAGCTTTTACTGCGTAAATTTCGCTAAACGGAATCCCATTATTCTGTTGTGTTAGCGGCTTTAAATTTGATTTGAATCTTTTGCGTGATTTCGACGGTGTTGTAAACTGGGTCTCGCGGCGTAATGTAAAACGCGATGCAAAACAATTTTATATATGCTGTTATCAGAAGAGTCAGTACGCATGTGTCGAATAAATTACAAGATGTTGCGGAATTCACATATTAATACTTTCAAAATTCATGTTATCTATGTGTGATTATATTTTAAAATTATATCTTAATTTTTAAAGATAATTAACGTAAAAAGTTTGTATCACAAACAGTGCCCGATAGCTTAATTTAGCTTTATGTATCATCATTAATTTGCAAAAATCTCGCGATTTAGAACTGCAAAGCCTTCAATTACAAGTATTAATTTATATTTTGTTATTTTAACTGCTTAAATGCTTAAAAAATAATTTCTGTAAATCATTATGCCAATATTCTTCGTTTTACATGTAAATGTGGTGATACTTGTAGTTTTTGTTTCTTATAAAAACATGCAGTTTTAAGTCGCAAGATTTTGGAAGCTTAACGATAACACGACATTTTTAGAAATGTATCACAAGTAAAACGGTGCAGATATTTATCTAACAATAAGCGAAAGTGTCGAGAGAAGTGTACATTTAATCGTTATTATTTATGGATAGCTACGTTTACGGCGTTTACAACGCGGGTGATGTAATTTCGGAGCACACACTCGAGTGAATGTTAAAGAACGTATTGTTGACAAACGATACAAAGGCTTCTCGAAACCTTTGTCAAGTCCTACACCTTGTTAATCCACGATGACATGTAGGTAATGGAGTCATATTTAAATGGTGATGATTCGTAAATAAAATTAAGAATTCGGGAAAAGATAAGGCATATCTTTTTGCCGTATTATACAAGTTAGAGGAGCGCACCTTTGTAGAAGAGGTCAACGGACTTGAGAAGAGAATGCTCGGATAGATGTTTCGTATTGCACAACGATTTATTTCTTGATTGTTCAAGCATTATTTATTTGTTGTTGCTGGAATATTTAGGTACTTGGTAGGTTTTTGTCGACGTTACATTTACAACGAATCCATATACGGATACGATTATACGACGATCGTGGAGGTCTCGCGCGAAATGCGACGAGTATCGGCGATATCGATTCATAAGTGATCAGCTTTTTCTTTAATACAAAAAATGAAATATTTGATTTAATCTCAATATTGTTAATATTAATTTAACTAAGCAATAGAATATTCAACATATTTTCATAGAAGGTTCGGTATAAAAAGGTAATAAGTTATACATGTACATATACGACATTTATTTTTGTTTTAAATGTTTTATGTACTGGAAAAATAATAATTTGTTTTTAAATATATTCACATTATTAATAAATTTCTGAAATTGTTATTATATTAATTAAGTAAATGAGACTGGCCGCATTACTTGTAATGATCAATGGTTTTATTCTGAAATGCTTCGAAGTCTTTATTTGAGCAAGGATTTACCATTGATGGGTTGAGATGTAACTATTGAAGACCAAGGGTGTAACAAAGATTTTTCACACTAACTTGAGAAAATGAAAAAAGAAATCTAAAAAAATATTAGGACTGAAGGAATCAATCGTACATCTGTTTTGTAAGAAAAGATTAGAAAAGTTTTTTTGAAATACTATTCTTAAAATACAATACTATTCTACAATACTATTATTCGAAAACGTTGAAATATTTGATGCAAACAACTATGATGTTAGCATAGCGATACTCTTTTAAACTTACACTATCTTTCATGGTACTTCAGCGTTTGTCACATCGACTATCGCGGAAAGTCTCTAGCAACCATATTGTTAGTAACGATGACTGCTGTCATACGGTGGAATCGTTGTAACGTCGAGATTGACTAAAGACGAAACGTATCGCTGAAAAATGCATGCTACCTGATATAATGCTAATGATAGATATAATGCTCGTGAATCGATACTCGTCAGACACGCTCATAGCTCATACCGCGATCGTCACCTTATTGCGTAAGACGCAAGGTAACGTGTAATAAGCTACAATGACGCAAAACGCGACTCCTTCTGTGCACAGAGTTTCGGACCTCGAAAGTTTGTTCAGTTTTCCAAGCTCGATTGTATTTGTAGCTTGGGTGGCAATAGCATACTACACTGCGTGGAGCGAGATCCACAGGCACAAACATATGAAAACGGCCATAAATCATTAATGAGGTCTGCTATTTTGCAACGTTTGAATATATTCGTTAGAGTCCGCGCCGCACGTGTTTTCTTTACGTAGGTAGCGTATTTCGTTGCAGAGTGCAAGTAAATCATGCATGCTGCTTGTTACAACTCGCATCGCTTGCTTTTCCACTCGATGATAGATGCCATGCTATTTCCCGCGCGTGTTTTGCCACGTGTAACTAGCGTGATCCGGTTGTAACAATCGTGCGAGCTCTTCTTTTCATTCTCCATCTACAATCTACAATATCTACATAATCGCATTGTATCAATCACATCACACGCGTCTGTGTTCCACGACGCCAAATTTGCAGCGACCCTTGTTTCGTAACATGCCGGATAACATGCATTACAGTCTGCAAAGACAACGGACAAGGAAAAACTGACAAGAAAATATATATTGTGTGGCGCGAGCTTAACAAACTGTCTCTAAAAAGAAGAACATAAACTTTTCACAATCGAACCATACAATTAGACCTGAGAGATCTTAAGATCTACACTCGTGTGTCTTTTTCTTGTGCGATGTAGAATGCTGTCACTTGAAAATTTCGCTTTAAATTCTTTGCACTCTAGATGCGAAAGCATATCGTTGCGATGATTATTCATTATTATTTTTCTGTAACTTATAATGTCTTTTTACAATTTTTTAAATTGCAATATTTTATAGTATGTATTTGATATTTTTAATTTTTTAATAAATAAAATGTTTTAAATTAAAATCTAAATAAATAAATGAATAAATATATATACATATATTAAGAGAGAAATTTTAATTTAAAACATTTTTTTTGTATATATATATATATTGACATTACGAAATTAAAAAGAAAGTAAAACGATATGTGTAATTTCAAGTTTTAGACTTAGAGGAAGGGAGATTCAAGAAATTATTTATATCAACCAATATAGTTGATACGAATGTCTGGCAATTTAGAGGAGCTAGGAACGCTAAACGTGCTCTCGAAGTTTTAGTTGTTTCACACACTTAGAATTTGTCTTTTCTGCCGACCTAGCATCAAATTTTGTAACGCATGGTCGCTATTGTCTCTATAGAACTCCCATTAAATGGACTGTCGTAATATTCGATCTTTTAATTGGGAAATTGATATTTATAACATCTAATTTTAAGCCCTATATCAGAAGTCGCCCACGGGTTAAAGCCAATTTTCTCCATGTTTCTCTCGGCTCTACTCGTGTTAAACATGGAGAATTAGCTGGCAGCCCGGCGCATTAATTTCTATTTACATAGTAAAACCTTTCTCATAAATAGCGCTATTAATTATATTCGTAATTTTTTGTTTTTATCTCTGTTGTAACATTATACTCTCATTCTCTATAACAGATAATCAACGCTATTAGACAATAGGACTTTTGCATCGATAATAGTGAGTACTAACAATGATGATGATAGTAACTGCAATATGATAGTTTTAATGATATAATATCGACAATAATAGTATATAAATTAGTCTTCAACATATATATATATATATATATATATATATGTATAGATTCTCCCGCGCGCGCGCGCGATTATAATAATACAAGTTTCATAATATCTCTATATAGTCGTTCGTACGTTTGCGCGCACTCTTGTCTGTCTTTCTGTCTGTGCGCGCGCGCACACAGTGTGTGTGTGTGTGTGTGTGTGTGTGTGTGTGTGTGTTATACATGTAATATACGCTTTTATAATAATTCACAGTAATCGAGATAGCGTAAATTTCTACATTCTCTCTCCTATTATTTTCTCTCAATTTATAACATGCATACACACACATTCTCTCTCTCTCTCTCTCTCTCTCTCTCTCTCTCTCTCTCTCGTCCATGCCAGTTTCATGTAGCGTCGTTCTCAATCCCATTGCACACTTTGAAAGCGTTTTAGTGATATCACAGTGATTTCATTGCTCCAATATCATCGATAGAGTAAAAATCCGCCGGCGACTCTGGCGCGCGAATTCGTCGTAATGCACCCGCATGGTAATCGCGATTGCTCGTTTCGGATCCGAGTCGTCCAACGAGCACATAAATCTGGCGAGGCGATGACGGGAACATAAATCTCGGTTGACACAAACGACCTCTTCGTAACGAGCATGAGCAACATTTAAAAAGATATGGTAAAATACGAGCTAAAATTATTCGTAATGCATAAGTATATAACAGATTCATGTCAATCCAATATGCAAAATTGACGCAATGATCAGTTAAATCGAGTTAATTAATCTGCCAGATAATAATTATATATTATTCTTTTTCATCAGTTCCATCTGATGTACAGTTCAATCGTAATTTATAAGTAATTGCAGCTTTAATTGTGAAACACAGGCAGTTATTTTGTTTTACTACGAAACATGCTTAATGGTTTCTATCATTATAACTTCACCGTTACACCGTTACCGGTTGGTTAGATAATTCTTATATGATATAAAGTTTTCCCCTATCTCACCGTGTTGACAAAACTGACAAATGAATGCAATAATATTTTTCTAGGAATAATTAAAAATATACCGATATATGTAATCTATTTGACAAACTAACTATTGTAATTTAAAACTATTAGGGAGTAATTTTAACACGGTTGGCCTACGCGAGCGAACAATACGTTCTCTTTTCTTCCGGGTGACATTTCTCATTATTCTGCAGTGAATCGACTGTCGTGCGTACAACTACAGCAAAACGAATTTTCTTCACACTCGAATAATCCGGAACGTCGTCTCTCATTTGTACATGCACACGCGCGCGCGCGCGTGTGTGTGCGTATTGTGTGTGTGTGTGTACCCGAGTCACATAACTATAAAAATTTCTTCGTAAAGTCGATGCGGTTCGCTTCTCTCGAAAATTTGGAAATTCGTGCCAAATAAAAAGAAATCATAGCGACCGCGGACCAACGATGATATTCCGCACGCGCGGCCTCGATCGTAAGATAAAAACGCCGTTTTATTGTTCCGCGATTGTAATAAATCGCGGGGCGCGCACTATGACGACGCGAGCGCTCTAAGGCCGCGCGTCGTGCGCCCGCGTTTTAATTCGGCGGAAATCCACAGAGGGAGATTGGGCAAATGAAGTCTGAGTTTCGAGATTTGTGTTCCCGGGAAAACGATCGCAGCTCGTTCACCGTCGCGATGTCTACGCTTTTTATCGTCCGTCCCTTTTCATTCTTCCGAAGAATAAACTTTCCCGTCCCACCGAGTTATTCGCAATTGGGACGGACGGCTCGAAGTCGGCGAACTGGTGCGGACCAGCATTAATTCTTTTCCTCTCCTCCTGGGAAAATTCAAAGCGATCTCTCTGCCTAGCTTTCTGTAGGTTTACGTGTGATAGCGAGAGGGATGTAACGACGATCTCACGCAACGTGAGGACCATCGTCGTCGGCGTATTGGAAATAACAGATAGAATCGATCGTTAGATCCCTACTTTGATTAGTAATATCTAATTAATAGTTAGGATATTAGTAATAGTAATAACAGAGTTTTATATATATATATATATATATATATATATATATATATATAAATGTAATATACACGTGTGTACAATGTATGTCGGTTTCGAGTGCATTCGCATTGTATCGTATAGCGCCTCGCGAGTGGCGTGTTGTGCACCATATTAAAATCAGACTGCACGGGTGTAACCGAAATGATCATAGGAATTAGATACGTAAATCGTTGCGATCGTTATGGCTCTCACGCGGATTATGATAGCTTAATTTCGAAACTGTACATTACACTGCTTAGAGAACATCATTTACGTAAAGTAGATAACTGACACACATAGAGATTTTCCGAAAGACTTGTTTGCAAAAAATCTTCACCACGCCTAAAGCGATTGGTGTTACACGTATTAATTGATGACAATTGGTAAACGGTTATAATTCTTACATATTACTTACATTTATCTCAATCTTAATGATTTGCGCTATTTTTTTGCACGGCCATTTATATTTTACTCGCTAATGTCTTACATGCTTAAAATCACTTATAATATTATCTCATTCGTATAGTTCGTTCAAATCAGGGTCTATATTCGTATCTCGCTCTCGATATAATCAACGGAATTAACCGTATAATTATAGCATAACTCAATAATTGTCTCTGCCCGTTTAGGATTCGCAAAGACTAAAGTATTTTACGTAAAATATTTTTAGTTTTTGTTCAATTATTCCTTGGATTTATGCTATAACTATACTAATTGTTCACATCAGAAAATTTTATCCTCAGAATTCTCTGGTTTATTAAGAATAAGTAGCAAATTATATAAACACACAGTATCTATATAACATAATAACCACTTTAGAATTATAATAATAGAAAAAAGAATTAATTATACATAAAAACGATAATGTGATTTTTAAACCACACAAAATAAAATGACTGAAAAAATTGTGTGTATTAAGTAGAAAAGTAGCATTTTATACATTAGTTATTTTATACTCATATGTCTTGCGTGAGATAAATTTACTAATTTCTGTATTAAACAGTTAATCTCGTATTAGAGTGTGTGATATTATATCAAAAGATCTTTTTGTTTTGAATTCTAAAATTTTGTACCGTGATAAATGGAAATTGAAAAGTTTTTATTTGAGTAATGAGAAAAGAACAATGAGAGAAAACCTAACATTAAATCACGTTAGTCAAGAGAAAATGTTTCCATCGAACAAAATATAATATGTGAATTGGGAACACCCCAATCAACCGATTTAATAAATAAATATTTTTTACTTCTTTTTAGAACGCAGTTATTATTAATGTTAGTGTCATCGAAAGAATCACGTTTTCTTTTCGATGAATGAAAATTGCAGATCAATGCATTGATGCGGTGGTGTTTAAATTCCCATCGAATACACGTGATTTCATACGATTCCGTCCACATATTTGTCGTATAGCGATTGTCGTATTCTGACGCAAATAACCACGGCGGTCCAACGACCGCGATATTCGTGCAATCGATTACCATAGTGTGGAAACGCGTCTTTCTTCTCTTATAATTTTCTTCTCTTTCTTTCTTCAGTAAAAAGAAGGACGAGACGCGCGTTTTTATTGATCCCGGCTATGCTAATAATCCATTGAACGAATGCCACAGTCTTATCAACGAATTCCATATTGGTTCCATATTGGTTCTCTCGTATCCTACCATCCGTGGTCACTTACTATATATCCTTATGAATTACCCTTTTCCCATCAATCACCTCAATCCTATCTCATCACGGGATCAGAAAAGAAGAGAGAAAGTGGAAGTAATAAAAAAGAGCAATAACAAGAAACAGAGAAAGAGAGAGAGAGAGAGCAAGAGAAATTATACAATAGAGAGAAAATATAATAAACTATTTACTACCTATACAACTATAGTTAACAAATTACGATAAGATTAAAAATAGATAAAAGTTGAAGATTTTAAACAGTATGAGTAACATTACCGAGAAAGTTAATATTAATGATAGTTGAGAGAGATCCTGAGGGACTTTTAGAAAGTTAAACAGCAAGTAAGAAAGGAAGTGATAGAGAGCGAGACGCGAGAATTATACACGTACGCACGCATGTTCATAGGCAGGCATACTTTAAACATCACGGAACTAGACGCGCGAGATGTGTTTATCGATTTATCGTTGTGGTGTATTGCGCGTCACGTACGTGCGTGAGCGCGTACATTTCCGCTAATGTACACGCTGTATTGGGCGTATAGGATTTATGATGCTGGAGCTTATCGTTTCTCTCTCTCTCTCTCTCTCTCTCTCTCTCTCTCTCTCTCTCGCTCTCTCGCTCGCTCGCACGCCAAATCGAACACATGAGATCGACGAAGAAGAGTTAGTTGACATCGTCTCTTTGGATATTTCGAAAGAGGAAAATCCCGGAATTTCGCGTTGTGATCTCTCTTGAAGAATCGTTGGAGAACGCGGTTGTGCAGATCTCAGTTTGATCGAACGAAATGAGGAATATTGTTACTCGGTTGTGTTCCCGCAGAACAGCGAGCACAGGTGTACGAGACATCGTTCTCTCCTCTCTATCTCGCGGCATCCCTTTTCCGCGTATGATCATTTCGCGAGAATCTCGTTCGTACTGACGCAGGAGCATCTGTTTGCTGGCAGGTACGGGATTTCCGTCTTACGGAAATAATATTTCTGTCTTAGGAGCGGTCTCACTAATTGGCAGATGTATTCTGTACCCTTTGAGAATTAAACCGGTCGCGCTTTCGATCATTCTGTCGTTCGTTGTGTTACGCTTTTCTGTTATTGTTACACAGTCAGGTATAGAATACATCCACCGTGTGTCGAGCAAACATAATCCAAGTATGATTAAGCGCTGGTCAAAGTCTTTGTCGATGACGGGGAATAAAATTGAGTAATGAAATACCGGTATATGCACCGGTGTATGCACGGTTATATACGGTTTGTTTTATTTTTATCTAGATTTGCGTTTAATTTTGGACCCTGCGACGCAAAGTGATTATTCATCGCATATTGGACAGTGTGCGTACGCTCCCGTTCGCACACATACGCACACCTTACATACACTCACGTACGGACAATGCATGATTGAGGACACAATCTGCGATTGATCGTTTCGCGCCGATTTATTCTCTCGCGATATCTTCCTCAAACGAACGAACGTTTTCAACGAACGAAAGATTGATTATTATTATTGCTGTACAGTTAGGCTGCGACAGAGGAACCTGTTTGTAAAATACAACTTTTGTGTCTCTTGTACTTGCTTTCGTACGAAATGAACTACATGAACACGCTACACACGCGCACCAGCACGCATCCATATACCCTGCACGTACGTGACAGAATTATTAAATTCTATACATACGTAGTCTTTCGTTAAAAGTAACATCGAAGACTCAGAATTGGAACTCCGAACGTTTAAAGGGGCCGTCTCGGATATCGGCTCACGACGCGCGAATATCTAATTAGTAGGAAACGTACCATATATTTTCTCGCATCCTCATTTATTTGTCAGTAGATCTGCCGACGATCTTTAACGTTGGTTGGTGTTAACGTGACCGATCGGTCACGGTGTTCGTAGGGTTCTCTTTCCTTCTTCGATCGCGCCGTTATCTTCCGCCGCAGTTATTATACGTGCAACGCGTCACACAATCGTGCATACGATTGAATGTTCTCCGAACCAAATTGCATCTTGCGCGATTGTGCGTTCTCTACTGCGATAGCCGGCCGCATTGTGCTCAGGTAGCGCGTTATGAAATTTGCAAATCGTCTAATTATTTTTCCATGACGGGACTGAATATATTTACGCAAGTGCATGCTGCACGTGCATACTGCGTTGTAACTTTGGATTGTCATGCCTTTCATAAACGTGACCAAGAGATTAGGCACGGAAATAGTGTCCCCCGTGTCATCCGTATCAGCCGGCACGTTTCTCCTGCTGTTCCCTGTCCTTTTTGGAACGAGAGTGGCCAGTAGAAGAAAAATATAGAGGAAGGAGCGATATGCTGCCTCTTGGTCTTCGAAACGACTCGGTTTATAAGGTATGTCACAAGTTGGAGAGTAGTAATCCGTGCGTGGCAGATTACGTTCCCTTGGCCAGCCAAGTGAACAGCGTACTCTTCGTTGATCTGTCGCGTGCAGCATGTACCAAGTCCGTGTGAGTTGTGTAAAGGTAGTAGAATTCAATTCTGTTCGTTAAGGGACTTGTTTAATGGCTCTCTCTAGTAATGGAAACGTTTAAAACATTTTCATTCTTATTTCAATAAAGTTTTTCGTCCTCTGGTTCTATCATTTAATAATGTAGAAAAGAATTTTTCTTGCGTTTTGACATTTTAAAACTTTTTTTAAAAAGTTCTTCTTTAGTCAGTTATGGATCTCGCGTACCGTAAAATGACTTGCAATACGATATATCTCGCATCGTTTTCGGGGTAAAGTTGTACGTTGATTTGATAGTCGCAAAGGAGTCGGTTTTTTGGAAGATGACAACATTCCCCTCTGAAGGAATACACCAACTCAGAGACGTGAGATCAACTCGTCTCTCTCTCTCTCTCTCTCTCTCTCTCTCTCTCTCTCTCTTCATCTCTCATTCTTCGCACGTGCGATTTTGCAGTTTCCAGTGCTCGTTTTGTATTCCGAAAAAATCAGCTGGAAAACTTTTTTCGATCTGAAACACGAACTTGCCGTCTTGTCGCAAGCAAACTCCTCGCGCATTTCCGATTCCATCTTTCGCAAGTGTTTCCGTGGCATTGTAAAATTCCACCTTCCTCTTATGATTAAAGTTTCTCTCGAGGATAACGTGAGGATAACGCGGGAATAACAGATCGGATACCGCGCGATGCGATCGAGAAAACATCCTCGGAGTACCATCGGTATATTCACATACCCGAGGACGGAAAATGTAATTATCGCTAGCGTCCCTCTTGGTCGACGCTATACTGTATTGCTCATTTAAACAATATTCGGCGGAAAGCACGGCGGAAGTCCTTGTTGAAGACTGTGTAAATAAAGGGATTCAGCGCCGAGTTGGTGTAGCCGAGCCAAAATGCGATTACGAAGGCCTGCGAGGGTATATCGAAATCAGGAAAGAGAGGTTTGACGATGTAAAGGACAAAGAAGGGCAGCCAACAAGCGATAAAGCTGCCCATTATGAAGCCCAGTATCAACGTGGCGCGCTTCTCCTTCTTTCTTGCTATTCTCCTCTTCTCTTTCTCTGGATCACGCTGCTTCGCCGTCTTGCCGTCGCCGCCGGATTCGTCCTTGCCCGCGTGTCGCCCCGCATCGCCGTGTTCCCTCTTCAACTTACCTACGTGTTTACGGCCGAAGATCGGCTGGCACAGTCGCAGCTTGAGCGGTTTTACCACCGCGCATCTCGACACCACGCCACTGTCCGATGACGAGGGATCAAACTCGGACACCATGTCGACGTCGATGCCAACGCTGGGCGCTCGGCATCGCGCCGGTACATTCTGACCTCCTGACTGCCCGTCCCCGTTCACTGACAGAGTCGCCTTTAAGTTGCTCTTTTGTGCCGGCACCGGTATACTCACCTGTAACAAAATGCGTACATTACCGTACATTAGACATTTTGTTTGTTTAATAGCGTTTGTTTCTTCTTTACAGTCGTCACAAATATGTATGAATCTGAAATTTCTATAATTCACTGGCAAATAAGTTTTGTTTGGGTCAAAGTTTGAATAGAAAATTATTTCTCGCTTGAGTTTAAATTTAGTTAAAATTTCTATAAAATTAAAATTAGGTAGGCGCGCGATCGTAAGAAATAATTGCTGTATGTTTTATGCACGTGCACGATGTAACAGTCGCCATATCAGCACTGTCTAGTGTATGCTGTGTGAGCATATTATTTTGTTAGAACAGGTTCTTTGCAACTTTCTAGATACGCAATGTTATAAACTCGGCTGTTAGTTTTGAGATAAGATTTTGAATATGCAGTAAATTTGTCAAGTATGTTGAAAATAAATTTACCACGAAATTTCCTAATCCATAAAAGCTCTTAACAATCACAGGTTTGAATTTTTATATGAAATAAAAGTTAATTCAAGTGATATTATGGAAATTTATGAAAAGAAAAGAAACATAACGCAACAGAATATTATAATATTCTATTGGATTGTGAAATCAAGAGCAGATTATTCATCCGTTCTTTTCACTTAAAGTTAATCAGTTCTACATGTTTCTTCAAATGTCAGAAATTTACTAGAATGACAAGTTACGTGCGTATCTATTCTTGTGTACATGCGATGTATGATTTTCATACGAACAGGCAGGATTATCACGAGACTCTTTGACATGCAGCTGTTATACCAAGCCCGAGGTAACAAAGGCGGGCGTGTTCTTGCGCTTAAGTTTGAACGAGAATTCGCGTAATTGCGCGACAGTCGGAATGGGAAACTCATCCCCGTGCAATTATGTCCCTGCCTCGGCATAAAACTGTATTTTCGTACGTAATTACAAACGCGACTTCGCTCAGGCATACAAATTTTCCTCAGTGCACACCACTGCATAATCTTGACAAACGAATGGAGTCCAATCTTGCAACGTGATTTAATGCTTAATACAAAAAGCAATTTATTCACCGCAAATGTATCGACATAAGGAAATGCTTCACGCAGTTTAAACGTTTAAAGGCTTTGGTATTGAGCTTGAGTGAAGCAAAACGTTTTTCATCATCCGGAAATAGTGAATATTCATTTGCCATAATGCGAGTTATCTCATACAGATATTATTTAATAAAATGTCGATAAACACTCTCTCTAATACGTTAGTTACTTCGATGTGTAATTATAGATCTTTTGTCGTACAAGTGCATATATGTCTGAATATTGACTGACGTATTTCGATAGAAGAAATATATATATCTCACCATGTGTCGGGGAGAGAGGAGATGGGGAGGGAAGGAGAGAGAAAGAGAGAGAGTTACTCTCTATCAATTCTATATTTGATGTAAAGCAATATGACTGTCGTCGGTAGAATGTTCTTGATGAGTTTTAATTTATCAAGATATACCGAAGTATAGTTTATGAAAAGCGATGAAAGACTGTAATCTGACGGGATATATGGCAAAAGAAATTCGTATGTAGATCGATTGACTGCATATCTTGATTCGTGATAGCGATATTGCTGCCATATTATATCCTCTTTCGTTGGAATCTTTGTCCAATTCAACTCTCTACGAACTGTATTCTAATATAAAATATATCTGATTCCGAAGATTTACTAGTTCTATTTTTACGTTCCACGCAAGATATCGATGATATGTGATAAGAGTATAATAATAGTGAGTGGTGTTGGTATGTCCGTGCAAGAAAAAAATGATAATAGAAATAGAGAAAAATATGATAAGAGAGACAATCCCAAATTCGCGGAAATTTTCTTCACATACATATTTTAATCGCATGGATATAATTAACACATACAAACCATATATTTTTATTTGTTATGTGTGTATTGTTAAATTGTATTGTAATATACAACAATCTCAAATTTCAGATTGCTATAAATTATTGTCGCCGATCGTAATTCAAAGTCAACAGCTTTCCACAATATTGTGGAAGATTTACACACTTTAGAGTCATTAATTTTATTCGAGATTCAATCAGAAGCACTCACCGTAAAGATTTGAATATGAAAACGAAACTATGAAATGTCGCACCGTGTGTAATGAGTAATGAGATTTCGAGATACAAAATATTATAATACTTTTATAATATTTCTATAATATTTCTTCGATTAATAACTATGAATATTTCGTGATATTTTTATTTCAAGCTTTGCGTTTATTTCAAACGTAGAAATATTGTTGAAACGATAAAAAATTTTACCTTCAGCGTGTCTTTCTCTTCCATCGGTATACTAATGCCTCCACCGGGATCAGCTTCTGACGTGCTGACGTCACTGGCGAAGTCGCATGTGACAATCGGTATCTGGACCGGCTGGTTCTCGATCGTGGCAACGTTTTCCATGACTGATCCCGGAGGCTTCTTAGTATCGGTTGCCGGTGTGCTCTGAGTGAAGCTGGTCTGCCTGATGTCAGGCGATTCCGGCGGCACCGCACGTGGACGGGGCTGTTTCCGGATGCCGCGACGCGCGCGAGCCTTGGCAGCGAAGTATATACGTATGTACACGAAGACCATGATGCAGGATGGGATGTAAAAGCTGCCCAGGGCAGAGTAAAGGACATACCCGATGTCCTCCGACAGCTGAAACAGAAAAAAAAACGGATTCCTTATTTCAATAATGCTCTTATATTTTGTAGCAACTTGATATTAATTTTAATATTAACTTTATTTTTAATATTAATATTAATTTTGTAACTTTTTCGACTCGAAAAAGTTACAAAATCCTCTTAAATTTAGTACTCTTTAATACAATGTAACATTTATTGGTAAAAGGAAACGCGTTTTATTATATAGTTGCGCGCGAGCAGATTAACTCTGTCCACCTTCCATCCTCTTACGTTACTACATAAATATATTTCAAGGTCAGATACACATTTCGTTTTCACTTTACATACACACACACTCGCGCGCGCGCATAGGTAGGTATTTAACGAATTGCTGGTTATATGGGTCAATTGATTTTCTGTTGTCATCCGCACGATATGTTCGATATCCGTATAAGTGGGTGCAGTAGTTCTTCGGAATAAACTCCCGTTCTGGAAAGCACTCTAACTTTGGCGCTCTATTTCTGGGAAGATCTGATTTCGATGTCGAGGATGCACAACACTTTTATAGCGGCGTTCAGAATGTGTGTTTAACTAGATTTACACCGCCGGTATGTACGTGCAACGGACCGCGTTACAATTTCGCTTTAAGAGCTCCGCGCACGTCCGTCCGTCGGGCGTAAATACAAGTGCCAGAATTTAATTTTACTTAATTCGCGATGCAACGTGCGGTCGCGCGTATAACGCAGGCTTAAACTATATTCAAATTTATGTCGCCGCATAACTCGCGTGCGAACGCGTTTCCTAGCACGCCTTTAATTTTACATGCACTAATATGATTACTGTTAGTAAGTGCAGTACAACCTTAGTATCTGAGAAGTAAACTCGGTAGCGCGCTACTTGGCGTAATATCTCGTTACGTCGAATTACGAACGCGCGATTAAGCGCAGGCGAGTGATTTATATTAAATGCACAGTACGATGATACTATATATGTGTAAAGGAAAGTTAAGAAAATTAAGAATCTGACTCTAAAGCGTATCTGTATGCAAGCATTATATACTTTTGCGTTACGAGTTACATATATACAAGCATATTTATAAATTATTTCCTAAAATTAATATGAGATACGAAAACTTACGGATTTTTTTAAAAACACGTATTGTGTCATTTCTCCAGAAAATGCAGAGAAAATTGAGAAGTGTAATATCTTTGAAAGAGAGTGCTATTTCATGTACACTTTTTGCCAAAGCTTTTAGTTTTGTCTACTTTTAGCATAGTATTCACTAGCATCCTTGAATTGCTGTAATGCCATGGGCTCAGAAAGAACAGACTTCCATTAGGGAAGAAATAGATTCAAAAATTTTAACTCCTAACTAAGTTAATTATATAATTTCAATTTTAGGATTTAGTTATTGCATATTTGTTCATTATTTTCATCTTGTTTCAAAATATTTATGTACATGCCGCAGAATGTTGATATAAACATATGAATGTTGACAGATATCCGCATGTTGCCAGGATTTAATTAATGCATTTGTATAGCTTTATTTATCGCTCGCTTATCAATTTTATATCATTAGACGTATTAAAATCGTATATTGTACGGATATGTACCTAATACAAAATTTAGCAACAAATTAAATAGGATTAAATAGAAATAAGAACTAGATGGCTTAATCTACTTGATAGATTCATTAGGTATTCATTTCTTAAAACCACCCATCTCAAAAGCGAAAATTAAATGACCGTGGCGTGAATTTAAATTTAAATTCTTGGTAGATATTTAAACTTTGCGTTTTTATTCCTCTGCTTTTCATTATTTTCTTACGCATCTTGACGACAGAATGCTTTCTTATCGCGACAGGAAAAGAAATTTTCAAAGATGCACCTGGTGTTCCGACCACAGTGCACAGGCACAAATGCGCGAAATAACGAGCAATTTCTTTAGCTCAGGATCTAAATTTATAAAAGCGCGAAAGTCAATGTGCAGTGCCAAGCAGCTTATTTGGCGGTACAACGCCAGCGCGAGAGTACAGATTTATCTATGTCCTCTCACGTCGAGACCGGTAGAAGTCTGCGAAATACTTTTAATCATCAGACTACTTTGCGAAGGAAAAAGTTTACCTTCTTTTTATGAAAACAATTCTTCATGCGTAAAAATTTCAGCTGATGTAGACTCAGTTGAAATTGTTAACAAGAGAATTATCTTAAATCAATCATTAATTTTAAAACATCTCGACATTTCTCCTCTACTTCATACGCAAAGCTATTAATCAATTCAAGCTTTTCAAAATTGTATCTAATTAAATAGAATAAAATTAAAGTGCTTAAAAAAAGAGTATTCGTAGTAGTATTCATTTTCTTAGTAGTGGCAGGTAATATATAAAGCCTGGACGAATTATTTCTCCACTTTAAAAGAATTCTCTCCATTTGGGCACGGAATTGAAGAACAAGCTAGAAAACCACCGAGGCAGGTAATCCGATGTCATTTTCGTCGAATAAAAATTATTCACTCTTTCCGCCGTTTGCGAGACGTGCACATTTACATTTTGACGATCTATCAGAATAAAAAAGAAAAGTTCATTGTAATTCAGCAAGAATTCCAAACCAATAATCTTCTCGTCGCGTAGCGAGCCGTTAATACAAAAGTGAATACACGCGAAATAACGAGCAATCCCGTGAGCGGCGAATGAAAATTCATGAAAATATGAATAGTAAGGTTGGCATGCGTGGAAACGGACCGTATGTAACCAGACAATGTGGACTGAAAGCGAAATTCGTCGGAAAAACCGGAAATCCATGGAACGTTCCCAAAGGAGATACCTGTCGTGTGCGACAATATATTGTTTTGGCGAAAAAGACAGAAATAGCGCCGACGCGCTATGATTGGATCATAGAGTCATGTCGAATGTCGAAGAAATAACCCGAGGAATTTCTTATCGTAACGCCGAGAGGATTGCCGATTGCCTTAGATAAATAACGAATAAATATCCATGCATCTGAGTACAGGTGAACAATGAAGAACATGTGGGAATTCGCATGCGTATCGGTCTAAGATTCAAAGTATAAATTTGCGCCTATCATCTACAACCTACTCGCGGCAAGATAAAATATTACCTCGAACATGAATTTCACATTTAACTAAATAATCCACCGAAACTCTTGAAAAGGGAAAACCCAAAAAGAGAAACGAGAGAGAGAGAGAGAGAGAGAGGGGGGGGCAGGGGAGGGAGGGAAATGATTCAGCACATTTACCATTCAATTTATAATGCGTAATCTTCGCCATTCTCGTCTGACGTCTTTACCGTATGTATACAATATATGCTGAAACAAATTACCTGCGCGCGAATACACAGCGCGTGTGCTTGTGATAAATCGATTGCTTTCAGTTTTGTGAGTTCTTGTGGCAGAAAGAGGATGATAGGACAAATGAGGGTGGAAATAACCGGTGCGAAAAGCCGCCAAGAAAAAATGAGGACGTTACAGACGGACAAGTGCTTCACTTTTGAATGAAAAAGTAGAAGGATTGGAGAATTGTTCCGGTATATATATATATATATATATATATATAATATATATATATATATATATATATATTATTACGCCCTTCGACTTCTTCTTTTGTAGGAGTTTCGTAGTTCTTCACTCGAGTTTATTGTGTTTTTTTTTCGGATATATTTCATCATTGTTCGATCATGTACAAAGCTTTTGGCAAATATACATATATAGATGAGTAAAATGATGATAGTGAATACTGATCACTGACTTTAAGATATTATACAGGATAATTTTAAATTAAATTAATTGTCGGGGTTTCCGTGTCCTATAATTTTAAGTAATTAAACTGGAAGCAACAAAAGAAAACTGCTTACAGAATATGAGAATGTAACGCAAAAAGTTTCATTATCTATAGAATTAATGCTGCACAATGCTAAACAACAACTTCAACATGCGCACCTTTCGTGACACGTAAGATTTCCAAGTGATAATTAATTTCCCTCCAAGTGTTGAAGGCGGTTATGAACAACTCTCCAAACAATCGTTTGTGATATAACTAACTGTAAAGAAGCTCGTCTAGTTGATTTTTGTGGGCTTCGAGAAAACACTTCCTGGATTCGATCAACATCTTTCTGCGAAGTGCTCCAACTTCTCGTTCTTTTTTAGTTCTGAACATTACCAGTCTTTTGAAATGCTTTAACTAACGTCGGACATCATTATATATCTGAAAGAGAATCTTTTCTATATTGAGTTCTGTAATGACGTTGCGTTGTGATAACGGACTTTGTTTAAAAAAGTTAAAGTACGCACATTGCTTTCTTTTGAACAATCGTCATTTTGGAGTGTGATGTCATATTATCTTTCAGACACACCAATGCAGCGAGTGCAAACATCAATACAGCATTGCCAAATAAATCTTTTTGAGTTACACTTTCATATTCTGTAAGTAGTTTTGTATTGTTTCCGGTTTGAAAGTTATAGGCTACGGAAACCCCGATAATAATTTAAAATCACCCTGTACTATTATACTAAAAAGGAGACATTTTAAATATTTACCACCTAGATAAATAATAACGGGTTGGATGAAATCGATCATCTATTTAAAAAATTTTACCAAATAAGCAATAGGATATACTGCGCACCGTGTAGCCAGGAGATTGTTCTATTTATTTATCTTAAAAATAAACAGGCGCCCATTTACGCTCGATATTTGAAACGTACAGCCAAAAAGAACTGATTTATCAGCATTCCATATATATACATATATACATATATACATATATATATATATACATATATACATATATACATATATACATATATACATATATACACATATACATATATATATATGCGTATCGAACGTTTTGGAATGTTAAAGGTTAAAGGCGTGCAATTTCGAAGCGAAGTTGCAAACGCCCGTCCGTCCTAGTTCCTTTATGCTTGCCGGACGTTGTATAATTAGGATTGGATGGAAAATTGGGGCAAGTGTGTGTTAGTGTGTGTATGATGCACTGGAAGCTCCTCGTTTTCCACTGGCTCATGATAGTGTCAAGGGCAAGTTGATATGCAAAGCGATTAGTTGTCTGGAGGAGGCAAGGGAGGAATTGTGCTCGTACACTATGACCACTCGTACTTGTATGAGTTTGTCTTGCGACAGACGATATCACCGAAGCGTGCTATCTACCGAAATCACCGAAATCGTAAATGCTAGTCACTTAGTCATGCTAGTTTTTACTTCCAAGTACGGCTAGTCGTATCGTATGAAGTTATAGCAGTCTAGGCACGTTTATGTCCCATACAATCTGGCATACACGGCATGTTGGTAAAAAATACCAAATTCTATCTTTGTACCGCGCGTTATACCGAGTGTAATAGCTATCGTTAGCGAAACTACGCGAATGTTCAACCTTGAAAAACGAACAACATTCTTGTTCACTCCCTCAAATAATTTTATTTTGTCTAACTCAATTAAAATTCGTCTTTTCTTATTTCTCTCGATTTTCTTATCACCGGTTTCTCTAATTCACTCTTTCTTTCATCAACATTCCTTTTCACTTCATTGCCGCCATACGTGCGTGTGTGTAGCATACTCTTTCTCTGCGTTTCTCATAATTGCTTTTTTAAGCTAGCGTCATGTTGAGGGGAAAAGACGAGAAGGATTGTGTGCATGTACGCTTTCAGCTCATAAATCTCCGTCAGCTGGTGTATTGAACGAGTGAGTATATGTGTAACTGGAAGATTACGTTTTCGGAAGGTGTATTAACGTGGGATCGTTAACGTAAATCTGTCACCCGTGCAAACTAATGTACAGTTCATATTCTCTGTCCCTCTATCCGTAAACGTCAACATCTATAATAAAATGCTCTCTCTTTCTCTCTAACATTACTATATAAGACAAAAGACATTTATCATTGGTATTTGATTAACGACTCATTTAATGGAATTAGCAATCGCTAGCGAGAATCAGAGAGCTTGAGATTGTCCTTATAATTACAATTATACATTTTTATTTCCAATATCCATTATAAAGATATTCAATTTATCATTATAATTTATATTATTTACATATGAAATTTAACAAAGAGATAATAATTTTTTTGAAATATAAAACTTATTTGTATCGTGGATTTACATTAGTATAGCGAAGAGGCAATGTTTTTACGTGTATCCTGCCTATACTTTTTAATTTTAGGATTTTAGTTTCAATATTAGCCGATAGTTCGTTTTAAAGATTAGGGATTCATCAGGATAGCGTTTCTCCTATGCTCACAAGCTCGCTTCCTTTGACACTTCGATTGATACTTCCTTTGTCAAGCGGCCATTGTGACGCTAGGACGCCTGGCTGACGTCGACGCCAACGCTTCAACGCTAGCAGGAATGAAGATACGAATGAAGAAATTAATTTCGGTTCGTGGCACATAAGCGACGAATAGCAGAAATGTTAACAGTAATACATACGTGTTCATCGTATGCCACGATGCGGACATTGCGGTCCGCAATCTGTGATATACGATGTTGAATTTGATACTTTGCATATTTCGCTATATGGATGTAAATATCTAAATATAAACATCTACTGTGATCTTTAATTTTATATTGAATTTCTTTTTGTGTTTCTTTTTTGTATCTAAGATATTCAATAAAATCTATTATTTTCTATAAAATTGCAGTATGATATTAACAAGATTTTTCTACGTAGAGAGTAGCAAATTGTGGAATTGTAAAATATTGATATTCTTATATTATTATTTTATTTAGTTTCAAATAATACTTAGCAATGATGAAAGAATCGATTAACGTTATATGAGGATGCAATAAATGCGTTTTATCGCGTTTTGTTGACTTGTAAACAAAACCGTGGTGATTATAAAAGAATTTCAATGTTCTCTATAAGTACGAGAAAAAATGAAATGTCGTATAATGTCGTACAAACGTAGACACATAGTGACACGTAATTAAGATCAGGAATATTCGCATCGCTTGAGAAGGAACTTACGAACGTCGGCGAAGAGAAAAAAGTTCCGGTGTACGATTGTATCGAGAAAATTACGTGCTTTGTAAAAAAAAAAGGAGAGAAAAGGAACCTACGCGTCGAGGAATAATCAATGGCACTGTCAGAAACAGATGAAAAGTTTTTGATATTGGAGTCGCTAGTATGCTACGGCAACAAAAAGAATAGTTTGACAGAGTGAAGATAGACTGCTGAACGTACCGAACAAGTCCACGTATAATATGCGCGACCTGGATTTCGATTATTTCCCATTTCCGTGTAAGGATATCCCTCTCTATCGAGTATATCTTTTTCTTATCCTTCCTCTCCTTCTTTTCATTTTTTTACGCGATAAGATATTATAACCTGGCGAAATATCTAGTAACGATGGAGGTGAGAATATGAAATGGTACGGAAATATATGGTTCGCCATTTTATCTTTACGAGAAGTGTCATATCGCTTGAAATGGAAGCTGTAACTTTGGTATTGCCTGGCACTGAGTAAACGAGCGACAAGGTACATTTCAAATAATACCTTCAAATCTCGTCGAGTCGTATATATGTTTGGTGACGGCGCGGTGCTGCAATAGTGCAATATCGCATGCCTGTTTAAATATTTATATGTTTATCATTGAATGCGATAATCACAATATTTAATTACTAACATTGAACGATAAATTTTATATCCTATTCTCGGCAACAATTGAGGATCACATACTTCAGAATTCAGAAAATCACTTTTAAGCACATGTACAGTACATTAAAAATTTTAATGCAGTTATTTTATGACAATTTTATTGTATGTACAGATTATTTGTAACAATAAGAAAATTTATGCAATTCGCAAAACCGGATTTAATGAGATTATCGTAATAATGATATTCCTGTTGTAGTTTGTAGTGATATTTCGAATGTTGTAAATTATTTTCTGAATTGTTTTATCCGTGGAAATGTTATTCAAAAATGTATATTACAAAGTTTTATTTTTATACCAATTTGCACAAAATTATGCTAAGTTAAAACAAACATAAAAGTTTTAAAAATGTTTTCTTCAATGTTATTTCTAACTCTGCTTGAAGTGTCGTATTCAGGTCTTTAAATTATGCGGAGTTCTCGTACTTTCCATTTTTATTTTCCGGCTTATTATACAAGTAGTAATTAATCTTAATAAAAGTATTTCCTGCTGGCTAATTTGTTGATCTGATTGTGCAAGGCAACGTTGCTGTTGCATTTATAGCTAATAAGATTTGCCCAGTAACTGCAGATTTTATATTCTATTCAAATGTATTCTGCTGCTCGCGCATTTGCTTTTGTTAATTCAACACAGTTATCTCTGTACACTTAATCACTTTGTGATCTTTTATGCAAATGAAATATAAGTTAATCGTTTAATTTTCTCAAAATTGCGCATACATTTTAGTTTTATATAAATAAAAATAAAAATAGTAAATTTAATATATTGTTGTAAAATATCTTTCTTTCTTTCATTTAGTCTTATTTTAGTCTTTTTCGTGAAAAAGGCTTTTACGAAAATTAAAAATGTATATCATCCGGTACTATGGTATAACAGAAGTAAATTTAGAAATGAAAAAGAGAACGTATGAAAAGGCGCGCGCGCGCGCGCGAGAGAGAGAGAATGAGAGAGAAAATAGTTTTGTCGATAATGGTCGAAAAATGTCTATTATAACAATAGCAGGAAGGAATACTCTTTGATATCTTCCGTGTATACATCTTACATTTATTCACATGTTCTTACCATGATAACGTACATAAAGTTTTTACGTAAATTTACGTAAATTAAGTTTTCTATATATCTGTATACGTAAAACTGTATATGTAAAACACCGAGATACGGAATAACGAGGTGCGAATAAATTACTGCATGATATTTAAGCACAAAAGTGGCACGGGGAGCAATAAAGGTGAGGTCTGAGATTTTTTGATTTGAGGGTCAATGAAATCGGGAGAAGCGCAATGTCGTGCGTCTAAGATTGAAACACTAAATCTTCACGAGAGCGAATTCGCGGAGCATGACGAAAAAAGGGGAATGGATCGAAGGAGTCATATCTGCTAACATCAGTCCGCGCATGTATGACGGTGACATATCCCTCATATTATCGTTAATTATATCTATCAAGGGGTTTAATTCATTTTGTAAAATAGTAATTGATTGGAAGGAGTGGTTGAGGTACACCGCAGATCATTTTATGGCGCTTGTCAAATAAATTAGTTCCGAAATGCTATGTACACATATCAAAAATGTATAACGTATATATTACTTTATACAAATATAGATACATATGTTAATTTGACATGTGGCTTTTCCATTTAACGTTATTTGTGCAACATTAACATTATTTATATGTTTAGTTGTTGAGGCTTAATTGGCCTATGCAATTTCGGCGATTTTTAAATGTGTTAACGTAAATATTCCATGGAAGGAAAAAAACGCTCCCGATGTTCTCTCGATAGGGCCGCTCATCATAGGCTTCTAATAATTTTTTTTCTTTCTTGATAATTTGATACGGTGGATCCAACCGCCGCGGCCGCGCCGGCCGCTGTGGAGTTTGCCAGGGAATTGTGGTCGGCTCGACTTGCCGGTGGGTGGTGGCAATTTCGATTCTACTGGAAGTACACCGCGATCGCGGTATGTCGTATGGAGAACAATAGGTCCCGGCGTCCCGAAGGAGAAAAACAAGACGCGGCTGCCATAGAGAAGAAACGACGACAATAGGCGGAGAGAAAGAGAGCGATACTATGGGGACGCAGGCGCGGCCATACTGCTCTAAGAACGGGAAGAGAAAAGAACAAGAACGGGGAACGAGGAAGGAGGAATGAAGCGGGAAATGGATTGCGGAGGCTGGGGATGAAAGGACGTGAAGCGGTTAAGGAAAAACGGCGCGACGCGACGCGACGCGACGCGCGACGGCAGGGATATCGCGACGAAAAGCGAATCTCGAGACGTGAAGCGACGACACGATGACACGATGAAAAGCGGGAAGAGAGGGAAGAGAGGATCGTCTCTTTCTCCTTCACTTTCCTAAGCGAGCCTCGATTCAAAGGGGAATTTAATTTATGCAAATTTATAATGCGCGAGCACTTTGCGGTTTACCCGTGAAAACCGGCGAGGCGAGTGGCGAGGCGAGGCGCGACGGCCGGGATTCATCGTTGCGCTCGTTCGAGCTCGGCGATGGGGACGGCGAGCCGTGACACGGAGCGGCCACCAGGATTGGCGTTTTTCGTTCCGAAAACGAATGGTGAGCCAGGAAAGCGGTGACGATGGAGAGCGTTGATACGTGCCGCGGCATGACGCCGGGGCTTAAAGTGTCCGCTGCATTATCGCGAAGATGCGGCCGACCGCTTCAGGCATGCATGACCACGTAAGCGGGATGCGGGATGCGGGTAACGTCCGCGGTTTCGCCGCATTCGTCCCATTTCTCGGTCCATTTCCATTAATTTCCGCATTGTCGGGGAAAAAAGGATGCAACGCGAAAGGATGTGATGCGCGCGCGCGCGCGCGCGCGCTACGGTGTCCTTATGAGATTTATTACGTACGATGGCTTATTCACGCTGTTTTAGATTTAATTTCTCGCTTAAACATGTCGGTCAGAATGAATTAGTAGCGACTACATTGTTGTTGCACTCGCGAAATTTGCATTGTTTAGTGGTAACAGTCGTCAACTGCCTTCCCACGCTTCCGTAATGTCGCATTCAATTGGTCCAACTGTTATTGGAAAATGTTACAATTTGCAATAGCGATTCGGACGAGCAATTTGCAGTGGCTGTTATGTAGTTGATTGAGGTCTCGTGTTTGCGTTTAGACTTGTCGCGTATTACTGATAACGCTGCTGTTTTTTTAAAATATTTTTAATATTGTACTTTGATTACATCTACACATATTCACATTTTTATATCATATGATACAAATAAATTGAAACAAATTTATATAAAATTTTTGTCCAGTTTTATAGAAATAAAAATGTTAAATGACATTCTACGATAGTGGCACTTTGAAACTACGTGAATTCTGCCAACTTGGGTAATTTTCTCACATATTTTCCCTGCGCCCTTTTCTACGACAAACTTGGAAACTCAAATAGCTTTTCTTTTCTTTTACGATTTCAAATCCGTCTTGTACGTTCGCTTACAGCCCAGAACAATTCTCATGTTCCTCAATTTGAAAAAGTTATTAATTTTATAAATTTTAAAGACTTAAGCGTGTATTTAACCTTTGATTTAGAATATTTAGACATAAGAAAAAAATACATATAAGAGTTATTCTATTGTAAACGATATATTTATTAACTTGGAACACTTATAAAGTAAGTTATAAGAAGGGATATATAAACGCGTATAAAGTGCAAATAGAAATTGCATGGTGCGCAAATAATCTTTCGTTTAATTTGTGGAAACTTTTCATTATGTCAGAACTTATCCATTTCTCGCATAATGCTAGTATAATAGAATATAACAAAATTTCTGACACGAGTGCATTAGGTCTGACATGTTAATGGCGTTATTTGCAGAGTTTTCACGTGGTAGCAATGGAAACACAGAATATCTTGAGACAAACTGAAAAATAAAACTCGTCGTGCAGTTTCATAGTTAAATTCTTGGATGCGAGCAAATTCTCTAGAGAGTAGTTTCTGCAGGCAAGAGCTCACTAGAATCCTTCCATTTGAATTACTTTTTAAGAAATCAAATTATTTTTCTTTATGTATGATTGTGCAGCAATAAATTTTCTATATTTTCCGATATTGAAATAAATTATTGACTCTTACCTCATAATAAAAATAACATTTGCACAATTTAAAGAAAAAGATTTTATGTGTGTGTGTGTGTATTGTGTGTGCCTACATTTTTTATATAACATTACACTTGTGACTAAAAGCATAATTCCTTCAGTTATTAGCAAATTAGAGTTGACTTTATTTCCATAATACATACATTTTTTAAAATATATTTTTATTAGTAAAAAACCGACCTAAAATTAAGATGAAAATTTTTAGTTGAGAAAATATCGAAAAATAATTTCTTTTATAAAGGATCCTCGTAGAAGATTTAAACGCATCATTTGAGAATTGAGAACCGATTTTGACTGTTTCGCGTAATTCAGCTTATTGACATTTCTCATTAACTCGGATTTGCGGTACATGTGACGTAACGTTTGGCAATTTGCTGATTTCGCGGTTTTATATAGCGATAAATCATCGTTATAATAAATTCGTATAGATAATATCAGAAATAGGGCATTAATTGCGTTGATATGTATATATATTGCGATATTTACTATGTAATATCGCACTAATGAAAAATAATATTCCAACTACATACAAATACTGAATGAATCGACGAAATTAATCACAATAGAAAATTGATTGCATAAATAACTGAATTATGTATTATGATAATTTGCTACATGTAATCCTCCAACTATATGGTGACAATAACAAACAGTTAGTACATTAACAAGGCGATAATCTCTAATAAGTTAATAAATTGCATCAATAAATTACATTAAGAATTCGAGTATTCTTCTCTTCTCTCTTGTGTAGGATTTAGACAATATTATTTGCGTTTAATCCGATATATCTAGCATATGGATGTAACTGATCATAACCGATTAGTGCGGTTTTCGTGCGAATATAACTGCTATCTGGTTTTCCATATAAATGTCGATTAGTTGGTTAATAAATTTCTGAAATCAAGCGACGCAAAACACCGGCCGCAAACTGACCGCTGTTTGTGTCAAATCGAAAAATGGCTATAACTCGAAAATTATGTATTCGAGTAAAAGAGTCACGGTCGGTCTCGCTCCGCGTGTACTTGGCGCGAGACACTACCGTGTCTCTTGATATCAGTGCTTATATTCATTCCTTCCATCATTATCGATCAGTAAGAGAGATTCTACAAACTGTTTTCAAGATACGTCCTATGTAGAGTATGCTAGAAGTGCTAGCTAGAACTACCGAATGATTTCTTAACTGTTTGGATATTTTCGTTGAAGAAAAATTGATTAGGGTAAAAATATGTAAAGTGAGAAAGACTATATACTGATAATTTTTGTAAAAAACACATTTCACGGCGAAGAGTCGGCGGAGGATCGGTGGAGTGGACGGAGGGTCATGGTTTTCCGTAAAAAACTGCGAAGAAATCACGTGTTATACGCGCATTAACACCATCACGTACTGTACAAGGATTTATTCAGTATAGTGGTTATCATTTTTTCATTATCATTTTTTTCGGTGACTTTTTCTTTTTGCTCTTTTTACATATGTGCGTGTGTATACCTTTAATTATCGTGAATAGCCATCAGCCACTTTTACGACAATTTGTCTCAGATATTTTTTTGCCCTCGAGGTTATCACTTTGGAACTGTGATTTTATCCGAATATAAATATCGTAGAGTTTTACCGCGCGAATAACTGCAATTTGAACCTATGCTCACATACAAATGTAAATTTATATTATATATGCCAGGCTTTTAAAAATACACAGGAAAATATCAATTTATAAATATCGTTTTTTTTTACTAACACAATATACACGTACATAGTTACATGTACATTTATTTATCTACAATTTACATAATCCAGCCACTGTTACGAGATTACCATACAATACGTTATAGTTAAGCGTATGTTTTACGAATTATTTGACTTCTATCTAAATTTTCAATCAAACTTGCATAGTTCGCAAATTAAAATCCTAAAATGAAATTTATGTAAGATTTGAAATTATGTTAACAATTGGCAGGATAATTTATAGCGTTAATTTTTTATTATATTTGATTTTATTCTTACTAATTTCACTTTGAAAATATTTCTTCATAAGTGAGTTTATTTTTTTTGTATAGATATCTTTTCATAGTTTTATAGACATTTATAGTAAACAGACGTGACTTTTTTTGTATTCAATATAAATGTAGTCCTGCATGTATCGCATGATATGACTACTGAGCATCTCTCGTTTCATTTACAATTATTTTCTGCACGTGCACACAAGTTCACTTTGCGTAGGTTCCGGCGCCTCGGAGCTTGATTCAATTCACGTTTTATATACGACAACTCTACCATAAGTTGTTCGCAAAATTAACTTGTTTTGGAAAGGATATCAAAATGAAAGTACGTGACATTTTACTTTCGTATACAAGATTTTTATCTCATATTTCCGGGATTCCAGGATTTGTTCCAACTACATATCAGATTGAAGACTAATATAACACCGTACCGCATAATAAATGTCCGCGAATCTAGATGTAGAGTCATACAGAATAAAATAATATTACGTTGTGAGAATAATTTATTGAAAACATCATGCATAAATAATGCAAACAGTTTGCAAGATTACAACAATCATAATTGTGAATTGATGATTTGTGGAACAGTTGTTTTTATTTATGCATATATATCTATTATTTATACACGTAAAAATAACATTATTTATGCAAACAAATATGCGCAAGTTTTGCATTCTAATAAATTTTGTCACAGTTGAAAGTAGGAACAAAAGTCTATAATAAATTCACATAAAACTAAAATTGCGATATTTAGCAACAATTTAGCAAACTTTATCTTTGACAGAGTATTTTCCATATTTTCTATCGTCGTTTATAACTTTTTCTGAGTTTTTAATATCTCTTTTTCTGACGTCTTTTTATTCTTTTTGCTCATCATGTCTATCTCATTCATGCTTTCTTTATTTTTGTATTGAAACAGCGATTCTTTCATTGCTCTTGTTTTGTGAATATTGCTCGAATCAACCACCATACTCTCAATATGTTGCTACCTTTCTGTATTTTTCTTTTTCTTGCTTTTATCCGTTATCACGCGCAATATTTTCGGCTGGTCCATCTCGTTCGATCTTAAACTTGTATTCTCCTCTGAAGCGGATTTCTCCGCTTTATGCTTTGTCCCTTCAAGTATAAAGTTTTTCTCTTTATCCGTTTCTTGTTAGTTTTTAATTTATTTGTTCTGCAACATATCTAAAAATCCCTATATGATCCTTTTGTCAGAGTACGGAGAGCAAAGTAATAAGAAGGGATACATATTATACTCTTAGCACATATAATTCTAATATTATCTGCACACTGCATGTGAAATATTCGTTCATATATAAGTAATTCATATTTATATATTCGTACATTATTTCCACTTTATCTCTTCCATTCTCATTTCCGTTTTTTTACCTCTCTCTCTCTCTCTCTCTCTCTCTCTCTCTCTCTATTTTTTTTTACTGTGGACTTTATTTTTTTGTCGCCAAACGTTGTCGAATATAAAAATAAGAGTCTTTCTCCTTTATTTTTTTATTATTCCGTTTATCTCCTAAAGATGGTCGCGCGAACAAACTTCTTTCGAGGCACGAAATGTATACACTTCGGTCCAAGAGTGAATCTGTCAGGGGAATACAAAAGAGGACTTAAGCGAGATTTACTAGCAGATCATTCACACACACACACACACGCGCGCACAAAATTACTTTGCTATTCCAAGAACAATATTATTATTTCCTGTGCAATTATTAAAGGTCGACTTTAGACAGTTTTTGATATTTTAATTGTCAGATAATTTTATTAATGCTGATAAAAATTCTACCATATTTGAGTATAATATTATTATTGATGTACTAGCGTAATATTAATAGGCACATTATTATGCGAAATATAATGTGTGTTATTGTTTATAAATACTTTCTTCTGCGATATGAAAGATTCAGAAAATACGTTAGTACGACGATTTAATGAAAGATACGTGTAAAGTGTTAGTAAAATTAAGAATGGCGGATTTCGGGGCCACATGAAAGTGACTACAGAATTCCATTAGGAATGCGTAATGATCCACATGGAAAAGCGAGCAATGTATTAAACCTATGAGAGACTACATACAGAATAACAAATGAGGCAGATGCTGCATATTTTAACGACCAAAATGAAATTACCTTCGATATATTTCTGAGACCTAAATCCTGAGACCTAAATATAGTTTTTGAGTTTTCCTTTCGTATTAATCCAAAATTGGAGAAACGCGTGACGAGAAGATTGATTTGCTACTAAGCAACATCAACTGATTTTCGATGAGATAGATTATGGTTTCAATTATAGATTTAATAAAGAATAAAGAATAAATAACATAAAATTTGTCAAGTTTGCGGTATAAAAAATCTCGGATTAGATATAAAAAAAAGTTAAATAGATAGGAACACCCTATAAAAGTAAATGATATTTATATCTCTATGCGTTTTTAATCATTTTGTCATTCCATAATAATCATAAAAATTTTACAATTTTAGTTATACTGTTAGTTTGTTATGTAAAAAATTGATAAGATTAGAATTTTTCCTTTCGTATACAAATTTTACGATATAATTTTCCGCTGTGTTGTTCATTATAATCTTTTTGACTTTGTTTTAAGTACTATTTCAGATTTTTAAAATATTGTTTTAAATTATGATAAATTATCATAATTAATTTAGTTATAGGGGCGGGGGGAGAATGGCAATTGGCATGCTATACAAACATATATATTTATAGACAATTGAGATAAATAAATATCAAATGTATGAGCAGCTTGTAGGGATTTGAAACAATTTGGAAAGTATCTGCGAGAGTCAAAGGTTATATATATTACATTTTAAAGTTTTTCGCAATCTGCATTTAAATATATTACTTCTATTATTTACTTCTATTTTAATTCTGTGATACGCGATATTACTATAATACATGAAAAGCTTATGCAACACTTATGCAATTATTGCTGTGCAATAATATATAATTGATAAACATTGTTTATTTATAAAAATTCGTTGAGGACTATAAACATAATTATAATAAGTATAATAATAATCACAGAATAAGAGTTTAATATTTTGTTAAAAATATTAAGTCTTGTAAAAAATATTAATAACTTCATTTCTTTTCTGTTAAATTTCTCATCTGTTAAATTTCTGTAATTGAGAAAATAATATATTTTCATATAACGATAATATAATATTGTTCGCGCATCATGGTTGAATATTTGAATAATGAAATATGAAGTAGATTTCTCATATATGCGCCGTTTGTTCGGATTGAAAATAGTCATATATAAATATATGAAAAATTTACTTGTACAAATGTATTATTAGCGAACATACTTCAAGTACTAATAATCGTACACACACACACACACACACACACATATATTGCATTAAAAAAAACTAATTTTAATTGCATTAAAATTTGATTTAATAACTTAATAAAATAATTTTGTATAAATTGATTGAAGAAAAATAAAATTTATAATTTGCAAACTAAACTTATCGAAACACTCGCTAAGCGCTATTTCGCAGTATAAATCTGGTCTGATGATTTTACGTTACAATAGAAATAACGAATTAAATCTCAAATATGTGATGGAAAATTATAATGTCACAATAATTTTCCGCGCTTTGATTTTAATTAACGAAAGAGAAAGCATTCAACGTAATATAGCGTGGGTTACGATATAGGATTGTATCTTCGTACTTGTTTTGCGCGGATGTGTTCTGCTCGATAGTCAGAAGTATACTCGAATGTTTAAGAGATAAGCGCGAGCAAGTGGCGAGGAAAATTCCATTTAAATCGTTCACTACTTGCACACTCGGTATATGCCGACTATTGGAAAAATACCGAAGAATATGGCAAAGACGCGATTACGGTCTCTGTGGGATTAGATAAAATGTTTCGCCGAAACGATATTTCTTTTCAGTGCTCTCCTGGCGAATGTAGATTCGCGTGTCTTCTCTTATATAATATATACCAGTGTACATGAACCGCCGCGTGCGACCTATGGATATGGTAAATGGAGACCGTTCTTCTCTCTCTCCGTTTCCATATGTATATCATCGAATCGGTGAATCGTCAAATGCAATTCTCTACCGAAGTTATCTGCCGTCTCTTACCTTTGCTGAAACCATTTGCGATGCTATATTTTTGCTTAATTATCTTTCTGTACATGATATTATAATTTCACCAAGTAATTAGCTGTAAATTCGAAATACATAAGATACATAGAAAGTCAATTGTGGAAACGAAAAAAAGGATTAGAAACGTGTCTAAGCTTTGCGCGTCCTCTCTTACGGAAAATTTATCTAATACGTAAAAATTTTCGAAAAAAGAATTAATCGCGGCAAAATGAATATGAATCTTTCTCCCTTTCTCTCTCGAGTTATTGCATACTGTATTGATGACTGCAATCATCGGTCGGCGCATTTTTCATTCTCCTATATTGATATCACAGTTGTTCAGTTATTAATGAATTGTGCCTGAAGCAGAGCACTATGCAATTGTGCTGTGTGTACGCGCGCGCACGTACATCAAGATCGATATTCCATACATAGTTTATTTACACGCGTTCGAACAATCGTCATTTGTCAAATTTGAGGTAAAAATGCCACGGTTACAATTAAATGTGCAATTTCGAAAAGAGCATATCTTGCATTTTTTAGCCTATAGGTTTTTTCACTAATTGTAAGTAAGATGTACTTTAATTAAATCTTTTTACACATCTTTTTGTGCGAATTCCTGAAAAAATTTAATTTTCGGAAATGTGCCCTTTTCGAAATTGCACGTTCAATTAAAGGTAGATCCGTAAAAAGAAAATAATAACAATTTGTTGGGATCGCGATGTGCAAAGTAGTGCGATCGATTCGTATAGGGTGGCTATTGAACATTCGACTAATTTCCGAGCCTAACAACGTAATTAGTGGTAACAGTACCATACGCTATAGTTTTATGCTGTACGATAAGTTAACGAGAATCGAGTAGTTAAATGCTGTAACATCTATAATCTCTTCGCTTTTGCGCTCCGCTAGGTATCGTAACTTGCTGGATACGATGGGATTTCAATGTCAGGTAAGTAGAACGCTCTCGAGAGATAATTGCAACTAACCTAAATGTAAATGGACTTAATATCGTCCGTTCCGTTAATTAATGGTACGATTTGTGTATCGTTGCAACATAAATAATTCGTAGCTAAGATGCTTGATTAGGGAAGAAAGTTTATCTGAATTAAAAAGTTCGTGAACAATGGAACTCTGTAGATAATTTGTATTTATCTCTAATATCATTATATTCGAGTTTATTTTTATTTGCCAATAATATACAAATTGTGTACTATCATCGGCTATTACATAAATTTATTTTTGAATTTTGTTCATATTTGTTTTTGCTAATAAATGCAATGTATTTCTGCTTTTGTTAAGCAAAGTAATATATTTTCTTATACGATAAATTTTTAAATGTGGCATTAATTACATATTTTTTAATTACATAGTTTTTTTTTCCTAAAATCTGATTGGCGATGCACTCAAACGCTTTACATACGCGTATTAAATTATATTATATTTTTTATAAAATTAAATATTGGATAATAAGTTATATGACAAAAAAAGCTTTGTTTAGATGTGTGTTAGAACGGTATAATCTGTTGTACTCTTATGCATATCCTATGATTAATTTCAGGTATCGAATCAATTGAAGTCACGGTCTAGCAATATATGCACGCATTCTCTCTCAAACAGCGATGGTGAATATCTCATGATGCGTTAGTTGCATGATAGATTAGCATTGTGTGTAGTGCGAGCTGATATTACATACTACATCCAAGCAATGCGCATCGATGATACACTCTGACGCATCAGATATACATATATATCTCTTATCACCTCTATGACGTGATTGATTTTTTACTAAAATCGTTTGCTCGACGCTAACACCCAAATCGTTTCGGGCTGACGAATTTGACGAGCAAGCTTTTGTCGCGTGCTTTCAGTTAAAATGAGTTTTTCACACCTCCCTGGCAGACAAATGACGGAATCGAAAGCGGATAAAGCGGATTCTGTGCACTAGATTTTAATGTAGTATTCCTGCCGCCCTTAATTTTGTTGAGGCACTCTATACGCTCTGCAAGCAAGATAGTGTATTACGTATACAAAAGGTGAATGGACAAACTCAGTGTTTTGAGAAGCTTTTGTTTGTAAAAAAAGTAAAATTTATATGAAAAGCGAAATTGTTTTTCAAACTTCTTCGAGGAAAGTAAAAGTTGACGGTGGAAAGTATACTTTTTAGTTGATTTGCGCCTGTTCATTCTACTTAATGTATCTCTTACAGTCACTAACGCGATTTGCCTGCAAGAACTATGTGTTTGTGCGATAGAAATAAATGTTACGTTCAGATTAGATTAAGTATGATTTGGATATTTCGAAAATATCGAAAGCTCGAATAATATAAGACTTGGAAATATTTCGAAGGGCACTGGAAGGTGTTACGGATTCAGATGCACTCGGTGGAGGTGTATTCGATCGTGACCGTCCGACACGGTGACCGCTCTGCCGCAAATGGGTCGCGCATCATCAGCAGGGCTAAGCGATGACCCGTGACCATCTAACAAACCGTAAAGATACCATCAAGCGGCCGATCAGTGGTGGCATAGGCTGCAGGCTTTTCATCGAATAATGTATTAAATACCCATTTTCACAACCATTTCACCAATTAACGTATTTTATCGTTGTTTCGCGCAATTGTCCATTTCTAAAGTATAACCAAAGATAGAATGGTAAATTCAAAAGAAATTAAAATCGGCGCGTTATCATCACAGAAGTCTCAGTACTCAGTTTCGAATAAATATATTATTTGTAAAATATTATTTATAACATAAGCATATCTATGCAATCAATTTATAATGATGAAAATCGTGCACATCAACTTACCATGGACATTGATTTGCAAGTGCCGCAGATATATATGTAGATACATGTGGACACTTGTTTTACTTCTTGTTTTACATACATTTAATTTAGAATTTATAGTTGTTACTATAATAATGCAGTTATTATTATTTAAAATTATTTTAACAAATTTAAAATTATTTTTACAAATACGGTTGTTACTCTATTATCTATATAATGCGTACTGTGCAAAATGTATTAAAGTTTCTGACATTTTCAACGAGTAAAAGATTACTAAGAGACTGCGCGACAAAAGATAAGCCAGATCCTTTGCCATTGTTTGAGTTAATTCTATATTTCAGTTAAGTCATAGTCACTGTACAGTAAGTTATCATAAATGAGTTATTGTTAAGGTATTCTACTTCCGAATTCGATTCTGGTTACACTAACAGTACAGTTACAAGCGCCATTAGCTATGCTATAGAGTGACTATGAACACAGCTTTCTCTATTGAACAGTAGACTGTTAAAAGCGCGTATTCACTAAAGCATGAATTGCCAAGTGTAGAGTCGAGATTTCCGCTCTATCGAAAGGCTTACTCTCCGCGAGGATCCTACGCGGAGTTAGTTTCGAGATACTTTAGAGACAGTTAACGAGAAGCTAATCTTACTCTTTAATACTGCTAGTTAAACTATACTAATCCTTTTATATTACGATTTATGAATAATAAGAATATATATATATATATATGTATAATAATTACGTGCAAATACCTATGTTAGTATATAATATGTTAGTTTTAAGCTATAATCGAAAAATCTATTTAAAAAAAAAAAATATATATATATATGTATATATATGTATATAGATATAGTTTACTTAAAATTTTTCTTTAAGGTTAAAAATTTTAATTCGTCAAAATGGTTTAACTTTTAGCTATTGATTATTTAGTAAGGGAGCAACCACACTACAGCTATAAGAGATATATATTTTAGTTTATATGGATTATAAATTATACATATATATAATGTAGAGAAAGATAATTAAACAAATATGATCGGTAACGATATGCACATCAGCATATTCACCGCATTACCGCACACCGTGTCATCTACTAATATTTGCGGAAATGTATGTATGTCGTTCATAGTGTCACAAACTACTTAACAATATGCCCATTATTTCCATATAACGCTCGAATATTATCACATATTATCTTTCGTGGGTTGTTTAATTACGCTTTTCCTTTGTCGCTTAAAAGCTTCTAATAAAATCATTTTAATATGTCATATGTTATTTCTTATGCAATCTGTTAAAAATACTTGTCAGTTTTAAAAAAAGGACTATGAATATCGATTAACATTAATTAGAATAATAACATTTATTTATATATTATTGACGAGGAAAAATTAAAAGTGCATAATGAATTATTGTTCTTGTTTATGTGTATGTTTTGTTAAGATATTCACTATTATAAAACTAAAGAATGTCATACAAAAATAATATATAAATTTAAGGAAAAATCGACTTACTAGAATTAATTGCATGACCAAAGGATGTACGAAATCCTTTCTCTCTCCCTCTCCCTCTCTCTCTCCCTCTCCCCCTCTCTCTCTCTCTCTCTTTCTCTCTCTAGCGTATCTTATAAAAGAACCTTCAGCGATTCTTTTTTTTACATACTGAGAAAATCTCAGGAAAATTAATGACCGTGCGCATGAACATCGAGACTTCCGGGTAATTCGAATCCGTTGTCTCGCGTTTCCTTCGATTTCTAACCGTGTTATCCGGTTCTCCGGAAACACGAGTACCGATGCTGCTGCTCGCGCGCTCGTCTTGCTCGTTATTTTTAAATGCCGATTAACGAGGGGCAGGTACACCCCCGCCCTTCTCATCCTTCTTTACCGCAGATCCCTTCGCATCCGAGGCAGTCGAGGATGCTCCTTGGTGTCAGATTATTCTCTCGACAAGAAGGTTTGCGCTAATTATACAGATAATTAGCAACCGTGACAAGGGCTAATAAGAAACATGCCACGCCTCGCTAGGTATCCGCGATATTTTGAGACAAACTTGAACAAAGAATCAAAGTCTTTGTTCATCAAGCCTTTTTAAGATACTGTAATTTTTTTCTCGCCGCCTACTCGTTGCAAAAATTTCACTGACATTTGTTTTTCAATGAACTTTTAATGAACATCCCGCGAGCACCGTTTACCCTTATCGATAAAAATCCTGCATAAAAAAAGGTGAGTCTTGTCGTACCCACTTTCACCGTCCTATATGCCGTAGCGCCCACTCGTACACTCGTAGGTGCCCGCGCCGGATGTATTTTTTCTCACATACCATTTATAACCAGCAGCAAGTTAAGTCACCCTACGTCTCAAAGAAAATATGTATTTTTTACCGTCAAGATATTTTTATTGCAATGACATTTTTAGTAGACTCTATCTACTATTAGTTATGGAAAGATGAATGAATTTGTCTGTTAATACCTGACTAGGGAGGTATTCAGAGTTATATTTTCATAAATTTTTCCACGCATTAAATTCAAAATAGCCTATTACCTACATAAGTTTACTAAAATCCTATCAAATCTATAAGATGCAGATTCGGAGTTTTGTTAACACGGTGATGTTTCGGAAAAGTGCAAAGGCGTGTTAAATGGAAAATCGCTATCTGAAGTCTGTCGAGCTTCAATCCCTCAACGCATGTGTTGTTTAATTCGCCGCATGGTTTTAGGAAATAGGTCAGTTGATAAATTGCAGAGAGAGAGAAAGAGAGAGAGAGAGAGAGAGAGAGCCCGCGTTCTCTACGCTCAATGTAAATAGAAGCTGGCCGTCGTTTCTGTATCTGTACAGAGTGCCCTACAACGTATATTTCGCTTTGTAATCGCCGCGAAGCACTATGGGCATAATTATGTGCACACAGTCTATTTAATTATGCTTATTGGGCTACTATATTACATACGTGGTGGAGTGGTTTTGTGAAACTTGTGTCGAAACCGATTGCGGGGTGCTCAAAATCTTGTAGTCTCACTCTTACTCATAATCAACGTATACGTATAATTTATTATCAAGCATGCTTCACGATAGTTTCATCATCAATATTTCTATACATTCTTCTTTTATAAATATGATACAGATTCATTTCGTGAGCATTATATAATTATTTCCGTCTCTTCATAGAGATAATATGTATAGAAGATAGTATCTTCTAAACAATCATATCTGTTGATTCTCATCTTCACTTTTCACAACTCACAGAAATGTATAAATATATGTACATATATTAAAAAATGTAAATGTTTATCATGAATCTGTTACTTCTATTTATGTTTGTCTCATGATGCGAGAGAACAGTACATTCGATTGTGAGTAGATTTTCTGTAAAAGTATGGATAACGCAATATAAGCATGGAAGCAGTAAAACGTGTCATTTAACAAAAAGCAATATAAAACTCGTACATGACATTTTATTTACAACTGTGGTTACAATTTCAGTTAAAAAACTTGCACTGTTTTCAAATATCATATATCAAGAAATACGTTTGGCAACTGGAAAGAAAGTACTAAATGCTACTTATGATTTATGAGTTTTTTAACCGTTTGTCTTTAAAATCTGACTTGTGGTTTGGTACGTAATTCTCTCTCTCTCTCTCTCTCTCTCTCTCTGACTCAAAACTTTTTATATATTTTTTATAAGGCCATAAAACTTGTCATTTCATACGACATCAGTTCTAATAGAGAAACCATTTTCAGAAACTCACAGTTATGTTATTAATAATATACGTAATCGCACAAAAGGTCACTTACATCAATACTTAGATTATTATTTTTTATTTAATAAGAGAGTATATATAAGTATATAGAGATAGACACTATATGGTAGATAAGGGTATTGATTTTCATGTACTATTATGTCTAATTTATGTGATTTATATAATAAATTAATCTAGTGTGCAATGATATATAGTATAAAATCATGAGTATCACTTCAGCGTTATCGTATTCTCTTTTAGAATCACAGATTCTTTGATGAATTTGAGATTGACTTTTTCTTAGCAAAAATGTAATGGAATACTTAATTAATAGTGAACATTAAAGATTAATGAGATTCGGGGAGCTAAGTCTCAGGAGCGTAAATGGACGACAGACCCTCCTCTGAGTGAATTTCAAGAAGACTTTAAGCTCAATTTTAAGATATTTGATATTAAAACGTAAAACAAAACAATAAAGCAAAGAAAAATCAATTCCATTTATATCGAAAAATTTATAATTGAAGACGGTTATATGAGACACTTTGTAGATATATTTTTACAATAGGTATTAACATTTTAATTATATGTATATGTATATATATATATATATATGTCTATTATCATTAATTTAATATTGACATTTTTTAATCGATCATAAGCGACAACGCTATAAATATCTGAATGTATTGAAAGAAATTATCCTATAGTATACCTCGATAGCTGTAGTATGCGACACCGAATAAATAAAAGTAGTGATATTCGATAAAATTTATCCCAGCCCCATCTTCCCAAAGACACTCTCTATACCGTAATCGATGGCTAGGTTCTCGAATACCGTATTCAAATTCCATAGCACAAATTGCGTGTCAATAGAAATCGATAACATCGCGCATGCCGTTCTACATAACTGGTCTCGTAATTAAGAACAGAATTTCGCAACGTGGAGTGAAATTTAACTTTTGCAACATTATCGTATTAAGTTTCACAAACGTAAAGTAACAGTCTCGTTTTTAATGTTAACGGACGCGGAAGTGACTATTCTTTCCCTAGAATGACTAGAAGACATGTGAATCCGGTTCTTATCCGAGTATTGTAATTGCGTCTCATTACTCCTAATCAAGTCGTAACCATTTGTGCCATTTTTTGCTTTCGCATAGAGTTTTCGTAAATTTTTCTTTTTTAGTTTTCGATGCCAATGTGTTTAGAATATTTTGTAACGTCGAAAAATCGCATTTTTTAAATGTCCGCGTGTGTGTGTGTGTGTGTGTGTGTGTGTGTGTGTGTGTGTGTGTGTGTGTGTGTGTGTGTGTGTGTGTGTATGTATATAGTTACAGTTTTCCATGCCAAACGTTGAAACAGCATGAGAACTAGATGTAGCGTCATAAAAGCTCGCCAAAAGAAGCCGACATGATTATGTGTTATGTAATATATATCTTGACAGTGTTACATATATTCACATATTATCTTTAGCGATAAGTGGCAAGTCAAGTGCAGCGATAGTTGACAAATCAAATAAGTTTATTAACCAATATTTATTTATTACTAAGAAAAATTAAGAAATTTTGTATATGTTATCAAATTAAATACTAATAAAATGTTCGACAAATTATGCAAAAAGATACAAATTTGGGCGTTCTATCTCTCAACGTCTATAGATAAAGTTTTCAAAATTAATTTATCGAACATTTTATTAGTATTTAATTTGATAACATATGTAAAATTTCTTAAATTATATATATTGCTTGAATGTAAAAATTAATATTTGGCTAAATTTTAATTCTGCTTTAACATAAGCGTTTGTTTACGTTGGTATTATAAACTACGGTTTTCCGCTAATACAACATAATGACTGTAGTCTGCGCTAGGAGAAAACCACTATGCATACAATATAAATATCCTACATTTAATAATGCGTTATTTACTTTATGATTTACCTCGTATCGCGGTAAACTCCGCTTAAATGCTGCCCCGGCGGCATTTTATTTGACAATGAAATGAATGAATTCTCGGAGCTTTGTACCGCGTTATTTGATATAAATTCTGTCCAACTGTTTGCGGAATAAATTTGTTACGCTAAATTTCCTATTTTGCGCCGATGATGAAAACTTGTGTTCAATCTTTACTTGGAACTTAATTCCAGAAGGTATTTAGTAATAGAGGTTCCAAGAGAGAGATATTTAAGCATAGCCCTGGGGCACTAACTATAATTGGACTCGATTAATTGGTGTTTCGATCAAGGAACCAAATTCGGGTACATACTAGATAAGCGATGACTGAAGGCTGCCATCGATTTGTCTAATCAATCATGGTGCGACATTACCGATCACAATTTTGATAAAAATTGTGTTACAGAAAAATTATATTATTATAAAATTATATCATACAATTTTGTAAAAACTGCAAACAATTTTGCAGGTGAAAATTCCACAAACATACAGCTGTCATAAATCAACGCGATGTCGCGGGGTGAACTACTTGAATCATTTAGTCGTAAAAAATCATGACAGAGCGAAGTTGGTTTCTAGCAAGCGTCGAGTTGCCACCATACGTATCCATGCGGAAGCTGCAGTGGGATAAATCACATTAGGGCAGTCGTAAATGGAAAAACGTTCAGAGGGAATCGATGAAAAACACATTCCTCGGTTTCAAACACGGCTTCGTGCGAAGTGTATCAAATCGTCGGTGGGCTAATTCAATTTTGCGCATTTCTTCCGTCTGTCCGATAGTTCTCAGGCAAATGTTGATGGGTGCGTTTCGGGCAAAACGGTCGCGCATTACGATCGTGCGAACCAAGAGAACAAAAATAAAAAAAGATGACCTATTGTTTGCGACAAAAAGACTGCCCCGAGTAGATACGAGCACGATTCTGGACGTGAAAGTAAATTAGCACGGCGAAATCGATCGACGGACAGTTTCCCGTGTGGCATTGTGCTCGCCTGACGCGAGCGAATTCGAATTAATTACGTGCATCCTTTCGCAGCCGCGGAATTTCTGCAGAGCGAAATTATGCGATGCTAAATATGTGCCATCACGATGCATGTATACTTCGATTGTAGTATAAGTTATATAAGTGCTTTTTTGTATGAGTAATTCTCCTTTGTTATCATTGTGCCTGTTAAAAAACACGGTAATAATAAAACTAACAATAAAATGAAAGGATAAAACAATTAAAGGGCAAAATAATGAAAATGGATGTAATAAGTTTGTTGTGACAGGCCGAAGTGCTACATTTAGCACATTATTGTAGTAGCATAAGCGTTTGAGAAACAACATTTAAAACTATTCTTTGTTTTGATAAACTTCGATCATCTCTATTGTAGAATAGCTCGAAAGATTTGTAAACATTTTTCATCCTTTTAATTTTTTCGTTAAGTCTCTCGAGGGTAAAGTAGATAGATGCATTTGATTTTGATTAATGCTATCACGAAAACCATATGCATACGTAGACACATATTACCAAGTTTTATGATACTAAAAGGTCATGATTATTCTGATTGAATTCTATATCCTTGAGCTCATCATTCCCTGCAAAAATGTAACGTTACACGATATTTTATGGTTCACGATGAAAATGTAATTCGCTGAATAGTGAACAGCTAGATAACAAGAAAGCGCGAGCGATGCTCGGATTTGTAGGTAAAAGACTGTATGCTTATCTCGGCAAATATTTTCTAAAAGTTAATTCCACAGAGAATTTTATTCCTCTCTTATCTGTTTTCGTGCAACCAACATTCGTCCTAATGGCTGCCCAGAGTGCTCTGAAGATCGAGGGAGATCGCTTATGGTACCTACAATCATCAGCTAGAGACCAAAAGCGAGATGGATATGGCGACGACGCAAACGTCGCAAACGGGCACGTTTTGCGTAAGTGAGAACAAAATGACTCTGGTCATTTCTCTCGAAAGCGCGCGCGACAAACGTTAAGCTGAATTCATCCGTGAAGGTACGGGTCCCGGAGGCAAATTTGTCCCGCAGACTAACTGCAGTTAGATGTTTCCGCGACAACTTTGTCCGTAACGTGATCTCTCGAATTCGACAGGAGTATTTAGCCCTCGGGCTAAATATTACTATTATTTAATCATTGTTTTGTACGTGGTATACATCATCTGTTTTTGGTAATTCCAAATGTATTACCATCTAGTGCTAAACGCGACTGTCTCCAAAACTAAACTTACAATTAGTTCTTGTAAATTGAATAAAAGTAGAAAATAATTGTTCCCTGAAATGAAAGAAATTATATATTCAAAGTAGAAAACATATGGATATACACTGTTAAATTCATAGGGTTAAATTAAACTCAATTTTGAGTAATTTTTAACTATTCCATAGGTCGCCACTGCTCCTACTCAATATGTAGTTAATTTAACTAAAACAATGTTAATTTGACTAAACCAATGGAGTTAAAATAATCCTATTTTGTTTCAAACTAATAAATTTTGACGCACATGGTAGTTAAAAATAACAAAATAAATCTAACTCATGGTATTGGTTTAAATTTCATCCTCTAACCTTTAACAGTGTATAATTATATTAATATCATACTGCATATTTGGAAGAAAAATGGTAAAAGAGTATTAAAAATTGAGGTAAATGTTGATGGAATTCACACTATGACAGGTTATTTCCAAGTTATATATATATATATATATATGTATGTATATTTTTGTTGAAGGAGCCTTTACATAATTTATCATCATCTTATATTATATCAGGTTATTTCTGTATCTGTTTTATAAATGTAGTTATGTAAAAATTTTGCACACACGTAACAATTTTATTGAAAATTCGATTTATTTTTCTGTCTTGTTCTATTTTCAAATATATTTTTGCTTCTTGCTTGTGTTCATTTTATATGTATTTTACGGCTAATAATAAGTCTTATATTTAACTTAACTTTGTTTTCCACAAAGTTCTCTTTTGGATTTCTTTTGGCAATTTATTAGTTTCCTTTCTTGGTTCTCTTAGTTATCACTTATCACTCGGTATTTCCTTAGAAAAAGTTACGGTAGCTCGGAAATGCTCATGATAGTTCATTTATAATGGCTTTGTGCTTAATTGTCTTTAAATCCAGTGCCTTAAGTCGACCTATATAACAATGCATTTACTGCATTTACTGCATGCGTAATACATATTTACGTCGAGCGAAAACTTATGTAACCATCTAAATTCACTGGATGATATAATTTTATTTTCTTTTTTTGCATAATAAAATAACATATGTATACAAACACATATATCAAAGTTTGCTTTCTACATATGTATATGTTATAAAATAGCATTTTGTAAATTGATTGACGTTTTAGTTTTGCGAGAGTATCCATTACATCAATAACATAAATGTCATATATTTATCAAATTTAAAAATTTTTTCTCTGGTTATTAAGTTTCAATAAGGTTTTATTTTTTCGATATTATAATGCAGCAAAAAGCTGATTGAAAAGTTTTACAAAAATAATATCTTTCGATTAAGAGAAGAATTTCGATAATCAATTTGCAGATTAAAATTTGAAGAAAGAGTTAAAATTGAGTAGTCTCCCGAATGTCAGCGCGTTAAGAGTATTAAAAATGTTGTAAAAGTGATAATATTTTTTGAGTTTTATTCGTCATATAATATATCTCCTTTCGTCATTGGGTATTTACAAATTAATTAATTAAATTATGGCACGATTGAAGGGGGTTATATGCGACGGATGTATTATAGTATAGTATAGTAAGTTATTCCGTTTTTGGTCGTGTCTGAAAAGAAGTCTGTTTTTGGACGAAGGCGGCATAGTGTAAAGAAAAATTAATCGCTTCGGGGTGCCGTAACCACGGAATATGTGAAACGATAAAAGGGGCCGATGTTGTCCGTTTAATAAATGAAGTTGGCCGTTGTGATAAGCTAGAAAATAGCGGGCAGAAAATTCGTTACGGCGCGACGCGGCCGCGGCCGCGGCCGGACTGCGGGCTGCACTTGGGGTTGTGTAAAGGGGTGGTTTATCGAGAGTTCCGCGTGTGAGCGTACTCTAAAGAAGGAAACACGAAAAAAAATGCAGCGAAAGAACGGCGAGCGATCTCAACCACGCGATAAAGTTAGTGTAAGCGACTTCTCGAGAAAGGGGTTACCCAGGCAGCGGATCGATCTACCGCGGAATAGTCGAGAACGATTCTATCTCCTGAATCTTTAATCACTCTAAATGGTAATGCTGCGGCAATAACTTTGCCACGAATAACGGGCAATTCGAAAACGGACTTTTAAATCCGGATTCTCCGTCTTTCCCTCCTTGAGAGAAGCATCGCTCATTTCGGTTCATTTAGTATTTTTCATTACGGCTAGAAAGTCGTATTTTCCATTAAAGAAGAATTTCGAGCATCGTGCATTAAATATTTACACTTTACGAGTATCTACTTCATATAAATCCTTTTTCTTCAAATTATACACGAATTATATACGTAATTATATACGGTTACGTATCTTTGATCGCGTAAAGTTCAAGTACCATGCATTTAAAATACATAGCTTCAGAAAGCATATTGCATGCTTGAAATATCAAAAATATCTGGCCTGATATACCGCAAAATTACCGATGTGACCTGCGAGTCAAACTGATTGTGAGTTTGACACGCCATATGTGTTATCGGTAAATGCTATATATCACATGAAACGTTCGTTTAAAATACATTTCACAATAGTTTCGATTAAATGGTTGGGTTAACATCGTTGATGAATCAACGAGATCGCAGCAATGCATATAGAGTTAATGTATAATATATAGGCGCGAATATAGGGAACAATAAAACTAAATATGATCGCTCTCGAATATCCAGGACCATTTACTTCATCTACTCCAGCTTCGAGCGATGGTATCAGGCACATCACAAATATGATTTCACCTTTTATGACAAGTTCAATCGAATTCGATTCGACATTACTGTTGATAACAAACAGCGCTGACGTTGGTAAAGGTATTTTCAGTTTATCATCTTATCGTTATTGGAACAGTCAATACGTACAATTGTACATTTATCTACGTGCTATATTTTACAACTGTCCACAAATATTTGACGAAATAGAAAGGTGTGACAATATAGAAAGAGTGTATTATTTACATAACATTTTATTTCATCGCGTGTATACACGCGCTGAACTAGTTAGTAAAACATAATTTTTATTTAAAAATAAAATATTTGTCTCGTATACTTGATTTTTATTCGACAAGTTCGCACAAGTTCAACACGGCGCGGCGCAGGCTGTTTCGCTGTTTCTGCGTAAATGCCCTGGTAATCTTTGTCGGTCGCATGTCACCTACTCACCTCGAGTTTTCCCTCTACCTACTAATGATATCGGGCGCATTTTATCTGAATCTATGGCGACTCAGAGTGTAAAATAGTCACGTGAGACACGCGGACCGGTGCGCGGTGTGTCGCACACGCGATTGGTATTTATGGTACCGAGAACAAGCGTCACGGTTTGTAAATCTGTTCTTACACATTCATTCTTACACGTAGTCAGGTAGTCACGGATAGTCGCGCGAGCAGGGCTGTTTCGATTCGCGTATCACGGGGATCATGTATAGGTATGTGCGGACGCGCGAGACCGGTAATATCATTGCCCTTCGACGTGAATTATTACCGCGGAAGGATTAATGCAAATGAGAGGAGAGCCAGGGAAAAATGTTAATCTTTCTGCGCGCTGCATTGCTGCATAAATCAACATACTGATGCACGACGCGCGGCGCTTAGAGAATGAATAGAGCGTAAAAAGCACTTCACCATTAGAACGTTTCCATTTACGTTTGTTGGGGACGCGCAAATCTCTTTTAATTATACCACTAGTAGTTTCTCGCTAATGCGCAATGCTGAATAATTACCGTAATTCGTTGTAATGCGCGAAGCGATCGCACGCTACCTCGGATAATGCGATATAAAAAAATATGCGAAATTAGGTGACATGCTGCTGTTTATAATTCATTAATCATAACTAAGTTAGCGCACTACTTTATATTCGCTTGAGATCTCGCATATATTCGTTCGCAAAGAAATGCTTTCTAATTACCCTAATTGATCGAGCACTGCAGCGTAAAAACAGAAGAAAATGCATAATAAATAAATGAGTGTTATAAATGGTAGAGTACTACTACTATCAAGCAATAAATATTGTCTAACGCAATTAGTTTTTTTTAACTATTTATAATTTCAAAAATTTGACCTTAATAAAAATTCTTTGCTTTTACAAAAATTACTTTAGGATTTAAAGATAATTTTTCTATATACATTCAGAATCAATAGTTTGCTTATTCTAGAAATCAATATATTCGACAATCTCAAGATCATCCGATTGATTCAATAGAACCCTACCTAAAGAAAGCTATTTATCTCAGCGTCCTTTAGCTATTTATTTTCAAACCAAACAACTCATTTAATAATACTTAATTATCTAGATAAAAATTATTTTTATATACATATATATGTATAATTATATGTTGTTAGTAAATTAATAAAAATAATATGTACATAAAATATAAAATATAGTTAAAATAATTGGTTAAAGCACAATTGTGCAAAATCGCATTGAAACAAAAAATTGGTAACAATTTTGGTAACAATATAGTAAATAGTTTGAACAAATTTAAACAACTAAAATAGTTGTCATTGATGTAAAGTTTAATATATGTATATATTACTGATGATTTTTAATAAATCTTGATTATATTAGCAATCTCAGATGTGCATTGAACGAGTCTCTTCTGCGAATGAAATTAGCTTCAAACTATAAATCACCCGGAGAAGAGATAAATTTATATTCCATGTGATATATATGTCGCAATTCTTTCCGGCGACAAAAATAGGAGAGCATAACTTCCGAACATAACTCATTGTCGATCGTACATACGCAAACCGCGATTGTGCGGTTAGGAGATACGGTCGGTAATTGATTTAAGTAAATGGAAAAATTTTCTCTGATTGTGCGCACTTATTCAATTCCAACGAACTCGTATTTGTCGTAAAATACGGGGTCATCATGGATTTACCGCTGCAAGAGAAGAGAAGCCCGAGGTTCTGTTTAGAAAATGAAGCGAATGAAGAATAGCGAAGAATCGGGGCGGGGTGGGGCGGGGCGGCGCGGCGGGGACGACTCCAGGACTTAAAACAAAGCACAAGTGCCGCCGCACTGGTCCATAGAGAGTACCGCAAACCAACACGAAGGGAAAAGACTTTTTAATCTTGTACATCAGCTGCAGCCATTTCGCTTCTGGTCGCTTGGGATCTCCCGCTTTTTTCTCTCCATCTCTCGATCCCCATCCACCCTCTTATCCTGCTCCTCACCATTCTTGAGTTATATCACGTCCTTCGTCTTCGTCTTTCCTTTTCTCTCCGCAACTATTTCACACTTTCTTCTCAATGTCCCCCTCGTAAAGGTACGATCAAATTAACCTAACGATCGATCCTACGTTACGTTTCTTCTCAACTCACTTCTTTTCACTCTTTATCGACTTCGCTCTTACAACGTTGCACGTTTACCATCGTGTAATCCTTTTTGGATCGGTAGCAATGCCCTCGGCCACCGATTTTCCCAGTTTTTTATTACTACAATATGATAAGATATTTGATAAACGTAATTCGTCTTTCGATTCATGACTTGAGAAGTAATCTGTTCTCATATTTCTTTTTTAATATTAATCTATGAATCTTATTTTTTTGTGTCACACATTTTGCAAATAAGCATAAAAAAAGTAGGATAGCTTGCAGTGTGACAAAAAATAATATAGTTAGACAGTTATTTTTATTTTTCAATTAACTATTGGTGATAATTTATCAATGATAAAATGAAAACCATATTGTTTTGTAAAACTTTGCTTTTATTAAAAAATATGTTATAGTGCCCCGCGGTAAAAAAATTATTGGTACTTTTATGTGTACCATCTCTTGGGAAAAAATAATTCTGAACACATGGCATAAAAAACTGTAAAAAATTTTTTTCTCAAAAACAAAGCTTTCTCTATGAGGAAGCAATATTAATCAAAGTTATATTTGTTTCCATTTCCAAAAATTGACTAGTAACACATGATTCCATACTTCATTATTATTCAATTTATTTCAATTTACGGTGTATATTGTATACATATACCTAGTTATCTTTCTTATTACATCATATATCTTCGATAGCATTTACAGTTTCTACTGCCATCAAACACATCGCGTACTTTATGAAGCACGGCTTCGAAACGCCGTTCGAGGATCATTGCGCGTGAACTGTGGCGAATCCGCCGAACGGAAGCCAACGTCACTATTTTCGTCGTTGCACCGGCAAACGGGTCACTTCCGGCCTAGCTCTGTGCTTCCGTGTCCGGTTCCGCTTACCGTTTCCGCTTTTAATGCCGCTGGCTAGTTGCCTGTAGACGGTTTACGTGGCAGCTAAACGAGAGAGAGAGAGAGAGAGGGGGGGAGAGGGGCAAAAAGAGAGAGAAAAGGGTTGATTACCACCTACTCGTCAAGCTTTTTTTTTATCCGCGTTACAACGTTGAACTAATCCTTCATCATCACTCTGCCTCGCCTCTCCTTCATCAATTCACATTTGTCGTTGTAATTTGCACAAGTAACTCTCTATTTGCTGTGCACACGCGTACGCGAACGTGTACACACGCAATCAGCGACGTGGAAAACGCGGACGTAACGTGACTCCATTGTAATCATTCGCGAAGGGTGACACGCAAATATTGGAATGGTCCTGCAAATATTTTCCGTCGTCAGATCGAAGAAACCTCAGTATAGTTATTTCCGTCGTATCACATTGAAAAATCCGACAAAATTGCGATTTAACTCAGTACATCTCAGTACGGCCAATGCCGCGATATTTTTCTGGAATCGGTGTTGCGAGCTGTGATATGTCGACATTTGAACCTTTGAACGTTGAACGATCGTGCTATTCAAGGGGAAATACAGTTTACCAGCAGTGGCTTGCTAACGCGATTTGATATACCGCTTATGCCCGCATTAAAAAGAAATGTCAAACGTTACGTCGCTCCGTAATTTTTAATCCGTTCCGTATTTGATTGGTTTATCACATTTTCGTCATAGCAGAATGACCAATATTTATTCACGTGATTAGTAAGATAACTGAAAAAAAATTATTTCAAGGCACTAGCAAGCTTTAAATTAAAATTATATAGAATTAAAATTTACAGAAGACTTACCGGAGTCAAACTAAAAAAGTAAATTTGTAGTGAGTATTACGCAAGTATGTACATAATTACGTTCTTTGTGCTGCCTTGTAATTTTTTCAAGCTAATCTTATCACGTAAATGACGCACAATACTCGATGTAGGCGTCACCAGAGGTACGTGATGACGAAGACTCGTGACGAAGAAGCGTTGGCGGCTCACCAACGCAGCCGTTAAGGAATATCGATAATATCATTGAGGCGTCAAGTGAAAGCGAGAAGACCGAAGGAAAGATAAGAAAAGAGAAATGCGTAAAGAAAAGCGATCTCGCCGCGCATATTCGCCGTAATGTGCAATGACAGTGTCGCTGCACAAAGAGAGTCGGCAAGTAGGTTCTATCTTATACGCCCCTTCGTTCATTCCAGCTCTACCCTTAAGTCTTTGTATATAATAAGCAAAGGAATCACTCTCCGGCCGGATTCCGACGAGGGCCTCCCACCGCAATGTTAGCGTGGGAAAATGTCAGCGAGTGGACGCAGAGCGCTATCGACCTGCTCGAGAATGTACATCACGACAGGGAATATGGCTCGTATCGAGATGAGCGCACAATGAGAATTTATAATAAACATAATCGTCGACATCGAGATAACTGTTGGCAGTTTCAGGCCGACTAAAAAGCAGTTGTGATGATCATAATGAATACAACGGCAGATTGACGATATAACGATGAATTTTGGATCAGATATAAATGTACTATTAAAGAAATTATATCTTGTACAATCAATATTTATCAAATTACCATTTTCACTTGTCATATTGCTTATTGACAGGCATATATTTAAAGAAAGTAAATTTAGCAACTGTAGAGGTATGATAAATTTTAATAAGTTGTCAAAGTTTGCTTTTAGCATGCTGATTCGAGAATGGAAAAGATTAATGTAAAAGAAGATTAAGACCCATACATATATTTCGATTCGTTCTTTTGGGTAAAAAAAAGTATTCGCATGTGGATGGTCAGTTTTACATTTTACACCGGTCAACGCGTTTTATCCGACTGCACGAAGGTATTAAACACGATGTAATCAGTTAGGATTCGCGGAACTAACTCACCTTTCATTCGGAGCTTTCGATCGCTCTGGGCCGTTATAAATCAAGATAAGATAAACGGTCGATGACAACGCGCAATCTAAACGGGAAAGAATTGCGATTTAATCCTGCAAATATATGGCCTGATGACAAAGGTCATGTCTTGAAAAAATAAAGAGCACGTGCCTCGCAGCCTGTGTAGCAAACTACACCGCCAAATGGAGTCAATTAAACGTTACGCGCCGTATCCGTAACGAACAGGTGACGTAGTCGGGGAAAGGAAGGGAGAGATGAGAGGGAGGGATAGAGACGTCAGAGAGAGTTTCCGGGAGGGGTCGATGGCGCTGAGGGGGGAAGAGGGGGGGGGGATAAAAAAGGGGGTCACCAGCGGCGAAATTCGCGCGGCAAACTCCAACTTTTTCGGGCGTGGAAATTTCGCTTGCCAGCTTTCTAAAGTTATACTTTCCCCGGTTGTACTGGCGACCCGACGATATTAAACCACCCTTCTTTACGGTGGTTAAAGCGAACGTCAACTCGAAATTAAAAGTTGCCCGCTTAAAAAGAACTTTTACGGTCATTTATGAAGCTTACCATCCTCAATGGGGAGAAGAATGCAGTCAAACGTGTCAGTCCGATAAAAATCAAGGAAATCAATGATTAGATGCATGATAGAGCATTTCGAATCGAAAGTCTGATAAAGACTTTGCAAAATTGATGAAACATTAATTGCCAATGTCAATTAACCAATATTAATGACTATAATATCAATTATCAGTATTTTAAGAAAAAGGAATAATTCATATGTATATAAAAGAATTATAGCATAGCACACGAGCACTGAATATATTTATATTCCATCACATTTAAAAAATAATGCAATGACAAAAGGCTAAATATAAAGATTATTTCTGGAGAACTTGTCACGTCAGCCGTTAATAATTTACGCAGCAACAGCTTGTATAACGTTTATAGCTGCGAAAAGCAAACTTACGCAATTTATAAAATCGATACGTCGATGTAAGTGTAACGTATCGTACACACATCTCGTTGACATGTATGACGCGATTTCATTGAGCGCTGAAGCGATAAATCATGATGCAACGTCACGTTCATCCGCGTGCCGCGAAGAATATGCCGGAAATTGGCCACGTTACCTCCTTTTTTTTATATATACAAAGTAATCTTCCGAAGTAGCCCATTGTGCTCAGGTGGTGGGTAAACTCTTCGAATACATCGACACACATACCGGTATAATACTCGCCCGCCCCGAACGACCCGAATATGACCCCTCGACTCCGACCGATCACCTTCGTAATTATGCGCATCTATATACCCCCCGACCCGATGTACGGTGTGTATTGCGGACGGTGCACATGCAGTCCAGGAGTTGCATGTGCGGTGTACAGGATTCGCGTGACCTCGTCGAACGATGTGCCGTCCAAGCATCAATCAAGACACGCGATATCTCGATTTCTTTTTATAGAACCTGCAAATTTTTGTACAAAATGTACGTTTAAAGTTGTCTCTCGCTCAACAGGCAATTCGCGCAGGATATTGCATTCGACGGTCGTTCATTTATCATTTACGTTTGCTATTAATCCTACAGAGCGTTTCAGAACTATCAGACTTGGATTGCAGTTGACTGCAATTGGAGTCGATATTTTTTGGCGAAAAGGTAGCGAGAGGATGTCGTTTGTTAAAAAATTTAGCTTTAAATGTTCTTCCCTGTCAGACTAAAGTTTATTTAGATAAGAAGGTGAATTTGCCAATTGTTTTAATAAATTTTCTATTGTTTCTAACTCTAAGAAAGTTGCACTTAAAAACATTATTTGTCTATAAATCTTTAAATGTTCTTTTTTTATATTTTAGAAGATACATATGTCACATTTTGCGACCCTCTGTATATTTAATGTGGAAAATAGCGAGCGTCGGGAACAAGGCAAGCTTGTATCGACTTTGCACCGCTAACTCGATGACACTCGATAACTGAATCCATCCATCGCCATCGGGCGGTAATCCGCTTCAGTGAAGTACAAAAGCTGCTGGTCCGAGCGGTCGCGGCGCAAGAAAACAAGGGATTATACCATTGACATTTGTATAAGGAGCTAAGCTGAATAACGAATTGGTTTTCGAGAGTTTGATAAGAGTCACGGGATGCTGGCAATATCATCTATTGTGCGTTCGATCAATTACCGTATTGTTCCCTGAATCGACACGATATTGCTTTCGACGCGACTATAGGCTTCCATCACGCGAACGGGTTCCTTTTAGAATCGAATGGAAGTTAATTCGATTACCACCGTCAAACATGCATAGCCTCAATGCATAATCTCTCGACTAATATACTTCCTACATCTATTTGAAATTGGTACACGATCAAATAGCTTCCATATCAGAAATTGAAGTGAATAACCGCCCTTTATCTTTCTCATTAGATTAGGTATCGTTATCAATATGTAAAATTTAATTTACAGCAATAACGTGATGATCGGTTTGAACACAAAAAAGGCATATTAGCCTCGTTTGTATTAGCATATGTTCTAAAATTTAGTTATAATCTTTATTGAACATTTAATTTTAAATATGAATATGGAAAATAGCTTTAGGTATAGATCTAATAAAATATTCTAAATTTATTATTCATATGACGTTATTTCAATATTTGATGGATGACGACTGGTGACAATGGATGCAGTATTATATATAAATTTGTGTTATATATGTGTCATGAAATTCTGATAATAATTCACGAACATTATGCTTCTCACGAATACCATGCTTTTCACTCAACGTGCTAAAGCTGTAATAGTAAGCAAGTTTACGTTTACGTTTCTTACGAATAATAATTTGGCAACGAGCACATGGCGCACATATCACCATCTTGTTACGAGTTAAGAAGAAGAAACTACAATTCCTGAGGGGCGATAGGAAGAAAAGAGAAAAAAAGAGGTCGTAAGGTTTTCCTCTTGATTCCCAGGCGTCCTCAACCCCGCAAATATATGTATATGCGAGAGGGTAGCTATTACGTGAACCGGAAGGTAAATAGGTTGCGGATAGGCAGTTACGGAATCGCCTATCAGACGAGGACCTACAGGTTGGCGTGACTCAACGTCTTCGAGCATCGTTTTCGCGTAAATACGCGCGGTCACGTATGCGTGTGCACGTGCATCGAGCACGTGTACGTACGTACGTGCGGGAATGCGCAGATGTGTGATATTCATGCCTTCGTTGCTGGCCCTTGGATGCCTTACTCAGCCTTACCGTCCCAACGTTATCCAACGCACTATTTATAGGGGATGAACGCGCGCCGTGAAATATAAATAGAGAAAATCACCGGGTCTTGGTTGAAGCCAGTTGAAGCCAGGCTTGGCTTGGGCAGTGACTCGTCGTTGCCGCCGCGTCGCGTCGCGTCGCGTCGCCGCGCCGCCGCCGCCGCCGCCGCCGCCGCCGCCGCCGCCGCGCCCTATCGATCACTGTATCGGGTGCAACTGAAACCTCCGGCGAACGTGTTAAAATGCCCGTAAACGAAAACGACGACGACGACCATCGGTCGGCGCGGTCATGTACCGCCGAAAATACACGAATTGCCGAGCGCGGCGCCGCAAATCTTGTTTGTATCTCGAGCGATACGCGCGATTTTTCGGTTACCATAAAGATTTGTGCAGGTAATAAAGTTCCCACGATATTACGACGTTAGTTGCGCGCAAAGCGCGCGCGAGCGCGTCAATTCTTTATCCAAGATAAAACTTCGCAGCGCGACACATCTAAACGCCGCGGTTCGCCGCGGCCGAGGGGAGCAGCTAGCTGTGACAGCTTTTAATGATTTCTACGATATGACGGCAATCGGTGTGTATGCAAACACATTAGGATATATCATTTATTTCAAGTGTCATTGGGGACACTGCAGATATCGCAGGATCATATTTATAATGTAAAATGAATTTCCACGAAATATGGTGATACGTGCATTAGATACACGTGATGTACATAATTACAATTTGATTTCCATTTTATTATCGCTCATCCGTATGCAACTAGAGTCCAAAATTTACATTTTCCAATCATAGATATGATATATTTTCTCAAGTAAGCATCTTTGCATCATTATCAATATGTAATTATATACAGAATTTTACACACACACACACACACACACACACACACACACACACACACACACACACACACACACACAAACACACAATATACATGACACTAATAAAATAACGTAACATTCGACTTAATATAATTCGACTCATTGAATAAAAATGATAAATTGCAAAAAGTTATTATAAATACGTACTGTAAATATAAATTAAAATATAAATGGCCTGCTACATTCATCGATCATATTGAATCCGCGTGGTTGTGGAATTTAGCTTTATGCTACTGATTGCACACTTGCGGACAAAGTGAAGCGATTACCATTTCATCGATCATCATATCTGACGCGTATAACGCGCACGCGTTGTGTGTGTGTAAACGTCCATGTTGTAATCGCGGAAATGCCTGCCGCATCTGTGGCTGTAGAATTAGAGACCGAGATACAATGGAGGAAAATATCAACGGATAGCATCTGCATTAAGTTCGCGAGGAAGAATTCTCCCGACGCGGACAATATGGCGGGAGGAAAGCGAAAGACTTCCGCAATATTATGTCAAAGTACAGCCATGAAACAGCCACAGACTAATGTTTATTGCGACCAAAGAGGATTAGATAGCGGAAAAGCGCTCATAAGACTAAATTGTAAAATGTCGCTACGTGCAGTCTTCTTTATTTTGTAATGGAAATGAACGCAAAAACCATTGTCCTCTTTCATAGCGCGCACCTTCGAGAATAGATAATATTGTATTTTATCTAGGTTTTTCTCTATATTTTCAAATTGATAAAATACCTCAAGTTGCTTGTCATCTGATTAAAGTTGCAAATATATGGATTTGTATCTCACATTTACACATTGTTGGTATTAAACTCTTTATTAAATAAAATTTATCACTTTTGGAGTCGTCTCTATTAATCTTGGTTAACGTTAACCATGGTTCAATTTGTTCCCTGTTTCTACCTAGATTCTGATTCTGGAACACAATATCCCCGCGCAGAAATTGCTATTAGATCTAACCAATGGAAATCTTTATGTTATAAGAAGTAGTATAAGAAGCATATATTCACATTTTCTGCACTTTCCTTTTTTTTCCTTTCAAAGTGTGAAGCGTGAAGCGTGAAGCGTGAACTGGTTTTATCACGCACAAATATAAATTGCGGAGTTAAAGAAAGGAATGAAACAACGGGGTTTTAAAATAACAGTATAAAAAAAGTGTGTCATCTTTATCTAATCCTCTTCAGTTATGACGTGTATCAAGTCAAATAGGACATGTGTATGTTTAAGAGGAATATCTGTTCAAAGAGAAAAAATACTACATTCGCGTAAACCGCGACCACAGCGGATAATACTGCGAAGACGCGAGTCGTTATAATAGGAACATGTGATACATGGAAAAATTAAATATGAATAATACGATACGAAATGAATTATATCTCGCGTGACGTACTGCCGTTATGTGCCACAGCGTAAAATTGCATCTAACCTGTATTTTACACGTCAGCCACCGTGTAGCTACCAGTAGCTACGTAGCGTGAAATGTAATTGTGTTCGCTAGGCTATTACTTATAATAGGAGCACAATGAGTATAGGAATATAAAGCATAATACAGCTGTGTTATCGGATAATATCCCGATTTGCTGCTGAGAACATTCGCTCCGAGAATGAAGTTTTCTCGTCGTAATGTCATTGTTAAGCGAAAATATCAAAAGTAAATGTTAAGTGCAATTAATAATAGAACAACGAGCGGGTAACAATACATGTAATATGCGCACGGCACGCAGGCATGTATAATGCATATACGGTTGCATAATATTAGGCTTTATTAGCAGCTACGGAGAGAATTTGCATTCCGAATAATATACAGTGAAACTTTCATGCGGAATAAAATAAACGATTCCGGGAAAAACAGGGTAAAACGACCAATACTTGACATCTCGAGGTGGTCAGTTAGTAATAACTCCGACTAATCAGTAATCGAGAAATATACATAAAGTCTACTATACTCGTATTTCTTGTTTTGTACATTTAAATATGGAATGTAGAACTTTATATATTTGACCTACTAACACATATGTACCTGTATGTATATCTCGGAGAATGTATATTTTCGAAGAAGTATTAGTGAAGAGACAAACCGAATCGATTGTTTAATTACCATTTGCCTCACCTAGCCTGTAATTACGTCGTCGTTATAGGCGCATAGGTCACATAGCCACGCGCATTAAATGAAACTTCGCTTAAGTTGTGAACGATCGTGTCTGCTACAAGTGTTTGCTACAAAATGTCAAAGTACACTATGGGATTCCAAACAGCTGGCCATTAGTTTAGCAAGATATGAATCGGAGAAACGCGGGTAGATTATACGTACCGTAATTCACTAACGTTCGCCGCTCTGCGAGTATTCCTAAGTAATAAGTATACCTATTCTACCAAAATCTAGTAAATTCGGATATAATGTGACGAAGCGTAGCGTATCCATTATTCCCCTGTCGAAATCCTAACATAATCCGACATATTTTAATGAGCTCAAGCAAATTTCAGGATTTCGTGTAATAATCTACGTCCGTGTCTGAATGCATCCCACGCGGAGTCCATTATCACTCGCTGGACATAAGCGATGAATAGTCATAGTCGCGCAATCTCAATGTATTTTACTACGCATTACGCTACTGTTTGCGCATGTAAATAAAACTATCACGAACTCACGGCATGAATAACTCTTGATAATTTTTTTTTCTGGAAGTCGCCTTTAATTAAAAGTTTCGGAATATCATCTCGGGCATTGACAGTATTCCTCGTTGTAGGGGTACGATTCATTTTAATTTTGTCCTCCTCATTGAACGCGTACACAGCGGAGGCGGCACAACGTGATCGAGCATCATTCATCATCCGAGTTTTATCAACTTTCATCCCCAATCCGAGATTCATTTCGTTGACATGGCTCGTCGACAGTTACGTAAAGCGACCTAACACCGCTATTGGAACAATACTATCATCCTTTTTGCTTTGTTATCATGCTGTGATTTTACGCGAGACTATAAGATCATATTGCGCGTGTAAAAGAAACTTATACGTCACTATGTATATTAGTTATGCATAATTATGACAGAAAGAGCGATAGAGCTAGAGGACCCAAAATGGAATTTATTATTCTAACTTGTATTTTACCAATACTATATACTATCCGTAGTTTCGTTACTTCGGTTTCGCGGAAACGAAGCGAAGCAGAGAAAGATCGCGCAGAAGTAAAGCAGTCAAAATGTTAATCATAATTTTGATTTATTTCGTTTTCTTAAGACGAGACAAAGATTAACGTATTTATTTATAAATGAAACAATTATTCCAGTTTCTCTAATTCCCGAGAGAAAGAGATGTATTTGATTTAGCGCGGCGATACGCAGTGAAATTTTTCGAAAGATGGTGTCTTTGTAGATGCAAAAATATCAACGTGTGAAAGGACGTCATCTGTTTACCGCTTCTATGGGTCGATAACCGCGTTACCTGCACCGTGGCACAAAACATTTATCCTCTTCTTCGCGGACGTATTCACTGTTTCTCAATTTTTCAACTACGCGAAGAAGAAGAAGAAAGGGTCACGAGCGTCCGCCTTTATCGCGGAAAACGGGATTAAGGCGCGATGGAAACGGGCTTCCGTGGTTTTCCGTGGGTTAGACGGGAGGATAAGGAGAATGGATGTAGGTCGTCTCGTGCGAATCTACCCCTCGATCCACCCTCAACGAAACAGCGAACGGTATGGTGGCTATATTTTTTAGTTTTTGTCACGTAGAGTCGTGTGGAAGCCCACGCGAGAGCCTGGCGACTGGCGTTGGCGAGCGAGTTACATGTGGAGTAGGACGGAAACGACGTAAAACGTATTTGTGCTGCAGATGACGATATAGAACTCGCAGAATGAGCGTGATAAAGCTGAAAGGGTTGGCCGTTCATTGTGGTAAAACAGGAAGGCACTAGGTAGAAGGTAAAAGAGACTTGGGGATAGACAATATCGAAATATTATACTTTAATTGTAATGTGTCGTGTTACAGTTTTCTAATTGTCGATGCGAGATCATGTGATACTTATTTGATGAAAAGTAAGGGTGCAAGATATACCAGAGTTATAGCTAAATTTTTCACAAAAAATTACAGATTATAAACATCTTTGTCATAATTTTATACTATAAATTTTATGTCTTTGTAACTATATTTAAAGTTCAAAATACAATGTAAAATTAGGCAAAGTATTACTATCGATTTAAGTTTTCTAAATTTACTTTCTAACATCATTAAATCATTCATCATTTATAATTTAAGACTCATTAATGCCTCAATAAGTTATATAGTGGATTCTTATGGATTCTTCTTATAGATTTTATGAGTCTGGAAGTATTTCAAGGCTTTTTCTTATCTTCATAATAACGCTAATAATAAATTTCTAATAAGAAAGCCTAATCGGTCATTAATGTGTGTGTGTGTGTGTGTTAGTTTATTACATTAAAAAGTCAATATATAGAAAGTATGGGTGATGCAGCTTACAGATTAAAACACTCATAGCGAGACATTGATTTAATTTGTTCACTGTGTGAAAAATATAACTCGCAAAAACGTTACGGAAAGAATTGACATTTTAATAAGAAAAATATATAAAAATATCCTAAATAATTCATATGTGCAGAATGCATAATGACAAAATTTCATTCTAAACATATAAAAATCCATTCAATTATGTAACGCATGTAAGTTTGCTAGTGTTAAAAAATTTTAATTTGTTTGTATCGAAAACCAGAGACCCCATTCGGAAAAATCAGAATTTATGATATATTTTTCATATTATTTGAATATATAGTATATTGAATATATTGCTAATCTTTATATATCACTATCCGTAATATAAGTTAAGATATTTTACTTAAAAGAAATTTTCGCATCTTCTGTTATGTTAAATCTTATTGTATTTAAAAGTCATTCTAGTTAACGTTAACAATTAGTAGCGTGCGTAGGATATTCCAATAACAATAACATCGAGAAATTTGGACAAGTATGGAGCAATGTACTCCACGATTACCAGTGTACTCCACAATTTATTGGATCGGGAAGGCATACGATAAACGAAAAAATAATGGTACGCGCTCGCGATGGGGAAGGAGAAATACGAGCGAGGCGTGCGAACAACCATCTCCGGCGGCGCGCGGCGGTTAATACACTTCGACCCGTTGTCGTAAAACGAGGTGCCGCGTTGCGATGCTTATATTTTTCAATTTCTCGAGCCCGGTACTGCTTCAACGTCATGAGACAGAAGCGGCGGCGGTCCTCGCCGCCGTTCGTTCAAACATCTTCGCGCGATGTACGCGAAAGAATGCCGCTCGACGCCTGTCCTCTTCGTGATAGCGACGACGTCGCCGTGTGACGAATTACATCGCTTCGTCGTCGTACCTACGTGCCGCTTTCACTGTAAGGATAAATCAAAACGATCGCATCCCACGGGTATGCTTTCCTATACGCAAAGCAACGGGCGATAATTTAAGATCAACGTGTAATAGGGAAGAATGATCTTCGGGACGCAGCCGGGTTGGCAGAAGCACTGCCCAAGGAAGATCTATTTTCGGCAGTAACCCACAGCACGCTTCACCTATTTTTCTCTACACGTATGCTACACCGGTATTAATGGTGAAGCTGGTACAAAAGTGCTACTAAAATATCTTTATATCGCTTAAGCGCTGGAGAATTTATAGCGGCAAAGTTAAAATGTAAATCTCGAGTTGATTCTATTGATCTCTTTTTTATATTTATACGTATCACAATACAACTATAATAATCACTGCAGTAATAAAATAGCTCAAATAATAACTGATAGACAATTTTTCTTCAACATTTGCGAATAAAGAGTTATATTGATATTAATAATAAATATAATTTCTCTCTCTCTCTCTCTCTCTCTCTCTCTAAAAATATAATATATATATCTTTTTATCTCTGTCTCTATTTATGAGGACAGCTAGACTGGTAATTCTTAGAAAGACATTAATCATATTGATAAAGATCTTAACTGGTATTTCTTAACGAATTTTACTAGAAGCAGGTTGAAGATTAAGTGAAAGGACAGATGCGCAAGAAAGTTATGAGTTAAATTCCTGAGATAATATCTGTACAAGAAAAGCGACAGATAACTTTGCTCGCACATCAGATCTTTGAAGATCTTATATATCATGAAATAGATAGCGTGTATATTACAGTACAGTAACAATAATTTCCAATAATAATCATAAAATAATGAATTATTAGACTATTTTACAAAACTCATTAATTATTTATATATTAAGAGTATATTTATATATTTATATAGTAATGCATTTACGTAACACAATTAATATTGTAATTTAATAGTTAATGAAGAACCAATAAGCTTTATGCAACTTAGTATTTGTAGAGAAATATTTGCCGAGTCGCCCAATGTCGGTTATTCTCTGATATTTCTATCGAATTGCATTCCATTCGAGCTTAATCGTATCGATGGGCTTTTCAATATTCCACGTAAACACGGTATCATGATTACATAATGCAACAGTGGCAGAGGAATAGGGAAATGAAAATATGCGAGGCGGATTTCTCTTGCATCGGCTGCAAGCGAAAAGAGAAAGGCATTTACTGGACCGAGGGGTTTTAGAGAAACTCCTCGGTTTACTCATTTTCTTCCTCGACGCGTCTCGCGTGCGCCTCATAGCAAAACAAGCGAAGCGCAGGAATTTGTTTGAACTCTAACAAGGAGCAATTTTGCTTGAATTTTATCGTAGTATTCCGACGGAGGGGTAAAGAGAAGGAGCGCGCGTTCTAAAGTAAATTTCTCGAACGCAGCTAACTCTGACGGGATTCTTCCATTCGGCTGCACTTTATTACGCTACTCGCTCGACGGCGACGTTACGTTACGACGTTACGTTATACATTTGCCGCCCTTTCTGCGTTGAATTTAATTAGTCTCCATGCTTGATGTGTGTGGATGCGCATTGAGCGCATATGCTGAGTTGCTGTTTAATCTCTATGCTTGATCACTACAGCAATGCGCGTGTAGTGCTGCTGTAAGGTGCACGCATCAAATATGACCATATCGTCAAGTATAATTTCAGAAAAAAGCGAGATATATCTTGTCGACTCTCCAGCGCCACCCACCCTGGAAACGAAGATGAGAATATCTTCGGCTAAATCTAATAACTGCTAATTGTAAGTTACAAAGTTGAGTATAAGCGAGACGTCAAGTATTGCCAATAGAATTATTCTTTCTTGGCAAGAAAGTACAAAGTACAATACGAGTTTATACAATCAAAGATGACAAAGGTGATATCGCTTTTACGAGCATTTGTTTCGATTATTTTGTTCAGTATTTTATTTTATTTATGCTTATTTCAAGCGCAATAGATCTCAAATGAAATTAAATAGCTAGCTTTTATAACATTTATAATATTAGAAAGGGATTAAGAAAAATTGTGATATTATTCAATGCAAAAGTATCAAGATTTTCTTAATTCCGAGTGTTTAGATACTCAGAAAGTTAAGAAATTAAGTTTCATAAACTTAAATAATGAATAATTGATCCTTATAATCTGAAAACAGTATCAATAGTTCGGATATACTGTGTACATATTAATGCAGTGATATCAATTATCATGCAAATGGATGAATGTATCGTATCACGTAACTGTATCTAAATGTAAAGTAAAGAGATAACTGATAATGTATATTCGAAGCTGCTATGTGCGGCACGCGAGACCGTTAATTTAATGCTACACTACTGCGCTCTTCTTATAGTTACGTCATCCTCAGTAGTCTGTACGTAGCATTCAATTCATGAAACTGCAACAGTTCTCATTCTCCGCTCTGTTTCATTCTGCGTGTTGAATCAATTTTTCCAAACTAATTGATTAATTAAAAGAAGGAGAGTTTTATGTTTGCAGAATGCCCGCTGTTTTCTAATTGTTTTCTTAGAAGGATAGACAGCCCGGAAACGTCCTTCCACGCTATCGCAAAGATAAGCCTGCCGGAGCAATTTCACCTCAACTTACCGTATGTATTCATAGAGTTTCGTACGGTCGCGTACCAACATGGTTGAAGGCTCTACGATAACACTATCTCCTATATACACATGTGATAGTGGATGGCTTGAATCGAACCAATTTCTGGGCACATGTTACGTCAACTTGCCTGTCGGTGTAACTGTATACAGTGTGGTTCTGTCCTCTGAAATCTCACGAAATCGAATAATTCCGGAAAGGTTTGTGCAGTGATAAGGAACATTTCGATATTCGTATGTCGACTCACGATAGGATGTCCTTCAATATTACTTGTAACGTTTATTATATTTATATTAAATATTCCATTGTATGTGTCTTATACCTAAGTAACTATTGGCCAGCTGTAAAAAATAATATCTTTCAGCGTCCGAATATATTAATAATAAATTAATTTAATATTATAAATAAAACAATTTTCGCTAGTAAGAACTTACATATTAATCTTAATTCTTAATATCTAATATATAATCCCTAAGTTATGTAATATATAAGATAATTGAAAAAATTTCTGCGGAAAATAACAAGCTCTTAGCAAATTTTCAAGGGAAGTCGATTTGGAGTTTATTGAAATATCTGTAATTAAAAAGATATCTGGTAAATTGTACATACGAAAAGATATTTCTAATTAAAAGTACATTTACATATACGTTCTGTATACATATTATATACCTATAATATATAAAAATTGATCGTAGTATAAAATTTATTGGATATGCCTTATATGCTCAAGTATCAAATGCTGAATCGCTAGCAAAAAGAAAAATGTAAGCAGTGATGGTATACTGAAGCCTTTGGCTATAAAAGCAGACAAAGGACTTCATTTACAAATTATAATGGCGTATATGTAGTAGTGTTTGATAAGTACCGAAATTGATTGAATACTGTCCCGCTTTGAATTTAAATACCGATATATTGCATCATATACAATAGCAAATATATCGCTATCAGAATCACGTTCTAATATACACGGTCTTATGTATATAGTACGTCCAGCGTAGTTATTTACGTAGTTTTAACGGTAATTATATCCATTTTACATGTCGATGTTAAATAATGCAAATGATATGTTGAGTTAATATAAAATATTTTTAATTATTCCTGAAAAATATTTTAAATTGGGAAAATTAAAGAGGAAAGTATAAATAAGTTAATGGTGCTGATAATTTTCTGATGAGAGAATATTATGAGCATATAAATAAACTATTTATTATAAAATTATATGAATTATGAAAGAAATATTTTTAGTTTATATACGTTTTTTGTACAAATAAATTTTGTTATAGCATTCATAATTTTTTTCTTAACTAAGTCCTCTTCTTAAATCTTCTTTTTCCGCCTAATTATATCTCGAACCACAAAGGTAGATTTTGAGTTAAAATCTCAGCCACGTGTATAGTTGTACAGAAAAATTCATTAGTTATACTTTTCCAAGCAATTTGGAAGTTAGAATTGCAGTGAAAGAAAAAAGAGAAATAAGCGCACTTCTAAGTAGTAAAATTAAAGTGCAGGTTATTTCTCTCAAAGTGAAAGAATTCGAACACCCTTGCAAACATGCGTTTGCGCACACACGCACGCACGCATGTCAGAGAAGTTTTCGAAATGAAATTTTTTGAAAAGAAACTTAAATTGACCTCCATCGATTTTCTAGGAAATGCACGCTGTCCACTAAGGCGTCACCATCGTGCATGCGCGATAAATTTAATTTGAAACACAGGTGATAGCGACTGCATCGTGATAGCGAAAGAGTTTATGTGTTCGCCGAGGCATTATGAATTTTTAATCCGACACACTCCGGCATCATCATTAACGTCAGTCTCTTGTGATTAATTGAACGTATATAGGCAGTTTTTGTCACAGAAATTGCGGCCAAGCGTAAACAAGCAAAAAGAACCGCAAACGCTCGTGACATTCTCAGATTAGTCGCAGACGTGACTGCATCGTATATACTATATATCTAGAGAGAATCGTATCTGGAGAGACGTTTTCTTTCGGTATTTCGGTCACGTGGTATTTGGAAAGAAACGAAGCGATCTATGTGACGGAGAAAAGAATGCTCGAGGTAGGAGGAAGGAAAAGGAGTAGACTAGAAAAAAGTGAACAGCGTTAAGAGACAAATTCAACGTGAATAGAATTAATCGACGTCGTGAGCGCATTAAGGAAAAAGACATCACGTTTATATTGTCTTTATTTCAATGGAAGGAAAATGGCTAGGACCCGCTAGCCACAAGAATCAAATAAAGTCTGCTGGTAACGTGAAGAAATATAGTGTAATGATTTCATTGAGAATAGCGCAAACTTTGTTACATTCTTTTGCTATAATTTATTGTTCAATACTAAAAATTTACAATATGAGAGATCAAGGATCATTGACAGATTCAAACGCACAAATTCTTTGTTCAGTTATAGAGTACAAAATCCAGTTTTGATCAAATCAGAGAATATATTCGAATGCACTGTAACAGCAGAAATTCAGAAATTGATTTACCATAATAGTTATTCATAAATTTCATCTATCGAGATGAACAAGCAACAAGGTGGCTTGAATGAAATGACTTTTTCTTATTTCTTATTCTACACGTGAAAGGTTCTTTGTTCGTGATTTTATTCGGACATATGTACGTCTCAGCTTTGTTTTTGGCCGGAAGCAGACGCGGAAAACTCCATTATCGCTGTTCTTTACCTGAGCTGAGCCTTTCTCTAGCCGAGGGAACCATAAATTTTGATGTGTCGAATAGTGTCGGACTTGGATCACCACGAATATGTGTTCTCTCCACTGCACTCTTCCATTGTTGATGTTATAAAAAACTGGTAGACACTATCAAAATGTATTCTTCAAAATGATTTAGATACGTTTTAATTTATTAACTTTGTAATTTCTTGGGTACAACGATTATTATTAAATAGTAGAGCTTATATATATATGGAGGAGTAATTTTATTCATTTAATTAATACACTTTATGTTAAGTAAAGCGTATGCTACAAATTTGATATTAAATATCAATAAAAATGGTATTTCCGATAATGCGTTGAACTTATTTTAATGCCCCCTATAATATTATTTAAAAATCATATGGTGTTATTTTAAAATAATCTTGAATTTTTATGGAAAAGAAAAAAGATTTTTTATTTTTAGAGAAAAAGAGAGAGAGGGGGGGGGGAGTCATCATATAATATTATCATTGTCAAAGAGTATAGACTTATCACTCGAATCGGTTGGCTGTTTGTAATCGGGGGCAACGACTCAACACTTTAAGAAGTCGATATCAATAAAGCAAAGCTTCCATGCGGAGTAGTATTTCCGTTTCCAGAGTTACAAATCGCATTCATGCTAGGATCTCGTAGCGTGAATTATAGGATTGGCGCCATTAGAAGTTTGGGCCCCAGTAGGGAAAATCCGGAACGCGTGATTCCGAGAGTGAAAGACGGATCGTCCGTCGTCGGGTGAACGAATTATTTCACCGACCGTTATAAAATTGCGATTCCTCGTTTCTGCTTTATCCTATACGTATAAAGAATACTTCAGCAGTCACGCTTCTACACGATCAACTAAAGTCTCAATATATAATATATCGATTCTTTGGACATGGAGATCCTTTGGTAAATATAGATTTATTTTAATATTAAATATCGTAGCAAATATGCTTTGAATTAAAATTATACACGAGTTAGTAGTCTTCAATTTCATTTAAAGTTAATTGAGAAGCAAAGATATTTTTAAATTTGCAACAAAGTGAAATTTTTCCTATATAGTAATGTGGGTTTATGTGAGATTCTTATTTGCTACAAAAATTGAAAATATTTAAAAGTAAATATTTTAATATTGATAAATTTTTTATTATAACAAAACTTGCTTAAAATTTATTAAAATCGAATGACACTTTTGGAATTTAATTTATAAGAACATTTAACTTATTAAAATTATAAATTGACTAAAAGTTTAGTCAGTTTATAATTACAGCTTTATTTAAATTTTTAATAAAACGAAATTGATGTAATTTTATTGAAAAATACTTTCGTATGAGTATTTTTTATATTTTTATAGCAACATTTGATTTATTTCTATTACTACGCTATATATATTGTAATTTAACTTTTAACTGGACTAATAAAGATTAAGTATAATACAAAAAAAGTTATTGGCTATAAAATTATGAAACAATGATTTTAAGTTTACTGCAAGTACGCGTGAGGTAAAAGATCGAAGAAAAGGTAAGATGCAAATAATTAAGAAGAATAGCCGAGTTATCCGTAGAAAGAGTTAGTAGGATGGGCAAAATACTGGTTGTGGTGATTGTAAGTTTACCATTTACTCGCTATGAATCTCAGGTACAAGATAATAAAAAAGTTTGAAAGCTCCACAACAGAAGCTTCTTCATGTTTACTTGAATAAACTTTTATTTCTTGTTATGTTTTTTAAATCCCTTTGACGCCAGATTATTATTGCATTCTATTGTCATCTATTCATTGATTAATTGTAATATACTTTTGTGTTATGATTTAGTAGATACGAAAATTAACATCGTTAATAACAATTAATCAATTGATAAAGTTATTTTGAAAGCTATTCAGCAAGAATTTTCATTATATGTAAAACATTATTACGACCAAATCTTGATGTTAGTATTTTAATATATTATATTATATTAGAAATTTGCTATTAATAAAAGTGTTAATAAAAGTAAATTTTTCACATTCTGCAAATTCACCATAAAGTTTAAATTAAAAATTTCCTCGTTTTTTCATTCCGTTCAACTTTCTTTTACTCTTCTAACTGCCCTAGTCACCAGCAGTCAAGCTCTTTTCTGCTCAGTTGCTTTAACGTTCTCTTAGCTGACTAGAAAATTTTAACTCAATTTAATATATTTGCCGTTATTACATATTTTACGGCAAAAAGATTACTCTAAAACGAATAGTACGAGTAGAACTTTTGAAGCTCGGTAGTATTTGTTTTTTTTCCATGTCATTACTTTCAATCAATTTCTCTTTTTCTTCTGACTAATCTACAGATTTAAGAGTTCCCTTCTGCGTTTTATCTCAATTAAATCTCTCGAAATTATTTTTTTTTACCTCAATCTTCATTATCAGATTACGCCTCTAGGGCTAATTGCGATTCCCCACAGATTCTTTCCAATCGGACGATATTTCGTTGGCATCGGAACCAAGGTTACCGAACGGGGAACCTTGAACACTGACATCCATGACATCCGAAGATCATGGATCGCTATCCCGAAGCAGATACACGAATCGTCGTACCACAGCGCCGCTAATCTCCTCGAGATCGCTTCACCGCGGAGCCAAACGAAGTCCATGCGTGAGGCAGCTCAGGCAGGAGGGCGGTAAGCTCGATACACGAAGTAGCTCGAACGGGGGGGAGGGGGAGGGGGCTGGATTTAGAGGCGGCTGATTGGAATTCGATCGTCGGGTCAAGCGGCTATGTCGAATTGGAATGCCTAGACGGCCCTTCTAATAATCCGTGAACATTCGAGCGCGCTTTGTCTCGCCTCTTCTCGTTCGTTTCTCTCTTTCGATAGCTCTCATTCCAGTACTCTTCGCTCCGCCAAAATCACCCACCAAATAGCGCTTTTTCAGTGTTCTCCCGATACTATTTTGTATTCTCTCGTTCTCTCCACTTCTCCTCATGCGTATAAAGTGCGACCGTATATTCTCGTTCAGGGATTCGAGTATATTCTACACGCGATATTAGAGAATGTTTGAAAACGTACTGCGTATGTGCTTCTGTAACTAGATTATTCATATAGACGTGTATGTATCGTGAATGTGTTAGCCAGGAACGGTAGGACGAAACAAAAACAGAAACCATCAATTGGACCACAATTGAATCGCGGTGAGAAATTATCCAGCCACAATCCGGCCGCAGCATTAGCGCGCAAACTGGTAATGTCCTTTGCCATCGAGAATATTACAGATTGTGAGATAGTTGATATAACGTTTACGTTAACTATTGTTTGCTTGTTTTATTTTTATATATTGTTTATTTGACTGATATTCTGCGCATTTGATTCTTTTTCCAAAGTTGCATTCAACAATACTTATAACAATTAATATTCGATATAGCCGCGATGATTGTCATAAAAACATAGTCTCATAATTTTAATTATTATTTCTGTTACTATTTATATATTTCTTATGTTTTACATTTCTCGAAATAGCAATCGTGTGCTTTAAGAAGTTATAAATATGCTTTATTCTCTTATTCTCGGGAAGACGAAATCTTTTCCCGAGAGGTTTGTCTTTTCGAATTAATAAATGCGTGATGAGATTAAGCTGAAAGTAAAAAAACTGACGATAGCAAGAATGGCAAGGAATGATGGGAATTGAGACGAGAAGAGGACAGATCTCTTTTCCATTTCTGGAGCTGAATTTTGATATATAGACGGAAAACGGGCGCGGTCGTAAAAAAATCACGCGACGCGCGACGTGATATATTTCACTTTCGGTTTTCTCATTCGCCTTGCGTTCATCTCTGTCTCTCTCATTGATTGTCACGGACGCGAACGGCCCGTATGTTCGACCGGAAGTCTAAGCGAATCTGCGAGGATTTGTCAAGTAAATTGAAAAAGCGCTCTTCTTTCTTGAAGCATGGAGCGACTCGGATCGCGTGACTTTCGAATGAAGCGAATGTGTTCATGGAATGAAGAATTGGCCGAGGAGATCCGTTCGCTGTATAAGATTACAATTCTCGGCGACGAGAAAATCAGGTAGGAAAATCCATTCTTGCTTCCTTTCCCGGTTCCCCCAAGCGTTCTTTAGCACTTAAGATTGAACCGCTTGCGTTCCCTCCGTTCTGTTTTTACGACTGGGAGGGATGTTTTTTCTCGACTGCCTTTTCCGCGTCCCGACACTTTAACAGCACATGTGTGTACATACATGATCTGTTTCTACGTGCGTCATCTACTTATCTCGCAAGATGAAGAGTTTGCTAAAAGCGGGAGATACATAAAGGAAAATACAAAAACGTTAGCTTCCTGCTATTTATTCCTCAATGTAGCACAAACAAAAAGTATATTAAAATTTTTTCTTGTTTTTATGTAAGATTGAATCTTACAAAAATTCAGAACAAAAATACTTGATATGGATTCTTGAGAACATTAAGTTTAAACAGAAAATTTTTTAATTGAAAAAATTTCTTGTTTCTGCATTTATCTGTATAATACCGATTTTTATATATTTGTGGTATAATATATTTTTTGTACAACTATACAACACTGAGATTTATTTCTAGGATATTATATATTTTATAATATGGAAAGATTTAATTAATTCATTTGTCCGAGATACAACATTATCTTACATAAAAAGAACCATTCTGCATCGCAGGCTTTGAGGCAAGAATAAACCTGTCGGGCGATTAATTCAATAAAGCAACCGTCTATCCATAGTACGAGATGGAACTATACGCCATACTGAATGCACTTGTGATAAATGCGAGTTACAATGCCTCGACCGAAATGTATATCTCAATAGCCGCAAAAACCACGAGCTGTTGAATAGTGCCTTATGAACTCGCCGTTCGCGTAAGACGTAGAGAAATCGTGTTTCGTGGCATCCTATTGGATTTGATAAATGAGTTGAGCGCGTAAGTGCCGAAGCCATGGTGGATGGACGACGAGATATTTCGCTGAGCAGGTTTTGAGAAAGTGAAAGAGAGGCAGCTGCAGCTGGAATTCCAGCAGATTATGTAGACAATTAAAGGAGTTTGTGGAAACTGAAATGGACTTAATGTGGTGAATAGTGACGTCTTGAGAGACAATGTGAAATGTTCAATTACCACGCAAACTTAGCTTCATTCTCATTTCTCTCATTTCTCATCCTTATAATATTTGTGTAGTTTGCTTAATTGTGCAAGAAATAAAATAAAAATCGACAATTATCTATGTATTCTACTCGTGTTATTCTTTTTCTGTGTGTAATAAAACTTGAAAATTATTATTAAGAATATTATCATATACAGATATCAAAAATTGTATCTTCCAAAAGAACAACTCCCACGTAATAGTGGAAGATTTACAATTCTGTTCTGATCTGATTTATTCATCGACGATCAAGGGTGTTCGAATGTACTGCTGAGAACTTATTTATTTCGATTAATAAATAAGTAGTAAAAAGAGCCACATCTTATGTAGTTATTAGCATTGCTTACTAATTGTAAGTATCAGTAGTCACTGCTTTTGAAAAAATAAAGAAATCTGGTAAAAAAGATGATTACCTATAAAAGATATGGAAAAGGAGTGACGTCAAAGCAATCTCTAGATGGAGGGATAAGGGACGGCAAACAGCTCAAGGAAGGATCAATAAAAAAAAATAGGGGAGCGATCGTCACATATGATATTCGAAGCTTTTTCGGTAATTAGCGCAGAAATCATCAGAGGAATCTCCGAGTCAAAAGAGCAAAAGAATCACGTAATTATCATAATTTCAAGATAATTGCAGCCAATTGTACAGCGGACGATGGTAGTCGCGTTTGGTACTAATAATAGTTTGGTACTAATAATGAAAGCGATATTTGTCATTATTTGCAATCGCGAAGACTGACTGTTCGGGAGGGAAATGTTGGCAGCGATGTAGTGATCGTGGTAACAGCATGGAGCTGGTAGTAGTAGTAGCAGCAGCAGCGATAGTGGTAGTAGAGTCGGATGATCGGTCGTTTCAGGAATGCCAGATATTAAAATACCGCAGACTCTCTCGCGTTCCACGTACCAGGACAGCCACTGCGGTGCCCTACGCTCTCCGTTTTACTTATAACTCGTTCCTGCCCTTCCTCGGTCATCTCCTTCTTTTATCCGTATCTGTTCATCCTTCTTGCATCCGCGCACGTCCTTTCCTTACCCTATTTCCTCCTCGCTTTACCGTTCACCATTACTTCATTTTACTCTGGGTTTCCTCCGGAGAATATTTCGGTATCCGTGCCGAAAACCAAGTTGCCCGCATTTCCTATCTCGCTATCTCGCTATATACCTAGCCATCTTCCGACGTCTTTTGGCGCTCGGGTCCGACGCTGCTTATGAAATCATGTAGGTATTACGCGCATGCCGCGATGTGTACAATGTATTCATGAGCCGTACGCGCGAATATTAAATCGTTTGCCGCAACATTCTGCGCAGGCGAAACTACTTGGTAACTCGTGCCAGGAACGCTGTCGGCTGCAATTCACAGCCATTTTCACGTGAACGGACAGCTTTGATTTATCTTGAATAGAAAAGATGAATAAAAGAAAAAAAATTAAAGTCTGTATAACTCGTGTAAATGTAAATTGTGAATATTACAGATGTGAAGTCACACGCACGATCAATGCCGCACGATTCAAAAATTTTAAATCTCGTTACATTTCCAAGTGATGGAAATAATTATCGCGCGCGTGATAATACATTACTAGAAGCAATTTTCCATATCGTCGGTAAGCAATTCCATCCGAATGATAGATTCAGCTGTCAGATTATTTGTAATTTCAGTGAGTAATCGATTTTCTCTCGAGACTTTTCTCAAAACTCGCTTCTTCCCCCATTTAACCATCCACCATTTCTTTCGATTTTCCATCGTGCTTTTCGCATTGGACGCGCTAGCCGGCATAGTGTACTCACTTTAAGTGAGGAAGCGAAACGCATTGAATCGCTGCGGCTCTTTTCTCGCTCAGATACGAGTCTCGCCAAATGGAAGAAATTCTCTCGCCCGAAAAATAGATGGGACGTGAGATCCACGTCGTTTAAGTTGAATCGCACAAAAATCGAATTCTACTTCAACATCCCCATCTTTGTTTTTCAGAGAACTTCAGTCATCCCTTCGTTCGGCGCAGCAGTTATCCCATCTGACTGGGCCAACGACTGCGATTTCTCGCGAACCAATTCCGGAAGAGATCAGCCGATGCTACCCTGTTCGGAAAGTAACTTTGTTCGAAATTCGGATATATATGTACGTCGGCGAGTCGAAAATTTCAAACGACACCTTCGCGGATCATCGTGGATCAGCGCGTCCCGTAAGGCGATATTAAGGGCTTTTCATGCTGTTAGTTGCCTTTGCCTTTAACATCCAGCACGATGAAAGTTACTTACGCGAAGAGCTATTTGCTATTTACAGGCCGTAACTTCAATATGAGCATCTATATTCGCGAGCATAAAGCAAATAGCGTTACACGCACACTTACGCGATACCCGAGAATATAATCTTCCGATATAAGCGTTGGTGAGTGCTCTTTTCCCTGTCAGTATCTATCAGTTTCACTGTTAGTAAGATATTATACGTATAATGTCATGTCGAAGGGCTCGCGGTGGTAGATTTGATTCCTAGTACGTCGTTAGCGCGTACCATTAAGAGTCGACATCATATGATATCTATGGATATTTCCGCTATGGATATATATTCGCCGTTACTCTCATTTATGACTCCATAAATCTATCATATCATAACTAATAAGCTAAAAATCAAAATATATAGAGTGCCTTAGGTATACCATGCATCTTTTCAATCTTATCAAGATTACTTAATCAAGTAAAAAGCGTGGCAGTTGTTAAACAAATTTTTGTATTATAAATTATGTAAGTTCATCTTTAATAAATTAGAGAAATTCATAAAGAGAGAGAGAGGGGGGGGGAAGAGTGAGAGAGGGAGAGATATAAATTTTAAATTTAATTAATGCATGTTTATCAAAATATATAATAATAATTAAGGAACTTGATAGTAGAAAATGATATTGGATTCAAATTCCAAATTAAATGTTCGCATAGAGATAACTGACTGAAAATTCACCAAGGGACTTATAGTCGAGAGAAACGCATAACAAATAGGATATATTCTCTATTTACATTCTGCATATAAATGGCCCAACATATCCGGAAAATCGTTCGAATCTTCCCCTCTTGGTGTTTGTCGTCGCGCCATCGAATCGCGTTAAACGCCATCGTGGTGAATGCGCGAAGCCGCAACGATGCCCCGCGTGTGCAGACCGCGGAACTCTCAACTCCAAATGGGATATTAATGTCCACTGTCAACTTCCACGCTCCGGGGCACCAGCCCGCGGAGAACAACTAACTGTTTACAGGCGATGTATAGTCGACGAGGGTTCCCACCGGTTGCCGACTGCTAGCCCTTCTCTACACAGACAAAATCCGCTCTGCGGTCCCACGATCCATCCGAAATTCACGGTTTAGCCTCGGGAGGAGCGCGGAAACTAATATCGCGAGAGCTACACCTACCATGTGATGGGAACTACCTATAGCTGTAGCTCAGGCTACGACAGTGTAAAAGATGTACGACGTTCTGGGGCGACGCTGATTGGAAAATCCACTACAGTTTCTATAGAGTTCGACCGCTCGTATGTACGATCCTCTTATTCAGGGAAGTCAATTCATAATCGCGCTTCAACTATAATACGATAATTAATAATGAGAAAGTAGTACCGTAATTCTTTGCTGTTACTTGAAAACCCATGCGCTCTCTCATACAAGAAATATTTATACTTTACTTATCTTATATGAAATATATGATAATACATCTTAAATAATGATAATATAATTCTACATGTATATTTTCGATTGACAATATGTATATAGCATTAAAGTATACATCGTTCAATTTTATCTTAAATTAAATAACGGAATTTTATGTTATAATTTTATATTATAATAGAATTTCATGTTATAATAAACTAAAGACAAAACTGGAATATGATAATCTTCCAAAAATATAGCGTCGATATACATGTAGAACATTATGTGGGGGGAAAAGTGATATTTGTAATAATAATTTATTCACTCTATGCACAGCTATTTTTACCGTTCGTGACTTAAAATAAAGAAAGCATTTCCCTCATCGGATTCTCAACTTATACAAAACAGATAAACGTGTAAATATTTGAAGTACGTGCGCCTGCATTCAATATCATCTCTCACCTTTCCCGTGTTTCTCGAAGTCATCTTGGAAATTTATTTATTCGCTTTCACATTTCATTCACAATATCCTAAAGTAATATCTATACTATCTATACTCCAACGATTTGAAATGCTTTACAATTTTACATAAATTACATTTTCGTTATCGATCGCACATTTGCAGAGATTTCGCGATTTTGCGATTTCGAGAAACGTGTCTTTGCGAAGCTACGTTTATTTCTTCCTCACTTATCTCTCGTAAACGTGAGAGGACGAAGTAAAGAGAACAGAGAAGGAGAGATGGCGTAGATACGAATGTCGCATGGTGAGAAAATGCTCAAGACATACCCTCAACCGAATCGAAAACGTGTGCTGCTACTTCGCATCGATTTTTCTGTCCGTTTGCCAGTCAAGAATTCACCATCGCGCCACAATCTCTCGGCAAACGATTCGGCTTTCGCGCGAAAGCACCACTCATCCACCTCCGCTGACCTCTATCGTTTTTCTTCTTCTCTGCACCGAAAACCTCGTCTATCCCTTCTGTCAACGTGTGCGGAAATATAATGCGAGTGATCGTATAAATCATTTACTGCCGAGTTCTTCATTGTTATCAAAATGGAGAAACAGCAATTTCTCGCAATCTTTGCAGAATGCGCAAAGAGCGTATAAAGTTGCAAAAAATCGTACAAGATCGAAGATATTGCACAAATCGCTTGATATATCTTTATGAAACTCATTGATTTGTATCATTATCGAATTAATCTTTATTACATTGTGCTTTTATTACTTAATAATTATGTAATTTTCAAAATCGTAATTACAGATTCTTTAACTAATATAAAGTCAATTCGCTTTCATTAAAAATTTGATTAGATATCATCTTTATTCTACAAGTTTTTGGAAAATCAGTATTTTGGAGAACCGAGTAAAATCTCCAAGTTTATTACAACAATTTTTACTTTAATTTATTAGTGATTTACGCTAGTTACATACACTAGTGTGACGATTTGTTGACTAGCTGCAAGTCTAACTATAGAAATTTTACAATTTAATCAAGAATATAATTGATATCCTACTGATTCTTTGCTGTGATTTGTGGTAAATCTGCTTTTCGGCTTTTTACATAGTCTCAAGTAGTAGGCAAAAAGATGAAATAAAATTCAAGAAAAAAGCGCGTCGGCTTGTACGAGCCATTCCATATTTCTGTCACTGATCCTCTTATGTCTGCATTTTCCTCGTTCTACTCGTCGTTCACCGATATGGCGTGCAAACTCCCTCACTTTTTTTTTTATTTTATGTATATCTATATGTATATAATATACAAGGCATATAGTAAGTAATAAATAACTATAAGTATATTAGATATACATATATTACTTTCATCGTGGCTGTTAAACTCATGATTTTATGACGTTTCATATATTAAATTATAATGAAATTATAAGAATGTCCTGGCAATAGTGCAACCTTATAATTCTTTATCAGCGACAAATAATAAAATTATAAATAAATTTCTTCGTAAAACAGATCTGCAGATAGGTTAATATCTCATATAGATGATATTGATATTTTATAACAAAATGCTACATAAATTTCTTCGAACTTGTAAAACTGTTAAAAACCTAAAGAGAACATAACATTGAAGATTTAAAGATAAAAGTCAATTATTCTGCTCCTAGATAGATCAATTCTTCTTTTTTTTTACATTTGTAGGAAAAACAGCCCAAAATAATCTGAGTTGATTTTTTATAAAATAAAAAAAACCTTGCTCATATTGATAAAATTGTGAATAAAATTTGAAAAGAAATATTGACCAATGCATCGTATGACAAAGCATGTCGATTTATGCATGATGGTGATATCAACGTTTATTTCTGCCAAATATTTCATGTATTGTGCATGGTCGGATGTAGTATATAGTCAATGCCGGAAATAACAAAAGGGCCGCAAACTGCAAATCGCGAAACCGAAATCATACTCCGTTACCGCATTTATCGGAAATTGCCTTTTACAGAGATGCAAAGTAATGTAATGTAACGTCACATATTAGTGCTACAGTAATTATTACGAAGATTTAAAGATAAAAAAAACGTGTTTGAGATTCGCTATATAATAACCCTCTTTTCCTTTTTTATGTATTTAATATATTGATTGCACTATATATAATATGTTATTATTACTATATAATACATTGGTTGTTGTACCGTACAATAATTATCGTCAAAGAATAATTTAGTCTATTATCGAGTTTTTCTATTATTATAAACACAATTTTTAATAAAATATATTAGATTTAGTTTTGCTTGTAAGTAAATGTTACAACTGTATTCGTCAATTTTGCTTCAGCGTTTGCTTTGAAAGTTAATATTGTTTTACATATTAAAATAATGTGCAGATTTTTAGAGATATATGTAACGATCGAGTTAACAAAGTTTTATCGTGTCTTAATATTGGATCTTTTGCTTTTTTGCGCTGAGATAATATTATATAATTATATTTACAAGTACTCTAATTAGATCATGAAAAAAAGTTGTAAGTTTGCATAATTATTATAAAGTATTATTATAAATTAATAATTATTATAAAGTTATTATAAAATAATTATTACAAATGCTTATAAAGTGAAATAATATATTTTGAAAAATAAGAAAAGTTTAAAAAGGCGCGCACGTATGAAAGAAGCTGGGCGCACAGCTATAACTCATAAATATCTTCTCAATGCAACTACATTAAGAATTCCATAGCCAAAGAGACTTTATGTGACGCGGTAAATAGCTTTATACATATACAAGAACATTAAAATTGGAGGACTAGAATGTTAAGTATTCTTTGAAGCTATTTGAATGCTAAAATAGTAACAATGAACTGAAATTACTCTGTCTGAAGTTTTCTTCTCTATACAGACTTCTGCAAAATAAAGATCCTACTACTTAATTCTTATTTCACAGTCTGTTTGTTTTCTCAAAAGTAACTTTTTTTCTTAGAAAATGTAGTGAATATTATGCCATTTGCAATTCGTAAATGCAAATCGTAAACTTGATATACTGCACTAATGATATTTTGATAATTTTAAATATTTTAATTTTAACTACTTTGTCTCCGAAAATTCTTAAATCTCTTGATATAATGGTGTAGATATGATAAAAATGCCTCTTTTTAAAAGCGAATTTTACTTCGCGAAAAATTTAACTTCGAAACCGGCAAGTGACCGACCACTCGCGTATACGCTGCATGCTTTTCCATGACAAAGCGCTTCCCTAGTTCAAGTTTTAAAAGACTCTACTCTACTCTTCTGCTTGGACGTGGTACATTTGCAAGAGATTGGCCCGACTCGAGTGGTTCGTGTTAGTTGTGCCGTATACATTCTAAAGGATAGACTTTTTAGAAATTAGAATTTACTGGCACTCATGCGCCTAGTTGGATGCTTATCCTGCGTCCATCCTTAAGGGATATCGTTCTTATTGATCCTTTACGACGTGCCCATCGCCCATATCTTAATCTTCCAATCCTCAGTCCTACATTCCCTTTAGCCCGTTCCACGCTTCGTCTGCTTCAATCGTCTTCGCCGGCTTTTGATATCGAATCTGTCGCCCGTGTACCAGTCAATCTTCCACCAAATGCATGAGATTTTTACATCGATAGAGAATGTTGACTTATGATACACATTACGAAGGAAAGAGCAGATAAATTTATTATTTTTTTAAAATAAAACATATTGCGTAAGAATTGCCAATTGTATACGCAGCATAAACTATCGATTGAAATTATTATTATTTCTATGCTTGCTATAAGCGCTAGAGAAAGATTAACTTTGAGAAAATGACGATAATAAGCTCTAGTTGTGTCAAATAATAATACAATGAGTTTTAAATTCATATCCTGACAATATAAAATGTAATATAAAGGAAAATTATTTATATAAATAAACTTTTCTACATCTGTTCTGTATCTATTTTTTAACACTTTATGTTGTGGTCGTATATTAAAGTTTCGAAAAAATATCCAGAGTTAAGTATATAATAAATTGATTCTAACATCTGACGTTTTGCGAGTAATTTTCTACTTGTTTATCAGAAACTGCCAAGGCTACGTTTTACAGCAGAATAAGGCACTGACTGTAAAGGATGGGCACTGATTACTGCCAGACTTTCTCTTAATGATGAAGGATAGCCTGAGCTTGCCTATATATGTCTAATCTCTAACAAAACTACAACGAGCTATGTATTGAATTGTATATTCGAACAAAAATAGTGTTTTAAAAACGCATTACTTTGTACTCGATTCGCTTGATTAATTAATGTTTCTATTCAAAGAACAAAGGAACAAGAAGTTTTCAAGTTTATAGTATTTCCGAATTTCCTTATAGTACAAAGATTTATTGATAATTTAAAATGATGAGATAGATTATATAAGACTATCAGTTGTATACCCAATTCTTAAGATGCTTTTATTTTTAAAATTTATGCCATTTTCGCGATAGCTGATTCAATTTAATTAGTTTAATTTAGTCGCCGTCCCGAACATGAATGTTTGTTCGCTGTTTCTGTCCGTTTGGCGGATTCTGGCCATATTCTGAGTTCTCGAGGATGCAACATCCACAAGCATCGGCGGCTGTATAATCACAGATAAGACAGAAACACTGGAAATGTATATATCGATCCCTCTGTCGATAAGGGTATCCTCCAGCTAGTCCAGCTTCTGTGCTCAGCTTCACGATTTGCCGCTGCTCACGCTATAGCCTGAGATAGACAGAGAATCCGAACCCAGGTTTTGTTCTCTCCGGGATCGATCGTACGCTTCGAAGTCGTCCTTTATCCAGGAAGGGAAAGGACCTGGTAATGAAGGCGGGCGGGTGACTACCACCCCGTCCTTCGTTTACCCGTTTCTCTTCTCACCGTTGTCTCCTTTCGGTCACCCATTCCGATATACCCGTTCGTACTGCCACCGCCGACGCTGCCAGAATCCCTTTCAACGTACGCGCGCGCGCGCGCGATTCTTCACAAACTTCCCAGAGTAAACTTTACCTCACCGATCGTTCTCGTCGGCCTTACGTTAGAGAAAAAAGATGTGAAAGATACTGCATTTTTTTCACAGTATTAATGTCCAAATATTCCACCATTCAATCGCGATTTTATCGTTAATAGGAAATTTTTGCGTCATCGTATTTCAAACACGATAAACTTCTGGAGATCTACATTTAGCGTTAAATAAATATATATAACTGTTGTCTTTTAATGTAGAAATTGCACATTAATATTTACTTTACACACGTTCGATGCAAGATTGATTTGCATTTATCGAATCCCACAAACAAACTATTTTGAAAAACCTCGAGTATATCGGTCTTCTCAAAATGTGAGCTATCGTCAATCGTGAAATACGATGTATTTCAATAAGAATCTCTTGAGAAATTTTGAATCGGACTATAATGGCAACGATTTATCGACAAGCTCAGCTCAGGAGTTAAAGCTGACGACGGCGTGTTAACCTAAATTACGTTGATCAAGACTAACATAGCGGTCACGATGATGGGACCATCGATAATGTTTTGTCTTAAACGTATTACTATTACATCATTTTGCTTTATACTCTTTATAGCGTACCGATGCGGCTCACATTATACCGCATTTAAAAATTTGAAATTACTAAAAAAATCTATTAAAATAATAATAAACAGACGCAATGTACAAGACGATGTAACAAAATGTAAATTATATGTTCTACCTTACGTTTTTATATTATATGTCATCCTCAGTACATTATGCTGTAATTTACGACCAACAATTGCATTAAATCTCCAACCGTTCCGTAAAGAGAGCCCACGTATGGCTGCCATAAATCATAGCTCGCCCTAAGCATCGAAACAGAAAGATTTCTCAGCAATAATCAATGATAAGAACGTACTTGCTACACCCGCTATTCTTCTGCCAGGTCTGTCAGGAATTGAAATTGAAACGGGTCGACAGAGCATGGTCAGGTTATACGTGACTGCTCGAACTAAGCGAAATTCGATCATCATGCGAGGAGAAGGTAGATTGGATGATTCCGCTATAAGGCAAGAGAGCGAGGGTTGGACGGGGAAAGACTTCTGCCTTGCTCGTCGGAAATGGGTAGCGGTAAAGGAAGAAGGATCAATGAGGGGAAGAGACGAGCGGGCCAAGATACACCATACACCACACCAAGTCCAACTTGGCAATTGACTCCAGAAATCGAAGACGATCGGATTGCAGAATCCGTGAAAATAGCACGTTGATCGCGAATTCGTGCGTAAGAACATCGAGATAATGTGAATTCTAAAAGAATATACTCAAGCTCTTTCTCTTTCTCTTTCTCGTTCTTTTACCTGCACCTGCACAATCATGAACGGCAGAGAGTTCGTGTAGCAAGTGAAGACGGAACATTGCCTGCCTTCGGAAGCGTTTTAAAAAGGAAATCATAGAACGCGCGATTTCAAATGGACCTGCTTGTAACCTTTGAGGTGGTACGAGCCATTATTGTATAATACTTCTCGAGTTATACTATATACTATACGACGAGCAATTATTCAAATTACTCGGAAGAATACTCCGGTACCATAGAGTTGTTGAAACGATAACTCTTGAGTTAAGTTTTCAAAGAATCGCTTGGTCGTAAAGGTGGTATTAAGAATAATATTCATCGCCTTGTTAATTAGAGAAATAATTGTTCCGTATGATACAAGATAACAGCTCTTTGGCAGACAGCTCGCTTTGGCTTTTTAAAGCAGAAATTACTGCAAAGCAATAATTGAATACAACCAGGATAGATTCGCGATAATGATAGCTGATATTGCTGTCATAAGAATTATAATGTTCCTTAGACGTCGTTTAAGCTTGTCTTGTTCTTCTATCTATCTTACCACAAGCGGGTTTAATCTGCATCTTACATGAGTATCGTGGGTCGTGACTGGTAAATCAGCACTGTAGGCGATGCGACGGAAATTGAACATTATCCATTTTATAGCTATACAAATACTTGTTACGTGACTCGCAAATGCTATTAATCGTATCACGTAATTTGTCATCATGGACACTGTTTTCCGATTCAATTTACCGCGACATGTAAATCTAAAGGTGCTTGGAATTACACGATACTTCTCGTTGGATCGTAATCGAACTGATGCGCGCACGATTCCCATAATTCTCTTTCGTTTCTTTTCATTCTCCTTCATTATATTATTTATCTGAATTGAGTATCTCTCGTACTAGCAAATGATTCTCTATCGATATTCCAGAGTTTAGCAATTGTTGCAGCGTCAAATTTCGGGATGATCATAAAGAGTGAGAAAGCACGAAGTTGAGTAAATCATTCTTATGGAACATTCACGATATTGTTCTTTTTCCAAAGGTATAAAAGTTCAATTCGATAGATGATTCGAACAAGTCTCTGTTAAGAAAAATCTATCTTTTTTTCCGTATAGTTTTGAGTGATTTAATTAGAAATTGTGAACTATCAGTCGAACGCCGATGTTACTGATCGATACTTTATCGACATATTGAATTCATATATTGTCCGGATATTATACCGTATTAATTACTGTTACAAACGCTCGGTGCTCCACGTGTGGTAATGCGCACATCACGCGCAATCACATCAAGTAACGTAATTATTGTTACGGATGTCGTTGGTACATCAATACGATATGACATGTCCGCGCCCCTATCTATTGCAATATGGTTTTGCAATTATCGTTAATGGTATTTGGATATTATACGTATTGTATGTTTTACGGCGGTGTGCACATACTCGTTTTTGTTAACTTGGTTAACATTATATTCGACATGACCGATTAAACAGCGCATAATTGGAACGAACATGTAGAGAATCAATCTTGGCGAATTTAGTCGTGCGCAATTTATATAGATCTATATTATAGATCTACAATTATAAATCCGTTTATTTGCTTTGGAGAAAGCGAGGAAGAACATGGAGTTGATTTATCATCTGCATCGATATGGAAGTGAATTCTATCGCAAATTTGCCGTGAATATTTTGTACTCTTAAGCTATATTTTTACACATCGCTACACTATCCTGTTACGGTTATATTTATTTAATAAAATAACATTATCTCGTACATGATACTGGTACCATAATTGCCTATTTGATTTCGATAACGCTTAATAAGCGACATCGTAATCCTGTAATTAAACTACGTTACATTAAAAAATAATATGGACGTGCATTATAGTTTGTAATTAAAATGCATTGCAGTTTGTAATAAAAGAGTTCAGCGGCACAATACGTATAACATGATTAAATCAATATTTACACACGTTCTAATTACAGAGAAAAGCCACTTTGTAAGAGATAGTAATCTATTTAATTTTTGTGCGGATCAAATGTAATTTTATATATCATGTAGGAAGAATACTATGTATATTTTTGTATACGATATTAGTATACAATGTAGTCTTTTATAATATTTAGAAACATCCCTAGGTCCTATGTAATATTTTGGGACATGTTATGTCTACCGGGACGGGCATGGACATGGAGGTCGCATCGTGACGAAGTGCAAGAGGAAACGATCGAAGAAGAAAGAAGAGGAGAAAATGGGTTATGCAGCCGAAAGATTGGTCGACATACCAGGTCAGTGGTTTTACTGTTCTGACTCAAATTCCTTATCGCTTTCTTTACATATTGCTCAGCTTTCTTCCGTGAGTTCGCCATAGTTGCGGTAACTATCGAAATGAAAAAGGATGGCACCGAAGAATCAAAGCGTAGCATACAGTAAGCAAAAGTTCTTTCTTCCTTTAGTCCAACAAAATATTTACCGGCGGCGATTCGAGACTTGGATTCGAGAAGTAAAGTAAAATTTGTTCCCAAAGAAAACGACGGGAGATATTGTAGCCGCGAGCGAATTCTTCAAGGATTGTGTAGCAGTTTGTTGATTCAGTGACAAGTCTTGACGATCAAAGGCAGATTGACCATAAGACCAACTTGGGAAATTCCCCCCCCCCCCCGAGGGGTGCGATATTGAATACATATCGTTCGATATAGTGGTACTTTAAAAAGAGTAAACAAAAAAAGTTAAATGCAGAGCTATAAAGAATACTGTACCATAATTTAAAATTACATTTACATTTTTGTTCTATCTTAGATTTATTTATGAAATTTGTTCTTCCTGACAAAGAGAAGAAAAGATTCATAAATAAATTTTTAATTGACGTATTTTCTGATATTCTTTTCTGTCATTCTAGAAGATATTGGACGCTCTTGGACTTTTGTACGACGCCGACGGGATGTTTCTCTGGCGCAGAGTGCAATAAGATTATGTGATTACTGAAAACGCTACGTCATGAGTCCCATTTCTACAGACTAGCACGCAGGTATGCCTAATTCGTTTAAGTAAATAACTGTGAGTGAAACTCGAGGCTAATGAGAAAAGTTAGAAATGCCGCGGCAAGGTGGTATCTAACAATATTTTGCGTAAATTAAACTCTCAGCTTTCTCTCCCCGATATAAACTACTGCCTTAAGGAAATGTATAAGTGGCGTGTCGCGGACGCAATTTAACTTTAACAAGCACATTGAATAAATAATTAGATCTGGATGCGTAATTAAAGCCGGCCGGATCGTCGCGCATGGAATATCCGCGATTTCAGGCGTTTGTTTAAATTTTAATTAAGCGCTCGATTAGTTGTTAATTATTGCACGGTTAATTGGCGATCTGAACGATAATTTTGGTTCTTTACGATAAATACATGCTGTAACCCATTTTATCCATGATTAGGTAGGGAAGTTGGTAAATTATAAAAAATGGAAATTCAATATGGATGGAAATTCGATAAATTAGAAGCTAGAGCTACATAAGCTACAAGTGCTACATACTTTTCCTCTCTTCGTCGCTCTGTCTCGCGTGTTCATCATCGTCCTCCAACATTCATATCGAATTCGATCGACTATGTCAGATCTGCATAATTGATGGGCTTTTTACTAAACCTAGTTATTTCCGTTCAGCCGATCGAGGCGTCGCGGTCGTAACGCCTGATAATCAGTCTTTTGCATTCTTAAAGCTCCGGTTGAGTGCCTCTCGCTTCAAATTCCTTGCTGGCATGTGATCCGCACCTTGAATAGGGCACTTGCTGCTTTCTAACATTCGACGAAGAGTTTCCGACGCATTACGATTCCACGAGAGCAGAGTACGAATCTAGAGCGACCGAGTTATATCATTCGTCTCTTAGCTTCTAAATTTCTAACCAGCTGTTATCTTTCTACGTTTCTTCTCCTATTTTTGCCTCTCTAGTTACTTTAGGCTATATTTATTTAATAGTAAAAATATCATTCCGAAGGATATATAACTTGGTCAAGGAAATGCGTGTTGCCTCCACGTAGCGAGCTAATAAAAATATGAAGACTGTTTTCGCAGACGGTATAACAAAGATGAATATTAGAAATTAACGTGAAAACGTACTTACGACCGATTACGCTGAGAGAAACCTACGATAAAAATATGGTAAACTGAAAGTGCAAAGTGATGTACAAAATATTTTTCTGACCTTATAACGTTTCGAATATAATTAAAATAACCAGTTAGTAGGAGCAGAGAATCATATCTAAATAGGATTAAAAAGTCAATGAAATTACGAATTACGAACTGACCGTTCTTCGTTCTACCATATTGTATCAAAGAAAGATATTACTCTAATTCTCATTCTTCTAACATACTCCCATTTATGTTCAAAACATGATACTCGATAAAGTCGATTGTTTATATTTATAAGACAAGCAAAATGATAAAAAATGACAGAAGCTCTAACTACTTGTCATAATGTACCATAATCTATGCGATTTATGAATCTCTATAGCACGAGTGTACTATTAGTGCATGAGTATGATTGCGAAATACAAAGCAGCGGAATGATCGCGCATGGCCGAAATTCTGCGAAAACCGCTACGCATTCTCGTAGAATACGACGGAGCACGATTCTCGTAAAAGCTCAGAATCCCGTTTTCTCGGTACTTCTCCCTGGCTATTTTCCCTCCATTAGTTCACGGCTATATACACCCACCTGCCTCGTGCAAATCTGAATCCATAATGTAATCCATTCCACGGATGGAACGGCGCGGCGCGGCGCAGCGCGGCGTTTCCTCGCGGCTAATAATGCACCTCCTTTCGCAATATCGTATCTCGATTACTAGCTGCCACTTATACTTTCGTGTTCCACGCGGCAGCTATTAATCTATCTATCTACGGTTCCTTTCTCGCTTCGGTTCCTCGCAACTCTTTCTCACCCGCCGCGCCGCGCTACGTTGCGCCGCGCACCGTGCCGCTCGATACATCCGCCAATCGCTCGGCAAATGTGCGGTACACTTGGTGAACTCACGTAAAGCGGAAGCTACGGCTACCCTCCGTCCCTTGCAGCACGCAAGATCGCTGCCCCCGGATATCGTGTGCACTCGGATACCGACACGAACGAACGGCATTTTAGAGCGCATCGCGCAAACCTGTCTGCGGTAGACGGTAGTTGGTCGGACGAACGCAATACACGAGAGCACGATGACGATGAACTAGGGCGGGCGTGATCTTATTAAAAAATATCCTTCTACGCCGGATGAGATGCAGCTATCACGATGCGAAGCTACTCGTCGCGACGCGACGCGACGCAAAGAAAGGCGACGAGGCAGCGACCTCGTCCCTCAATGGAACAAGGATACCGAATGCCTCTTGTCTTGGAAATTTTTTAATAAAGTACGCTGCAGCGATATGACGTTCCCGCCCGCGCCGTCCACGTACCAAAGACACGATGAGCCGTGCGTCACCGCGAATTACTCTGGAATTGCTTACGAGTCGCGTTGCCGTGAAATGCATCTCTGGCGGTGAATGACGGCCAAGAAGCTTAAGGCCGCTGTCACGTCGCTGCAACGTTGACGCCGTGGATTTGCAGAGGGAAAACTAATGTTTTCTGTCTCATCGCGTTTATACAGATTTCACGTGGGTGCACGTGTCACTTAAGCTTTAAATCTCGGTTGGGGTATTCTCGACCGCAATGATTTCCATCAATAATCCATTGCCTACGGAAATATATACTGCTCATGTTATTTCTCTTTGACAAAATATTCAAAGATTCGGTATACATATAAAAATGTTGTTCAAACGCGGCATTTTCATCCTCATTGACTCTCTTGAGGCAAATACTGAAAAAAATTCCATTTTCCTACAATTTGAATTTGCCAGACAAATTGAATTATCATGCATCTGTATTAGAAATTTAATAACATAATACATGAATGTATGTATAATATAATCTGTGGAAAATAATTGTGGAATACAATTACTGTTCATAGAATGCTTTATTCTTAAACAAATATATCTTCAAATGCTTTCGTTCCGGCATATTAAAGAATATAAACTTCGTGAACTCGAAAGTTATGAAGTCTTCATCATCTATGGAAGTAGATTAAAACTTTTAAGTTTACCGACGTAATCAGGATGACTACTTGAGCATGCTCGTACTCCGGTCGACGAGACTGAAGAGCGCTCTTGAAAATTCGAGAACTTATTCGAGAGCATAAGTATCAGCGCGATTTACTCTTGTAATAGCAAAAAAATAGTCGGAACAAATATTGTATGGCAAATTTTTTAGTGCGACATATACTTTGAAAATGTGCAAGTGGATGATATAACAAAGTTATAATATTCTATACTGAAATAGGTATACAATAACTAGATTTGCTCAACTAATTGTAAGATAAGAATTATCATGATAAAGAGAAAGCTATTTGCGATAAACAAATAGATCACCATTACTTTTTATATAATATGTTAATTTAGAATTATTAAATTAAAATCATTTTTTCATATATTTCTTTCCTATGTCGTGGTTGTCACAAAATTCCTTATCTGAAAAATGGCTGTTTTTGCACTCATAGCTTCAACTTAAAATAAAATACAGAATCTGGTATCCAATTGCAAAAAAATATACAAAACAATGTTTTTTTTATAATTTGTATATTGTGTTAAAAAACGAATTATGAGTGAACAAAAAATATCTTAATTTTTTTACTTTTACACTTTATTAATAATTAGGTACTTATATTCCTTGTTCTTAGTAGTTTTACTATTTTATTTACATCATCTACATAGCTTTGAATACAGAAAAGAAAATAAAGAGAACGATAAGATATAAAAATACAAATATGCTAAAATACTCCAACAAAGTTGGTAACTTGGAAAATAGAGAATTTTTCAATATCAAAGAAATGATCAAACCAATTATAAGAAAGAAGATAGGCATATAAAATAATGTTTTTCTTTAATTTGTAATAATATTCAACAATATTGTTATTTAACATTATGTATCAAGTAAATTATATCATCATCATTGAAATAACGAAGCAGATTGGAGTTTGACCTCGATATTGCGAGCAATGGAATATATGGTTGCTTGGCGGAAAACTTTTTAATGCACAAGGTTTTTTTTAGCATACGAGCTTTTTAGCCTGAAGCAATGCAACGTTATATCTACTATGTTATAATAAACTAGAAATTATTTATAAACACAATACCTGACAAAACCGCACGTTAGCTACATAAAATTTACTTTCGTAAGATAATGTAGAAATTTGTGTATTACGAAATTATGAAATTATTCGCTTGGGAGAATATACCTATTGTAAAGATGATAAAATAGTAATCAAATATTTCTTTGTACAAAAATAGTAAGAGCTAATAACAATACATACAAAAATATATTTAATCATTAAGTTAATTTATTCGCGATTATTCATAATTGTAGTTTGGTCTATCATCGATGAAATAAGTATATAAAATAATAATAGATCAGATTCACAGAAAATTGCCATAAGAAAGCTGAATTTGATGAAACAAACCTCATGTTAATCCTAATAAGTTTAAATTGCGTGTGACTGGCTAAGATATCCTTGTACAAAATAAAGTATAAGTAACAAGTATGGTAATTTAAAAAGTACCTCGCGTCAAATTTTTATTTAAAAAGGAATGATCCGAGCGTAAATCCGTTTTACGTACCATTATGCTCGAAAGGGAATAAGTGTGAACAAAAGAGAAAAGTGAAAGAGAGATATAAAGCACAATGCATAAAGCAAAATATATACAAACGAAGTAAACTTAACAGGAAGAGAAAGAGAATACACGTGTAGATTAATCAGTCGGTTGATTGTAACATTCGCCAAATGAATTACCCTCATCTCTCCATTTCATCCTCTTTGTACTTGCAACCGCAGTTTTCTCTGATCCAACTTTTTTTAAGCTTGCAAGCTTCGGTCGGCTTTCAATATCAACCTCCGACTCGATTGGCGCTCTTTAGCCTTTTGATCGTTCGTACCCTGCCCACGACAAAGGCGGTTGTCCACATGTTCTCGCCCTGACGTATGGCTGACTCGACCTCGATTTCACTACTGGCACTCACCGACGGTCACGTAGTACGGACTTAATATGGCAATACGTGGCAGCGTATCGATTTAATTTTCAGAGCAAACCGCGTGCTGATTGCTTCGTGAAATTTAATGCCATCTGTCGATGTTAGGATCCGAAGTATACCAGTATGCGACGCGAAAGAGTTGACTATGCGTAGAATGTGTAAAACATACATCATCGTGCGATGTATATCATTCAGAAGATGTTTTGCACCCCAATAGTGACAGATATTGCATTATGTATGTATATTTATGATTTTTTATATCTTGTTATAAGATATACTCTTTCTAGATCAGGCATTATAGCGTTATAACATTATTGCTGTAGCCTGGTCTTGATCTATACTTATTACGGATTCAATAAAGCTATTAATATTATTGTTATATATATATATATATATATATATATATAGATAGATATAGCTCAACATTAAATATTATAATTAAAACATAATTTTCAACGAGATCTCAAACTGATGCAATGCATCTAACAATAAGTAGTTTAAATTATAGTGCTTTTATTTCTGCAATTAATTTATTTAATAAAATCACAAGATGTCGTGCGCACTATTTGTGATGTCTTTAGTCAGTCTCCGGACAACATCGGGTTGCGCTTAAATATGGCAGCAAACGGACAGAAAAATAATGCTCGAAGAGACAGAGAAATAAGAAACAACTATACCACGAATAATGTAGGAGCATCCTGTATTCCAGGATCGTAAGAATAAGAAGGAAAGAAGTATTGGTGAAGCTAAGCCAAGAGCTAAGCACCGTATTCGCTGCCATTCTTCATTATTCCTTCTGGCACACCCCACTACGGCACACCTTTCGTACATCCCAACTCAAGTCTGAGATATTTCGATTAACGCTGCCGCTAAACGCAATTATCTCGCCGATTAGCAGCCGAGATCGCTTCTTCTAACGACCAGCGAGTTGTCGGATGTCGATTTTAACCGAAATCTATAATTTACAGGATAACCACGTAATCTAAATCGAGATAGCGTTGATTTCGAATGCTTAAGTATCTCTTCCGCATTCCGTTTGCTGAGAAATTAATGATATTCCCACATTCTAAATTAATCACGCGGGTAATGGTTTATTCTTAACGATGCTATACTACATAATTAATGAAAATGATTTACAAATTATGTATTAGTTATCATGATCAATTGAAGAATATTTATATTAAAAATGAAGCAAATTAATATTTTTCCATTAAATTATCTTCGATAAATTAATATCGAGTGCTTCAGAGATTTCAATATAACAAAAAATAGAATTAATTATAGCTAAAATAACGCTAAGTATAAAAATAATAAAAACATTCGCGTTTCATATTTCTTCATGTTATATTAGCATAACAGTTATTTTGAAAACACTTTAAAGAGAAAATATATCTCGAGAACAACACTTTTGTAAGAAATGTGGAGAATTATTTAAAAACGGCAAGTTTTGTCTCATATGTATGTGATTTACGCGCAGATTTCCTTTTCCTTCATTCCTTTTTCCTTAGGCTGGTGAATTCTTCTTGTATCGTCTATCAAACCTGGATTATATCCAAGATGTAGATTATATGAGGAATATTTATTTCAAAGAATTATTGTGTTTGCATGTCTTTCTACTCGGTCGAATCGCTATCGTTCTCCAAATTAGGTGGAGTAAATAAAAAAGTCTGAAATACTGAACCAAAGAGCTGCTAATTTAGCGCTTAGAACACGCCGGGCAATTAGACCAAGCAGTTTAGTGATTTACTTCGGAAAAGATTTCACGCGCCGTTAGCACTTTATCAAGATACTTACTCTTGGTAGAGTGTCCGATTAAACGCGTTTAATGAAGCATCGATAACATACTATTTATAATGAGAAAAGCCGTAAAAGAAGAAAAAAAATTATCCTTTTAATAGAATCGAAAACTGAGAACTGCAACGACGATACAACGACGATGCAAAGTGATTGAATCGGGTCACGGCTTCAAGACCCGTTGGAATTTTATTTCTCTGCTCTTTCCGATCTTCCTGAGCATAGCAAGCTTCTATTGACGCCAGAGAATTTTCAAATGCGTAGCATTTCGAAATAAACAAATCGTGTTTAAAAGTCATCTGTGTCCAAAGCTTAGTTAATATCTCTGAAACGTTTCGGATTTTGAGCCAACTATTCTCGTCCCACGCACGATTCTTTTTATAATTGCACGAAGCTAGTATACGAGCTTTTGTATGTTCCAAGTGCCAAACAATGACATAACATATTTTGTTATTCAGTTTGCGCTTTATGATTTCGAGAGAGAACATTCTCGCAATATGAAGTGACAAGACATCTACTTATTATTTATTATTAGAAGAAATTATGAAAGTTTGCGATTTAATAATCTGCATGTAGATTGGTAATCATCAGACTCTCAAGTGAATATATTTGTACAATCGATATCCATATTTCTTTACTGCGAAATTATAATTTTCTAAAATAATATTCGTGCACGCGATGAAACATCAATGCTGTAATGTAATAACATAAATGTGTGTATAAATGTCTACAAACTTGGCGAAATTTCAGCAAAAATGGATTTATTTGTGTTATGTGCTTTTTTAATCTTTTAAATATAAATTTATAAAGAAACGCTAATTATAGCGCAAATGGTTCATATATTTCATAGGAAATAGCTTAACATGCGGGGCATATTTTATGGCGCAAGATAGCAAGTTGCATATGTTTATACGGAATGCATTTGGGAGTGATTCTCGAAATTGCTCTTTTGGGAAGTAACGCAATCCCGAGGTAGGAACTTTCGGTTTCGTGCATCCCTTGAATTCCATGAAAGTTTTATAAAGTAACGTCATAGGTAGAACGATATTGGCGCGAGGAATGCAGATACAATAGAAGAGGATAAGATTTGTATCTTATCGACAATCTGAGAAACTTTGACAAGTATCTCGCAAAATACGGCATGTCGAAATGCGAATTATTCGTAAGCGTTTCTAATCGCAATCGCTATTTCTCGGTTCCTATCATTGTTTGCTTGTAGAAATAGATAAAATTGTGTCAAAGCAAAGAAATACGTATACATTCACATTAATTAAAATTTTTTTTTCTATATTGAAACTAAAAAGAAATAACATCACAAATATAAACTATATAAATTATACTTAGTAACAATCATTTTTTATCTCCTTAACAATGGTATTAACTTCGAAATTATTTATTAACAACAATTTGAAGATATTATGCGTTCAGCATGTGTACTAAAACTTTATGAAAAAAATAATAATAATAAAACTTTATACAACTATTTTAGAACAAAATCTACAATTTGGGAATCTCATTATTGTTCTAAGCAATTTTAAGAATAAATATACAGCATTCATGCGTGTATCCTTTGAACTTTTAGATCTGATGAAATGTCAAATAGCTAGGTCATCACACACGAATGATGATGAGATTCCTATAAGACTCTATACAATCTTCTGGATAATTTTATATTTAGTAATAGTGTCTCTCAAGCAGACGGAATAAATTTGCTTGGGCGTTATCTTGAGATTTATTCACTTCATGTAGTACTAGACAATATTAGTACCGCCCAACGTTATAATAATATATATTATATGTAACCAAGCAAAGAAAGTGCTATCATTAAGAAAATATAGAGACGTCTCAGATACGTCGCAACTCTTTTATTTAAATAATCTGGATTATTTTTTGTTTAGAAAAACAGCTTGTTTCATAATTTCCTAAAAAGATTCTTATGAGAAAACAATGTATATATAGATAAAAATTATATTTTGCGGGACTTTTAATTATTTAGTAGCTATATGCTTATAACTATTAAATATAAGAATATACATATATTTAATAAATAAATAAATATATATACATGTATCTTGAAGAAATGTTATTTCTTACGTAAAATTCTGAAAGAGGATTTTATGCTGCTTATGTTGTAACATGTAAACTTCCATGTACTTTTAATAATTCACTAAAACGATATAAAATGCAGCAAAATGCTTCGTGAAGTTAACTTTTCCTACGACCGAAGCTCTAGTGCTTTTTACGCGGAATGTCGTCACACATGCATCGAGATGCAATTAGTATGAACTCTTATGCGTTAAACTAACCAAGGCTAGTTAAACATATTAAAAGATTGATGGTTGCTTTAACACGCAAAATTAGCCCCATTAGTATCCATTCATGAATGTCATTTTACAAACTTTATGAAATATTAATAATTCTCGCTATTTCCCTAGGCAAATATATTTAGATGTTATATGTATAAGAACAATGTTTCTCACATGTTTTATACGTGAGTAATGTACGTGCAGGTATTAAGAATCATAAAAAATAATGTTTTTTAAAAAAGGAACGCTGTTATCAAGCCACACAGTAATTAAATCAATCAAAATTTATAATTTATTAATCAACATGCTATAAGAAAAATATTAGTAAAGCAGTTTGAACATAAACTTACTTTTAATCCCTAAAGTATTTCTGGTACTGGAAAAATTTACAATTATAACTAAGCGTTATCTATTTAAAACTTTCGTATTTTCTGCTTCCTTGAACTATTCAACTTTTCAACGCACTCTTCCAGTTTACTTAATAAGCGACAAACCGAGATGTTCTTATTTCCCTGACAATTAAATTTCTATATGCGGCAGTATATGGAACAAATTCAGCATTTATGTCTTTCACTTGTGTATTTTTATCCGCATAAATCAATTTTACTTACACGTGTGGTTCAGGATGGAATGATATTTCAATAAATTTCAATGCTATAAAAGAATTTGTTACAGTAATGTTGTAGCAGCATTATTATTGGTATTTTCTCTAAAAATGTTTTGTTTTAATATAATAATATGAATGTAAAGCATTTCATGTATAATGATTAATGATACAAAAATAAAGTGGAAATCGAAGACTTTTTAGTCAATCATTGCGTCCTTATATTTGTAGAAGTAAATGTGTTAAAAAGCAACAATGATGTAATCCGATTTTGACTTTACAAAGCGATTTGCATTCTTGCCTAGTCGTATAAAAAGCTACGTAGAATCCATTTGGTGATTGATTTTGCGTCTGTACTTCTAAATACGAATAAATTTGCTTACAAATGAATGAGTCAACCAAATGACTTTATTCGTAAATATATTTACGATCCGTTTATAGCCATGATAAAAAATTGCGTAGAAAATTTCAACAAATTGACATTATGATTAAATCAGAGCGTCACATTAATGCGTTTGTTTTTTCTAGAATCTATCTTATAATTTATACACACGAATATTAATCTTTTAGACAATATATGGAGAATCTCAACTACAAAGCTTTGTGATTATCAGACTGTTTTTAATTGCGATGCCATTCTTATCTCTCTCGCATCCCGAAAATTATGTACCTATATTTCGATGCCGCTTCGTAACAAAAGAAGAAGAAGAAGAAGAAATTGATAAAAAGATATTTCTTTAAAAATAATATGTCAGTGTATTAAAAATATTAAAATAGAAAGTAAACAAAATCTTTCTGCTTTTTTGCGGTACATTCAAATAAAAGCCACGTACCAAACACGCTGTCGCTTATTAGAGATAATTACAATTCCATTGTAAACGGTAGCTTACACACCGTTGCACGTTGTTCCATCGTTACGGAGCTGCTAAACTAATCGCATTAAAAGACAAGAGTGAGAACTACTTCCTTCCTGAATGTATTCCGTCTAACTCTCTCCCTCTCTGTCTTCTCGCGTACTTTCCCTAACAAATGCAGATACTTCGGAGGATGCTGTAAACTTTGTAAAACGTTTTATAAGTGCTCGCGTTCCGGATGTAGAATATGTCAGAAACAGAACTTAGAATTAATGACTAGATTTTGCCACAGCTTAATTCTTTTTTGATGTTATCTCTACTTATGAACATAATTTTTGTTACTAGTAAATAACTGAAATACGTATGTAAAATGATTCACATTGACGCACAATTTTTTATCAATTCTATTAAATTACATATAGAGGACCATGGAAAAACATCAAAATAATTTTTTGTCAATGTTTTAATTTTACTGCATTGCCGATATTAAGAATATCGATATCTTCTTCATTAAATCTCTCATTAGATAATTTCTATTACTTAGCGTTATTTTAAATATTACTCGATAGAATGTGGTGTACATTTTACAAAATATTTTGTAAATTTATCAATTTGTCCCTATCAATTATCTTCGTCAAAGAAAAACCAACTTTAATTTTTATACCATCCGTGACTGGAAGAACATCCGATTATTTTTCTGGAATACTCTGTATAATGAAACCTCATTCTAATGCAAGACGAAGTGTATTATTTTCTTAGCAGTCGTGCTAAGCTTCGTGAAATAAAGATAAGCGGGTAACAGTGAAGAAGACAAATCGCGCCTTCCATTCGCTCTTGTTAATAGCCGAAGAAGCGTCAATCTAATCGCATTAAAAGATTAAACCGCGATGATTGTGAGTGCGGTCGTCCGCCTCTCCGTTCCAGTCGCGTGGTGCTTGTCGTTCTTCCATTTGTCACCAGTCAGAGAAAAATCCAATGGCAATATCGTCGGTTGAGGGACCTCATGTCGCGTCTTTCGTTGAATGGATGAGAAAGGAGGATGTGAAAGAGAACAAGAAATCGTGGAACAAGATTGTCAGATCCATAATGGTACGTATGTATAGTAGAAAATAGTAGAGCAAAAAGGATAATAGGATGCGCTTAAATAGATGTTCACACGTCACTTGTTCGTCAGAATACTCTCTTGAAAGAAAGTATTAAAAGGGTCTCCTGATACTTAAAGGGTAATAAGTAAAAATAAAAAAGATATATAAAAATCTTATATTTCTATAGTCTTTTAATGATCACGTAATTAAAAAAAAAAGACCTTTTGCCACTGTTTAGAAGACAACTCCGTATCTTTTTTTTTTATGACAAAGATCGAATTAGGTTTGTCGGACTTAACGCTTAGGTTTTTTAGTTTTAAGATAATAATTTAAGACGTGTACTCGGGAACTCATATTGAAACAAGATACATTTGCGACAAGATATATAAGTCAATCCACGACCAAGAACTAAATTTCAGCTCCTTTTGCAACAGGCTATGTCATTTGTAAATCCAACCGATCTTTAAGTGACACATTTCATCCTCGGTCGACATATTCAAGATCTTCATTCATCGCTTGTCATCGCATCTTCCTGACGGGCACGATTTTCGTGCACATAATAATCACTACTATCGTTACGATATGCTGCTTCGAATACCAGGTGAAGAAACTATATTCGCGTGATCGAGTTTACACCTTTCTATCTATATTATCCCGCCAATTTATATATATATATATATATATTTCTTTTTATATTTAATATATAAAAATAATTGTTTTTAATGCAATTAACATTTCTCATCTTAAGCAGATAAACTCTCGAATTACACGTAATGGTTCATCATCATCATTATTACAAGTTATACGGTTTAATGAGGAAAGTACGCAATCAGTTTATTGCTTACCGTTATTAAGCATGGAGTATATTTTATGAAAACATAAAAACAGCTAATGCGTAATGCACATATAAAACACATTTACACATTCTCTCTCTCTCTCTCTCTCTCTCTCTCTCTCTCTCTCTCTCTCTCTCTCTCTCTCTCTCTCTCTCTCTCTCTCTCTCTCTCTCTCTCTCTCTCCCTCTCTCTCTCTCGTATTCGCAAGACGCTGTATAATCCATCGTAGCAATTCGTGTAGCAAGCAAGTTTTGCCACTATACGCCGTAGGAATGTATGGCTCAATTATACCCGCTAATTAGTTCCGTTGGAAGTTTAAGGGTGCATTCAATCATGCGCCAGCGTGTGCAATTATAATAGTACCGAAAGCACTTTTTATCATCTCGTACATTATGTATTTTCCGCAAAAATAGGAAGCTGCAATATAAATGGCAGAAAAACGGCTAATCTTCTAATTTCTCTAACGACAAAAAAAATTCCAAAAATTTATAGAAAACATTCACATATCTTAGAATTATGAAATAATTTAAATAAAACTATAATCTACTATACGCTTTAATATTTCATATCTGTCGGCAATCATTTAGATAATTATAACTGATATAACATTACATTATTTTTTTTTGATTATATTAGAATTCTGAAAAACTTCATGGAAACATTTAGAAAAATGTCCACTGAACAAATGTCTAGTTTATGCAAATGGTATAAAGTAGCAGAAAACGACGCGAATTTCAGCATGTCAGGCCAGTAGACTGAACTGTCGCGCATAGAAATCCAATCCACAGTATCATTTTGTGGCGATCACCGTGAACGGGATTCAAGGGGCTGGGGATAAGGATGGTTTCGCTATTGCATGAAAGGTAACTGGCCTGCTTGGACTTCTCGTCTTACTTTTTTTCTCCTCACGTGTTCACGGCAGAATATACATCGCAAAAATATTCGGATTGGAAATTGGTTATACATTGCTATACGGGATCTTTTTGACTACTCAACCCACCTAGTAATATACGCGGATAAAAAGGATTTTAAAGATATAAAATCCATTCCAAATTATGTACCTTTTTCCTACAGCCTCTCTCAAAAGCTTATGTTTGTTTAATGCTTCATTTTTTATATAACAATCACTCCATTACAAAATATAAATCATCAATCTATATACTTATCGGGATGTTATAAACGTTAATTATTCAAGTCAATATATATATGTATTATTATATATTTGATATACGTATTTTATGAATAATGAAATAAAAAATTGTAATTTATATAATTTCGATACTACTTCATAGGACAATACAATTATTAATTATTAATTATTACAGGAAATAGGATTCATATAGATATAGAGTGTTTATTATAATCAGTGGAGTCAAATATCTGGAAATTAAATTGGATCTGACATTTTTCATAATTGTTTAAAGCAACTGAATTCGAGATCACGTTGCTTTTTTCGCTGTAATAAACCTTCATTCGGTTTAATAATAAAAAGAGATAAATAAATGGTTGAGACTGCAGGTGATATCCGTAATGCCTCAATTTTTCGATTCATTAGAGAAGCCTAATCCGATATATCAACATAATTTAATTTTTTATATCTCTGATACTTTACATATAATTTTAAATTCTTACGTAATTATCTGTGCTTAATATTAGTTTTTATTCAGGTAATTCAGGTTATGTAGTTTAAGTCGAGAGACAACAGTTAATAATTATCAACGTAAAAAAAAAAAAAATCTCGAATTTCGTAACATCGTGACTTACCAAGCATTTAGGATATTCTTCAGCCGGAGCAGGTCTTTTCCATCCGAGTAACGGTGGTATACAAACAAGCGCTGACAATAGCCAGACGAGGGCAATCATGAGTGCCGCTCTAGCCGGTGTTCTTTTCTTCAGATAGTCGACCGCTTGTGTAATGCTCCAAAACCTGTCTAAGCTGATTAGGCACAGATTCATGATACTGGCCGTACACAACAACACGTCCATGGCAGAATGAATGTCACACCACCAATACCCGAAGATCCAGTAACCCATTATCTCATTAGCGAGAGAGAATGGCATAATCACTAGACCGAGGAAGAAGTCCGCTACCGCGAGGCTGGCTATGAACCAATTCTGTATGTTCTTGAGCGCTTTCTCCGTGGCAATGGCGATTATCACCAGCATATTTCCCACGACGATCACGATCATCAGTAGCGTCGCGAGGATAGACGCCAATATAATATGCGGGAGAGTGTATCCCGACGGGTACATACCCTCCAGAACAATGAAAGTCTCGTTATAACTAATATTCCATGGATGACGGAAACTACCGTTGAACGAGTCGTTGAACGAATTGATCGTGTCCTCCATTGTGTCGCTAAAACCGAAGAGCAACCAATCCTTTCCGATCACAACTTCCTCCTCCGTGCTGTTCGATACACCTGTACTCACACTGACACTATCGGTAGTACTGCCTACGCTGTCACCACTTTGTTCACTGCTGTCGCCCTCAATACTTATTCCTACCCTTCTTTCTTCGTCAGTAAATGCAACTTCTCCGCTCTTTGCCGCGTCTACAGTGTTTCTGCCACAAATTCGAGTTTCTGACGTGTGGCCGCAATGATGGGAAGCTTCCTTTCTCGTTACCTCTTGCTTGGGCTTGCCGCCCTCTCTTCCCGTCGTGGTATTACGCTTGTTGCCCTCGATGTGTTTTTCGTTGTTTTTAGCAGCGTTCTTGCTCGGTCCTTTCTCAGCACCACCTCCACCGCTGAAGAGGCGACTAACACGATCACTGGTAGCTGTCGCGGCCAGACGCCGCTGTTGCTTACCGTTCGAGATCGCACGTGTCGGGAGGGCCTCGTTACTCGCAAACGTAGAGCCACCACTGATTGGTCGAGACCACGTCATGTTCCCCTCAAAGACGCTCGTAGACGCCGTTGTCGGACTATCGACGGCGATGGTCATAATGCTGCCGAGAAGCGGCATCACTCGCACCCTCGCCGGGGACTGTAGATGCTATCTCGGTAAGGACGAAGCAGAGGTTGCGGCCGCGCGCGAATAGCAACGTGCCCCGGGTGCCAGCTCGAGTAGCAGCAGCAATAGGAGGGTGGTGGTCTCGTCGCATCTCGAGGCCAAGGGCGTCATGCCCGTTTCAGGATAATGCCATCGTTGTCGAATACGTAAATACTTCCACGCGCGCTCTTCCTCTCGCTCGTCCTCTCGGCTCGTTCTTGTTGAAGCCGTTGTTTATCGTTGGATTATTTTTCCGGCTCAAACAATATATTGATTTGCGAAACCAACTTCGTTGATCGAGCTTGTTCCCACTGTAATCGATGCGTATTTTAAAATGTAAATTACGATAGTACCACACTTAATCGAAAAAATATTTTGACTTAGGAGTCTCTTTCGCTCGAATTGAAAGTCTCGTGATTCTTTGCGCGCGTAATTTTGCAATTTACGCGTGATACTCACGTTTGCATTATTTTTTCCTTAGCGCAGCTAATGCGATTAAATTTCGCTTTTGACAATCGTTAACCGTCTTTTTTTTTTCTCTATTGGACCAAATCTTTTAGAATCTAGTTTAGCTTAAATTTAGCTAATTTCGGCGTAACTGACACCTTCGGTTTCCTGTTGTCGTAACGTTACTTCCGTTACGTCTTCGGTGCCGTGGTCATACTTAGTTGGTCTCTAATTTATTGCTTGCATGAGTCGCGACTCCGTTCCTCGTATTTCCTGCATTCACTGGTCCACAACAGACTTAACACGGACAGAGTGTACAGAGATTTATGGATAGTCCGGTGGGTGACTTAATTAAGAGTATCAAGGTAGATAGAGAAAGTGAAAGAGAAGGATAGATATGAGAGAGAGAGAGAGAGAGAGAGAGAGAGAGAGAGAGAGAGAGAGAAGAGAGAAAGAGAGATAGGCTATAAGAATAAGAGTAAAAAATTGGTCCCCTTTTTTTTACCTTTTCTTTATATTAAGCTTGAGCAGCCTACATAGCCTGGAGGCAAATGAAGCGAGAAAAGTTGTCTTGAGAAAGTGCCGACGATTGTAAGAAAATTTCTCTTTAGGACTAGCACAGATTCTCAAAGTAATTTCACAAGACGACAGCCATTTTAACACGGTCGTGAGACATGATTTTGTCTAAAACTTGATAATTGATTTACGCGCTCGTACGTTTCCTCTTTCGTGACGGAAACGCGATTTCCTCGTTTCACTTCAATTTGCGCTTCTTCTCTCGCTTTCTTTCCTCAAGTCCTACGCGCGGCTCGACGTTGTTTCACTCTAACGATGCCCGCGAGCTAATTAATTATCGCGCCGGGGCTAAAAGGCTAAGCGCTGGATACCCGTACTGCTCCGACCTGCTTTTCGAATACTACAAAATCAGTGAGAAAATCAGAACGACAGAGATTATAGATTGTAGAATTATATACACGTATTTATGATACACCTAATGCGTAATATATGTTATATGTATTAACGCGAGTCCGAAGGTGCTACTCACGAGCCATGTGCATGCCTTATTAATAACTTATGTAAATATACGCGGAATATATTAGCGATTTATCAATTATAGGTAACTAAAAGCGCGTATATATTCTTAATCTAAATTCTATTATTAAATACAAGATACAATATATGCCAAGTTAATTGGTACATGATACGTAGAAACAAGACAGAAGCAAGAGGAAGACGATAGAGAAATATAGTGAGAAAGAACGAGAGAGAGAGAGAGAGAGAGAGAGGGGGGGCCAACAGAGAGAAAAAAATTTAAATGAAGTAAAATCGTCCTTTTGCTTTAAAGAAATCGCGCGCGTTAATATAATATAAGGACTTTCCCGTATGTACACCTATTTACACATTATAGACCTCATTACGCCGCGACGACGTGTCCCGTTTACGTGTCTCTTCTAATCCTCCTTCATACGGCACTAGGTCATTAGATTACGTAGATCCATTCATAAGTTCACTCACGACTTTCACGATCTACGTTTGTCTGTTGTAAAATACTGTAGCTTCGACAACAATAGAGAATTAACGTAAAAATGTCTATTTCATCAATGTCGCCTGTTGGTATCGCAACGAGATGCCATTCGTTGCTTCGGTATATCCAGATTTTCAGTGGTAATTCACGGTATCTGTCGAACCTCCTTCGAATCCTTTCGTTCAAACTATTTCCTGGATTTGGCGGCTCTTGGTGCGGTAAATGGGAAAAGAATCCTTCTCCAATTTCTCCTTACAAACTTGTTTCTATCCGATTTGTGAAGGATGAGATCTTCTCTATCTCGCAACGCGCGTGTAATTCGCAGTAGTCGATAATTCTTAACTTTTTTTTTTCAAGTTGATGCTACTCAGCTGTCTTTGATTCGATCTCCGTTTGACGATCTAACAGTGCTACCTTTTTCTTCGGCTATGACAGTATCGGAGATTTGCCTTTACCAGAGACATTTCGCCTCTGACGGAGCACGTTTTATCTTCTATAAGAATTGTTATTTTTGTGTACGTAAGTTTCCTCGCTCTTCTTCCCGGAGCAAATCTATAAGCCGGTAAGACTGACGTAAAAATCTTCAATCGAATCACGATACCACTATATTCTTAACATCGCGTCTTTAAAACTTATAAAGGTCGTTTTCTTGCCTTTTTTCTGTTTTAAGCACTCCGACAAGCACGGCAAAAACGAAGCTACGAATCGGATACGTTGCAAAATGACATTATCGGGATGAGATTCAATTCGCGCACTAGGACTGGGAGCACGATTGGTCTCATGGGGTCTCCCCAATGCACACGTATAACTTCTCAGTCTTTCAACAGTCAGCACAATTCACTCGAGCGAGTCTGGCTTGCGAGTGGAGGCTTTTCGCATATTTTGTATATCTCGCGAATACTGACTGAGGGATTAATTAACGACAGGCAATACGACAGGCAAAAAGCAGAGGAGAGAAAAAACGAATTTATATTGATATCAATGACACAATCGCGTGGTGGGCTGTCCAGCGGCCAACTCAGTCGACTTCTCAGCACTAATTATAAAGAAGCCTCGATGAAACGTCTCGATCGTCTCGTCCTCGTGTCTCTTCAACACCGTGTGCATGCGTGCGTGCGTGCGAGTAGTTCGAGGTTGTCTCATGGGTGTTTGGAAACGCACTGCAGCCGTGAGGGACGAGCCAGGAACTCGAACTCCCTCTCGTGTCGTTCGGTGGATGGAGGCTCTCGCAGGATGTTGGTGGAGAGAGAGAGAGAGAAAGAGAGAGAGAGAGAGAGAAAGAGAGAGAGAGGGAGGGAGAGAGAGAGAGAGAGAGGGGGGGGGAAGAGAGAGAGAGAGAGAGTGAGAGAATGTACGTGCGCGTATGGCTGTACGTGTATATATATGTGTAACTACGTTTTTGTATGTGGCCGTGTGCCTGCGTGTATCCTGTGTATACGTGTGCATGTATATGTGACGAGGGAGCGTGAGGGAGGGAAAGAGAGCTTGCTTGGCTCACTGGAGGCTGACTGTTGGCCCGACCGATCGCTCCGTCCGACGGTACCAGCGTCGGGGCGCCGTCTAACGGAGTCGTGAAACTTGCGGCGCAAGCGTCGGGACGCGACTAGTCTCCGATAGCACGGTCGCGGACAGTCGACTTTGGACCATCGACCGAACGGTCCGCAATGAAAATATGTTGTTACTCCGATCTTGCCACAAATAACACCACTTCGAATATTCGAATGTTCCATCCTCACACCAACCATTGCTTGATTATTACATTCATCGATGTTGCTACTATTACTATCACCATTTTTAAATCACTGACAATAAGTTTATTGCCTATTATAATGGCTCTTAAGCATTTTATATAACTTTAAAAATGAAATAAATCGTGAAAATGTTTCTATTTATTACGATGATAAATTCTTTAACTTCGTATTGATGATTATAGATATCAGAGAGGTAAAGAAGATATATGTCACTTTCATATATTCAATAACTGTTTCGTTCATCAGTTCTCTCTTGTCAACAGTATTGAGAAACATTTAATTTTTAATAAATCAATCCTCATAAATAACGAGATCTAAATCTATATTTGATCAGTTACAAACTTTCGACGTATCAGCGGAAAATGAGGACAATGGAATAATATATGACGTAAATGACCAAGTAAAGAAATGCTACATAAATAAATATTAAAATAAATAACATGAATAAATATTCCAATGCAAAAATTAATTGCCCCATATTTTACACGATTATGAATACTGTTGTTATTGCGTTATATTAATCTCGAGAGTAATGTACCAGGGAGAAACATAAATCGACGTTTAAATAATGCATGAACAAAAATATAGGATTTACAAAGTTAATGAGTGTATCCTTCTGGAAAGTCATTATTGTCTACAAAAAGTACGACTCATAATGTTACTTTCGATTTACATCTGAACTGAATGTCGATAATTCAATAGTTTTAGAGATGAAAAATGATACAACATATAATTTGCTATAATATAAAAATCATGGCAAAAGATATAATTTTAAAAAACATTACTATCATTTTTTATAATGAAGCAAGATCGCACAGTTTTCTCGCTCAATTAAGCTCATTTAAACGAGGAATGCAATCGTAGACCCTTAATAGCGACATTAAAGCTTCTAACATCTGTAGTCGATTAGATTACTGCTCCTAGAAAGAAAATAATTTCAACGAAGAATGAATGAGGACTTGATACCATTTTACTTTTACGAATGTTATTTAGCTTTGATATCTATGATGTATTTGATATGTAATTATCATTATACATATACGTATATAAGTATTGTTCTTTTTATATTCTACTAATTGTACAACTGATACGAATATGTATAAATGCCTTTTATATTTTGTTCATGTAAACATCTCTGATGTACTGAGATTCTACTATCGGATAACGAAGTATAAATGTGACATTCAAATGCATATATTTTAAGTATAATATATTATATTAAAATAAATCTGAGCTTTGCGTAAGCGTAAATATTTTTTACAATTCAAATTTATCTACTTTGATATACGAATATACTCCATTTCTGCTGATATCAAAACAGATAATGATAGAAAAGAATAGAAAATAACTTTCAAATTTAAAAATTGCAAACTCATGAAAGTGTTTTCATTTTAAACTATACAAGCTCATGTTTTGTGCATTATCTATCGCGAGATATGTTTCTTTACGTCTCACGAAAAGTGCATGCAATCGATTCTCTTATAGGAACAGCACTCGCCGATAATCTTAGTAGCTCATCCGAGCAGAACCTTGATCCTTTCTTATAATCTAATTCCGTTGAAGAAAACTCAGTATTATTTTATCAAATAAATACTGGATTCTTTTACACTCTTCTTTAATAAAAGTTACTTCGATCGCATGACTAGTTCGAAGGAAAGAAAGACCCTTTCCGTTGAAAATGGACAGTCAATAAAAAGATTACCGTCGAAAACTATTATTGAGAAAAATTCGACGACATCTTTCTGCTTCAATAGTACTTCTCTCAACCCGCAGAAGAGACATTTCTTTTTTGCAAAAAAATTACATCTTATTTCAAATGATGACAGGTACTTTTACGTTTGTATGGATATTGAATTTAATTAATTGAAGCTTGTTTCTATGATTTATTCCAACTATTTCTTCTTGCAGAAATGCTTAATTCTTTCAGCAGATCTAAATGCAAATATGAAAGATTCATAAAACTTTCAACGTTTGAAATATTTTTTCATATATTTTATGGTTTCGACGATATTCGCAAGTAATCAAATATCTCGATTTAGCATCGAGGGACTATTCCAATTCCTAAACCTATATATAAACGGATACATCAAATATGCACAAGAAATATGTGTCTCTTATTTTGTAAGTTACCGCATCATATATACAAAACTCATAAAAAAATTGGAAAAGATAAGTCTGACCTTTCTCTTCTTAAAATAGCGCCATTACCATATTTCTTTTAAATCACAGCTGTCATAATCAATAAATCCTGATATCTGATTATTATCACACTTTAACATAACATTTTGTTATTAAATTGCAACGCAAAGACAATCTGTCAATAGATTAATTATAGAACGCATAAGTATGAAAGATTCAGAAAACTTTCAATATTTGAAATACATTTTTTCATGTGTTTTATGGTTTCGGCAATATTCAAGTAATCGAATATCTCGAGTTAGCTTAGATCGAGAAACTTCTAAACCTGTAAACGGGCACAGAAAATATGTACCTCTTATTTTGAGTTATCGCACCATACATCTTACTTTAGTATTTTTAGTATCCACTTAGTATTTAATATTAACAAACTCTTTGTTTCCTTTTTTAATTAAAAAATATATAAACTCAGATAATAGTGTAACATGCAAGGATTTTTTATAGGAAACGATTATAATACAACTGTCTTGATAAGTAAGCGATTTAATTTAACGATTTCGAGTGCCATCTGTTCGAGGCATCAATCGAAAGATTTGAAATCTTTCGATCATTAATTGGATGTAGATCGGGCGGAGTGAGAAGATAAGCGGTTATTCCCCTCCTGCCTTCCTATTTCTGCCACGTCAACTCGATACTTGCTCGTCTGTCACCCTCTTACCTTCCTCGGTCCTTTTGCCCGTCTCTTTGCCGAAAGTTTCTCGTGGGTAAGTTCGGGATATCGTCGTAACTCTACCGGTCGACATGCAAGTCCGTGCCTCCTTTTGCGCGTTGGCTCGGTTATTGATGAAAGACATGTACGTGTATCGACATTGTTCTCACTCGAGGACACGCGGCCATCGTAGTAGAGAAACTACTAGTTACGAACTAGTCCTCCCTTTCGGTCCTGTCTTTACATCGAGATACAGGTACGCGCATTGACTCGTCCTTTCCTTGAATGCTACCAAATTCGATTGCAACAAAGTGCCAGTCGGCAATTGTGCTGATTCGTCCGTAATGTCTACAAACATCAAGCGGGACGCCTTCGATGTATTTGAACTTTGGCGACGTGGATATTGTCCGGGATTAATAATAAATTAATCTGAGAATGCTTGAAGAAACTTAATTAACAGAAGGAAAGAACTGTGAAAGCCTACGATTGTTGATGAGTTGAGAAACGATTACTTCAAATAATGCTACAAATATTTAATAAAAATCAACTCCGTAATTTTATTACGTTATTAAAAAATCTATATAATAATTTCAATTGATCATTTCGCAATGTGCAAAACAAATATAAAAATATGCAAATCTCACGAATATCAATCAATCAATGCTTTAACACCTTGAAACATCAATGTTTAAATCCGAAGAATTTATAAACTCCGTCAGTTATTATACTTGCAGATGTTGCCAAGAATATCAGAATGTAAATACTGCGCCCGGATATGTGAGACAAAATTAGATCCAGGTAGTCTCATACAGTTTTCATTAAGTACGAAATGTATAATAAGTTACGTGATGCATTCATCTATACACAGTGGTATGAATTCGAAATGTAATTGGCTCAAATATTAGCTTCAATTTATTTTCACGACACGTATTTTCGACATAGACGCTTCCATAGTTAAACGATACGTAAGAGCGATTAATTTTTCAAACATTAATTTTTAAAGAATTTATATTTGTTGTATTCATACAGAAAAAGGAGTATTTAGTTACACTTTCATAACCAGGATATTTGATATTTATTCAATTAATACGCACATATGCCATATATGTGTAAAAAAATATTGCATATCGGATTTCGTATATTGTAATTCTAATTGGTACACAAATTTCACAGCTGGCTTCTCGGAAATACGCGCGAATGGTAGAGGCAATAATACAAACAGGGCGCGCATATTTTAATTAGCACCTGTCAAGGAAAATTCCGTTCTGCCTATTATGCCAATATTTTACACGTGCTAAAACTGTTCGCAAACATCCGGGTCCCATAGCCTGAATATATTATAACATGAAAAACAAGAAATATCACAGTAAATAGAGATTAATATCATAGTAACATTGGAAATGTAATAAGATACAGCTATTTGTCATGGCAATTTGATCATTCACTCTGTTTGATGACGAATAGGTATCAGAAATGATATCAGAATACATAATTCCTTAATATTATGTATTATCGAGAGAGAAGAGCGACGATGTGGTATACCTAACTGGATCATCTCATTAAACTCTCAACTGCTCTTCAATCTCTCGATAACTCGCATGTTGACCGCCGTCTTTGATCAATAGAGATAAAACATAAAACTGTAACGACAATATTTCGCCATTCTTCATGGTAGAAAACATTGTAAAATATTATTAAAGCATGCAAATAAATATTCTTTCTTTTTGCTAAAAAGAAAATGATAATAAAAACGGTCTATTGATCTATTTAATACAATCTTATGCAATTCGCTTCCAGTAAATATACATGATAATTTCTTTATATTGATCATTGCGCCATCCTTATGCAAGCCTTGCCAGTGCGGTAGAAACTTGTATACATTTCCGCAATAATCTGGCGTAGTATTATAAACATAGTATAAGGCCTGTTCGTTTTCGCTGCACTTCTGAACTAGGGCAATAAGTTAGAATGAAAGAAAATATATTTGTTTTGTTCTAACTTATTGCACTATGTTGCACTAGTTCAGAAGTGCAGCGAAAACGAACAGACCTATTGTTTGCAAATATTCCTGTAAAAATATTCCTTGACAGTTATGTTTGTATCAATTTTGCGAATAGTCTGTAATAATATGCCTCCAGAATGGTAAACAGTGTTACTTAAAAGCTAATTGTAAGTTCTTTAACATTCCAATTACAAAGTTGATATTTTTTAAAATTATTAAAATCACGTTACATTCATGTGCCGACAAGAATAATTCAGTTCGTAAGACCAATAAATTGCACAACTTCAAAGAGATGAAAGAAGAAACGCATCAGCAAGAGAGTTGTATATGTGTTTAAGAGATACTATTCTACTATCCTTTCCAGCAGAATTATTCCGAGAGGCGAAAAGGCTAAGGTCAAAATGCATTTATATCGTCGGTCAATAACTCATCCGTGTTTATAATGTAGCTTTGTTAAAAATTCAGTTTTATCCTGTATGCTAAAAACTTTGCTATCTAAACAATTGGGCATCAATATGGATGCTATGGTTTTTAATGAAAATATAGGAAGCATAGAGGCGTAATGAAGTGCGTCGTTTTATATTCTTTTTTTTTCACGCAAAATCGACGCGACGAGACTCATCCATTTTCACATTCGCGTGAGATAAATTTTCGATACGATACTATCGAGGTAGAATAACAATAATGTTGGGATCTACCTTTTATACATATGTGGAAAAACAAAATCTTTTCTCAATTGTATAAAATACATCTTCGAAGAAAGGTCTCTTTAATATTAAAGTATTCAAAATTGCGGGAATTTATATTTTTGTAATCTCATCGCTATTAAAGATTACAGTAAGCTAATTAAATGAGAAGTAATGTTAATTGTTAATCAAACCATGGTAACAAAGATGGGAAACGTTAGAACGCGAAATCTCTTTCCTTTTCCGTCTTTCCTCGCTTCTCTCTCTTTTTCTCTCTCGATCCATTATTGCATCCTTGTGTCTCGAAGCTTCCGATACACACTCGAAACAAATCATCCGTTTCCGCGTCTACTACGGAATTTACTTCCGCAATTGCACCGCAATCGTCGTCGAGCTCGACGATGCCTGTTTCGTGAGTGTGATCGTGATCGATCTTTCGGTGTAGTTCCGCGGATGCACCGAGGATTCCCCAACATACCTCTTCGTGGTCCCTGTAGAGCGATCAGATCGCAGTCGATACTCGTACCTATGTAACAATGTAACAGACCGATTGCGCTTTCCCGTGGCGTACATAAGTCGCCGTCCGCTCTAAGAATTTCGAACATCCTGCTAAGCGGGATTCCTACTACGATTCCGTCTTTCGATCCGTATGTGCCCTTTCACACGTATGATGTACACTAGATGTGCCTAATGTGCTATCGCGACATAAGCCCTTCCAATCTGTCGCGCGGATAAAAGGTAGAAAATTGAAGCCCAATTTCGATAGACGCACTGACGAAGTACCTATAATACGCCACTGTCGAATGCAGGTAGAAATGCCATTAGACGGAAAACGGCTCTCTTCCGCCGCAGAAAGAAATTGTCGAGTGCATTTACGGCAAACGCCTTGTGCTCGGCCGTCTTATCGCGTTTGAGCTCCATTTTGCCGAAATCACGACCAAACGCGATTCCAAATTACACGCGACGCTTCGCTCTTGAGCTAGAAAACTTCGTCTCTATAGTTTCACGTTTATAAAAGAAAAAAAACCGTTCGGCGCTACAATGGTTCTTTCATAGAATATATTTTGATATTATTTTACTTGATCAAAGCAAATATCCAGCCGTAATAACAAATTATAGTATTAAAGTAATATATTCTGCGTGAAAATGTCACCCCCGCAATAACCTCTTAATGACTTCATAAAACGCGGCAGGGTGTGCACATTCAAAGCATCTGCTATTAACTCTGATTCTCGCGCAACTGCCGGGCGGATCAAGACCTTTTTGCGGAAATTTTTCGCCCGCAGAAGCAGTGGCCGTGGTTAATTTGCCATTAAGGACATAACGAGAAATAAGAGAGGCCGTGGGACAATAGTCCGAGGGTTGTGCGGCATGCCTGCATCTCTCGAGGATAACGATAACACACGTGGCCCACTTTTCACCCTTGACGGCAAAACATCCGCGTTGTCGCGACTATTTGCCGAAGGGCAAGGGGGTGTTCTTCAGGAGAGCGACATTATTTTTCAGGACGATACTGGCGACGATGCGTCGGTCGACCAACACACCACCAACACCCCATCCCACATGTTGCACACCCTTTCGCCGTGCGACGATGCAAGCAGAATGCCTTTAACGAGAGAACCCCGCCCTTGTGACGTCATAGTAGAGGGCGCCCCTGTGTGCGTATTGCGTTCACACGCAGCCACCTAAGCCAATATACGTCTCGGCGTACGCCTTAAGATATCCCTTTCATCTCTTTCATCTTTCGTTATTTAATCATTTCAGCCTTTTTCCACCTTTCGACTCGCTGCTCGTTGAGTTATATCACTATTTATTCTTTACTCTACTATTTACTGGGATTAATGGAAATACATTATTCACACTTGAAATCGATCTCCTATCCATCGTCTCGACCGATTTTAAAGTCGAACGTTTCTTTAATTTCCTTCGTGTGAAAAATTATCGAAAGCATATCTTAGCTATCCTGTACGTAGAACAAAATCCATCAAAATGTTAAAATCTTAAAGTAATTAATTTGTTGTACCCCATTAGAGAAAGAGAGAGGGAGGGAGGGAGAGAGAGAGATCACGTAAGTGAAGGAGATATATATCTTGCTGCAGACGCTGACTCACTATTCATTCCCAATGTAATCTCTTTTTTGCGGCGACATTGCCCTCATTTAATATGACTCTTTCATCGCCTCCACGCCAGTCGCGACATCGTGATCTTTTCAGTGCGGTTCTCCCCATTTTTCAGCTGAGAACGCGCCGAGATTCGAGATTCATCTTGCTTTAATCGTTGTTTATGCGACGCTTTAGCATCCGTTTACTCGCGTCAATTCCGACGCTGTTCTCTGCAGTGATACTCTTCATCTTTTCGCCCTATTCGGATCTACTTACTGATCCTGATTGCTTTCTCTCTATCAGCTCGCTCACACGCGATCACGCTAATGCTATTTATTTGTCGATATGGAATCATTCCCTCTCCGTTTCGGTTACATTTCTCCACTTCCTCATATATATATTTGCCAAAAATGATTTTTCTTATGTCGGTCCATTTGGATCGGTTCCGATTTCGCTCGCTTACACACACGTAGCACTCCGATAAACCTTCGAGAAGCGCATTACGGATATTTATTTCTCTTCAGTTTCCTCTCGCTCGCTCATTTTAATATTCCGCCTATAAATCGCTCCACTTAGTCTAACCCGCCCGTCTCGCATTATCCGCACCTCAACTTCAAAACGCCCTGTTTTTCTCTTTAGATTACGTCCTTGTCGAATTTTTGAGCGTGCAAGCGCGCCGCGCGCCGAGGCTATAAATTCGCTCTCCTCTCTCTCTTTCAGTTTCTTTTTCTGTCTCTCATTTATCCGCACCGCCACACTCTGTATCAATCGTTATGTTCTTACCTACCACTGTCCCTTGATTCTCTTCGTCCTTAACCCTTACTGCCCCGTTATTCGTAACTTTCTTTCTCTTTCTCTCCTTCTTATCGTCCCGGTGGATTTTCGAGTGCTAACGCCATTTATTTGTCTTACTTTCTCTCCAGTGTGCCAGCTACTCTCCGTATGGTAGACAACCCTTCGCCACCCGCGCGCGTTCCCCGTTCGCTTCGCTTCAAAGTTTTCCTATAGGTATATACTGTTCACTTGTCTTTCACCTTCCCTCTCGCGTATGTATCCTCTTTCTCTCGCTCCTGTTAGCAAGCTTCTCTATTTTTCTTCTTCATTGTTGGAACACCTCTCGCTCCTTCTCTCGCGTCTTTCTTCTCGCTTTTTCGCACACCCCTTTCTTGTCCTTCTCTCTCTCTCTCTCTCTTCCTCTTGCTTTCTCGCAATCTTTGCGTACGTAAGTACGTATGCGCCAATCCATGTGTGCGCGGCTGAACCGCGCAGGGGCGGTCGAGATGGCAGGATCGTGTGAATAGGGACAGGGGTGTATCGACCCCTGCCAGATTCGCGATTCTTTCTGCGACAGAGAGGGCAAGAGTGCAAGCGAGAGGAGTAAAATGGAAAAGGAGCAAAGGCGAGAGAGAGAACGCGGGAAACAGAGAAAGAGAGGGTGAAAGACGAAGACAGATCGCCGTGGGTCGAAGTGTGACCGAGTGACTGTGGTAGGGGTAGCAATGACGTCATGGATGTGCGAAAGAAAGGGTACGGGGCACAGAAAGAGAGGTAGAACAGAACTTCGCCGACTAGGCCGACGCACACATCGTCATAGCGGTTCGTATAGAAAGTACACGCGATGTCTGCAAGTGTGCTCGTCTGCCCGGCACCGCAATTCTCGATCGTGAGCATCGATTTTACATCATCGTTGCGCGCGCCGTGACGCACGATGCCGAAATACGAAGATATCGAATTTGTCGAGGAACATATATCGGCCTCCTGGGAAATTGTTGAACGTCCGTGGTACTACGTTTATTATTTAGTCGCGCAAATTTATAAGATACAACTGTGCCACAAAGATTTACGATTATGTACTTGTAATCCAATTTAAATTGTAAAATGCAGCTCTTCGATTAACGAAATGTAATTGCAATGACGGAGAATCGCACCAAATTAAAATACTCAATAATATTTTGTTATTAGGATCAGATCTGCTTTCGAATCAATAACATGAAGATTATTCATCATAAACAATTATTTCTCATGCAATTATATCTTTGCAAATTACTTTACCAGTAAACTTATAAATTTTTAATACTTCGTAGATGAAGTTTTGAACCTTCAAAGTTATCTTGGAACTCCAAGAAATAATTAATAAAGCTCCAACATTATTGTGGGATTTATATACGTATCAAACTGACACAGTAAAACGTAAACACTCAGTAATGCAACTTACTGTTGCTAATATAATGTGGTGACTTTCTAGCATATATATCACCCTTTACCTTATAAATGAAGAGTATATATGTATATATATATATACATATATTTCTAAGCAGAGTTAAATTTAAACTACTTTCGTACCGAAACTTAGAACTTAGTTATCATTGTAATAACAAAACATAAATATTACTGTTGTTATCCTCTCCATAATGTGATTAATTTAAATCATATGTCAAGCGTTAATTTACAATACATTTTTAGAAAGTGTTTATTTTACGCAATGTATAAATTTACAGTTTGTACTATAAAGAAGAGAATAAAATGGTAAACTCTTACATCAAATACTGATATTAATGATAATTAATACAATGAATGCTATCCAAGGTTTCCTATGATTTATGGAAGCACATTTGTGAACCTTGTGTAAATCTTACGGAATCCATTATAAAAGATGTATTTTCCTGATTATGTTTCATTGCACATGCACAGGAAAGTATACAGTATGCACGACAGAGGGGTGTTATTAACAGACATAGTAACAGTAACATTAGCAATCCGCGAAACAGTGCGTGACTGTACGTAGCTATTTTGAGCTTCGCTCAGAAGCTAAAGTTCAACATAGCGGATGAAGTTCGATAGAACAACGCGTGGCAAACACCGTGATGCATTATGTATGCAGCGACATAAACCGCTACGTCCTGTATTCCTTCAAAAACTCAACGATTAATCCTGACAAGAGATTAAAACCACAAATAAATATTATTATATCATTCTTGTACAAAATTATGTATTTCCATCTTATTGCAGCGTCATAAATTTTAATATTTTTTCTGTTATCCATCTCAATGTAAACTCTTTTATTTCATATTATTATATAACAGGATGCAAAAAGTAACCTAGTATACATGTAAACTAGCATACATGTATTGATAATTTTTTATGTCGTGTGTGTATAAAGGATGAATTTTATCGCCGAAAATGAGACTTGTATAATATATTTAGCATAAAATCAGTTTTTGTATGTGTGCGTGTGTGCTATCTGATTACTTGTAAAATTTTTCTATCGATCATTTCGGCTCATCCATCATAGGTAGATTTTTAAGAAAATGTTTGGATTCTTACATTGTAATTTCAAAAAGGCGTACGAATGAAGAAGTTTTGTTACAAATAAAACAATCATTTCAAAATAGATCGTAAAAAGTTCCAGTAGAATTCTTTTTATTAAATCCACACAAGAACAAGCGTTTTCAGAGCGGGAATACATCCGACGATCCTCTCTTAACCTTTCTCGGATAGAGCTTCAGATATATTTACGCGTGATCCAACGGGATCTCTTATAGCAACGGCTATATACTTTCCATCAAAATAAAATGATTTATGAGCAAAGTATATATGTATCTTTCATCTTTCATTTACCTTAAAGTATGATGCCTTAAAACATGACGCTGCATTTAAGAAAAGCTTAGAGATACACTAAATGTGCGCATATACTTGCACGTTTTTTTACTTTCGCGTATATTTAAATTACTCTTTATATCCGTTCATTATATAATTTCAACGATTATTATATGTATAACAAATAAAATGAGATTCTTGAAACGAATTATAAATTATTCAATATGAATTATTCTCTTGCCGATATGTCCTTCGTTTCAGGACTTGGTACGCGAAATATCCATTAAAGATATTCTCACGAAATCTCTACACTCGCCATCAAAAGGGGATCGATATGTATTCCAGCAAATTGCTTAAATTCATGCGATAGTACAACCTTTCACTGAACAATCCTAGTGATGAATACCATGCGATACCTGCATAGCTATGTTCCTGTAGGCATCATAAATCGTGATACATCGCGCACAGCGGTACTATGCCTGCGCGGTCAAGCGTGTCCCCAAATGACTATTCTCACGGGGAAATAGCCACGATCGAAGTAATTTGATACGATTTAATAGTAGCTCCTGTTACCGTTAAATTTCGTTGTTTAAACGAATTATTGTCAAATCTAATAATGGAGTATCCCGATAGATCGTCAATTGCGCAGAATTGATTTCGCGTTGCATTTGTATTACTCAATTTGCCTTTTAACTGCACAATTCGGAAAATACATGTACACGCTCAGTTGCGCACTTGTTATAAGAGTATCCTATTGTTTACAGACATACACAAATGGTATATAAGGTTATTTCGCAATGATAAAAATATTTTATAATTAATAGCAAAAATAAATCAGTACCTAATAAAAATTCAATCGTTTAAATATATAATACTATATAAATATATAGCTGTATAAAGATATTGATATATTTTTAAATTTCAGAGAAATTTTATACTAGATAAATCGCTTTATCTTTAACATATGAAATATGTCCAAGATCTAAACATAAGCACAAGATAATTTCCACTTGATTTGCGTCAGATGCAAGTAACATCACATGTTAAGTCCTGTTAATTGCGTTCTAAATGAAGAAACAATAAATTGTTGGTATTATCCAAGCAAGGAACGCAGCAGTGTACGACAGGAAGGACAATGGCTCATCCACTATCCACAACACGTGACTAGATGGGATTTATAAGGTTGTAAATTATGTCTGTAACAGAACAGTAGTCGATATACCCCTAGTAACATGCGCGACTGGACGCTGACATGAGTTGCTTCACGAACAATGCGCATTATAGTAGAATAGAAAATAATAATAATATAATTTTATTTTCACATAATTAAAATATCGCGTCATTAGGATTAGAATATCCATGCTAAAGATCGCCCATGATTTTCAAATTCCATTAAAAAAATGTAATTATACAGTTTAAAAAATACATATACGTATATATATGTATGTATGTATACTTTACATTAAAAAATAAAAAATCTAATATTTCTTGATGATATGATTCAATAAGAAGCTCAGTGTTGTCAAACTGTCGAAGATTGGGATATGATGACTGATAACACATATAGTCAAATTTTTCCTGAGAAAGAATTAATTTTTAATATCAAGTGACAAAAATTGGCTGCGGATTTGGAGTTTCTGCATGTGCTCTCTATTTAGCATATATATAATCGCGCGTATTGTCAACAGAGAGCTGTCGTTGCCATTAGTGCGACGTGTGGCAACGTCAGGCACGAATGCTCATGGATACGCTCTACCGGTCGCAAACCGTTTCGGAATATAAGCACGGAGTATACCTCAGGAAGTCATCTTCACTCCCTCTTCGCAGCATGAGAAATCACGAATGACAATTACAGATGACACCCGCACGTAACCAACAAATTTAACTTAACGCGGCGCAATTAACGCTGGATAAATTGCTGGAAATCTCAATTAACTTTTGGGTAATTTAACGTAGAATAATGTCCTACATATTTTGAAAAACTTGCTTGATAAATTTATAAAATGCAATAAAATATGATATAAATTCTTAGAAATTACAATTAAAATTCAATAAACGCAAAAAATGCGGTACTACAAATAACTGAAATCGTATAATCGTAGATTATTTAAAGCATAAATATAAATGTAAATTTTCAATCGACTATTAAAAATATCATTGAACATACATATGCAACAAAAAATAGTAATAACCAAACATATAGTGCATCTCTATATTCGGACAAGAGATTGATAAATCTAAATATTGTAAATTGTTGAACAAAATTGTTGAAAATGCATAGCGTAACACAATTAAGATAATATTAAATTGTTGTAGCATCTCTCTCTCTCTCTCTCTCTCTCATATCCTTTTACATCATAGTATGCTTCAACTTTACAGCGACGCATATTATGATTGTGTGTCGACGTCTTTATCAAAGTACGGAAGCAATAATTCTTCCTTCTTTCTTTTATTCTTTGTAGTCATGGTGCTTTAATGATGAAAAAAGAGATAATATGATGTGATAATATGATAATAATGATTATATAATGTACGAATTTCATTCTTCACAAAATACAAAACAAGATAATTTATCAGTAGTTTAATAAGTCGCAATTAAGAGTTTACATACCTTTAATTTGATATTTTAATTTTCTAGTAAGATTTCCTTTTTGTAAATAGTATTGAATAGTATTGATGCATTACGCATAGTATTGACATAATCATATAATGTGTTTTGTACAGTTGCATAGTTAGTTATACAGTTTAATGATAAATCGTGATACTACTATATGTATTTGATTTCGATTGTTTGTGGCTATATTGCGGTATACACATCGGTTTTGTATCATATTTCCGTTTCCTGGGTGCAGCTGTGACATGCTGTGCGTTACTCCGACCGACAAAACTGTGTGTTACACGATTTGAATTTCCTAAATAAAGAGAATATTTCTTGAAATAAAAGTTGAATATTATAACAAAGAAAATGTCAAGCATGCACCATGAACTGAAAAATGTACATTCTCTGGCAGCGTTTTTGTTATAAATAGTGCAAAAAAATTGATTCTTTTCATAAGCTACAATACTGATGGCAATCCGTGGAACGTGATATCGTATATATACAATTGTAACAGCTCACAATCAGTATAAACGTTACAATGTGGATGCGATTATAATGATTTTTGCTCCACAAAATTTTGCAATTTAATTTTCAGCTATAACATGTACGTTAAGTAGAGTGCAATAGCAAATGTATACTTCAATACGCAACGTGAATTTGTGTCCTGGTGAGAGCCGAGACCCATTTTGCGTGGTCGATTGCTGACGTCATAGCTGTACTATATGTACGTAAGAACATACACTCGCTTATGTAGCGCGGTAAAACGATGAATGGGCGAACGTATGTACATTCAAATAGATGTTTTCATTTTCAAAGTTTTGCAAAATATTCTGTACCATGATAAGTACAGGTCACAGGATATAATGTTATTACGGATTTTCGCTAGAGAGGTCATGCTAGAGAGATCTGTTTGTAGTTGTAGTACACAGCAAAATTCAATAATTCAATACCGTGCGGTATTTATGGCCGTATTTATGTTTGTCGGATGGTAAACATAAAAGTACACTTGTTGCAAAATTTTGAAATATTAAATGAAGCGATACGATCAATAGATAATAGTAACGAAGGAGCAAGTTCTTCTTCTTCTATATCGTTATCATAGTGTGAATGTGGCGCAATATGCAGCCGGTGTATGCATGTAACTCAACCTTATCGGATTTAACCACCTGTGCGTAATGGTACCTGCTGCAGGCAGCATTCGATTATCTATCTGCAAACTCCATGTATTTACAAGCGCAATTAATCATAAGCGCCAAATATAAAGCACGTGACGAATTGACGTCATGGGAATCTCCTAATGCTGAAACAAACAGTTGCAATCTCTCGCTGCCGCCGTTTTGGCAGGAGTTTTGGGACACGCCGACGTCTCTGACTACGACTATTGCTGTCTTTTACGCAATGGTCCATTTTCGAGCGTGAGTATTTATAGAACATGTAGGTACCTTACTTACAATCATCCTCGGCTGCAGTGCGGCAATTGTCAGGCACGCATAATGGACTATTTACCGGGTACGGATATACATATAAAATCTGAACTTCCGGACTTACGAAATCACTGTACGTAAAGATATCGGCGCATCTATTACACAAGCAAACGTGAAGTAAGCGCAAAACAACAAAGTCACGAGGTGGAAAGAAGCGAGCGCTAACGCGAGGCTCAAATTGGTGCAATCATAGGATGTAACGACAAGTAAAACTACAAATTCAATGCTACTTGCATAAGTGTCTATTGCTATCTTTGACGCATAAATCTCACATTGTATCTCGTAAAAAACTTGAATGAATAAATTTATGTTACATTTATCGTTTCTATATGTAACTATCATGTATAATCACGAGTAAAACTACAACCTACTCTCTAATGTAGCTTAAAGTGTTTTCAAATTTGATAATAAATCGATCATGACAGTTATCTATATCCACTGGTCTAAATGCTTTGTTGATACTGCAACGAATAGTATGTAAACTTTATCACGGAGCTAATATTCGTTACGCAAGGGTGACTCACAACTTGCCAAATCCAATCCCCATAATTCTACAATTATATTATGGAAATATAACTTTCGCTCAAAGTGGATTACGTGATTGAGAGTCTGTTCGCATCCGCTACTTCGTTCGTGAAATTTCGCGCGCTACTAAATGCGCACGTTAATTAAATAATCCGGTTATCTGTACTGAGCATTCTGTACATTGTTGCAACAGATTTTCCGCGTTGAATGAATCGTAAAACTCTCAGCATCAGCAGCATCGGTACGGATATCACGAAATTCCAGAAACGTGTCAATCATCTCCGAAATTGCGGCGTCGAAAAGGAGGAACCGTGAATGAGCCGAAGAACAACAAAATTTGGTGAATTCATAGGCACCAGCCGCTCCATTTCGCTCGCCAAGCGCTTCCTAAACTCGTATCAATCTCCATTATTATACATAACTCGGCACAGTTGGGCTGCTGAGATGCGAGTTACTTTCCACTTCAGACGCGCGTTTTAGGTTTCGTGAACAATGCAGCCGCTATCCTTGAGGAGCGTTTGCGCATCATTTGCGATGCAAGCGTTCTGAATCTTTCAAATTTTTCCCTAGCCAGAATACAATAATCCCAAATTTTTAAGTATATACCATAGCTTAAGAATTTTCAAGTAAGAGGAAGTTAAATTTTCAAGTAAGAGGAGAGTTAAATTGAACAATTTGACATTTTATTCCTGGATAATAAAACTATGATATACTATAAACAAACATAAACAAAAAATCAATGATACGTAATTCATTGAATAATATGATGTATGTTTTATCGCTTTTATCCTGATTCTTTTCCATTTAAATAATACTTCTTTTTTGGCGTTTAAAATGTACGATCATAATTTAGAAAGAGAAAAAAGAAAAAAAAGACAAACAGAAAAATAAATAGACAAATTGTAATTCGAAAAACAGGCAATGATAATAAGAATCACAATGTTAATTACAATACTTAATAGCTGGAATCATTTTGTAGTATCTAACAATAATTACGAATTCCTCTCTTATCAGAGATAAACTAAATGATGATGATGAATCGATGAAGATTTAACGAGACTGTGTAATTAGTATGTGCATACATACATATATATAAGTAATGCAAGTAAATGCAAAATGATATCAGTTATTTGAAAAAGTAAATAAAGTCTGATACGTATCTGTAGACACTTGTATTTGCTCATGTCATTCATATATATGTACAAAAGGTAAGTGATTGCGTACTATTTATTCGTTCAATCTTTATTAATTTACCATGTTTTTGCCGTCTCTTTCTACCACTGATAACATATTACCACTGATAACATCTAGAATCACGTGCTACAATTTGCTCAAATGCACAAATTATTTGCACAAATTAACGCGATCTTTTTGCCGTTCGTTTGCATGACTATGTCAACATTATTAATTGAAGACTGTACGATGCTAGTCTTTCTTGTAAAATTCCATTCGTGATCAGTTATGTGAGTTTATCTTTTCAAATATATCTGCCAAAATAATTTTTCTAAAAAAGAAATCAAATCTCTCTTAGGGAAGTATAGCTAATTTAATATTATTTTAAGTTTAGAGGTACCAAAAATAAATAAAGTAAAATAAATACATATAAATGTGATTCATTCTTTTCTCTTTCTTTCTGTCTCTCAATATTAAAAACTTGTAATAAAATTGATTGGAATAAAAAATTATTTAAATAATTTTCAAATAATTTTTAATAAAAAATAAATAACTGTTGTTAAAATTTATATTAAAAATAGAACCGGATGTGTGTGTGTGTGTGTGCTGAAGAAAAATTGGCTAAAGGCAATCTTAAAATTGACCCTGAATAGAATACCTATATGAATGTGCAGTCTACTTGAAGATGCGTTGGCCGATTTATATAGCAGCGCGAGAAATAAAGTTCCGCGATTCACTTCAACGAGCTCCTACAATGAGACAAAAAGAAACTGATAAGCAGTCACGTAGCTGTGAGAATTCACTATTGACAATCAGAACTAACTATTTTAATTCCACAGTGTATTTATAGATTTTTGTATTCTGTTCCCGCACGGATGAATATAATCCGCCGAAGGAAAATTGTTCCCCGAACAATTTCTAACAATTGTTGCTATTCGATCAACCGTAAGAATAAAACTCTTTTCGAGATATAGATTGATCATGCGCGCGTATCATTGCTTTCAAATTGTCTCGTTATATTCGTATGACGAATAAAGTCAGCAATTAAATAAATCAATAACAACATCAACAATTAAAATTTCATAAATTAAAATATGTATGTACATAAATGTACCATAAATTATCATAATTATAATAATATAGTTTAAAAAAGTGATTTTGTTATTACATCTTGATGAAAATAGACCATAAATTGTCATCAAACTCGCAAAAACTGCATGGAAAAAAAAAGATTAGCTACTATAGCTAATATAGTCGTAATATATGGATGACTAAATTTTTTGCAGCAAGAGCTATAATTTAGCAATAGTAGCAAAATCTTTTGTTCTCGCTGCAAAAAATGTAACTTTTAAAAAATGTAAAATTTAGCTAAATCTTTTTCCGTGTGATTCATTCCAGATATGTGGTCTGTAAAAATAGCAACACATGACTGATAAGTATTTACTGACGTAATACAGTTTCTGAAAAATAAAATTATCTGTCATATATCATATATGTATACAAATGACATATATGTATATGTATTATATATACAATTTAACATTCGATATTGCTAATCTATCAATCAGCCGTTCTGCATCCGACGTCATCAATGGACGCGCGCTAGCCAGCTACTAATACTTTTTAAATGTAGCAGCCGTACTGTGTGGACTTCCCAGTATTACGTCGGCGGCTGACCACGTCGCATGGACTGCGAATTCGCTTCGGAATCGAATTCAGCTGATCTGCGAAACGAAACGTATAGAGCGTCGAGTGCTGTGAATGAACTTGTGAACGTCGTATGGTGATTGAATGACGACCAGTCAGTTTAGATTTTCCACGACGTCTTATCCTTCATCTCGATCGGAAAACTGATCGAATTCACTTGACCGTGGGAGAACGTGGGAGCCCTTTGTAATTTTACGTCGACAGACAGTCAATCGCGAAGCCGGCATCTGCGTGTCCATAAGTGTTGCTCAATCACCCAAAATTTATCACCGTCGTGACAAAATAATGTAATGCTGTTTACGAAATAATGCTTACGTAATGTTAGTATTATCAGACCAAGTGAAAGAAACGCGTACCGACCTTGGCAAACAACACACAATATCCAGAATATGTGGATAACGCAGATATTCCATCCGACATCACCAAATATGTGATATTACAGGTAATGCAAATTTTTTATCAACAAAAAACAGGTTCCATACATTATATACATTAATGAAAATTTTATAACGCGTCGATCTTATCTCGTAAGGATTTTAAGAAATCCAATATCGTATTAAAGCACAATTTAACAGCTTAATCCAAATGAATAATAACTTGCAAAATTGCATCTAAGTTTAAAAACTTTTCGACAGCAAGTTTCCGCGTAAAAGGCAAAAGATAAAACTTGTAATTTTGCACTTGTAGAAAAACGTTCTATTATAATATTAGGCGAGCGTTCCACGCTAGAACGTAAACGTTAGATATAACAGCAGAAATAACGGAAATTAAACTTATTATTCCTCTTTCGAACCATCCGGACTATCTTTTTCAAGTTGGTCCATTGAACAAGTCTTGCAACAGGATTCTTAATAATGATATTCAGCAATGTAATGACTTTCACAGTATATTATTAATTTTACTACGATTTACACCCTTTTTGTGAATCGTGATAAAAGAAGGGCGGGAAGGGTACTCGTTTGCTCCTTCTAGTAAATAAGTAAAAGTTCCGTTGACAATTCACCTCCCGTTGATAAAATCTAAATATCAAATTTACGAACTGTTGTGAGGGAGGTAAATCCCTGAAAATTTAAACTTTAACTTTTTATTCGTTATACGATTACAATACATACTAATGGGCCTATTCAGTAACTCTTAATGACAGTTTCGTTATCGTTATATATTCCGTTGCGCAGATATTATTATATGGTAAAAAAGCTGCGCAACGACAATATAACGATAACGACACTGTCGTTAAGAATTACAGAATAGGCTTATAAGAAAGCTCATTTGAGATATATGTATTAGTTTCTGCCTAGTAACGTTACCAGATTAGCAATAGTTAGCAGTTAATAGTTAACAGTTCGTTACGCAACTATGTTTGCCGCTATGAACAATACGTAATATAGCGCTATTATTTTGCAACACTTTTTATGCAAACTCAAGATCGTCTTAATTGTCTGTAGAAGCACTGATATCATGTTTTTTCAAAATTCATAATTGACAATTTCACAATATACACAACTTTATCTGTCTGATAATTTCAATATTAGAATAAAACATAATTTCAAAGAGAGATAATTTTTAAGCAATTTTTTTTAGTATCATGGCAACAAATAAGCGGACGAAATCTCTGCGTTCAACCCAGATGTTTCATATATGTATACATATGACCTCACATTTAAAAAATGTAAAGATAACCCGTGCTATATATCTACTACTTTTTTCATTACTAAATATATATACACAAGTATTGCATTGTAATTATATATTTTTACTATTATATCGGTGCTATTATGTTTTACGTTGTATATAATTCACTGGCTGAAGAGCGAAATGTATGAGTTTCATTATAATTGCAAATCTGCTCGATCGTTGGATATAAATTCATTCAAGGAAACGCTCGGATATTACCCATTTAGCATCAGAAACGCGATCGGACTATGGCTATATTTGAAAACGCTGTGATTATTCGTATCACGATCATGCATTTTTATCGAGGATACCCGAGCAGCATCAAGAGAGTTCGAGCGAGGTGTCCATTGATCTAACTGTTCGACATTAATAAGAAAAACTTACATAACTCTTTATGAAACAAATATGAAAACATCAAAGGTGGAGAGAAAAATATTTGTCATAAAGCTATTTTCACAAATGAGTGCACACTTGCATAGCTTTGATATATTTTGCATCCATATATCACACACAGACAATATCATATACATTCTATGGTCAAACAAACTTAAAAGGTACTAATTAAATAAAGTTATTCATAGACGGAATGGGTTCTTGCTGGTATAAATTCTATAATACAACCTATAAATACCTATATAAATACAATAATTGTTAGGTGAATAGGTAAAAACACGCAAAGATCTCTTAAGAATCGTGCGATTGTGCAACACACGGAACAAAAGTCGACCTTTGATAAATGTATCGACCTTGCTTCTAAGTACGGTGATTCAATCGTGTTTCACGTCGCTTAAGATAGATATGTTACTTGTTCTCGCGTTGCAAAATTGTTTTGCCAGACGATAAAAATAGTCCTTACCGCCAGCGAGGTCCACGTTCGAATGAAGACTTAAGCGTGCTCACACGTAGAAGTAAACTGTCTTTTAATACCCGCAGTCATCTAGCTCCGTTTTTCCCCGAACGCAGCTGCACGTCAGACTATAGGGATACGTGGAAGGAGAAGGGGGAAGGAAAGAAGAAAGACTAGCCGAAGGGGTATCTTCTCGCAAAACTTTCTGCAATAATCCGGCGCAAAAAAACGCAGCATCTGACGCTGTCAAAAAGTCCCTAATGCGAATTGGGGGGACCTTGTAATACGGCAGGACGCGACCCGTGCCGCCACGCTCGGGTTTTTTGCTGGAGCAACGGAGAACGCTTTCCTCTACCGTCATCAGCAACTACCGCCACGAGCGACACGGAGAACAGTCCGGGTCATGGCAGCTGGATTTGCATTGTAAAGTTTCCCGTCTCTCGCGTCCTACGTGCGCAATTTCGCTCAATTGCGCCGTCGCTGCTGCTAGCTCTTCGAAGCTACCGGGTAAAGCTAGTTACAAAAGCTCTTTCGCTTCTTCCCACCCTCGTCTTCCATCGTCTTCCACGATCTGATAAAGGTTCGTGCATTCCACTCCCAGAGGGCCCTCGTCCCGATTCGGTAAAATGCGCGCAAGAGTTTTGGTAGCGTTACAACGGAAAAGCATAACGTTAATGTCAATTACTATCTTTAACGTCAATCATTCTTCCAATTAAGTCCCAATTATGCTCTAGATTAAATTTTTCTTAAAATAAGATTCATATAAAGTCAAAATAAAAAGCATAAAATAATTTTTAAGAAAAACGTCGACTGTGAATTGGTAATAGAATTCGTAGCTGAAGCAAGCTGTAATAATTTTAGAATGCATGTAATAGTCACGCGCGATCAATCACGATAAATTCCGGTTGAATTAGAATGCAAGGTATCAAAGAAACTCAGATGACAAGATTTAATCTTGTACAACTTCACATGTTAATTGGATGTCTTCATTTAAGTAACTGATCGATATCACGTAGAAGTAACGTTGATTTAACGTCGGTTCTCGATGTCATACAGAAGATAAACAGTACAAATAAGAAAGTTTTTTTACTAGATAAGAATACTGAGTATGATTCATGATACATTGTATCATGAAAACATCGACGATGTTGATTTAATACATGCATATATGTATATAGAAATATATAGCTACATATAGTGTTATAATATTAATTTTTAATTCAAGTATATATATCTGGTAATTTCTCAAAGAGTCATTTTGGTTTAATAAATGCAATCAAATAAAATAGTATATAAACTCGACTGTTCATTTTTCTTAAATTATATCAATTAAAGAGCGAAGAATGAACTCAGTTTTCAAATAATTGTCCATTGCTTTGTAATAATGCGATATATAAAATCAAGAGACACGGTAGTGTCTCGCGCCAAGTATACGCGAAGCGAGACCGCACCGTGACTCTTTTACGCGACGCGACGAGTTGAGAGTACCCGAAATTTTGAGATCTCGTATGCTTTTACGTGATACTATATAATTAAAGATTTTATAAATTTCTAAATCTTTTTATATATAGATAAGTAATTATTAGTATTATTATCGTACACTTAATATCAAAGGTATGATTGAATTGATTTTTACTCTTTTTTACATAACAAATTTAAAATGTCTTTATTTTAGCTAATAAAATTGATAATATCACTCCGTTATGTTTAATTAACTATGAGAAGAGATCATATCATATTATTCGAGAAAAAATTAATAAATGTGGAAACGGTACAAGCGTTCACTAATTATCTACTGATTGTTTAATAATTATCTACTACAATATACAAGACTGACATGCGGTAACGAAATGTATAGGTCAATTGATGATAAACTTCACGTGGTAAACAGTTTTATCTTATTATGTATGATCATCCATTTTTCACGGAATTGTCGACGGATATACAGACAGGAAGAACCACAGCGATTAGATCAATTATATCATCCTTGACGAAACATACATCGGGCAACGCGACACAATGTAATACACTAAATATGCACAAACACACGCGCGTAGGTTATGGCTAATTTGTGCAAATTGGTAATTAAAGGAAATTGTATTTATGTCGAACACAGGAATCGCAATTACATTTGAATTGTAGAATTGCATCCATAGTACTATGCAGTGCACTACATTGCACCATTGTATTTCCAGAATTTGTTGTTATTAAAACATTTTTGTTTTATAACGTTTGCTCTTCTCTTGAATTTTGTAGTTTGAAACTTTTGCAATTTAATCTTGAATTATATTAAAAATAATGTCCTCTCTCTCTCTCTCATTCGAGATATCACCAAAAATTTATAAATTTAAAGCAAACTTATTTTTTTTCTTAAACAAAGACACAACACTGTCATCTTATCCCTCGCGTAGATCGCAAAAAGCAAAACTTCTTTGTACGGGCTAAAAGTAGGAGAGGGTGGAGTTTTTCAACGTGCTGGTTCGCGAGCTAGTTCGTTGATCGAAACAGTAGTGTTCGAAACTTTGTTAATTCCAAAACTTTGTAATTAATCCACTGACAGGCTATCCTTGAGTTATATTAGTGTGAAAAATATGCTAAAACACGGTGGATATCTTAATGATATGAATTGACAATCAAGATAAGCAGGTAATAAATTTGCAAAACGGGCAAAACAATAAATTTTGAAGTAATTATGCAGAAGCCAGCGACGAGCAACATACGCTTATACTCGGTAGCAAATATGTCGCAATTATTTGACAAATCTTATAGTATATGACCATGACAAACGCCACGTTAATATACATTGTCTCATTCGCACACGGTCAGATATTTGTACGCTCGACAAGTATCTGTCGAGTAAATACATTATTTGGAACTGTTGTAATGGTTAGGTAACGCGAACTCGGTATGGAGACGAGTCAAGTGGACAAATTACTTGCTACAAGCTACCTGTCGCGTGCAAAACATCTGCCTACCTAAAATTAACGACGGCTACGCACAAGTAGGGTTGCGAGCCAAACAAAATTGATAGGTCTTTCTTTATTTGCGCGATAAATAGAAAGGTCTTCTATTTTCAAACACATATGAATTCTTCTACTATGCCATATCTCAAATGTCAATACAATTCCAGTCTGCTTTTGTAAATTCCTATCTTTCTTCATAAAAAATGAAAGATATTACTTTGCCGCTTTCGTACTAGGAGTACAGGTCAAAATAAATTACAGCAATCGAGAATAAGCGGAATTAAATTTAAGATGTTTAATATATAAGATACTTTTTTAGAAATTACTGTGTTATATACATATAAAATATTTTTATAAGCAATATTCTTTTTAACGTTAGGAAAAGATTTCTCTATAAGTTTTGAGTGATCTAATTTCGAAGAACACAGAACAACACAATATATAAATCTACGAGAATTTGTAAAAGATGCCGCTACGAAGGATATATAAGGATATAAACATCCTTATTCCATTGTGGATTCCGAAACGTCGCAATAACTATAAGGCATATACGCTATAGGAAGTCATGCAGTTTACAAGATATTTCAAACAACACGGCCGCGCGCAAAATTCACCAACGAATTTGAACATTTTGTAACAGCTAGCTTTTTTGTCATGAAATCAATCTGCAGTGTGCAGACCGATGGAGCGTGTACGTCAGCGAACCGAAACGGCGATCGATTCTCCGTTCGGACGAAATGTAAATCGTCAGGTAGTCCTGCCGAATATATATATAGAGGACACTTCGTGTTGGCTGAAGGTCTGGCACAATACTTCTCTCATGTTCCGTTATTCAACGATATACAATATGTTCGCCGTACGGTACTGATACTATGCGACCGATTGACTTTCATGAACACGTCAATCACGGCGTGTGACTCATGTAACATCGTCGCGCGGGAACTCGCGCGAGATGCGACGGTAATAAAAATAACCGCAGAAAACTGTGGTTATCGCACTTAATTGTGCACCGTTCTGAGAAACTTACGGCGCCAATCACGTTAATCAATAGGCCGAGATATATTACCGGCGATGAACAAGGAAATATTTACATAACGCAGGCTACAAACACTTTGTGACAATTTATTCGCTTATCCTCGAACGATCTCTGCAAAGACGTAATTTGGAAAAACCAACGTTCGATGCTTCGCGGAAATGCATGTATATGTAAAATACATGTATATATAAAGCGTTGTAGAAACATCCGGTTCTATTATTTTAATTATTATATTCCTGCAACAAAAGCTAAATTCTCCTACTAATAAATGTGTTTTGCTAATTAGTTACGTATTGCTGGACTTATTTTCTGCAGAATAAAAAATAACGAATAATTATGTAAAATCACATATATCAAATCAAAAATAACAAATGATTACGTAAAATCATATATTAGTATAATAAATATACGATTATTGCAACGAAATATTTTCCTAAATTTCTTTCATTTTATCCATACTCGACAGATATTTATTATACCTAACATTCGAATAGAGTTAGTTCGAATCAACACCATTATTCGAACTCTATTCGAACTCTATTCGAACTCTATTCGAATGTTAGGTATAATAACTACGATATCCAACATAATTTATCAGTTTAAAATTAATATCGCAATTAGAAATGATCTAATAACCATAATATATCACATAATGCAAACATATTATATATTAATTTATCATTACAATTATTTAATGCAAATAAATGTAACGTAATATGATAAACTTGTTCAACATAACTTCTTTAATTCTACTGATTCAATTTCTATTTTTATTTCAATTCTACACTCACTAAATATCATTTCAAATATTTACAAAACTTTTCATAATATAACTTGGCAGAACAACGGCGATCAATAATCGCTTCGTGAGTAACGCAAATTGTCGTTTAGATGCTTTGTAGATTAAATCGGGTACTCTGAACTTATGTGTTCCGCCAGAAACTTGCTAATTTATGTTGTAACGTCACACGTGACGAGCATCCAAAGCTACTAACTTTAATAATTGTGATTTAATAATTGCTTTAACGAGAATATGCACAAAATATATTCAACATTAAAATCTTAAATTTTTATTTCTTTTTATTAAGTCTACTTTCTATCTTCTATTCACAATTCTGAAGAATTATTTAACGTAAAAAAAAAGAAAAGATAATTTTGGAAAATTTAAATTTTGCCTCAATAAACTCCGAATTAGAGAGAGCATTAATCTCAAATCGCATGAGAAAAGTCATAAATGGGCTATCTAGATTTTGTAATGTGATTTCTCCACTATATTAGAAGGTGAATTATATACCAATTAAGGAAAAGAAAGCGAAGTTTTCAAGAGAAAGATGTTATTAGGATCGCATAGCGACTGTTGAAATTCCAATACGAACCGTAACAGAATAAGATGATAAATAGCATCACGGATCTGTCTTCTTATATCGACGTAATCATTGTTACTGGCAGAAACATATCACACACTCACAATTTCAGTCTACTTCCTTTATACGCGCCCTGTACATTCCCTTTTACATTCGCAAAGATAGCGCGCGAGGAGAGAGAGCAGCCATTACATACGCTCCATTTTTATCAATCCAAACGATTTACCACTGAAAGAACTGTAATGCGGAAAAATGCCTCGAGCGAAATTCTCAACGATTTCAACCGGGCGAACCATACTGAAATGCAACGATTGAGAACGATCGTCCTTTTCTCTCGTTTTTTCTTTTTGGTAAGATTAAAGGACTGACTGGTTTTTCGCCACGGGCAAGATCTGAATCAGAATTGCAACAACAATCGATTTAACACCAATATCTACATCGTGTCGATGATTTGATCGCGGATTACCAAGTTTGGCGGTAGTCTAATATAGTCAACTCTCTCTAGTCAAGTTAAGTTTATATTCCATGAAGTGCAGAGAAACTTGGTTTGCAAACCGGTTACTAATGCTAAATTTACTTCGCCAACTGTGCAAACTCGTTACTGAAACATCGGCACAGTCCACCAATCCCATTTATTTGGATATTAGAGCATTCGTAATTAAGCTAAAATACATATATATATATATATATATATACACACAAACATATATACATATATATAATCAAACGCTTTAATAACAAATGCAATTCAGTTTTTTTTTCAGTAAGATTATACCTATTGTATGTCCATATCACATAAACAATAGTATAAAAAAATACAAATGCTAAAAAATAACTAGTGCTCTTTGCATGAGTAATAAATCAGAAAAAAGATGTGATTAACGTCACGCTATCAATTAAGAAAAAAAGAATTAAGATCTATCGTAAATTAGAAACAAGTATAATGAGGTGTAGAAACACAAGTAATATGATATTGCACAGTAATATGATATATAAAAACACTCCGTGATATTATTTGTTAATATAGATATCGTCTTATCAGTTTTGTTTGGTCTTTCACTTCTTAAATGATAGCGTTTTCTTGTTTAGCCATTACAAACATGCTAGTTTATTGATTCAAATATTACGAGCATTATTCGTTGACAAGCATCTTCACAATTTAAGTCATTTAATTGCATGCTAATTCCATGGATAAATTAATCAAATATTCTTGATTATTATCTGATACAAACCATCAAATACTATATACATGCTTTATGTCAAGTTCTAGGAAAGTTTTCACCTGATTCTAGAAACGTAATTTTCCACTAACAATTTCTACATATCTAATGGAATGTAGCAATAAATTTAATATTTATAAATATAATAAATATCAATTTATAATAAAACTGTTTATCAATTTAATTTTTATTAAAAGTTGTGCATTAATATCGATAAAATAATCTTTAAAATATCAAATGGAAAAACAGCGATATTTTATACAGCAAATTATATACAAATTTTTTTGCTGAATATATAAGTTTTTAGATATTGCGACTAGCATTGAAAGCAAAAATTACGTCATGGTAATTTATGATATGCAGCTTTGCAAATATGTGGCAACTCATGAAAATGTAGCACATGAAAAATTGCTTAGATAGTCAAGAATGAAATTTATCCAACGCCTTATCCTACAATGACTCGTACTATAATAACCGCGAGTATGATTAACGGAATGCAAGCATATTTGTGATGCCTTGAGGTAACGATATCGACTAATGATATATCGATAATGTGAACGCGATATGACATGCATAAAAGAATATTAGAAGCGCAGCGCTGGGCAGTGGCCAGCTTTCTCACAGTACGGCTGACGGGCTGATAGCCGCGCACTTGAAATCCGCGATCGTTCACGAGGTAAAAGTGCCAATATGCACCGAGTATGGAAAATTGCGTCATTTCGATACCTATTATTACGACATATAGGCGTTCCATTCGCGATTAGTGAAGCACACGTGACGAAGCGTTCGTTGTTTGCAGTCGAATTCGAGAAACAAGAATGAGCAGGATAGTGCATCGTTCGTTTTCAAACCAGTTTAACTTAACGGTAATTTTATACAGTCCTTCGACTGAAAGGTTTAGCGCAAAAAACATGTCGAAACAATTCTTCATAAAAATGTGAAGAAAGCCAGTCTAAAAAAAAATTAATATCTTCAATCTTGAACTTTTTTCTTTTTAAAGACATGTTGCATTAAACTCTTAATTATACAATAAATTTATGCAGAATATGTTTATTTATTTTAGGATATAAATTAATTAGTAAAATTATTATTGCGTCATATGTCTTAAAAAGTAAAGAATCAACATCAAAGATCTCTCAGTCAACACATTTCTAATCAAATATCTTGGTTATTTAAGAATTAAATGTCATAAATCGAATGATGTTTCGGAAAGACGGCGTCGCGACTCGTTATCAATCACGTGATTATCGGGAGAATCGCAACGTGAGAGTATAATCGTGAAACCACACCTGTCATACCGTACTCTATTACGTATGCGACTGAGTCACGTTCCGAATCACTTTACAATTTTACGTATAATGAAATAGCATCTTTTTTTTCGCAACTGCGACAGACATTTGCATACTCCGCGTGATAAACGCAGCTGAGAGTCATTTTAAATAGTTAATGAATGATTATCGTTACGTGCGCGACGTTCATCATTCATAAGTTATTTTTAACTTCTATACCATTATTATTTTCTGTAGTTTCAACGACTATTTACATACGCGTTGTTTCTTTTCATGGAACAAGCTACAAACTTCCGGGTGCCATCTTTTTAGAAATCACACATTTACAATCTGACATATTGTAGATTAGATCATAAAGAAGAATGTACATAATTAATTAAATTGCACATCGTCACATTGTCAACCGCAATTTAACCGCAACAAAGCCTAATATATAGATTTTATTAGATATATAAATTAGACGATAGTATCAAAGAAAAACACTAATTAAAAAGAGAATATTGTAATTATTATTGCCAATATCACGAATTTTCAGCTATAAGTCTATTGATTTTTAACTATGTTAAATTTTGGTAAACAATTAAATATTTTATTTTATGTATGTAATTTCACAAATAAACAATGCGTATTAACGCGTATTAACACGTAGTATCCGATAAAAATGATGAGATGATACGAAGAACAATAACAGATTACATTTCTCATCCACGAAATTACTCATGTAAGTACCTACATGTTTATCGGTAATATCAATAATCACGTTTTGCTAATATATCACGTGAAAATGATTTATCTAAATGATTTATCTAATCGTAGATATATCTTTCTATCACAGATATGTGTAGTTGATAAATCGATGCACATCATTTTGTCTTTAAATCTTTGGATACTAAGTTGATTTCTTTTAAAGCAAGAAAAAGCAAATTTTTATTTTTATCTGATAAAGAGTTAATAAAGAGTTGCTCTGGTAATATCAAAAAATTAAATTATTTTTATCAAATTTCTGTCCGTACATACCTAATACACATATTTTTCATGAAACTCAAAAATAATGATTTGTGACCTAAATCTTATTTCTTTATTAACTTGCAGCAACAATCAATTAAATAGCAAAGTAGACTTTGTTCTATCATGAGAACGTGACATCATGCACGTAACGATTAGTATATCGTTTCCGTGAATTAAATAGATCAAGGCTGTATTGCAAAATATATGTTGCAGATGCTGTAATTTGCAATTAGTCATAAGTATATAATATTTTTCATGAATATTGTTTTTCTATGAAAAAGAAGATAATCTTTATGATGTGATACCTCATGGATATCAAATATTTCCAGAAGATCAAACTGTGTGACACATATTTATTGTAAAAAAATTGCTTTGCGGTAACACATAATAAATGACATTGTCAATAAATGGTCAATAAATATCATCACAATTCTATGAATTTAAAAGAAAAAAAAAGAAAAGAAAAAAGGAAAGAGAGAAAAGAAAAAATGAGAAAGATGTTATATTTTACGATAGGAGATTTGGCGCCGTGATGAGCACGTGCCGATTCGCTTGTTTGTATGCAATGGGTTTAAGTAGCAGAAAGCCGAAAGAATAGCACGATAGCACGAGCCACGTGATGAGGCGCCATATCATGTTTGTAAACGGCTTTTAACGCCTTCACTTTGTCGTTGCCTTCTAAATAATGATGAAGATTTCACCAAATAGGTTCATTTTATTAACACGTCTCGCACTAGAGCATCTCTCTCGCACTGGCTCGTCTCTCTCAATCAAATTAAAAATGTGCATTTTACTTAGAATATCGCCCTGCATTTTATTCCAATTTCTGTTTGCAAAATATTATCTATAATATAAAAAAAATCGAAAAATAGAAAATTTGATAATAATAGGCCGGATAATAACTGTTTTGTAAAGAAATTTATATTATCCTATAAAATCGTATAAATCTTTATATCGACATTAGACTATTGTAAGCAAATGTAAATCGCGATCACATAAATAATAATACGATGAAAGTGTGTGGATTCTCTAAACTCTGATAAACTCCGATTATTCCGCAATAACAGCTGAGGACGGTTTCAGAGTATGCACGCAAATATGGCGATAAATCTGAAGGTAACGGAAATGAGAATATATGTACGCGGAAGAGAGAGAGAGAGAGAGAGAGAGAGAGAGAGAGAGAGAGAGAGAGAGAGAGAGAGAGAGAGAGAGAGAGAGAGAGAGAGCGCAGCATGATTTAAATCCGCTCGAGCCAGCGCGAGTGAATTAGGCTAATGGTGCGAGCGTGTTTTGTACTCTGCGTTATAATAAACTCAATAAAATCAATAAAATCTGAAGTAGTAGCAAAGCGGATTTTCCTGAGGCGGCCCGGCGGGAAAGAACGGAGGTAATGTACGCATAAAAAATTGCTCGTTGCGCAGAACTTAGCGAACATTGCGTTAAAACGTGCCGCTACTACAGATGTACTCGCTACCGACAGTGTGAGAAAAAATTCTTGGCACGCTTCGTGCTGTAGCTAATATACGCTGCAACGGTAACTGGATATTCGGCTGCAAAGAATTCGCTTCGTACTCAGCTCACGGATCCGGAACAACCCTGTAATCTGGATGTACAATCGGCACAAGCAATTATCACCCCATTCATCCTAGTCTCCGAATATTTATTTTTTCAGCAATTAGAATGAGCAAATTTACACAAGTTTTATAGCTGCTCAATAAATGTTATAACAGATATTTCAAATTCAATCATTGCTTTTTCTCTTTTCTTCTTTTTACACATACACTCGTCTTACTATTTAATAGTATATTTCATAAATTTATTATAGTATTATATGCGCGTTTATACATATATTTGAATTTTCCTCCTATGATATTTACAACATTGAATATGCTGCGATATTGAATGGATCATATATGGAAAATTGTTAAGTCTAATGGAATTTTTGTAAATCATAAAATTTTTAGTTAAATGGTAACTAGTACTTTCATATATCACCTACTGTATGTAGTTATACCTTATATACTTATACATATGTATAATATATACTAATCGTAATTGCCTTGTTAAACTGATCTTTGATATATGCTCGTGTTTATTCTCTCTATGAGATCTTTCCTTTCCGAGCTAGCGAAATATAGTTTGTTTAATAAATTAGGATAGCCCTACAACTCTAGCAACAAGTCGCATATTTATCATAGGTATCCCTGGACTTAAATGCTTTCATGTAAAGTGATAACAAGTAGATGAAATTTGCAAACCAACCGAGTGTTTACCGAGTATTTCTTGCGGTACCGTATAACCGGTTTCGCAGAAGTCCTAACATATTTGCTCATAGATTGCTGCGCTATGACTTACGTTTCAATGTTGGCAGTAGCAATTCAGACAAACAGCACATCTAATGGATGAACGAATGCTATTTTGTGATAAGAATGTTGACATTGTAACATCACTTTACTCCAAATTGATATGAATTAATACGTACGGATTAACGACAAAGATCTGATGATTACAAGATCATGCCGAGAGCAATAACTTGTGTCTGTTAAAAAAACATGAAACGTATCTTGTAACTAGTTTCTCAAAAACTTAGTTTATGCAATGTACACACGTAGAATTGCTAAAACGTATTACGTCATGATTTATTACCTTAGTTTCTTTACAATCAAGCAAATGTTTGGTTTGTTGATACTAGCTTGAAATGTGTCTCTTCTGTGGTAACAGTGCAAATTAAGAGTTATCTTGATCCTGAGTTATGTGATCGAGTCAATGGAAAATTTTGAGGATTTGATATCATTCGCGATAGTCACAATTGTTTAATTAAATTCGACCATGGTCGTACATAAAAGTGTTATATGACATATTACAGCAGTTAATTCTTAAGCATATAGGTATGGACTTTAACGAAAAGCCGATATATCCTATCCGATATAATGAATAATGCTCAAAGTTAATAGATATAAAAATAAAGATTTAATACAGATAAAGGACTTTATCAAGGTGGTGATTAATAAAATGGAACATAAACATATCTGAAGTGGACATGTTCATACTTGAAAGTTAATTTTGCCTCACTTTTAACGGTATCCTCTTCTTCATTTTTATCAGTATTTTTCTATTAATCGCATATTACGGAAGTGCTTCGTTATTAAAATTCTCTTCGTTTCTCTCCCGTCTCTTTTCCTCATCAAAAAATTTCCAATATCATTCGTTCTATTAGGCAACACGAGATAGTCATTAAAATCGTTTGTTTTTCTTCGCATGACATTATCGTGAACGACATGGTACAAGGTACGTGAAAAAACGAATAAATTCAAATTTTATCACCAAAATGTTGATAATAACTAAAAAGCATTTCGTGCTTTTGCATTCGATTTGATTTATAACATTTGATGATTTATTATAATCTCTGCTTTAAGGTAACGAGAAAATCATGTTCTATAATCGAGCAGTATAAAATCAGTAAGTACACGCGAATAATAATTCGACGTCAATGCATCCGCGCAATTTTGGTGCATCCGCGCAAATAATGTGCAGAAAAAATAGTGACTTACCGGCGCCAATACGCGCCCTAACAAGTTTTATCGACTGTCCCATTAATGGAATATTAAGTGATGACGTGAGTCTCGTGACAATCTTATTTTCTTTTTCATTATTTAAGTCAACAATGTCAAAACGAGTTCTCAGTCTGAGTCACAAGATAATTGCGACACCAGAAGCTATTCCACTTATTGTTAGACCCGTCATTATGACATATCACCATTAACATATAGATAAAGTCAAATACATTGTTATAAACTCATCAATTTGTTTGTCAACAATGTAAGGAAGACTAATTCATGGCATTAATGTCGAATTATATATTTTAAGGTAATAAACTTTGAAGTCTTATAAGAATTATTGAAAAATAAAACTTTATGTGGTAAACACGTAGATAAATTAACATTAATTTAGTAATAGATGGAAATATTTAAGAAATTAGGTAATAGAGAATAGTCAATAGAGATTGGCCGAATTATATATTTTTTTATAGCAAATTGAACAAATCTCCTGTTGATGTCACAGATATATTATTAGACATCGGAAAAAATACATGGTAAAAGTTAAATATTTCTTTGAGCGATATCATTGTTCGGAATATAATCCGAATTACATCCCCTAAAATTGATAATCCGAAGGAGTCGTGAAACAATAGCATTTCCCTGAATTTGTTTCGCTCGAGTTGGCAACAACCTCATTGGACGCTTACGGTTTACAGAGAAATTTAGCTGCGATTTTTGCACCTGACTAGCTTGCGGTTTTTCTTTTGTGCATTCATATGCATTCATATATCGGCGTCACACGACACGAGAATTTTACGAATTTCTTGCTGTACACTCTAAATGCGCCCTGTCATTTTTATCGACGATAACGAATGTCAGAAATGATTTTCGATTCTGTAAGAAGACGGAAAAATGGGATAAATACGATAAACTATAAAGCTGAAAAGACGACGGAAGAAAGGAGATCGGACATGAAATGAAAATAGACGTCGTGCAAGAATAGCAAAAGCTGAGTTTGCCAGGAACGCGGACAAACATGGAAGGAACTGTCACATTCCCAGAGAAAGCCGGCGAGGGAAAACGAGCTAAAAGCGAAACGGAAAATAGAACCAGAACGAAAGGGAGTGGACGACGAACGATAGAGAGAGAGACAGAGATAGAGAGAAGAGGGAGGTTCACGAACCCATTGTTTCCAAGTGCGATACAATGGAATCTCGGTTGTGTTAGCTCCACGAAGGCTGGCACTTCATTGGCCACTCGCGTTAACGCTTATACCACCCGGCCGAGTCCTCGTTGTCGTTTTGCACACCAAACGCATATCGCGTAAATGTGCATTGTATACTCAGCATTGTTCCATGCTGAGCGAACTACGGTATTGCACGGGATAAGGAACGAACTTGAATGGTGGAAAATGGAAAGTGGTCCACAAGCTCACGAAGAAGTTACTACGAAGAAGTACCGAGCACAATTCACTGCTTTCTCGTCTCAATTTTGCGAATCTTTGTAAACGCTCGGCTTGTGAACGAGAGAAAAGCATTGTTCGTCCCCAAGTCAGAGAGTTGGCGGTTCCATAAGGTTTAATTGTGGCTTCTATTGCTACGAATTTATGTAACGCACATCCGTTTACCATGACAGAAAGCTGTCAATTTTTTTTAAGAGGGATAACTTTCCAATTTAATTAATATTAATTAATTAAATTATTAACATTAACAATATAACTATCATAACTGATAAAATTGTTTTAAAGTTAAAATAAGTATTCGGCCGTTCTAGTGTTAACAAATCCAAGTTTCAGATGTGATTAGATAGCATAATGTATTCACAGATCTGTAATTGCATAATTGTTAAACGCTTGAAGGAAATCATAGCATTAGTCATTAAGCAATACAAAGTTCTTAGGCATCATCTTCGCTTAAAGATTTTGTAAACAGCTTTATCAAAGTCGGGGAATTACAGGGATATGATAATATAAGAATACCGTAGCAAATGAATAACAGTTACTATTACGTTTCGTTTTTCAGTCTGTCTGTGTACATCACAGCACATGTCAGAATTTAAGTACTTCACGGAAAGTGCCTATTATAAACGATGCTTTAGGAGAGAACCTTTTATCCAACGAAATTCCCGGATTAACCGTTCCTTACAAACTATACGGGATTTTATGGCTCCTTCGTAATAAACGCGTTGAGGCGAAGTAATAAAAAGTTTGAGACACTAAAATAAAAGGACTTGCAAACAATGACCCTAAAACTTTTTGCGATATACTGCAATTGTTTTACTCTTTTTGGAAATTTTAATAAATTTAATTACATGTTAGAATTATAAGTTATTTGTGGATTTATCTTTTTTTTATAAAAAGACATTTTGGTAATTTTAAAATATTGAACTCTTAAACAATGTAACGTAAATTATAATAAAAGATACTACTTTTAATATGTATACATATGTATGTATATGTAAAGTTCTGTTAATTTGAAATTTATTGACGCAACATCACGAAATTATTTTGCCAATTACATTTAAAAATCCAGGGCATCAATTTTATTGATTTGTTTATGAAGAATAAACAGCAACAAAACGTATAAATAAATCTCGTATGACGTACCAATTAATTTATATTAGTAACAAGCTTTGTCGAAAAGCTTTAATTATTTATATAAAAATTTATCGCATATACCTAGGCAAATCCTTCTCTATACAGGTATAATAGAATAGGTAATATTCTCTGTATTATATAATATATATAATAGAATTGTTATTCATATTCTCTCTCTCTCTCTCTCTCTCTCTCTCTCTCTCTCTCTCTCTCTCTCTCTCTCTCTCTCATATGCGAAAACATCATACTTATTAGAACATTTTTAGCAAAATAAGCCGAGAACAATATTGTAATAGCGTGTTTGCAAAACTACAAGTACAAATGTCTACTTTTCCTTCTTTAGGAATGAATGCCTTCGTGCATAAACGTTGCGAGAATTGACGTAAGCACCGACACTATTAAAATTCGTAAGCATCTTTACGGCCTGTTGCATAAATTTATTCAACAATAGGTCACTTATAAACAATTATGCTCTTTAAAAGATCAGGTGTCTTCTTCTTTTGCAAGAAGTGAACGAGATATAAATTCAATGAAAAGAGCTTATACAGGAGCGCCGCGCCGACCCGACGCCGATAAACAATAGCGGTAGAAGATAAGAAGCTACCGTGTTCTTCCGGGCTCCCTCCTTTCGTCAACATCATCCCCACTACGTCTTCTCTCTCTCTATCTCTCTTTCTCTCTTCTTCGAGGTTATTAGCATAATAACGTCAAGTGCTTCACCACGTTGGTAGTCAATACGTGCTGTCGCTCCGATCGCGTCGCATTGATCGTATTGAGTCATATTAGCGTATCTCGTGAAATTGCATAACGAGATCCACGCGCGCGTATGCATACACGCGAACGCGCATATAAGCGTACGTTATCGGCGAGTTTCCGTTATTACCCTTGCCGGAACTTATCACGCTTATTATCTTCGTGAATACGAATCTCTTCGCGACATTTCAACGGGCAGCGATCAGGCGAGGATCAGGCAAGAATCGCGTTAGAGGTATATATAGCATCCAAGCGCGTCGAGCTGACACTTTCGATAGAAACAATTGTTGCGGCACTCGACAACTCGAGCGTCTCTCGACGAGCCACTCACCTCGTAATCGAGAGCTTCGAAAGTATCGAGTGACACACTCCTATAATACGAATCATTGTTGAACTTGGAACTTAGCATCTTCAATACGCAGACGAACCTCGATCACGGAAGGAGTTCCGAAGTAATCGTGGATCCGGGATGACGACCCATATCACATCTATGGTGGTGGACTATCTGGTGTTCATCGGGTTCATCGTAATTTCCTTCGTGATACCGCTATGGGGAAGCTTCAAAACGAAAAAAAAGGAGACGAAGGCGAATTACGTGTTCGCCACCGGCAGCGTGTCGATGGGCGCGATGATGATATCAATCGCACGTGGAACTCTCGGCGTCAGGTCCTTCCTGGGTTATCCTTCGGAGCTGTATTATCGAGGCAGCGCCATGTGGGAGACTCTATACGGAATGCTCCTGGCGTATCCCATCGTCTGTTTCATCTTCGTACCCGTTTACTACAGCCTCGGTATCACGTCAGTCTACCAATATTTGGACATGAGGTAATTTTACGGTTATTCTTTCTTTGACCGCGCAATAATCGGCATGTAATATTCTTCTTTGTGTTTTATATAAAAACATCTATTGATGAAAGATGAAGATTGAGTTCCATTGTTTCAATGTTTCGTAATATTTTGCAAGAAATAATGAATATCTAGATATCCGATACATTAAATAGCGCAGTATTCGATTTTAATATTAAGGTTTCCGCTAAAAATGAAAACGCAAAAGTGAAAACGAGATTATGTTTATGCAAAACTGTTCTTTGTTGCTCGAAAGGTAGAGATCTGAGGCGCCATAATGAAATTTGCACAAAAACATAAAAATTTTCAACATTTAATTTGAAATGAGTACCCGAGTATCCGTGTATTGAAGATGAAGAGTTAAAATAATAGAATTTCTGGAAAAAGAAATTGTTTCTATACATGTCGTAGTTACTAATATTTAATAAAGCGCTTTAAACTTAAATAATTTTCGCTCCGACGTGAAGAATGTTATATATATATATATAACGATCACGTTCAATTAATACGAAGATAATTCATCACGTCCTTCATTTCAGCTCTCTTAATTATGTAAATTCCCCAGGTTCAAGTCAAAACTAGTCAGATGTCTGGCGAGTTTCTCTTACGTCGTACGGAGTCTCCTGAACTTGGCGGTCACGGTATTCACCCCTTGCGTCGCTCTGAAAGCGGTAATAGGACTTCCATACTGGGCTAGTATCGTGGGAATAACGACTATTTCTGTGGCCTTCACGATCATAGTAAGAACATGTATATTATGCCATATACTTGTATGTTTCACAAATATCTATATTTACTCACCAAACAAAATTTTTAAATACACATTCTCTTTCTCATTTTTCTTATTTAATATTTCGTTTAAAAATTAAAGTTGAATAATCAACGTTGAGATTTCCTACAAAGAGCGTAGATTGAAATCATAATATATGCAAAATATAACACAATGCAATATTTATATAAAAATGTCTTTTATATTTATTCGTGAAAATGCGATAATAAACGTAAACTATATTTTTCGTTATAGCATACTAACATCAAATAGCATATTAGCAAATGCCATTGCATTCTGTAATTGGTATCCATTTATTTAAAATTGAAATTATATCGATTTCAGTCTGCGAAAAAAATAAATTATTTGTGATGGTTCTCGTGGAAGCAATATTTTCGGAAAGTTCCATATTTCGGATTTAAATGAATAGTAAAATTACGACATAATTTTGATTAAGTGAGCTTTTCGCGCAAATTACATTCCAGCGGCAAATTACTTATATTCGTCCCTACACATAGGAAATTGGAGCAATCAAGCACGCATATAAATAGGGCGCATTGAAGGGCGAATAATGACAGCAAGCCGCGTTATTATGAAAAATAATGAAAACCGTATGACTTTTAATATTAAACTTTGGAATAATGGGATATCAATGTGACGCAGAATATATTTGTTATATACATTTGTTATAACAGCAAACGTATATTTCTAACAGCAGATTACTTTTCTATGCAAAGATAGTTTAGCACTATTGAAATATCTAAAAAATTGAATAATTGATATTGATTTGATCATTTAAAATAATTCATTACTAGTCACTTAATAACAATAAAAAATTATGTTATTTCACGAACACTTATTAATATATATTTATATATATGTTTACTTTTTAGGGAGGTTTAAAAGCTGCTATTCTGTCGGATGTTATACAAGGCCTGACAATGATCGGTGTATCTGCGGTCATCATCATTCAGGGAACTATCAAAGTTGGCGGACCGGCTAGTGTCTTCAATGTAACTTACGAGCGCGGACGACTGGATTTCTTCAAGTATGTCACACTGATAATTTGCGAACATTAAATGCATATAATTTTGATTTCAATATAAATTTACGCTTGAAATTAATCATATACGGAATTCCTATTGCGTAATTTCGCATTTCGTCTCTGAACTTTAGAATTATTAATCTCGACGAAAATATACAATTCCAACTAACTGTCAGTAAATTGAATAATGTTAAAATGCGATTTTATATTAAAATTCTTCGCTACACATTTCACAATTTAAAATTATTAAATTCCGCAGCAGCGCAAAATTATTTCACGGGTTGTGCATTTTCTGCATCTTTGAAATTTTGGGGAGACAATAAAACATTGGTATTTTTTTTCAAATTGCGAAAGAATTTAAATAATTGAGTGTTTCTTTATAAAAAAACGTTTCATATTCTGAAACTTTACAAGCATATCTTACGATAAAGTATTCACTCATTCAATAACTTATTTTTTTTCAGCTTTGATATGGATCCGACTCTTCGAGTAACGACAGCGTCGGCGACACTAGGTCAGCTCTTCATGAGTTTATCCATTTTCGGATGTCAGCAGAATTTTGTTCAGAGATATTGCAGTATGTCCAGCCAAAGAAAGGTTGTCAAGTAAGTAAACTTTTTATGTCGGTACGAAACTTTGAACAAACCTATCCACACTTTTAGCGTACATCGATAAACGACAGACTTGTATGACACATTATGCACAACTCGTCGAATGATCTAAAGGATAATGTGATTTATGCAAAGTGTTCTACGAATTATCACTTTAAACATTCAAGACATAAATGAAAAAATTGAGTACGAATGCGTATACGTAATGCATAAAATAGCTTCAATCAAACGGAAAAAAAGATTCAATAAGAAACTTTTCATTTTTAGAAATTGTATTAGTCATAGTTAGATAGATCGTATAGAAATAGACAGATAGATCGTATAGAAATTATGATACAAAATTCTGCTAACAAACACGCGAGATTTCTTAAAACACTAAAATAAATATTTCGTTCTAAAATATTTTGCTAATTTTTTGTTACAGAAACATTATTATTAGTAATTATATGCATTGGCAATTGTACGCAAACTTTTATGTACATAACATAACAAAACTTAAATTTTATTATTAAAATTAATTTAATGGCAAAAAAATATATATCATACGTTACTATACTAGATTCAAATTTAATATTTGATATTTTGCTAAAGTGATAACTATGCATTTTTTGATGCTTAATAAAAAAACTTTGCGAGAATATAGAATTTCATAATATTCTACATGTAAAGTGTCCCCCTTTGTAATTCATAATGATATATTATTTAATATATTTAGTACATTATTATTTAATAAATTTTTATTTTAAAATAAGATAGATTTTAAAGATTTTTGGCCAAGATTTAGATATATTCGCTAATGCATTTTTCATCCTTTTAGAAAACAAAATTCTTTTTAGGTGTTGGCATGTATTTCAGTTACATCTGATATGTACACGCATTTGCTCGTGACTTGTTGAAATTTTTCGCTCCAGCCACCTGAGTTTGTTTAATGATTCATTAACATGCGTAACGTAAATTATTATTCACGCTAAATCATGCAAATAACTCTTATCTTATATGTAAGTAAACAGTTTCGATTTGCAAATTAAAATAATGCGAGAAGAAAAAACAGAGCTAAAAATATAGTAGAAAAAAAGTAATTTTATAAAACAAATATAAATTATAATATAAAATATTATAAATATAAATTATTATAAAACCGTGTTTTACGACTAAAGAATAAATCTGAAAAATATTATAATAAAATATATCCGTACCCATCATTTTACAGTGCCACATTTTTTCCGTGCCACGTTTGTAAATCTAACAATTAATTGACAAATGGACATAATTTATCATGCACTTGAATCAATTTTTTAATTACGACAAAAATCTAATAAAAATAGTCATACTATTCTAATATCAGTCTGATATTTCCTCACATTTATTCAAAGTTGCAATGTAATTTTGTGGCTTCCATTGCTCGCTTGGTCAGAAATGAAATAACTTCGAATAAACTTTGATGAAATTATTAACTAAAGATTCGCCAGTTTTATTGATTTAATAAAGTATCGTTTTAACAGAAACCATATCAAAAAGAAAAAAAATTTTAAAGCATGCCTTTTCTCAAAATGTCATATCATTATCATGATATACGAGCACATTCTTCATCGTAAAATTAAATTCAGAAATTTCCGTTTACAGAAATTGTGTTACATTTAGCCTTAGGAAAACGTTTCTTTTTAGCGAATTTTATTTGTAATGTTTTATTATGTGAAACTTATTCCGCTTATAACGTATACAAATACAGCTGTTTGCACAATTGAAGTAGCTCACACACTTGCACAATTGTAACCGTGGCGAAACATTGAGGTGCATATACAGTAGGTAGTCAACGTAAAACCGTACATTTTTCTAGTTCGAGGTCTGATGGCAATCGAAAGCGTATAAAAGCTCACGGCCACAAATTTGCTGCGGTGCCACTGCACTCAAATTGAAATATTACGTGGAACAAATGCATTACGTTGGTCCGTAAAATTTTATTACTCGCAAATGTATTGTCAGAAAAATCTAAGCGGATATTTCTGTGACAAAAATAAATTTTATATTTAATCCAGTGACAAGCTTGTGAAGTTCTCGACATCTTGATAAAAATATATCATTAGAGATTCAATAAAATTTTACTCAAATTTTCTTCTTATTATTTTATATATATTTTCGAGCATCTATAAAACTTAATTTAAAATCAGTTTGGAATATTGCGCGTCATTTACATTCTATTGATAAGACTTTGCTTTAGAACTTTTTTTCTAATAACCATATTTATATGCGACAATAGATTAAAATAAAGAGGGTTTTATGAAATTATTTATAAAAAATAGTTTTCATATAATTATTGTACACGAATAATATGATTATTTATATTTCATATCGTTACTATTAAATGTAGTTAATATGTCGGAAGCTATAAAATGAATTTCTCAGCGTGTGATGACAAATTAATAGATTTTACATCGATAATTTCCCGTGCCGTCGTATCGGCGATAGAAAGTTTTTGAGAAGTGGCACGATTGGACCGATTTAGGAAATTGTGCCCACAGTTACTATTACCACATAATCAATGAAAGCCCCGTAGGGAGCCGAATGGCGCCGCGCCAAACTTTTAGTACAGAGATTCTCTCTATTCAATAAGAGGTCTATAATATCGGTGCAACAGTCGTCGACGTATGTTAGAATAAAGTATTTTCTATACATAATACATTTACTAAAATAATTGGATAAATATCTCGCCGAGAGAAAGCGAAACTATTCAGAATGATGAAGAATTAAAACCGCTTAAAACATCATTTGTTATTGTAGACAATGTAGACTGCTACAAGATACCTAGCGACATTACAAAATTATAATGAATGACTGCGTCGTCACTGTCGGCTAGCTAAAAATATATGTTGTTACAGAATTTACCCGTGCTAATGTATATTAATGTTACGCATTATGCTACGTAAGCGGTTATACTTGATATTCTTTCAGACTTCCTTGATGGGCATTTTAATTAACGTCAAGATACATTATAATTGATTTAATTGCCATGGGTATGCATTAATGCAAATTACAAGTATCTGCTATACATCTATCTGAATCATTCTTATTTTATATTTAAGAATTTAATCACTTTTATATTATCTTATTTTCCTCAAATTATTTTTTATCTTATTTTTTATCTTTTTCCGTTACAAATTATAATGTCATGTAAATGGGCTCCATTATCTCACAAAGTTGAAAGAACAATTATTAGAATGAACATTATATAATTATCATTTGCACTCGCGCTCATTTGCCTTATTGTTCTTTCATCAATTGTTCGTTACTTTCCGTTTTATTTTTGCTTACGTAACAAGTTCTTCCAACGTGCGTGATACTGTCATATGCTATTCAAGTTAAATCTTACAAAATAATATTGTTCGCATACAGATGAATATTGTTGGCATATAAATGCATACATTATCCTTATATGCTTGCATTAAAACCATTTCAAGTAATTCATTTTAAATATGTGTCTGAAATATATAAAACTTATTGCAAGTCTCATATTTTGTAAGAATAGGGTAATTAATGACTAAAAATAAATATAATAGTTCTTTTGGGTAAATTCAATCTCTTGCTAGGTTAAAATAATGTGAAACATTTACAATAATTATAGAAACAATAAGCATTTAACAATAAGTATATCTATACAAATGCAAATATATATATATATATATTAACCATTTTATAATATTATACATCCGATGGATGTGATATGTACGTATATTATATTGAAACAAAATCCATTGGATTTCTGCTAAATATTTAGTTTGACGTCACTCGATTACAATTATTGTCACAAATCGTTGTTGCGTTATCAGTCAATTACATCAAGTATTACTGTGGTTAACAAATATCAAATTTATCGCAATCATTGCGTGTAACAAGACCATAATGCGAGCACAAAAACCTGTTGTGCATGCATTGAAAGAGAGAAAAAGAATTATTAAAGAACTTGCAAAACAAGCATGACAAGCAAATAACAATTATATAACATTAATTTTTTCAAAAATTATGTCATGCGTTTATATAACAACACAAGTGACTCTTGTACTTCTTAATCTATTTTAATACTATTGCTATCTTGGATTCAGGACTGTTATATCAATCTATCGTAAATTCTTATATAAGATAGTTTAATATTTCGGTCTCCGACTTTTGTAACCAAAAAATGTGTTTTTATTTTCAGGACAATGATGGCCAACATGCCTATAATTGTGATCTTGTTCTCATTATCTTGGATCGTTGGAATGGTGATTTTTACTAATTACGCCGACTGCGATCCACTCAGTCTGGGATATATTTCCAAAATCGACGAGATTGTACCGTTCTACGTCGAAGACAAATTCTCCAATGTACCCGGAATGCTAGGTCTGGTCATGGCAACTCTTTTCAACAGCGCCTTGACTTTGGCGGTATCGAATCTCAATTCTCTCGCAACGGTGACTTTCGAGGATTTCCTGAGTCACATACCTGCGATGAGTGATCTGAAAGACACGCAGCAGCTTTACACGATCAAAATAATCGGTGTCATCTACGGTTTGCTAATAATCGGCATTAGCTTCTTGGTAGCCATGTTGTCTGGCGTAATAGAATCTTCTATGCTGATGACGTCGGCGACGTCTGGACCTCTTCTCGGTGTATTCCTCCTCGCCATGTTGGTACCTTGCGCCAATTGGAAAGGTGCCGCCGCTGGTATGATTTTCAGCCACGTAACGACGATGTGGATCACCTTCGGTCATCTCAGTCTGGGTACCGTAGTCGAGATGCTACCTCTATCGACGGAAAATTGCCAAAACGAGACGTTTTCCTCATGGGATATCAAACCAATTAGTCTAGAATATTCTACACCGAACCTCTCCAGCTGGACGACAATTCAGGAAAACATTACGTTATTGTCCGTCGATGAGAGCAATAAATCGTCTAATCCTTTAAATGTTCTTTACGGGATTACTTATATGTATTACGCTCTCATTGGTAGCATAACGACAGTCGGCGTCGGTATCATCGTAAGTTTAATTACGGCTGATACCGAAGCTGATAAGTACGAGGAGCACTTGCTACATCCTATAGCACGAAAGATAGCGGGATTATTTCCCGGAAAGCGGAGGCTCTACGCCAGCAACACTCGTCTTGGGAATAAAAATGATACGGACGTCACGAATGCCACCCTTTCCTCGGTGATGTCTATTCCCGATAGTGTCGAGAAGATAACTCCTCAAATATGTGCCGATGATAGAGGAAAGCAACACCTAAATGATGGCTATATAGAGAAACTGAACGCGCTAAAGAACGCTTCCCTTGATGTAACCAATGAGATTGGCAAGCACACTAAATTATAATACTATGATGCAAGATCGGGATAAAAGTTCTTCGTGCATTATTCGCACTATCACCATTGGATCGACACTTGCGTGAATAGGGATATACTGTGATGAACTCAGCGAGCGAACAGCTGTGTATATGTTAGTACCAAATTTTATTATCTGAACATGGAACGCGGGTTTGTGACCTGTGCGCATACATGAAACGTAATTACGTGTAAGCAAAGTTTCCCTCGATTACAGTACTCGAGCTACACTCACATTCAGCTCAAAATATCACTCAAATGAAGGCAATTCAGGGATGCAATTCGCGAAAACTTCTAACTTGCGTGTGCCAATTAGAGTTAACTACGAGACACGCGTGACGTAAGCTGCATTTAGACATGAACACGATTTACTGGGAAAAATTGTCAAGTACACACGTGTTTGCTGAATAGAATTCACATCACCACTCGCAATGAATGATTTCTGTATCTGAGCGAAGAGAACAGAAATAGAAATCGGTATAATTATCGGTGTAATTACTACTAACAATTGGTAAAAAGAATCACGTTTAGAATAATCGAAAACGTGGATATATAGTTCTGTAATTTGATTACAGATAACGAAAAATTAATCAAATTATCAGTTGATAAATTTTTTCACTTTTGTTGCTACACGATATTTCGATTGTATTGTCGAAATAATAATATGCATTCAAGTGTATTCTTGTTACGCTTCTTCTTGAATTATACATATATTCAGTAGGATTCTCCTTTCTCCCTCAAGGAGGATTAATTTCTTGAATCCTATTTATTCATCAATTTTAAAGATATATTTTAACAATAAAAGTACATCTTTCAACAATATTTCCATATAAAAAAATAAATCAAAATGGTAAAAAAATTCTTTTCGGATTGTTTTCACATATTTGTTCATGAAAAATTCATGTCTTTTTAAGTTATATTATTTTTATTTTGTAAATATGCTAGGAAATTTTTCTCTTTATCGTGGAAATAATGAAAGTAAAATTCCATCGATCCTCTAAAGAAGTAAATAAAGAAGCAGTATAGTCTGAATATACTAACAGAAATACATCAACATTTTATAACTTCATATGAGATTCAATGATTGGAATCGATTCTGTGCAATAATATATATCTTCGTATTATATTAAAGATCAAGATATTAGATTGCGAAACAACAGTCATATGTAAGGGTTCCTCTAACGTAGTATTTAGATCTTAAACGAGTTTCGAACTTTCCATACCAATAAGTAATATTATATTTTACAGAAAGTTACGCGTATCTGACATGTGTATGTGTGTAATTTGCGTGTGCATTACTTTTAAGTCTTTTAGCACTAAACTTTGATATTAAAGTCAATTTTTGTACTTCAGAGAGTGTGAGTTATTTTATAAGTAGAATGTTGTGCTCTTCGAAATATATGATAATGTAGATTTGTAGATGATGCCAATCCAGCGACTGTGATCGTTGATTTTATTTGTACCATAGTGCCTACATATTTATTATTTCAATAATACAACTCATTAATTTTTATTCGTTTTACAGTTATTTGCAATCCTTAAAATAACCTCTTTTTCGTGCAAATGCTAATCTTAAATACGATATACTTTTGATATACGTTATTTTAAACGTTATTCACTTATATATATATATATATATATATATATATATATATATAATCTTCTCAATGAGGATAAGAATCGTCTCTGTCTTGCTTTATGGTAAATAATATAATTTGAGTAAACATGAGATAGCTGTTGTTCTCGTTCACATTTGTGTGAAATGATTGTTTGCGTATAACAATAAGACATAAATAAATAAAATAAAGATTACGAGGAAGTCAGACAAGCACAGTGCACAGTTCTGTGGACCTATAGACCTATGGAGTTATGGACAATCGGTGATCTGACCATCGACATTGCATTTCTTCGGGACTGGAAATTCAAGTTCGAGGTTCGAGGTGATCCGGTATGCAGACAAACGCTGGCAACGTTGCAGCGATTTAATGGTAGTAGTATCGCCAGTACACATCCTACCTTGACAGAATAGCTCTGTAGTGGTGAAGTAGCAAGACGGTCGGTTATATGCGCAAAAACACAGGCTTTAGTATTGCGCGCGTTCTCGAGTTGGCTGCTCGCAAATCTCATCGCGCGGGAGATGATAATATCGCTGGCACACCAAGCGATAACAGTATAAAGTTCCTGCTTTTATCGCTCTTCTATTTCCATCTTTCTCTCCCTCTCTCCCCCTCTCTTTCTCTCACTCACTCACTCACTCACTCACTCACTCACACACACACGTCCACACACAATATATATGCATGATATATATTTTTCTTTCTTTTCCTTACTCTTCCAATTATTTTCTGTACTGTTACAGTAAACATCACCGGCTTTCAAGTTTGAAGCGTGCCGCGAGTACGGCTTCGATCCTGCGCTCTTCGCTTTTTCGAGGCGTTCGATCAGGCCGCGAGACCTCCATTTTGACAGTACGTCAGCAAGATCGCGTAGAATACGTGGAACCGCTGCGCGCCTATTTTCGTCGGTCATCGAAGAGCGTACGGATTTTACGTTATACGGTTGTGCAGAAGATAATACATATACATTTCCGTACGCTATCTCACACGGAGTATCTTTAGGAGTACGGCGTGGGCGCGGTGCATCATGGCGGTGGAATCGAGGTAAATGTACGGAGAGCCTTGCACGACACATGCTCCGATCTGATATGCGCCGGTATACGACGCTCTTTGCTAAACGCGAATGATCTTTGAAGGGATTATGCTAGTTCAGTGCACAAGGGCACGATCACTCGCGCAGATGATTTGGGTCCAATTTACTTGGGATCATCAGCCATCGTTTAAATTTTTTAAAATGATAATAGAGGAGATAGGTAAAAATACGAGGTACGTTGCGCTTCGACTTATCTTTAAAAAAGAATAGTTGCATCGCGTAAAATTAAATGCCCGCGTACAAAAGATGTTTATATATGCATTTCAATGCTATATAAACACAAATTCATCATGCTTTCAAAGGTTTTACGTTTTTCTGAAAAGACTCGAGTTTATAAGTTGTGCTCCAAATTTCTATCGTATCTCGTATTCCAATCTTCCGCTGTACTTCGAAAATGAGAATAATCATCGTTATTCATCGTTATTCTGGTCACAGTAGATATCAAGTACTATATTGAATGCCCAAGTTGTGTTGTTACCATCAGATGCACTATAATTAGCAGGTAATTCGTAATTCATTGTAAATTGTAGATTCTTGGTGAATAATTAAGTAGTTTACGTCGAAAACGTGACGTGAACATATTTGCTTGCGAATTCGCGCGAACTCATGAGAAATGCGAATTTCTCTGAGCCAATGCTGGTTTGTTTCGCACTGTTACGCGAAACCCAGTGGTGCCCAACTGTTTTGAAGCTGCAAAGTTTCCGACACCATTAGCTCGCAGCTTAGAATACGTTCCTGATTGATTGCATATTGTGCATGCACTTGATAGAAGCTAGTTTCATTCATCAGCAGCTGAGATAAGTCGATATCAAAGTTTAATATAATACAGAAGTTTCCGTGATGTTATTTTTAACTCTTTCTTAACTCAAATTATGCAAGACTTAACAGTGTTTCTTTTGAAACTTATGAGATACATATCTGTTGGTTTTATAAAACATATTCAATATGTTCCAGCATGACTAGTAAAACTAATAATGATCATATGCGCAAAATCAAATATCAATAATAGTATTTGTGTAGTGACAAAAACGAGATTATAGATATATCAACATATCATGAGCCGCACAAAGTAGCGGTTATTATAATTTCTTGACATTACTTGTGCCTTTCTGATTTTTCCACTTTTTAAGTCATTGTTAATTTAGACGAATGCCAGATGCAAATAGATAATGATAAATTATTAGCGCATCATGCGTAAACCGTACGAAGCGAGGCTATGGAAACACCTGATGGCAGCAATGATCGTAGATCTATAAGGACTTCATTATCACCGCGTGATATATATATATATAGATGCGTTCACAAGAGCGGGGAAGCATTATTGTCTGTTGGATTATGTTCACGATCGATCGATGTTCGATTTACCGCGTGCGCGATATCATGTGTACTCTTGAGATTTATTATCTTCCATAGAATTCGACGTTATTGTGCCCGAATTGTGACCAGTCAGCATTGACCGGGTTGATTTCGCGAGCGGAAAAACCTGTTAACGTTAGAACGTGATATACGAATATGGAAAATCTATCATGGATTAAAACAAAGTCTGCGTTAATTGTTATCGTTGCAAAAGAATATTTCGAGCTTGATAAAGCATTTTCTAATTAAATTGTACATCTTCCGATTGTGATATAGAATCTAGAATAAATCTAATCACGGATTTTAATTAACGGGACATTTCACAATCATAACAATCATTATAGATATCATAGCCAGGATAAATATTTTTTATTTGTGGCCTAGATAATTCTGCGTCGATGAAGTACAAGATACTTCGAAAGATGTTATCGTTAGATGATCGTAAGAGAGAGCTCACTGTTTTCATAGCGACTAGCTGGCACCGTTTTTCGGAATTACCTTCGATATTTTCGTGCATTTCATGCAGCACATTTCTTATAAGTGTACGTGCACATCTGCTTCTCTAATATTTTCTTTCCTCTTACATAAAAAGGACCTTTGTGGTATTATGGCAAGAGGTTTATGTGGTCTTTTTATTTATAGCCATATTTGTATAGACTTTCTTACTTGTCTGGAATATGAACATATATATGTGTGTGTGTGTGTGTGTTCATATTCCAGACAAGTAAGTAACTAAAAATAATATAATTGTAGAATATGTTCGTTGATATGTAATCTATATAGATATATATCTCCATATAGATAGAATAAAATACACATATGTATCTCCATATTCAAATGTATATCCATATAGATAGAATAAAACCAAGATGCAAACATAAAACATATTCAGTCATTTTTTATCGGATTGTATAAATATTAGCCACGTAAATATAATTTTAACAATAGCAATTTTCGAATATTCGTATCTAAGCAATTTAGCAACAATGACTTTCGTCTGTAAAAGCGATGCTATAGATATTGTTAATGTAATGCAAATGTATTCCACGTGGGAGGTACCGTTGGTAATCTCATCTAACGGTTATGCGCTGTCCAACTAAAACATTTTCTAAGTTCTCCAAGTCACACATTTAGTAATATATCTTCAATTTATTATTAGTGCTAAATATAGAAGCAGAAGATAACGGTATTTATGGTTAAATGTCATCGATAAGAATGCTATGTCTTTTTCAGAATATTTATATAGCTGCAGCACGATACTCATATCAATTTATCTTCTAACAAAATATCATATCTATAAACAAATAAATTAAAATAAGTTAAAAAAATATCAACAATGTACTTTTGTCAATATTTTATGTAATACATTGATTTTTATATTTAATAATATAATCAATGAAAATAAAATAAAAATAATAATCTTTTAGCTTCGGATTATTATTATAAAATAAGAATGCTTGTTATAATGACATAACATAATCAACAAAAAAAATCTATACTGAGGACTAAAGTCTTATTTGATCATTTAGTTATTAGTTTATGCTTATTGGATAATAATGTTACCTTACATAAAATGGGATAATACAAATGTTCGGGTAGGCAAAACGTGTAGGTATATGAATGGTTAAACTTTGAAGAATAAGTAAAAATAAGCAAAAAATAAAGTAAAAGCAAAAAGAAACTCTGGATTGCTTTGACATTACGTCCGACAGTTTAACAGCAGTGTAAATTTTATACTGCAGTGTTTATCTCAGTCCTTTAATGTATGCGTCACTAACTCGCCATAAAGTGTTATCTATATAGTGATTTTATTTCTTTTTCAAATGCGAATATTCAGTTATCCGATCTTACTGCGAAAATAATAAGAAATTGCAAATATAAAATCACGAATCAAATGCAACACCCATAAACACTGCAGAATATATCAAATAAAATTTCATATCTCCCGTGTGATTCGCATTAAGAGATTTTACAGACAATTTTATTGAAAGGAAAACACGCAAAATTTCATGTATATAATTACAAAAATAATACAATTACAATTTTCATATCGATAATTTGAGAAAATTTTGTTTTCATTATTGCTATGTTTGAAAAACGAAATAAAACTGGAATGTACAAATATATTAATTATTGATAAAATAAAAAATTTAATATTCTAACTTATGTTAATATATTGCCATATATTAATGTAAATTACCATTAACGTCTGCAATAATATTTCTTCTTTTACTTCTTCTTCTAATATTACGTATGCAATAAGATATAAACTTCTTCGCCTCAGGAAACAATTTTCGACATATCCAGTTTATAATGGAAACGGTGATAACAAAAAATTGCATGTTTTGATATCAAAACATATAGGTATTAGTATTCAATGTTTAGAAAAGCACACTTTATGAATAGATTAACACATCAATATCGATCGAAGACATATCAATAAAATAGACTATTTTCTTTTTCCATGTTCGTGTCTCTAACTTATACTTTTATTTAAAAATGAAATTACACAGCGTTTGCATTTACTTTTCTGCATAATACGAAAATACTCGTATTATTCATCGTTTCAATAATACAAATATGTTCATTATCATATTCATCATCGTTTTTAAATCTAACAGGCCATAATTTTAGCAGATGAATAATATGCGGCTAATGGATTAATGGCATTGAGTGAATCTCGTTTCTCTCTCTCTCTCTCTCTCTCTCTCTCTCTCTCTCTCTCTCTCTCTCTCTCTCTCTCTCTCTCTCGTTTTCTTTTTTGATGGAAATCTTTATTTTCCTCCACTAATTTGTATATTCCACTGTAATTATGTTGATTTCAATGGACATATCGTGTTCTCGTTAACGAGTAATCTTGCTTTTGTCTAATCGGATTTACTAATAATTAGTGAGACGTCCAAATAACAAGCATAATGATTCATTTCAGATGGATGCCATGTCAACTGAAAATTGAAACAAATATCTGCAGCGGCGATTACGATGGCATTATTCTGGTGTCAGGAAGTGCCCCTGGATCCAACGAGCCGGAACCCTTCAAAACCGTCCTCTACGCCGCGGCCCAGATCGATGCCGCACTGGGCGTGATCGGCGCGGTTTTGCCCATCAATTTGCTCGCAAAAAGGTTCATTTACAGCCCAACGGGTCCGCTTAACATGGATTATCACGATGTGCGGAGTTTCGCAGAGGCAGCCACGAAGGGAGTAAAACGGTAATTCTTTTGTATAATGATTCCATACGCTTTTCTTTCTCTTTCATTTCTTTCTCTAATCTTTTTTTTTTTTTAATACGAGCACCACAGTAACAGAACCGTCGCATTATTTACATATGTTAGTATGTATTATATCGGCATGTGTCATCGGTATACCGAGATATACTTTTTACAAAATTAAATAAAAATCAACGCGAAATCGCACATCACACGATTTTCATGTTTATTTTATTTATACAAAGTACTGTATTATTATTATTGTGTCAAGTATTTATTAATGTTATATGATTATAATGTAATAAATAAGTTTCGGATTTGGACAAGATTCGCAACTATTTTGCACAGTGTACGACACAGTCTCAGCTCTTCCTTTCTTTTTTTCCATACGAGGACGATTGCCTTTTTTCGTGATCGTTATGATTTGACATAATCAATAAAAAAGGACGCATACAATAAATATTGCTCGACAATTATACATGTAAATAGCTGGCATATTTGGCCAACTTTGGTCTAGAATTAAATATATATCCTACATTATTGTCTTTAGATCTTACAAATCTCGGATCTGACACTCCTGGGTAATTGCTATTACGGGCTAACAATTACTCGTTAATTCGGTGCTTTATATGCTGTCGGTGAATTAAATCATGGTTGCCGACATAGCTAGATAAGTCTTGGTTATCTGTCGTTTTGAGGAGAGATGGGAAATGCTCTAGCGATGACAAAGGGAACGACGTACAATGGCACGACGCTATTAAAGCAACGCCGCGCACTTACCTTGCCATAAATGTCTGTTTTTAATTTCAGTCTAACAAGATTTCTACATGTTTGTCGATTGTTTATCGATAAACGAATCAACATTTATTGCGAAAATTTTTTCGCAAAATATTTTTTCAATTTCTTGATTCTTTAACAATATATATAATTATTAAAAGTTCAACAATATTTTTAATCTCTCTGGTATTTCTAATAAGCATTCTTCAACTATATAAGGGACACTTTACTAAATTCCACAATCGAAGCGCGCAAATTCCAGTGTTTTTCATTGTCCGGGTATAATTGGATTTGGCGAACATACCCAGAGGAAGTGACGTTATATCTACGTTCTTATGTCGGCAATTTGCATATATCCGAAAAAATCACCGCATTTTTTCGAGTTTCTTTTTGTAATTAATCGAAATCAGTACCGGAGTAATTAATCAAAGGCTCTTGATTGTATGTTTACAATTTCGAACATCTTCTCACCCGCATACCGAGTGTTCATTCACTACAGCAACACGATGGTCTTGTAACGAAACGAACCACGAACGATTGTGAGCATTTTGTGTACTCCAATAGCTGCATAGGGGAAACGCAATGATGCGCGAACGAAATTCCGTGCGAGCCATATGCCTGCCCGTCCCGAAATACGATTGAAAAATGAAATTCCTGTCCGCTTGGCGTAACTGTTTTTTTCACGCGGCAGTAGTGACGTTAACGGAAGATTGGCATGGAGAACGTTCCACGCTAGGCGAAAAAAATTGGAGACCGTATCTTGTAACGCATATCAATGTCGCAATATTTTGCCTTAATGATATTTTTTGAGTTTATTCGCGACTTTGGACTTTGTATAATATCAAAAGCTAGCTAATAAATAAGATAAACGTCACACTAATATCACTCCGTATCACTATATCTAAAAAATATAACGATTTCAACAAGTGTTTAAGGTATATTATTATAATAATATAAGCAGTAAACAACAAAGTAATTAATTAAAAATAAATAATAAAAAATTATAAATTATAAAAATATGAAAAATTATAAAAAAGATTATTTTGAAAACTTAACTAAATATCTATAGTAATAAAATTTTTTATTGTATTTATGTAAATGTAACGTAACTAAATTTTGCTTAAACCTCATAAACTCTTGGATGCCAGCTTGCCGTTCTGTACAATTATTTGCTTACACTTGCAGTACAATTTGCTTACACTTGCAATTTATTTTTCTCCTCGTGCAAAATTTCGTAGTATTCTCTAGAGGAAACTGGTTGCAACCTATGAATTTTAATCTTTTAGTCTGCATTTTAATTATTACCAATGTTTTCCGCGGACAAAACTGCTACCATGCTCCGTTACACACCTGAGCAATAACGCAGTATTTGCAGTCCTTTTGAAATCTCGGAATAATAGCAGTGCACGGTTCTACGCGACATTAATACCAAACTCAAATCAGAAGTACTTTGTTGAATCGAGAATAGAATGAGAGATTTGAGAAGCGCGATATAACGACAGTTTCTCGAAATTGCCAAGTGCGAAATATCGCACGCATCGGGAACGTAACGAAGTTTAAACACGATAGTGATATACTTCGGGAATAGATTAATAGTTCGTGATTCACTCGTGCAAGAGTGAAAGACACCCTCGGTTACGTGGTTACGTTTGTATTACATCCGACAAGACGAAAATTGGACACGAAGGAAGCGAGAATGGCCATTCGTGTCTCGGGGTACTCAATGAGAACCGCACACCGCACCTTTCCCCAGAGAACACATTTCTCTTCTCCCTTTTTGCATGAACGTTCATCTCTTGAAGTGTAGTATTACTGCAGGTTTTATGATAGTAATATTATATTGCGTAGATTACGACGTCCGCTGACAATCACCGAACATTGACAATATGTCTACACCGTAATTACGGTCAGCTTCCCCTCAAGTCTATGCATATGAACGTCGTTCTATACCTTCGAGTTCCATCTAGGGTATCTCTTGATCCTTTACTGGATTCTTAGATTGATATCCTATTGATCATCAACCTGTCAACAGGAGAGCTTCTTGACCGTTTGAGTTTTCTTCAGTTGACATTTCTTTTTTAATAATATAGAGGGCTATCAAACTTGTGACAAACAAGAGAAAATTCTTACGTCACACATACACACAGCACATACGTGCGCACACACATACAGTTTATTTTATATTTATTTAATAATTTTAGATTAGCAATACTAAAGTAAAATATGACCTTACTCCAAAGTTCATTTCATTATATGATTGAATATTAATGCATTATAATAATAATTCACAATTTAACTGATTTTATAACTTTTTGCATTTATTATATAGGGCTTTGAAAGCTGGTGTGAAATGTCCTTTATTGGTGCTACTACCGGATGACCGTTTTGAAAACGTTGAGCTAGTTACGCTTCTTGGTGCTCTGGAGGGTCTTTACGTGGTGAGTTCCGTCACGACAAATTATTCATCATAATACTACCACGTCGAAATAATGTTATGATAAGTAGATCATATTATATATTTTTTAAATGTCTTTTACACTTGGAAAAACGGAATATTAAATGATTTCAAATACTTTCAATAAAATGAAATTTTTTTGACTGCATAGGCGCATGAAAATTTATAGTAGGACCAAAATAACCATTAGTTTTATTATTAGAACCTCAATGCACGAAGATGTTCAAGAAAAGAATCTCAATTACCTCACTTGATTTAATTCAGTAAAAATAGCAACCACAAATTTCCCACTTACAACGATTGTTAAATATGGAAAAGTTGAATCGATCTAATATCTCAATAACGATTAATTATTAAGATATTATAGAATTTAAAAAAACAAATCGGAAAAATTGCTGGCTAAAATCGAGAGAATCAATGAGCGAATGTTATTCAATTGTGCCAATATATCCGGTTAAGGTATTTCACAGATAGTTGGTACAGTTGTGGTTATACGAAAGCCGTTTAAACCAATCAAACAGATACAATACAGCTTTGTGCGCATCTACATTGGCAGAATAGGAAGCCTGTAGTTGTATCTGGAAGGAATTCATCTCCGTGTTTCAGCCGAGTTTGGTACGCTGCGGTCTGATTGGCTACCCCCAAGTTGCTCACCATACTCTAACTCTAGTAAATCCGTCTACCTCGCCTCTAAACTAAATTGCTACTGTGATCTTAATCCATAACTAATGACTGTGCGGGCCGCGCGACGCAATTCAACTAATCCATGATATTTTACGGAAACAGAATTAATTCCGCTTCATTAATATCCGATTCATTCCCAATAAGACTCGATTCGCGAACGGCCGCAATCGAGCAATTACTCGAATAATATGAACCTTCGTACAGAATATTCATTATTTAATAATTATGAGAAGTTATAGGGTACGCGGATAATTTGCAACCATTTGCGTTTCACGACTTTGATACACAAATATCGTAATCCATGCATCAAATGCAGACTGATTAGAATTACTCGGTGCTGACAGGTCGACCATATCCGAGCTTTCAAAATTTATTTTTCTCGGATGCAAATGTATGTGACGGCGGCAAAGCACAAATATAGTTTTAACGTACGACATCGGCCGAGAATAAGACCATAGACGTTTCGATAAATAAGCTCGTTCAACGTCTTGAATAAACGATGGCTCGATGACAGATACCGACGGCAAAGAGTGCGGTCAACACGATCATCAAACAACACCTGCCACCGACAGACTCCGGCACGGGCTGGGCTTGATCGATAAGTGTCTTACAGAGAATATCGGATTGCACAACTCGATTGCAAGCTCCATTGTTCATTAACCTCAGCGCCGTCGCGGTTAATTACGATCGGACGATAGTATCCGTGTTATTATGCGAACTTCGAAGTCGGAAGTTATCCGGCACGAGTATACGCGGCGTGATCGATTTGCGAATCCTATAGTAATCGCTTTACCAGAGCGAGCCGCGCGCGATCGATCATGTCACTCACATACATTCGACAATTAAGCATATTTAATTGGATAGAGCCATTGAAAGAGCTCTTCAATAAACGTTGCAAATACTAAATTTCAGATATCTTGCTATAGCATATAAGAATAATGACTGATAACAAAAAATTTTTTGTAATAATATGTAACAATATCTATATTATATTAACTATATCTTTACAAAAAAAAAATCGCGATATTATTCCAAAAGATTAATTTTCTTTGCGACAATATGACAATTAAAGCAGACTTACTGCCTTTTTGTATTATACAAAATAAAACAATATCTTTTTTAAAGGTAAGAAGTAGCGTTTTGTGTAATTGCTATAAATTTTGCGCTTGAACTATTCTTTTATTAAATTGCAATATCCGATAATGTATAAACGTTAACCTAGTATTGATTCTTATCCGTCGTAAAATGTTGAAACAGCTGTTGAAATAAAGACAAGATCTGGACACTCGTCTCTTGACGGATTAAAGGAGAAACGATAACTTTAAGCCGATAAAGTATAAAGGTACTTGGAAAAGAAGAAGGGCTCTGCGTTTGTGATTAGCGTAGATTGTATGCTAGACGGGACAAGAGATTGTTCTTGGACTATACATCATGGAGAAAACGAGTCTTTTGGAACTACGCTGGAATAAACTTTATTTATTATACAGAATATTATAAAAAATTCTAGATTTAGAAAGTAAATAATATTCTTCAAAAAAGTAAAAAAGTCTAATCAACATATATGTTGAAAAATCGTCTTTATTGGAGATAGAAACCATTTTTAATTTGGATAAGACAGATGATTTACTTGCATTTTTGCTATAATGCTTACTTTTTTTGCATAGATCGATTTCCTTCATGTTGCATAAAAAAGTATAAAAATTTAATAATCATAGAATAAATTAAAAAATAAATACTTTACGAGATATTTCACATCTTATGTCACAATTAATATATCGGAATAAAATGATTTGAATATGAATTATCTTGTAAAAAATTTATTTCTCGATTATTTTACTTTAATATTGTTACATACAAAAAATATCATATATCTACGTAGGTATGTTTTCTAAAAGTGAATTATTTTTTTCATTTATTTGATTCATTGGTAATTTGATAACGCCATTCAAATTTTGGATAAAAATAATATATATTTATATTAAAAAATTTAAACCTTTTGTTTAAATACTGAAATATTTATTGTTTTCTGAGAAATAACTACAACAAAAAGTCGGCATAATTAATATTGACACGTATCACTGACAATTGATCAAACTGCAAATACTAAACGGTGATTTAATTGGATACTACACAGCTAATTTTTATCTGAAAAAAATTGTTATTTCATGCATTAGTATCATATCGGTTTATTTATACCTTTGTTGCGTTCAACTTTAAATCGAGTTCGAATTGTTTTTTTCGAGACTTACGCGCAACAAACTTTATCTAATAGTGAATGTTCTCGTAATTCGTTGCACATACATAACAGACATTCTTGTCGCGTAAGTTCAAGGACCAAAATTCTAAGTTCGAACCACCAAGGGAGAAGCAGTCGGTCGGGGCTTGTTTGTGGGTGGCAGCGGGATGTAGCAAGGGGTTAGGAGAACGCAGGGGGGTAAGCCGAGTGCTCTGCCCTATCAAGAGTAGCAAATGCTTGGCGTTCCTGAATCCTGGCGGCCGGCGAGGCGACCTAATTAGCGAAATACTCGGGCCCTCCCTCGTCTCCCGTCACCTCACCGACCGCTCAGCCCGCGGCATCGGAGCGTTGTCGGCACCAAGCTCATACGCTTCTTTCTTGATAGTTCCCTCTTCTGACCCTCTTTCCTCTTCTGCATCGCTCGTTCCTTCCATCCGACGCAAATACGAGGCATCGTTTTCCAAATACCAGAAAGCACCCTCGGAATTTCTGCGCCGCGTAATCGGAACACCACGTCGTCGCGAATCTCGCGTCGGTCTCTTTCTCGCTTCTCTTACAGCTAGCAGTTTTCCGACTTTTTCAATTCTTTTCACCCGCTCACAAGTTGCACGAACGCGCGTCAGTGACAATGCAAAAGGTCGCATTTCGATATATTCCCAATTTTACTACATGAAAAAAGTGTGAAAATATTTTCTCAAATTTTTGAAATTTTATACATTTACAGATGAATAATTAAATGCAAATGCATTAAAAAGAGAAAATATTATATGCATTATAATGCTAGGATTTTTAAAGCAAAGAGCAAAGATAATGAAAGTTGGCTTTTGCCGGATGTATAAATCAACTAGAAAATCTTTCAACCGATTTATACATAAGTCCATAAGAGTTATAAGCCCCAGCTCCATTATCTATGAAGTGCTCGTTCGATAAGAAGATTATCATACTTAACGTTTTCAGTGCAGACAAATAAACTTCTCTTTCTTCATTAGATCTGATGGCGAATAAAAAAGTAGTAAATGATGTATAATTTGTGTATAACAGATTTTAAAGAGAAATAATGTAGTGTACTATTTAAACAGTATACTAATTGTAAGGCAAACAAAAAAATTTTCTTATTTTTCATTGTTTGCCATAATCGTATCTTAATGATTTATAATCTTCAACCGGCGATTTTATATTTTCACAGCCTTTAGAGGTGCGTGAGATATGTCCAGATCGGTGCTACAAAGCGTGTCAACTTGGAGTGTGGAGTCCGATTTGCAGTAAGAAGCTTCAGGGTATCGTGAAACTCGCCTCGGCGCTCGAGAGTGGTAGATACGTCGCAAGGGACATAGGTAAGTCCTGTTCTATCCCAGGCGCACACGGCTCACGGAATTTTATCGAGTGAGTAAAGCAGGTTTTCCTGTCCGCGTGAGAGAAGAGCTCGGGCTCGGGCTTTCGTCGCGAGTTTCCGCTTTTCGCGGAAGAAATAAGCTTTGGTGGGGAAAATCGCCCGCGGCTTTCTATAACTTGTCCGAGAAAGGTCTTTTGGCTCCTGGTTAATCGAGCACAACTCGCCGCTCTTCCAATGTCCAAGTTCAGTCGGAATAGCCCTCGGGAATTATCGAGTTTAAAGTTTAAGTAGCTGGCGATTTGGAGAGAGAGTTTAAGTGTTCATTTTTTATGTTACGCCTCATGAACAACGTAGAAGGAAAGTACGGAGCTCGTTCCCTGTGGCAATTAATAACAATTGGCGTTTCTGCGATATTTGCCTTAACGTTTCAAGAATTTATCCTTTATCGTAGCATTTATACTTTATCAAGTATATGGCTTTTATACACACAAACTTTCATTCCCGCCCAACTTGGATATAGAATTTATATTATTTATTCGCTTGCTTGTAGAGCAAACCGAGGAAAGTGGATAATGCAATTTCGTTAAGTAAACTTTGATGACCTGACCGTTGCCGCAGACTGCAGACTATTCTCTCAGGCTAGTGTCCCATGGAGCGGATTACGCGTAACGGAACGAACGTATCACCAATCACGGGATCGTTCTGATAGAACCCTGTCAAAGATTCCGTCGAAACAGTCCCGTGATTGGCTCATTCCGTTTCCGCGTTATCCGCTTCATGGGACGCCAGCTTCAGTCGAGTCCGAATCATTCGCATGTGCCAGAGCAAATAATAAATAATAAGCAAAGCACGAATTTTTTAATATTACTAATCAACACGGATCGGAAAGACATTCACAATTGTTAATTTGAGATTTATAACACATTTTTTATATAATTTATCGCAAAATATGTTAATTTCAATTAACATTATATAATAATATATTAAAATTTATTGAATATTAATTGCAATATCAATAACAGTATTTTTGTGCATATTAAAATTTATTCATTATACTTTTCGATCAAATAAGAATAACAAAGTGCAAATAATTAAACAGCAGTCTTGTGCTGAGCTTGTCAAGCAGTAAAAGTAATTGCTGATGAAAAATATCGTATTTGTTTGAAAATAATTGGCATGTTTTTTATAATAAAAGGAAGAGTTCAATCTATTCAGTTTAGTTTTTCAGTTTCATATCTCAATATATTGAACAAACAGATGCGAAGCTTATTTTCGCAACTGAATTACGTGTGTATGCATGTGTGTGCGTGCACGCACGTGTATAGATTAATCAAAATAAATTTTAAATAAATTAAATGCGCTACATGAATGATTTAATTACTACCGAAAGTCGCATTTTTTAAGTAAAACTAGCAATTGCGGAAACATATCGCAAAGTTTTGTCTTTATCGAATAAACTTTATGAGATAGTGAAATATAATCGCGAAATAAAGAATGGATATTTTGTATCCAGTTATTAAAAAAAAATCTATAGATTTTAATATATTAAAAACAAAATCTATTTCTTTAAGACACGCATTTATTCAATCTACATCTATCTATATCCTATTAATAGCCAGCGGCGCTTTTACTTTGTGTTAAATTAGGCGGTGCAGACCCCGAAAGAATGGCGCCCCTGAGAGTGGAGGAATACCTGGCGGAGCTGTTTTGCGGATCGAATATCACGATGCAAGTGATATCCGATCAGGATACGCTACTTCAAGAATACCCGCTATTCGCCTGTGTAAATCGCGCCGCCTCGGTAATACCGCGTCACGCCGGTCGAATTATATTTTTGACCTATGAGCCGTCTGCCTGCGTCTTAGAGACGATCATGATCGTGGGGAAGGGTGTCACTTACGATACCGGTGGCGCCGACATCAAGTGTCAGGGCATCATGGCTGGCATGTCGAGGGATAAATGTGGCGCGGCCGCCTGTGCCGGATTCATGCAGGTGCTGTGTAGTAATATATCATGCTGGAACGATCGCGTTTCACCTCGCGTCTATTAAAATAATATAGCGTTTTAATAAGTTTCCTGCTCAGCAATATATACGAGCTGGTAGATTTTTGAAATGATCATCGTATGCGAACCGTAATTCTATTCCTTATGCCTTATGGCATGGTATAGTGCATTAATGGTCTCGATGCACGCTTCTCTCTCCGTATATAGCGCATCGAGCCTATTACTATTCCTTTGATGCACTATGATCGAGATAAAGACTTTGAACAAATAAATATTCAATCGCTCGCGGCTATAATATCAAGAATCAAAAGTTATCATTTTTTTACACATTAATTTTTGTTAAAAAGAGAGTTAAAATTCGCGAGAAGTAACGCGATTTCAAAAAATTTAATAATCCACAATTAATTTCATATGTCAAAGTAAGAGCTGTTATGTTAAATATCGTAGGTAGTGAATTTATTGCAACCACCGACGGTAAAGGTCGTCGCCGCTTTGTGTCTTGTAAGAAATAGCGTAGGCGAGAACTCTTACGTCGCCGATGAGGTGATCACGGCAAAATCCGGTGCAAGGGTACGCGTGGGTAACACGGACGCCGAAGGTAGGATGGCTATGGCCGATGCTCTCTATTATCTCAAAAAAATGGCTCTATGTTCCGTGAATCCGCACCTCTTCACGATAGCTACGCTAACAGGCCACGCAGTATTAACTGCAGGTTCGGGATATTCCGTAAGTACCGTCAAGTCACATTTGCTTGTTATGCTTTTAACCGCATTTTAGCGAACGTTAAGATAACACGTGCAGCTGCTTGAATTCCTATTGCTCGGATGACGATATAGCGTACCTTGAACGAGAAGAGAGCAAATAACCCCATTGCACTACCATCGCGCGTAATAATAACAAACCTAGACGTTAAAATCTAGATGCGAACTGGCAGGAACATATACAGACAGTTACGTGTTTGTTGATTCATTGACGAAAGCGTAATTGGACAGGTTTATAAACGATCTAGATGCAGCGCGCGCGTTTAGTTTTCTTGTATTATATTGAATTCTGAGCGTGATGTGTGAGATAACTTTGTTATCAAAATTGCTCGTAGACATTAACCATAATTCATCCTCTGGTTATTTTATTCTCCCGATAAAAGACATATCATTTATTGATATTTATAAAATTTACAAAAAGAACTTACGTTTATATTCATTGCTATAGATTGCGATGGATAATTCCGTGGCACGACTAACCAGTAATGCGGAAAAACTTCAAGCTTCCGGCGAAGCTATTGGCGATCCATTTGAAATATCGCGAATACGTAGGGAGGATTTTCTCATCCATCAAGGACGTGCGGAAGGTGACGATATTCTTCAGGCACTAAATAAACCTAGCTCCAAAACTCCACGAGGTCATCAGGGACCAGCAGCCTTTCTAATTAAGGCTTCCGGATTGGACAAGGTGCCATATGCTTGTTATTATTATTATTATTAAAGTTTAAAATGTTTCCAGGCATTATAACATTGCTTAATGATCTATAACTTTTAGCATGGTATTGAGTCAGAGAAGCCGTTGAAATATTGTCATCTGGACGTAGCCGGTAGTGCCGGTGATCTTCCCGCACAACCAACCGGTTCACCGATATTAACATTAGCCAAAGCATTTCTTTTTGATAAAATAGAGATCAAAGATCCATGATACTAACATAAACTATTTATAATGTTCTATATACACAATACACATCCTTGTATAATATCACATCTTTGACTGGCAATTAATATTCATAACTTGCGCAAAGAACTTTGGATATTAACCGGAAATGCAAATAATAATTAATCATCTCCATAAATCCTTAATCCTCCGAGTTTCCATAAATTGTACAGCGCGGATTTACTTGAAACACAAATGATTACACTAGGGTCATTACATCAGTACCGGATTTGCTAATAGACACGTGTCTAGGGTGGCAAGATTTTAGGAACGACAAATTTCTAAGATGTCTTTTTAATATGAAATATTGACAAATAAAGATAAATTTATTTTGTTATACCATATTTTAACGATAAGAGGTAAAATCTATTATTTATTCATTTCGTCAGTAATCCCTTTTTTTGTATAATGAAAAATTTCCTTGTGACATCGTGATATTAAATATGAATAGTGACCATAGGCAATATCAGCTACTAAGTAGTTAAATCTAATCCTAAATTAATAGTCAAAATTTCTCTCAAATTATGTTGCAAATAAATACGTGATAAATTATTATATTAATAGATTTGCAGTTTTTTTTTCAAATTTTTAGAATTTTTATTTATTTTGCATTTGTCCGTCAAAATCACCTATATTATTTACTTAATTCTTCCCAACTAAATACAGTGAATCTTTTATGAATGATCGAATTAACGCAGGCATCGTGAGCAGACAATAATTACGGATTAAGAAGCTTTTCCATTACAATAACGTTTAAAGACATTAATTTGCTCTGTATCGCCCCCCCCCCCTCTCTCTCTCTCATTCCCTCTTTCTCTCTTCCTGACCAATTTTGTATCGATTACAGCATGGAGTTTGTAGCTGTACCCCTTTAAGGTACACGCACATCGATTTGTACGGACATCTACCTCAGTCTCATTGCATCCCGTATAGCGGCAATCCCGTCTTAGCTATGTCCTATTGCTATCTGATCCAAGGAAAATGTCTGACACTGCGAAATAATCTTCCCTACGAAATGCAATACGTTTGCGAACTCGACTGTAAGCCCGTCTGTATATCGCCCTGCCCGCCCTGCAAAGTTTCCTGTGATTCCCATGGAACGCCTTGTCCGCCGATCACCAGATGCCCCACTTATTCAAATACGAAGTCCTGCGAGCGTCAAGCGCAATCCTATCCACCTGCCCAATCTGCGTCGTTGTGTCAACCCTGTTCATCTAATACAGAAACGATGTACCAGGGAGCAATGTGTCAACCAAATGTCCAAAGAAACGAATTGAACCCGCGCGCCTGACAATATGTCAAGTTACGAGATATTCATGTGATATGAAGATTTATGAGGACCATTTGTGTATGGCGAGTCGTTAATCTCGCTATCGATCGAAGTCGATTTTTACTAACGTTTTATTTGATTTACTTTATAGCACTATGTTATTTGATATAATGTATACATTTGTGAGAATAAAAAATATATTATGGATAAAAATTGTTGTCTCATCTTTTTTTGCCGAGAATATTTCATTTAATTGAAAAAAATATATAATTGTTTTTAAAAATTGCATTTATATCGAATGAGTACTTGATATCTGCAGTCAGTAAGTTCTATATATTTGGTATCAAATGTCTGGTACATCTAAAGTCAATGATGTATCTTCAGTAGGTACATCTCACAGTATTTTCTATTATCAAAGAATGGTTATATTTTAAGACATAATGTTATATGTTACTAACAGTAAATATATAAAATAATTTAATATTCAATCAATAATTTAATATCAATTTCTAAATTAGAGCTATATGTATAATTATTTGTAATTTTTTGCTCAATAATATTTTTGTGTATTACGGTAAATTTCACTTAATAATAATGCATAAACGATTAAATACAATTATAATTTAATCTCTAAATTTTGATTTTATTCGATTATCCTAAATACGGGTTATTTACTCATATTGACGATAACATACTGAAAAATCAATGTCAAATAACTTGCTTTAATAACGTCTATATATCTGTTTCTAATATTTCTTTTATCTATGCAAAGGATTGTATTATTGCCTTTATGAGAAACACTGATAAAATACTTAAAAAATACATACACGTACCTACTGAATAGTACATTCACATTATCAACTGTAGCAAATTTATGTTAAGTCACTCAAGCTACATGGGAATGTTGCTCTATGCATAAATATATAAAACAATTTCAATAAATATATTAAAGTCATGTTTAGTTTTATCATTGCGTGTCTATCGATGATTAAAACCGCATTTGACAATTACTGAGTTGCTTTATAAGCTTGATTCGAGCAAAAGAATACCGTGGAAGGGAAACTTAATTAACTACTACGTCCTTTCTTAATTAAGAGAAAATGTTTGGCGTATCTCGTAGAGATTACTGCGAACGAAACAAACTTCCGTTTGCGTTACCATCGCGCTTGTTTTCTCACGATCGAAAGCCCGATCCAAAACTAATCATGGAATTTTTTGCAAAAATATTGATGTTATGTCAAATAAATGATATAAAGACTGACAGAGTACAAATGTTTATATAATTTTCGTTAGATTATTAATTAAAGTCTCATCAAATAACCGTATAGAGATGTAAGCTACAATGAGCGAATTATGCAGCAATCTAGGTATTAAAACAAAAATTACTTAATAAAAAATCCGAAAAAATCTAAAAAAATATTTTATAAAAATAAATTTAATATCAACTTAATGTCATTAATCCGAAATGTCTCATGCATGATTAAGAAAGTATCAGTTTGATTATTTTATTATTTTATTATTTATATTTTGTGTCACTAATATTAAATATCAATCATTTCATATATGTATATATATGAAATACGGATATCGTCGTATACAAAATCGACATACGAAAGCGTCGGCCGCGAATGATAGCTCCAGGGATACAATACAAGGGAAAAGAAGCAAGGGATACCTAGTATACAATTCGCAGGCAGTAACATAGTGACAAGAGAAGGCAGCATTATCAGTGCGATGGTACATACGAGTTGACATTGTTTGAAGAACTTGAAGGCAACGCGAGTCACCGATTGCAAGAAGCGCGACGCGAGGTTCGCAAGGAGGTAACATACCGGACGGGAGGGACGAAGGGCGTAGAGGGGTGAAGGAAGAGAGTGAGAGAGGAGGGGGCGGTAGGGGGCAGTGTGGCGGGTTCGACGGCCGGCTGGTGGCCCAGTGACCGGGACCGGTTCCCTCCGCGGTTCCTCCTTCCGCCTTCCTTGCAAACGCACAACTGCATCATCTCGACTCACCTCGCTTCGTCTCCACCACCGTTCCCCTCAACATCCCTCGTCTGCTCTTTCTCTCCCTCTCCTTCCCACTCTCCCTCTTCGCCTCTCTCTTTCTCTCTCCTTTTCTGTCTTTCTTCACTGTCTGTCGACCCTCCGCTTACCTCCTTCTCGATCCGACCCGATGCGCGCCTTCGCACTTGCGCCTCTCTCGTCTCCTCTCGTTCATCCGACCGACCGACCGGCCGATCGACCGTTTCTCTCTCTCTTCATCGTCATATATTCCGTCTCCTCTCGTCTTTCGCACGAAAGAGTTGCCACACGCGCGAAACGGCCCACCGCCTTCTTCGTTCTTCGCTGCTTCTCTCCGTGATGCCAATGCGATGCTCTTCTCTCGCTTGCACCATTCTGCCACTCGCGCTCAACAGCGTCCATCTCCTCCTCTCTTTCTCTCTTTCTCTCTTTCTCACCTTGCGAAGCAGAGGTCATGCCGCGTATTCGCTTCTTCATTCTTCCTCCTCCCTTTCCTCTTTCTCCTGGCTGCACCGCCGCCGTCGTTTCGTTCTCTTCATTTTCTTTTATCTCGTAGTTCGTTCAGTGATCGAGCCGGCAATACGGGTGGATACGCAACTATTTATCCCACACGACGTGGGCAGTCCGCGGATAGGAAGGACGAAAGCCGAAGATAAACGGACGAATGCCGGTTTTGAATGCTGCGGTGTATCGTACGTCGCGACATCAAAGGGGGATCTTTAAATTCAGGATGGGCCTGGTCGAACACCTTAGTCAAGGATTTGAAAGGAAAAGTAGTTCTATGCAGAAGAAAGAGAAGGAGAGAGAAAGACAGGGAGAAAGAGCCGGAGGGAGAGTTCGTGAAGGAAAGAGGAAGAAACGGAGGAATAGGAGAAGACGGGGGAAGGGAAGGAAGTGAAAGTACGACGGAGGCCTGTGTTACCAGCGCATCCGAGATTTCGTGCTACCGCCTTTCTTCCGTCTTCCTCGTCTTGTCATCCCTCTTCCCCCCCCCCCTTCCGATCTCCGTCCCTGTCATCGCCGCTCCTCTCCGTTTGCGTTCACACCTACAGTTTACGAGGACTCGCCGATAGTTTGTAGGTTCGCATATAACGAGCGCACCCGCGTACATATACGGAAGGACGCATCGTGGAACGAAGATGACTGGCTATTACATTCGCGGAAGGAAAGTGATTTTCCCAAGGGCGCACTAAGCCCCACCTATGAGAGACCATTCTAGCTTTTTCCTCGGAACACAATTTGGATTGATTTCCATTAAATTCATACCCGGAATTGTACATGACTCTGCATTTCCTCTCACGAAGTAATACAAGTTACAAGAAAGCCCGAAGATAACACAGAAAAGTTTAGAAAAAAATGCTAATTTCATGATATCTTTTAGATCTTATAAAAACTTGTATTAGTTCTTATAAAAACTTATAAAAACTTCTAGACTCATATTTAAAAAAAATACGATTGAAATCCTAATAAAACTAAAAAATATATATCCTATTTTACTTTAAAGCAATTTGAGGTGTACATATAATTGAATGACTCGTCTGCAATTATATTGATGCAAATATGAAGTCTACGTGCTTACACGTTACTTACACGTTAATGCTAACTCTGCCGTCTAAGATACATCGTCATTTATGATTAATTGCGATAGATAATACTACTGGCATATCGGTCGTCTTTTTGCCATCGATTAACCGTACCGATCGTGATCGTCCATTGCGCGTCTCCCGATCCCGTTCCTTTGGCCTGCTTCCTCGAATGAAAAAGGTAATCAACGAGTGCGAGCAACGCGGTTCCGTAAAGGAGGGCGTCCGTTAGAAGGAGGATGTCGAAAATCCGTTGGAAGAGGCCGGAGGACGAAGGACAAAGCGACGAAACGAGAGGTGAGGACCCGAGTGAGATGTAGGTGAGGAGGAGAGACCGAAAAAAGAAGAAAATGAGCCGTGGTCATTCGCGCCAAACTATTCTTGGACGAATTCGTAACGGTATATTCGATGAGACCCAACTCACGAATATACTTTAGGCACGCGGCCCTTGTCCGGTTGTCTCCGAACAGTTCCATCCAGCGATTCGCCGAGGTTCACCTCTGATATGGGCCGTACGTTGGCTCATACTTTTGGCTCCCGCTCTCCTCTCTCTCTTTCTCTCTTTCTCTCTTTTTCTCTTCCCCTTCGTAAAGTCAACATGTGGCGAATTGGGCTGCTTCTCAGGACAGTCACGAGACCTCTCGAATATTCTTGGGCCAAATAAAACGTGACGCGAATGGTATGTGTCTTATGTCAAGTATATGTACGTTGCGGCGGGGTTCGCAGAAATTTGCTCGTTGATAATTGAATATTGCCATAGAGGGCTATGTGCAGGCCGATAACGAAGACTGAGACGGTGTTATTGATTTCGCATCAAATCTCACTCTTATTATCGATATAGAAATCTATCCATCAATGTTCCTTCAGAGTTATACAAAGTCAATCATAATCATATACCTCATGAATGTTTGGGATCTACGTTATTCAACGGTTATCTTTTCGTGCATTTGACACCGCTTTATTAGACTCGTAGTTCTAAGCATTTCAAACATACTCGACATATTTTAATTTAAATAATACATCGCGGAAACTAATCAAATATTAATAGAAATTTCTCTGGAAATAAAAAATCTTGCAAGACAAGAATCCCCAAAAATCCACGTCCGTCACGCGTCCTAATACACGTGCCTGACTTACAATTAGACTTATTATTAGAACTACGTGTTATTGACCTTTACGCTCAATGATTCGCCACAGGCTAGAATCGATTGTAAAGTAATTGACGTAATTGACTGAATAAATTATTGTGATTCGTGATAGTGCAAATTGCGAAATTGTCTGCGCGCGTTTGCATTATTTATGCTGCTGGACATCTAATCACGCTTCGAGATTATGCGCTTTTACTGAAATTTTAGCGAAATTATTTACTAAAATTATCTCAGACATTAAAAGATAGTTATCTCTATATTTGGACATTTAATCGATTCAAATCAGCAAGCATCAGCAAAGAAATAGTTTGCTCGACTCGACGATACAAATAAATTACCCTAATATTATTATACATAACGCAAGAAACTTTTCATAATCGTAGAAATCATAAAACGTAATCAAAATATTACTTAGATAATAATTATAAATAAAATCAAAATGGAAATAGAACAATGACATGCAAATCATATTTGTTGTTATATAAGAAAAAACTTTTCATGCAAAGAAACTGCATTAGGTCATACGTCACCAGTTATACAAAACAATTCAGCATATGGTAGAATCTTTATATGTGCACCGACTGGAAATGCGCAGAGAGAGATGCAATATATCCTTCCCTGATTTATCGAGATAAAAGTCGCGCTCGTCTGAATATCGAAAAGACCGCGTCATCTCGCCGAATGCTATATTACGACGATAAAGTTCCATAACATACAATATATCACGAATGTGGTAAATTATGTGGTGGATTATAATTAAATTATATTAGTAATTATTTTTATACAATGCAGGAGAAGATTGAATTTATTGAATTCCAGGATTTTACGCATTGCGTCGAGAAAAAAGGCGAATATTTTCTTGAGCCATAAATCGTTAACGTTATTGGATTCGCCCTGACTTGCCTTCTTTTTAATGCAAATGTGGATTTCAGGAATCCCTTCTGTTGCCATTTGCATTCATCTATTCCACGATGAATGTTTGCTATCAATTTCTTTCGAATTTTCGAATAAATCGTCTTATCACAGAAATGGACATAAAACAGAAAATCATACAAAGTAAAGAAAAAAGAGAAACAGAGCAAATAATCATGCTGCGAAAGAAAATAAGGCGTGCCCAGAGAGTGCACTCTATTAGTCTCGGTCCAAGGGCCTCCGCACAAAGCAGTCACAGTAATCCGGGAAATATCGCCAAACCAGTCTCTGGACGAAGATTAATGAGTTGAGAAGAAAATTCGTTCAATCTCGAAATTGAGAAAAGTCGCGATTTTCTCTCTCTCACACACACACACACACACACACACACACACACACACACATATATCTATAGTGTCTGCGAAAAGCAGATATTATCAATTGGATTGTCGAACTGAAGTATAACGAATTACAATCGCGTAACTTTTGACCACCAGGACAAACCAAATATACTGATCAAGCGAAAAAACGACAGCTTTGCAAATTGTCACTATCCGCGGATCGACATTTTCAAGGGAGTAGTGAGAGAATTTCACAATCAGTTGTCTTCTAGTAATCGCTTCACGGGACACGGGGCAATGTTTCTCGTGGTACAGAGCGGGGCATCCCAATACAGAGAAAGAAGGTTAACAGAGACAGAGAAAATAGAAAAGTCGCGGGAGACGAAGGTCTCGCGAGGATGTGAGCGAGTCTCGAGCTCGCGAGCGAACGCGCGCGCGCGAAAGGACAGGCTTCTCGCTCGTAGCACCTAGTGTACATCGTGCGCGCGCGCACTCGCGCACTCGCGACGAGGAACCGGAGAACACGCTCTTCATCTCGTTTTCTCTCTTTCCGTACCTCCTTCGTTCGTCTGCTTTCCATCTACTGTCCTCTCTTCTTCGCGCTTCTTCCCTCGTGGGCCCTCTACCTCTCGCCCCGCCGCCCCCCCTGCATGTTTCGCTCTCCTGCTCGCTCTGTGCAAAGTAAAGAACTGCCTTGGGTCGTTGGCCGCAACTCGCCGTGACCCAGTCAGAGCGCTAGGACATTGACTCTGCCATCGCCATCGCCATCCGCGATACCAACTTCCCCCGTCCCTGTACCCCGTCGCCTTCTCCTTCTGCTGTTTTCCTCTTGTCCCCACCGACATACCACCACCTCCACCTCCCCCTCCCCCTCCCCCCGCTACTCGACCTCCCCCGCTCCTGTATCGCCTACTGATTCCTCTATACCTCATTCGGTTTACACCAACGACTCGCACCCCCTTCCTCCCTTCAGTGGCCCTCCTCCTTCTCCTCCTCCTCCTCCTCCTCTTCTTCCTCCTCTTCCTCCTCGTCTTTCTCCTCCACCTCTATCTTCTTCTCGTCTCCTCTTCTGCTGGTCTTTTTGCACTTTTTATTCATTCGCTTCCTTCTTTACTGTCCCATACCAGGACACTACCACGATCGATTCGCACGATTCCCAGTTGAAAGAAGCGGGACGCCGCGCTGGTGGTAGCGTGGCACGCCGGCTGCATCGGACTGCATGCGCGCCGGCGACAATCACGTGTGCATCCGCATACAAGTTCCGCGTGTACATTGCCGGGCCACAGGACCGCGTTGAGCAGTCCCCCGTGTAAATTGGGCTCTATTTATGGCTAAAGGTTCGCCGATGGGGTCGGTTCGCGGTTACGGTACTCGCATGAGCAGGTGACGGAGGCGTAAATCTCGTAAAAACCATGGCGAGAGTCGTCCGATATCGATGTGAATTTCAGTAGTAGTTATCAGTCTTGATTTTTTATCCATATAAACTTAATTCTTATTCAGTATTTATAGAGAGAGAAACATCATGTAAAATTATTTTACCTCAAAAGAAAAATTTATAAAAATTTATTCCATATATGGAATATGGAATCAGTAAGAAAATATATCAGTTTTAATGAAATTTTAGTAGAAAAAGATAATACTTAGTTATACAATGTCGAAATATATAATATTATAAATAATGTCAAAAACAAGATTAAGTTGCTTATCTATTTTTGTATGAAGAACGCAATCGGTTAATAATCATACTTTTAATCAAATAAAAATTTCTATGTTATCACGGGAAGCCATTCGATTCACAAGTGCGACAAGTTATTTTACATCTCGTCGAGTCGCTTAGTCCTCGCTCAGCACTCTATCCTTAATTACTTAGAGGCGGTAGTTAGTAACGATCGTCGTAAAACGATTTCCAGCTGTTTCTCCCGCTCGCTTATGACAGTGAACCTGTTCGCTTCGTTCGTAAAGTTTCGTAAAGCTTGAGTCGGTGAAACTTGAAATTTTCTCAAGGTGCTCACGGCTATGCGGTTCGACAATCCAGAAGTCGTGGCACGGGTCGAGAAGCAAGAGAAGTAGGAGGGAGCAAGGAGGAGGGATTGACCCCCGCGTCGAGTACGACTCGCAGTCAGCTGACTCGAGCAATCTCTCAGCTGAGGCGGCGTATCGAGGCCTTCCGTGAGATATTTATCGGACTCTGGCGTAACAGCGTAACAGCGCGCCTGATCGTGATGATGATGACGACTATACCAAAATATCCCTGTCATTAACCGGTAACTAATGTTCAAACGCCGAGTCCCTGACATTGGACATTATCATAACCAGGCACTATTTGATATCTCAAAATATTAGACCACTATACAAATTTAAATAATACTTAATAAGCAATCATTAAAAAAAGCTATGCGAAGAGAAAAAATATTCAAAAATTTACATACATATTTTATAACGCACATTTGTAATTTAGGAAACAAAAAAAGAATGGAACTAATAAAAAAATTTTTTTAAACAAAAAATGTTATAAAAATTTTTACTGGTTTATTTATTCGTATATTCATTAAGGACTATTCTTTAGCAATAATTATTTAGCACATCAAAATAACACATTTCAAACAGTTTTATCAAGAAAATATAAGAGAAAATGAAAATGCAGAGATTTTCATAGTAGCATTTTATAGTACACGTAGACACATAGTAGTCACAAAGTAAGATAAAACTTCCTTTCATATTATCGTCGATAAATCAAACGCAAATTACAATAGTCTTTATTCGAATCATTCTGCATCAATAGACAATGCAACTATAAACAAACAGTTATTTTGCGCGCAAAAAAACAACGATTTATCTCCTCACCTTCGTCTTTACCTTCGTTCAAAGGGAAAGATTCGAAGGCTCGTCTTCGAAACCTGATTTTCTCCGTTTCACTTTCACGGATGCGCAGCAAACGCAGGCCATGCCGAGCAGGCGTTAAACTTCCTCATCGGTGTGTCGGATGAAGGAAGACGAGAGGGAAGGTCCGAGAAAGGGAAGAGAGAAACAAAGAGCAGCACGAGCGGCTTTGTTGCTCTTCGTTGATGAGAATCCCGGACTTCTTCTAAGCTAGCAGGACCAAATCGGCAGAATCAAACCGGATCTATCAGAATATTTACTACCCATTTTGTACTAATTTGTACCACTAATAACAATTTTGTACCCCGTGCCATTTCGGAGAAAATCTTGGCGCTGCTACCTTAGCATTAAGCTAAAAAGACCACAAGAAAAAAAAGAAAAAAGAAAATTAAATACAGAAATTTGAAGGACTGAATTTGTACTAATTTGTACCATACAAATAAACTTAATATATTCATCCCTTCTGCTTCAAACAGCCCCTAATAGAACTCATTGCCAGTCCTATTAGTCTCAAGAGTAAAGTACTCTTTCTCATCAGCAGAATCAATTGCATACTTGTAGACTCGATTCAGGATAATTTGTATCACAAAAATATGAAGTTTCAGATTTTGTACCCCAGCCGTTTGTTGGAAAACTATCCCCGATTCCTAACAGTCTCAAAAGTGAAGTACTCTTTCTTATCAGCAGAATCAAATACGTATACACGCAAGACTGAGCCAGAAAAGTATCAAGCTCTTACTGAGATGGACGAACACGATCTTGACGACAAGAACAACAATATTACAACTGAGGATGATCTCGAGCGTAAAATCTTCGATCAACTAATGGGCGCAGCCGATTTTAGTAAGTAAATGCTGGAGTCTGAAGCAATCCCGACAGGAACGCCTCCGGAAAATATCCGACCTTAGATCGCAAAGCCCGACAACTTACTCCAAGTTACGAGGGACTTTCCAACAAGACACTCATGGCATCTTTAATTTCGACCAAGTTTCTACCGCCGAGGATTATCTCGGCCACATTCGTGGAATTGAGAGTAGCGCCTGGACATTTAGGAAAACGAAACTCTACATTTAAATAAAAAATAACTCACCGGCCGATGCGCAACAGCGGAGTTGTAATTCTGCGTTGATCTGTAACAAAAGAAATATTTTTATATTAAAGCTACGTCCAAGATAATCGATAGTAAATAATTATCGAAGTAAATAATTATTGCCCGTTTTTAAAACGTCATTTTAACAAATATCTGATTTTAAAATGTAAGAAACAATCGCGGCTGCATATTTCCGCATTGACTCGTTCGCATAATTAATTCGCGAAAAATCGTGCAAGTAATATTACGACCGTGCGAATAAGAGAGAGACGCGACGTTCGCGAAGTACCTATTCTCTTCTCGCGTATCTCGCATATGTCGGAGATCGAACTCCGAAATTGCGCTCAAGTTAAACTTCGAACGAGTAACGAGTATCACGTAACGGGCGAATCAAGTCGCGCTCGAGAAAGTGACGGAATCCGCCACAGGACAGCAAAATATAACAAACGAATAACAATTACTTACCCCACGGTTGCCCCGCTGTCGCCCAATGCCTCCCAGGCCTCGTCCTCCTCTCCTCGATCCTCCTCCGTTGCTCCGTTGTCGCATCTCCGTCGGCACATTCACTCACGACTCGCGACGCGACGCGACGCGACACGGCGACGTTCACGCGAAAATCAACGATATCGTCTCTTATGAATCGCGCGACACTTTGCACGGCACTCCCGGTATTGATCTCGCGAGGCGACGAGCGACGCGGCGAACGTTCACGCGCGAAAATCAGCAATATCATTACTTATGATCGCGCGACACTTTGCACGGCACTCCCGGTATTAATCTCGCGACGCGGCGCGTACTTTGTCACACGGTATCGGAAGAATTACGGCGGAGAAGAAAACGAAATACGATCCGCTTGACGCCCGTGACGGCCGTGACCCGTGTCGCCCGTTGCTCCCGTGTCCCGCAGGTAGATGTTAAAATGGCGGAAGGAATTTTGCAAATCGCGCGGCCAACTTCACGGTCACTCGGCAAGAGCCAAAACCGTCCGCGTCGCGAGGACGCCATAGAGACTGTGATCTGTGATCGTTAATTACACATCGCGGCGCGGGCGTTACTCGATTGTATCTTTTTACCTTAATTATCCGGCGTGTTCCGAAAACGACGCGAGAGCAACTTTATTCCGAAGCCGTGCGACGCCGCGACGCCACAAAGCCGCGACGCGAGTCAAATTGACGCTTGAGAAAAGCGAGATCGATCATCGATCGCGATCATCCGAAAAAATGTAATCGAATGCGACATATACCTCGGTACCCGTATAAATTCCGCGAAGCGGCGTATTAAATGAACATTCGATATATCACTCGTATATTGCTCCGCGATGCGGCGCGGGCGTTACTCGATATTTAGGGTCCGCTCGTATATATATATCTTTTTACCTTTATCCGTGCTCCGAAAACGACGCGATGGCAACTTCATTCCGAAACTGACAGCGATACGACGTCGCGAGGCGAGTCAAATTAACGGTTGAGAAAAGCGATCATCCGAAAGAATGTATAATCGAATGCGATATACCTCGGTATCCATACAAATTCCGCGAAGCATATGTATAAAATAAACATTCGATATACTTATATATCATTCGGATCGTATATTGCTCCGCGATACGGGAGCCGGGAGCAACGACGTCAGAGGTCAGATGGGTCATCAGAGCGAGTGGCCGTGGGCGCCGTGGCCGAGTGAGTGAGCGAGTCGCGCCAGTCGCGGGCGCCGCGATAACATAAGAAGGGGAGGTAGAGTGGGGGTAGGCTGATACGCATACCAACCGCGCACCGACGCGCTCGGTGCCTAGTCACTCTATCCCCTCACTGTTCCCGCCGCTCGTGTCGCCGTTGTGCTCGCGACCCGTTTTCACGTCGCGTCGTTGCTCTCTCGGATCGCATCGCGGAGTAATATACGAGTGATATAAATCGAATGTTCACTTAATACGTGTGCTTTGCGGAATTTATACGGATACCGTGGTATACCTCGCATTCGATAATAGTAACTTTCCATTACATTCTTTCGTGTGATTGGTCTCGCTTTTATCAACCGTCGACTTAACTCGCGTCGTACGTGTCGCGCGGAACGAAATTACCGTCGTTTCGGAACGCGGATATACGAATGGGCCCTAAATCGAGTGACGCCGCGACGTGATTGGCAATCACTATTAACGTACGTTTAACTTTGTATTGAATCGTGTTTCGATATCTTGCGATCGAGGGTGATAGACACAGTGTTTATAAATCGGTGATTTAATTGCAGTTGACCAAAATCGCTTGACAAGCAGCAAGTGTAGTGTCTTCGCGATTCGCGACGGTTGCTCCGGGCCGCGGGCGAGTGAAGTTGGCCGCGTGATTCGCGAAATTCTTTCCGCCATTTAGCGTCTACTTGCGGGAAGTCGAGCGTCACGGGCGGCAAGCGGATCGTACATATAGTTTCGTTCGTAGCTTTTCCGACGTACTTAATTCTTCCGTCGCCGTGTACTGGTTAACTGCGAACCGCGACGCGACGCGAGTCAAATCGATGGTTGAGAAAAGCGAGCGATCAATCACTCAAAAGAATGTAAGTAACGGAAAGTCACTATTATCGAATGCGATATACCTCGGTATCCGTACATACAAATTCCGCGAAGCACACATACGTATTAAATGAACATTCGATATATCAGTTTTTCGCAATTTCAACTGCCGTGCCGACTGGACGATTCATGTATTACTCCGCGATTGTCCGCGATAGTCGCGATACGGTCCGAGGTCCGAGGTTCGAGAGCAACGACGTCACAGGTAACAGCGGGACGCGGGCAGTCGCGCGCGCCGCGATAACATGAGAAGGGGAGATCGAGTGGGGATAGGCTGATACGCATACCAAACGCGCACCGACGCGCTCGGTGCCTAGTCACTTTATCCCCTCACTGTTCCCGCCGCTCGTGTCGCCACGGCGTCCGCGACTCCCTTCTCACGTATACGTCGTTGCTCTCGGATCGGATCGCCATCTTAGCATCTACCTGCGTGACACGGGCGACACGGGTGTGACGGGTGGATCGTACAGTTGTGTACAGTTTCGTTCCCTTCTCTGCCGTAATTTTTCCGATACCGTGTGACAAAGTACGCGCCGCGTCGCGAGATTAATACCGGGAGTGCCGTGCAAAGTGTCGCGCGATCATAAAGCTGGGGCTACACTATGCGCGTTTTCGCGAATCGGAGTCGCGAATCGTGCATTTGTATACCATGTGTGCTTCCGATTCGCGAAAACGCGGATAGGCGGATAGTGTAGCTCCAGCATAAGTGACGATATCGTCGATTTTCGCGAGTGAATGAGTCGCGTCGCGTCGTGAGTGAATGCGCCGACGGAGATGCGACAACGGATCAACGGAGCAAGCTCGAGGAGAGGAGAAGGAGGCCTGGGAGGCATCGGGCGACAGCGGGGCAACCGTAGGGTGAGTAATTATTATTTATTTATTATTTTGCTGTCCTGTCAGTCCTGTAGCGGATTCCATCATTTTTTCAAGCGCGACTTGATTCGCCCATTACGTGTGATACTCATTATTCGTATAATACCGTTCGAGGTTTAACACCGGCGTAATTCCGCAATTTCGGTATTCGATCTCCGGCATACGCGAGAAGAGATTATACATCGCGAACGTCGTGTCTCTCTCTCTCTCTCTCTTTCTCTCTCGCTTATTGGTCTCTTTCCCTTGCATTTTAAAATCAGATATCTGTTAGAATAATGTTTTAAATTTAACGGGCACGATATAATTATTTACTTCAAGTATTGTGTGTGATTGGACCCTGCTTTAATGTAAATATATTTTTATGTTACAGATCAACGCAGGGTTACAACTTACAACTCCGCTGTTGCGCATCGGCCGGTAAGTAAGTTATTTTTTTATTATTTCAGCTCACTGGGCTTCTCCAATATAAATAAAAGTATTACATGTAATATTTAAACTTTCTGCAATTATTGTTGCATAGTTTGTAGATTCCAAACGTTCCTTCTTAAAATTTTGGAGAATTGGTTCATCGAAAAAACTAAGTGTGTTTTTCCACTCAGAGATGATATATTTTTGATGACGTACTGATAAAGTAAATGCAATATCTTTAAAATTTTTCAATTTATGAGATAAATCTTTAAAATAACCATTTTTACTTTCAAATCGCATAGTCCAATATGCTCTGGGAGGGCCCATTTCTTCTATTATCATAGGATAATGAGTGATAAGATGATCTTTTGGTGTTAAAGAAATATGATATTCTTTAATTACAAGTTCGTGATGTTCTTTTATCACTTCTTGTAAATCATTTAACATATCAGGCATAATTCTGGGTGATAAGACAATTTTTAATATTTTTATGAGTAACAAAATTATTTTCCATTTAGTAAAATTCTCACAAAGTTTTGGAATTATATCTTGTAAAATTAAAGGCAAAAATGTTATTAAACAAAGAGTTTGTGCTGCACGTTGTCCAATTAAATTTGAATTTTTATTGAGGTGTATAATGCTTGGAAGATTTTGTTTATCGCATAAGCCATAATCAAACGCTTGTACTTTATCATTGAAATCATTTAAGGTCATAAGTCCAGATTCTTTACAAAAATCTAAAAATAATTTTAAATCTCTTTGGCAAATGCCCTCCAAAAAATCATGCATTACATCAATATTGAGGTTTTTGGAAACTTTAAAATGAGTTACAGAGCACTTTTATGTTTTATTCCAAAAAAATTAATTGTATCGCTGTTTGCATACTTCTGTTGATCTGCTAAATAAACAAAACTTTCTGTTGTTCGTAATAAACTTAAATCTGCAATACATGCTGTTTGGGCTTCTTCTTTACTCATTGTACAGATTTTACAATAGTAATGAGAATTAAAAGATTCATTCATGCCCAACAACATAGCTCCAGCTAAATTATCGCAAGATGTAGATATTAATGTACCTTTTAAATATATGTTTAAAGAAATTCAATGAATATTCCTTGCGTCTCTAAAATTTTAATATTATTAACAATTACCTCTAATACAGGATTTATTCCAAATTCTTTAATATTAGTATTATAACATAACGCTACCAAAAAAATATTTTTTAATTTTGAATTAACATAAATAGGAAAGTTATTAATTGTGAAGTAAAACGCTCCGATTTTATGAATGCCAGCTTTGCTTCCTAAAGGATTACACACCTCAAATTCATCGAAATAAAGCTGAATCTGAATTGCATTTTTATGTACTTGAAAAAAACTATTAGTTTTATAAACTTTACCGTCAATGAAATGAGTGTAAGCATTATTATTTTCAGTAATATCATTAGTAAAATATTGTTGAACAACTTTATTATTTAATACAAATTGAAGAGTTTTTAATATAGATACATATGTAAAAGTACGTGTTACCGAAACTTGTTTATAGGACTGTGTTTTACTATCGTATTTTTTTTTATTCCGACACCATGAGCTTTTCTAATAGGCTGCACCAAATTTGATGGCAAATTTTTATTTCGTTTATACGCGGTTATGTGATTTTCAAATGTATATCTCAAGTCGTGGGCAAGATTTTGACGTTCATCCAAATTCGAAATTGATAACATATCATCAATGAGTGGAAAAATTAAGTTTGATGTTGTTTCTAAAATACTTAGTATAACAAGATCAGGCAAACCTAAAGAATATAAATGTATTACGTAATTCGAAATGGTTTCTTCTATTAGTTGCCTTCTCTCTGTATCTGACTCTGTTAATTGGTTTTTCTCAGTATATGACTCATTTGATGCTACATCCAAATCATAAATCGAATTACTATCCGTTGTAATATCAAATTCTTCAAAATTTTCAGCACTTTCACAATCGTTACTTGTGGAAGGTGCATTTTCTTTTTGAAGAATACACTTTTTCAAGTGTTTTTTGTAAAGCCACAATATGTTCTAAAAACAGCAGGACAATCTGTATCTATGCAACACTTTAAAATAAGATTAGAGCTCTCAAACTGTATATGTACATTACGTAAGTGCTGACATATATCTTTAATGTTTAACGTTTCATATTCGCATAAATAACACTGAAGAGACATTTTTAATTGTTATACAATGGTATGTTGGAAAAAGCGTCGAATTAACAAAAAAAAAACCATTTAGTGATTAATATTACTATACTAATATTATTCGCAACTTTTTAAATTAAGAAAAATAATATATATTAATATTAACACTTATATATTTTATAATATTAATATTAATAATTTTCTTTGGATATTCGCGTTTTTAAAAAAATAAAGATTCTTTTATAATCACACAAATGGTCTTATTTATATTTAAGAATACATGTATATAAAGACCAACAATTGAATCATCTTATCAAAATCTGTCAGTGAAACACGGGCAACTTATTGTTAGATATCTAATCTGGCGTAACTACTTTCTGCTTAACCTAACTCGTTCGAAGGAAGTCGGTGACTCAGTTGAATCGTACTAGGAAGCGAGATGTCCAATTAGGCACTCGCCAACAGGAAGCCCCTTACTTCCCGTAAAATATCGTAAAATATATCTATCCCGATAAGCGGTTGGGTCCAGGCCGGAGTGTCCTAATGAGATGCACGGGAAAGGTCTCGGTTTTCGCGTCACGTTTCTCCATCCTCGTGCAACGACGCGAACTCTAAACGCGGCACACAGCGATACCGCCAGTGCCGATGCCCACAGCCCACCGCCGCGCGCCGCTCTCGCGCAGGATCCGAATTGTCAATTCACGGGGGACGACGCTATCTTCCGCTTATCGTTTTCTTTCACCTCATCACGAGCTTACGTAGACAATTTAGTTCCGACCCGATCTCCCTTTTCCTCTTCAGCTGAAAATTTATTTTCGTTGAAATTCAGAGCATAGACGCGCAGTGAATCTCGAGCTCCGAGCTCCGATGCCACGCACGTTCCCCTGGAGTCCGTTCCGCGTCCGTGTCCGCGTCCATGCCGTATGCCGTGGCACATACCGTTATGCATTTTCGGTCGGAAAGGCGGAAAGGACAAAAAACGGGGGTGGGACGGAGGAGAGAAAGAGAAAGAGAAAGAGAGAGAGAGAGAAGCGTCGTCGTACGCGTGGCAAAAAATCAATGCATCCTGTGCTCTGACCCCTCGCGGTTTCTTTCGAGCAACGCGGTGCCGGGTAGCCGGGTATACCGTCCGGTCGAACGGTCGAACGGTCGAACGGTCGGATGGTCGGTCGAGCTGCGAGAACACCCGTAAACGTTCTATCCGGCGGCTCTTCATCGCTTTTTTTTAAGCATCTCTTTTTGCGCGTCTCGTCGTGTGCGTGTATCACATGTTCTATCTCGTTTGCTCGCGTATTCGATTACGGGTGTCTCGTGTTACGGCATCGGGCACGTGCAACGTTCGCGTCCCCGACTGCACCTCCGCTCCGGACCGAGAGCATCGACAACTTCTTCGATGCGTCCCCTGTAGCGTATCACGTTTCACACGTTTTAATTCAAAAGACACTAATACACACGTCTTAACGCGATGAATAATGTTGTTGAATGAATCGAATTGTGGATAAAATAATTCATAATTTTATATAAGAAGAACTCGAAACAAGAAGAATTAAAATACGTCCATGATTATTCATTTTATGTACGCGTCTCTCTCTTCACATTAAAATGGACTATACAAAATTTTATCTACTTTATATTTTATTTTCCGATGAGAAATATACTCAATATACTTATCCTGTAAAATCTTAATAATGTAAATCACGATGGAGAAGATATAATCACTTTTAATTAAAGCATCGGGACGTAGCCGTGTTTTATGAATTCATTCATATTTCTTATAAGTAAGGCGCAGTAGCGTCATCTTCATATATTAACAATGGACACAAATTTTCTGATATTTATTAGCTTCTTATTCCGGCAGCGATTACTATACGCATGTGTTACGAAGATACGAAAAATTTCAGTCGCTCAGTTCGATACAACGAGAACTGATATATGATCCTTAATCATTTGTATAGCAATAATTTATGGAAATCACGATACGTGCGCGAGGTGCGAGTAGAAGTACGAGTCTATAGATACGCGTGTATTTGCACCTCGAGTATCTTCTTTGCGAACATGTTCGGGCATCGGTCCTCGTAAAAGACTTTTATGTGTTTGCGAACCGCCGAAAATAGCTACACAATCGGAACCGGTTTCGGTAGAATCTTTGCGACGATTTCCGTAGGATTACGCCTTAGCCAAGTGAAACAACGTTCCGTCTCGCTAATATATGCGTGATACAATTACGTGAACACCCTATGTACGATGGAAGATGGAATTATTAATTTTCGACCGCGTCGGGGATATTTCCGCGAGTTCCGTTGAATATCTCTCGAAAACAATTCTCGAAGAATAACCTTTCTTTATGCGCCATGGGAACGCGATGAAATTGCGTCATGAGAAATTTAATTTGCCTTTCGACTGGCTCCGCGTAAACAGACGTAATATACTCTGCGGTTAACATAAAATTCACAAAATTCAATTGTAAGAGTAGAGTCAAGTGACTTGTCAAGTACCTCTTGCCCGAACATATAGAACGTAACGCATCTACAGTAATAAAGCTGCGAGGTTAACGACGTCATTAAAACATGCGGTGTGTTTCGAGTTAAGCGTTGTTTCTATTATCTCGTCGCATGACGAAAATGCATATATATTTCCTCCCTCCTCACGTATTCACGTATTCACACCCATACGCGTTTATATACAGTATCGTTACTTGTCGAAATATGCAAAATACGTTTGTAATATTTTTCTGGTAGGACTAACTTCTTAAACTTAACTTTAAAAAGGCTCGGTTCGACATTTAAAAGCACAGTCAACGTGAGTTTTAAAATTTTCTCAGTAAGAGATTCTAAAATTACGACGTGCTTTAACATGGCGAATTTCAAAAATATATCGTTGTCTTTTAAGACATCTCATCTCTTTCGTACATCTCATCGTATTCATCGAAGGTTTTGATAAACATACGCTAAAAACTATCGCTACGCATGAAGCGATCGGTCATGTGAGGATATTATATTCCAATCCTTACGTCATACTGGGAAATTGATTTCATCTTTTCTCAGTGAAAGGTTCGAAGAGACGAAGGTTCTTCCGTAATAGAGTTAAATATCTTTTGTTGGAAGAATATTGCTGTTGATTGTTCATTATAATCCTTGCATATAATGTTGCAATTTGCAATTGAATAAAATTCAGCAAAAATTAGCGAATTTCTTTACAAACTTTCAATTATTTATTTATTTTAAAGTTGAACTTCTGTGAAGTGTGAACTATAAAATTATGCGTTAAAATATATTTTGTATAAACTATACAATGCAATTCTTCATGATTTGAAAGTCTCGAATATATTTTATGTCCTTTGATTCCATCATATTTTAACGAAACAAATAAGAATATTCATATTGCAATAAATATTTTTGGCTCTGCCTTCGATTAATAAATGATTAATGTATGTTTATAAATTATTTAATATTATATAATATTTTTTTCTTCATGAACAGCGTTAAAAATATTCTCTGAAATATGTTTTACATACTAAGAATATATAACAAAAGACATAGCGACAATGTAACGTATTATTTAGTTAAATATTTACGTTTTTAAACCAATTATACGCGGTCAAGCGTAGCGTGACAATTTTCTTTCCATGATCGCGATCTCTCTCTCTCTCTCTCTCTCTCTCAATTATACTGTTCATTTCACATATATGTATAATTTTCGAGCCGTGGAGCCTAATGCCCCAGTAACGGGATGATGTTTTATTCTTAGTGTCGCGAATTTGCAATTCAAATAATTATTAAGCCCAGCGAAAAGCGAATGACGATTCCAATGAGACCGTAGCGGGATAATTTACGTTCTCGTTGGAAGGGCGCGCGCGATGCTCGCGCGTGTTGCCCCACGAAATCGGAGACATCGAATTCTTGCATCGCCGCGTAGCGGCCGTATGCCAGTTGCCGGTCGACAGAACAACAGTGACTTTTCGACCTAAATTCTTTAACAACCGCTACCGTTGACGTCACGAAGTCCTTGACCGTAACCGTCAATCCCATATAAATATCATCTACTTTCTTCGAATTTCCACAGTGACCTTACCGGGAATTTGATACACTTTTTATAGTTTTTATTTTCGCGCTTTTCACATTTTGACGGAAAATATTGCCCCTTATTATATATTAGACAGTTATACTCTTTTATTACGACTTTTATTTGCAGCCACCCGGAATTCGTGACAGTTTTATGGAGCACCGTTACGCAAAATTTAGTTTTTATAGTTCTTAAGAAATGACTATAGCACGGTTGGGTCGATGTAAAGTTCGAACATAAGCTCTGCAAATTATGTTCTATCGCTTGGATATTAGATTATCTTTGCGCCATATTCTCTAATTACATTGCATTTATGTAATGTAGTGTATGGCAAGGACAGAGAGAGTATAAAGGGCATAAAGCTACGATGTAACGACATCAAATCGCCGCATGCGACGATATAAATTAGTCACGCAACATAATCAGCGAATTTACTCACCAGTGACCACTCTCACCAGTCTCACCGGTCAATCCGTCAATCTGCGTTCTGCCACTGGCGCCGTGTCCTTTGTCCCGTGTCCGGATGCTCCCAGTGCTCCGCATTGCGCTCCGTATAATCACTCGCGTAGATAAGACTCGAAATGTCATAATCGCACTAATTAACGCGATGGGCTTACAGCACTCCCGATATTTGCGTCAAATGCGCTTGCGGCAAATAACACGAGATATGATTGTATGTACCTCGATATTCATAACCCGCCTTCTCACGTTCAAGTGTACTTTGCAGTTTCGCACGCGAATGTCGCGAATACCTACCAAGGATCGATGCGTTCGGAAACTTCACTCGGGTTGCACACCAGCGTCGTTTCGTCCTTGTTCAATTTTTATCGAGTCGTGCAACGGTGACAGTTAAAAATTCAACAAGATCTTAGAAATAAAATGGGTTTGATTGTAGACGTACCTAAGCCCGGATTTGGCAATACCGGAAAATTTGGAAAAACAGTAAAATAGGGATTTAGTATTTCCATTTTTACAAGAACAGCTTCTTTTGTACTAATAACATTATTTCTCCTTACGTTTCAATTATTATACAAGATCTTAGTTTGGAATGCATATCTCGGTAATTTTCGTCAGTTCTTTTTTCAATCAAAATATCAAGTACGTATGAATTATGAGTAATGTTTTATTGACTCATTTATTTTTCCTATAAATTTTAGCGAGAAGAAACAATTAAAAGAAATGCTAATATTTTGTTTTTATAAATACCATTCTACCTATAATTGATTCGAAGAGAAAGAGAGCGCGCATACATACCAAGAGGAAAGTAAATAAATTCGCATACGTGATCGCACGCGTACGCTGCTGCTGTTACCTGCCTCCATTGCAAGGGTCATCAGAACCGGCAGCCCTCTCTCCTTTTCTTCCTTTTCTTCTTCTTCTTCTTTTTCTTTTTCCAACCCTTGGCACTCTTCGTGTCGTCACGGACGCTCGTGCTCGTGCCAGCCCGTAACGCGCGAAGCGCAGGTTACATAATTATTCCGGCCGTGCCTCGCAAGCGTTTCTTGGCCAATAGGACTGTGGTTCTATGGGACAGTGGATGGTGTCCCCATGGAAGCCACGCCTCGTGACCCAGACTCCCACATAACTGTTCTCGAAACATCATCGGCAGTCGGAATGAATCGACGCAACGCAGAAGGAAGAAAGTAGCGTTGCAGTAGTAAGAGAAGCAGAATGGAAAAAGATAGGCTCACGCGTAGCGCCGTCATTGCCGTCAGCTCTCTCTATCTATCGCAATTACGATGATAAAGATACAAAATTGGCATTACGGATTCTATCATCATCGTACGGTATCTGAACGTACATTATTATCATAAATATCGGAATTCGCAATAATATACATCTCGATACTGTAACGCGAACACGAATAGACTGGAATTTATATTACCGTACCGCTGTTAGTCGCAACGGTAAACTTTGATATCGAACCGCATACAAGTTACTATGCAAATCGAATTGTAACTTTATGAGAGCAAAAACCTTCGTTCCTTGACGTTATATATATTATAGACATATATTTGTCTTTTCTGTACATATCGAATTTATTGCAATAATTTTTGGATTAGTTTTTATTTAATAATGATTTGTGAGTATCTAAATATTCTGCCAATGTTATTCACACAACAACTATTTAATCTAAGAACATAAAATACTGCAAGAAATATATATTATAAATAGTTATAAAATTTGTCTTAATAATTAATATATTAATATTATCTGTAAAAATTAATGGAATCGAATAATATATTGTAAAACTCGATGACAAGGAAAATATTAACCTGGTCATCTACTTTATGTTTGTAAAAATGTAAAATAAGTGTCTCCAAAGTCGTGCCAAACACTCGAGTTCCAGTGCCAAGTGGCCGGTTTAATGGCACGTCCAAGGTGTGTCCATAGCAATTCAAGGTCCGTGATATGCGGTCGCGATTCTGTTATCACTTCCTAAAGTAACAATCACTCCCATTGTTTGTCTGACAATATTTCTTCGGTCGCGCACTTATAACCACGTGTTCAATTGAGATATCACTTTTCCAGGATCAATCGCGTATTTTCTAATCGGTGAAGTCGCATGCGTGGGCGATATAGCAAACATAAAAAAAAACAAGAAATAACAAGCTAAATCACGCAAACACAATTTTCGGACATTCTGAAAAGAAACCATGAAGAAGTTAAAAGAATGGCGTCATTACGGCGCTTAATAATTATTTTAGATATTTTAAAATTCAAAATAATCCAATTTAAGTACATTATTTATTTTTCTACCATAAATAACATTTTATAGACATAAAATTTCATGAATATAGACACAAAATTTCATGAATTTCATGAATACAGTCAAGAGTTTTATGCTATTGGTGACGAAAGGCACATGCACGCCTCGAAAGTATCGCGGATATAGACGAGGAATTCTCTTGGCGCGCGTACGGTCATCCGTCAAATTAAAGGATGAAAAATGTATAAAACCTGGATGTTTCATCTTTCAACGTCCTATTTTTCTGTCACCCAGGCGCGCCCTTTTATTCTTTTTGTTGCTCCTGGCTTCGCGCCGCCACGGGTCACTACTGCGTGTGGCCACTCAATGGAGAGTGTATACCGGCCACTCGGACCCGCAAAACGCGTGTCCAGAGGATTATCAAAGAATGCTCGGACATTGGTAGAACTTTTAGGACCTTTTTAGTTTGCCGTCCTTTGAACCCATTCACGTAGGCACTCGAGCGTGCCCACCATAGCCTACGATTCGCGCGATTCATCCGCGGTTACATGACAGCTGGGAAAGGACATACGACGCGTCTAATTGCCAATTAAAAAGACATTTTTCGCCGCAGGCAAGCTGACCGCTTGAATGGTCAGCACTATATATCCGACCACTACTAACACTCGGACATCTGCATTTTGATCAGTATAAAACCGCCATTCGTCGAGCTAAACGTTTCATCGCTCTCAGTGGTTATGGGGCTCGCTCGCTGCGGGTAGCGAAAGGGTTGTAATGTTGAAAATTCAAAGAATACACAGAAGATCCCCATTGATCATAAGTTGAAACAAATTGAAATATGGTCTTGCTGTCGATACTTTAATCTATATAAAGTTATTACTAGTTGTTGTGAATTAATTTATCAGAAATATGCTGAAATATCTTTTGTTACTTTTATATATAATTTATCTTTGAATATCAATTCACATCCGGTAATAATTAGAGCAAAATTTACAATTCAATAAATTTCCAAGAGCACATACAACCGACAAAATATAATAGCGCGTTACATTCTATTAATATATAAAAACACAATTTATTTCATAAAAAGTTTCTGACAAATCTATATTTGATTTCTCTTCAATTTTTGTTCGATTCTTATTTTCCATTATCTAATTTTTTGTTTATTCGATATTTTTTCATTTGTGCATATATGTAATTGATAAAATGGCATAAAGTATAATAACGCAATGTGAATCTCAATGTTTATCTCGATCGAATATCGTCTATTTTTATTTATTCTGTCTTAAGATGTAACCAACACAAGTCTTTATTTCTCGGTAGAATAGTCGACGCACACGTGTGCATACGTTGCAGTCCACGTCGCATCGCGTGGGCCGTGAGTTACTTGGCAACTTCCGGGTCGATTTCAGTCGTCGATCTCCTGGATGAAATTCGACGGTTACCAGGAAGCGTTCGATTCGCTCTGGTTGAAGTACGTGCAATAGCCGTCCTTGTCGAGTCCATCCGATCGTCATTGGTGGGTCAGATAGGCGTGGATGGCGCGGCATATGGGCACAAAAGGAGCCGAGGAGAACTCTGCCCGAAGAATTTCTCTTTCCCCTCTCGAGATCGCCATCCTTCTGTTCGCATCTTTTTTTTCTCATCACTTTTACCCGTCTCCTCCTACTCCCATTTTTTTTTACCGGAAAACCAGTTCGAGGCTAGATGCAATGCGAGATACGAACACCCGGAAGGAGATCTCGCTACCGTACAAGCTGCGGCCAAGAAGCCCGAAATTTCGTAAAAAGGGTTCGGGAAATAACAAAACTGGCGAGACCAGCTGCACTCTATTTCACGTTAGAAAGAAGACGGACCTGAGAAAGAAAGGGGTGAATGGCGGACCGACGAAAGGGGATACCTTTCACTTCGGGAGTACAAGGGATACCTTTCCCTGATGTACACTTCCTGATTCTTTCCTGTTTGTATTGGAAGTCGGGAGAATCGTGAGGATCCGGAGTCACGTGTCGCGTGCCATGGCACGCGAACGGCTGGATCCATGGCACGCTTCCGTAGGTTTACATACGTTGCGACGACCATCGTTGCGTATCGATCGGCGCAGGAAAGGAACTTTAGAAAGGAATCTTGAAAAGAGTCGACTTCAACGATCGCCACCGCCGTCCAGCGCATCGCTTCTGCACCGCAAAGTCATGATTTACTGAGATTTACTTTCAATCTTTCGAGCCTTCGCGTAATTCGCCGTTTATCGCGCCTTTCGCATAGCGACCACAAATCATCCGCCCTTTCACGTATATACTACTAAGTCGTCAACGTTCCCCCGCGTCGTAAATCTTTCTGATACTGGTCTGCCGGTGCAAATTCGTTCCTTCGTCCGTCAACATTTTCGAATTAAGCGAAGCGCGTAATTCTCGAGCGATAATTTTCTGGCGCACGCGAGCGAGTCGCGTCGGATAATTATGCGCACGACAGAATTCACCGGTTAGGCTTCACCGAGACATCCCACGTCTCGTTTCCATCTGTGTCCAGATCGCAGGAGTGCTTTGAGCACGCACCGAGTGAGCACACACGAGCATAACGTACGCAGCTCATAATTGTTGTTCACGAGTTTGAAAACCAAACGTCGCACATGACATGCGTATGTCAATCTTTCGCCAATGTGGAAGACGCGACTATGATGATGCGACGATCATATTACATTATTTATAAGGACAGAATTCCGTGTGATAACCACGGAACATTTTTTTAATAATACATTCTAAAAGGAAAGATATAAGAAAAATAGAGCTCGAATATATAGAAACTTGTTTTGTTCTTTTAACATGACTAAATAAACATCCGCGTTAAAAATATCATACCACTATGAGATTATTACGCAAAGACATGGAATATGAATTAAGCATCGCGATGGCTTCGAACATATAGCAAAAGCTGATCCAAATTAATATATATGTAATACCTATATGTTTTATGCTACGATTGTGAATAAAATTCAGCTCGCAATTCCGAAATTCCGTTCGCGTTAGATCGTTCGGTAAAAACGTTCGCATGCCCATGAGCGGCCGAGTGCTGTTGTAGAACGCGTGTCGTCCCCTCTGCATGCGCGGCGAACGCGGAAGAGGAGAGGCCGCGATCCCGTCGCTAGTCCCTTTCCAAGTAAGAGTGGGTTAAGGCCCAAGGTCCTGCTGTCGTCTCGAAGGCGATCCCCCGGATGCGAAGGATATACACGCTCGGGCTGCGCGTCCCGTGCCTCCGACCTACAGACTCGAGTCGGTGGGCATCTTATACCTAACTGTACCTACATTCACGGTTGCAACGCGAACGAGCGGACGTACACCGGACGCATACGATAAACCGCCACCAACGACTCGATCTTTCTCTTTCTCTCTCTCTTAACCTTTCTCTCTTTTTCTCTCTCTCTCTCTCTTTTCTCCCATTTCTCTTTTTCCCCTCTTTCTTTCCCGGCCGTCTCTCTTTCTCTTGGCGCGCGTTGCGCATCTGCACACGCACGTTACCTATACCGTATCTGTTTGGCGGTGCACACATACGCCCACCAGCCATATAAGTTGTGTGCCGCGTGACGTATATACGTGAGAGTGCCTTTTATGTAGGTATCTACATGCGTAAAGGCCTGAACCGTGCCTTCGAGATATGGCCCGTTACTCCGGGGTGTCGCACACTGGAGCCAGTTACCGTGTTACCGCAATTCAGGCCACAAAGTCAAAATACAGTTAGCCGTGGCCGCGTGCGAGAACCGCTCGGCTGCACGAAAAAAGAAATCCGGCTACTCGTCTTCGTTGTCGTTCTCGTCGTCATCGTTATCAAACGTTCTTCTCGCGTCGTGCGCGGGCACGATAACATCCGGCTGCAAACCTACTTGCACGCCAGGGTACATCCTTGTACATGACACGAAGATGGCTCGCCAAAACTGACTGGAGCCCGTACTGGCATTACTCGCCAACTGACCACTCGTGAGAAATGAGCAGATAATCAAGCGTACGGGATTTCTACCAATATACCGTTTCTCCGGTATTACTCTTGAAAAAATCTAGGTCTCGCCTGAAAGCTTTCTAGCACGCCTTTCAATACTTTCTTTCTGGGACGTGATTCTCGGGTCGAGGAGAACGTTCTTTCAAGCATCCGAATTTATCCGTTACATCGGACTATAACGGGGCGGCACAATGTGTACATTTAAAAAATGAAAGAGCATACTCATCATTTGATAAATTGAATATATACGCACACACGTACTGCTTATTATACGTATAATTATGCCATTTCTCTTAATACTAATTTAATTTTTTTTTCTCAAACGTTTAAATTGCAAAGTATGCGTGTTTTTTTATCCCAATTTGATATAAAATGTATTTGGTCTACAAAAATAATAGGACAGTAGATATTCGAAATATGCCAGCTGTATACGTGTTGAAGTATATACTGCATTCGCTATTACCACACTCAATCCTGTATATATATTTCTCATCAAAGTTTAATAGCGTGTGTTAATGTTACAAATCTTGTCATTACAATCTCGTTAGGACATTCGAATTGCAAATTAATACTATACGATTTTGATCTTTTTTTTCACACTTTGCCATTCCGCGTATCCGTATCTAAGAAACTAGGCCAAGAAGTTCAATGTTGGCACTTCAGGCTTTTAATAGAGTTATCAGTCTCGGCAGCCGCGGACCCTGACACCATAGATCAGTACCGTGAGTTAGTGCACGTTACCGTGGACAGCCGAGCTCGTTTCGCGTGATGTTTCTACTATACGGTGCCGGTGTTACACGCGTATGAGTGGCCGTTTGAAGTAACTCGTGTGTTCGCATTCTACGTAATAAATGTACGAATAAATGATACGATCGTAACAATTTTCATATTTATTGCTATTTTTATTCTCTCACAATCAGTCGATAAGATTTCACGTATGCACATTACTGGCATACCTTGTTATTTTGCCAAACACTTATTTTTGGAATCTAGAATCTAGATTTTACAATAAATATTTAGAAATCATCTAGTATAATTTTTAATTTTTAATATTAAGTGTTAGATAGTTTCAAATTGTGAATTTAATTTTTCTCGAGATAAAATAAAAATAATTTTTTGAAATGTTGCATCTTATATTTCTGACTGAACACTTGGTAAGTTGGAGAAATTTTATAGATATTTAAAATAAAATTGATAATAAAAGCAAATTTAAAAAACTGTATTGTGTGTAATCTGAACAATCACAAATCACACTCTGACATTCGCTTCAGTGCTTGATGTTAACATCAAAGCGCGAGCATTTTTTACTTCTTACGATCGTAGTATACCTTTTCTCTCGTGGGAAATACACAAAAGCATCTTCGACATCACAAAGAGCGGCGCGGGCGCGAGGTCCGAGGAGAAGGAGAAAGGACAAGAACGGAAAGGGCAGAAAGAAGTCTGACTGCAAGATTGCAACACTACCCGACAACGGGCCATCCACGTGGATCTTGAAATTTTGAGAGTACGAGCACGCGGTTGTGCCCTTCACTTTGCCGTTGTTATCACGTCCTGCTCCGAAACCCTTCTCCTCTCCATTTTCCCGCTCACACAGCGAAGCACACACGAAAAATCTGCCGAGGTGGGAGGAAGGATGATGCTTTCGGTAATCGTAAGCTGCGCCGACACGCAAGGGCCCCCACGTGGCATTCCACATTTCCTCCACGTCCGTCGGACGTCTGATTCGGACGGACAGCAAGGAAAGGCGGAGGGCAACGCCCAATTCGCAACCTACGGGACGCATTGATATAGTCCCTAGGGAGTGGGTGTTCGGAACGACGCTCGCTATTTCTAGACCGGGCAATTGTTTCGCCGCTTCTGAGCGAACTGCGCGGGAGGTTAACGACACTCGTCGTCTGTCGAAACATACAGCTGAATATCATTTCGTGACTCCGCGGATTTGAGTTACCGAGAGTTCGAGTACCCTTCTCTCCCTTCTTGAGCTGAGGGACGTGAGGGTCCCTGTCCAACTTGTCTTTTGGTCGTAACGAAACAATCGACCCTCTCTCCGCCCGCCTCTTCTTTCTCGCTGTGTTCACGGCAAACCAAAGAATCGGCACTGCCCCGACAATTCGACATGCACCTGCATACATCGAATTCATTACTCACAACGACGATCGCTGATAGTCGCGTCGCTTGCACAGTAAAAGCCGACTGGTTTTAGGAATGAGGAAGTATCTCACGAATACTACCACCCACGCGGGCTCTCGCACAACGTAGTAAAAGCAGATGTTGCGCAATCGGCCGATACGATTTTTTTTCACAGTTGAGGTACGAACTCGTCGCTGAATTCAGCCAATTTTTCAGGCGATTAGAAGAAACAAGAAGTAAACGTACAGAATTAGCCATCCTAATGTCGACTAATCGTCGAGTGATAGTTGAAATGTTGTGCGAATGATAACATATTATATTACGTTTTATTCTTAATTAAAGTATCGAAACGCTCATAGTTTTTGTTATAAATATAGTTTGAATTATAAAAGTCGGAAAATGAAAGATTTATTATTTGTTTAACTTCAAGCAGGCTTTAATCTAATGAAATCTCTAGGTTTCGTTATAAAGATGTTTAATGTTGAACACATATCATAATTTTAATAAGAAATACGTAATCAGTTGGCCGACATGATTTACTCTAAGATCACGAGTATAGATATATCGAAGAAATGGCGTGCAACTTTCATTTGTCTACAGGAAATTGCGAATGTCACGACAATCGTGTTGCGTTTCTCCTCCGATAGATAATGTGTGTGCATGACCGCATATTCGTGTACGTTATCTGTGAGAGAATTGCGTTGCAAGTTGATCGCTAAAGAAGAAAGCCTCGTGAAAGTTAACCGGTAGTGTGTATCGTGCGAAATAATTGCTCAGTTTGCCGTGAAGGTAAAAGCAGAAAGGAAGAAAGATGATATAAAGAGAGAATCCCTCGTTCGTAGCCTTTTGATGTCCGTATTAATTTAGTGCTGCGGCGAATCAGTCCGCGACTGATACCTTGACACTGTGCCAGTTTTGCTATACCCAGCGATTGCCTCCATATCGCCGTTTACTTCTTTTTGAAGTAACGTATTCTGAATCATAAAGGTCAATACACGCCTAAGAGCAATGTAAAGAACAAATTCTTGGACGCAAAAGACCTTTCTTTAACCCGTTCATATGCATTTGCATTTGGAAAGCGTTATGTTTCGAATGACAGAAATATCACTTTCCTCTTCATATCTTCCTAGCTGTCATATTATTTAAAATTTATCTTAACTCTATGTCTCTAAAGCAGATTTAAAAAGATAATTATCCTAAAACTTTTGCACATCGCTGTATCTTTTCACGAGCCTAATCATTTCTATTTCGTTCAACCTAGGTCGCACCATAGACTTTCGTTTCTTTCACTCTCGCATAATCGGCATCTTTATTGTTACGAATTGCAAACTACATGTCAATCCCCTTTTGTCGATGCTATGCACGCTTACGTATGCCATACCGCACGCGTACTTCTTGATCAACATTCGAATCGCGTATCGATCACGCGTTAGGGATGATACGTACGTGCAGTGATACATACGTGAAAGCGATCCACGCGACTAAAAGTAGCAGTGAAAGCATACATGTTCGACTTACGCTATTCGTTAAAAGTAAATGCATATAATATAAAATTTTTATATATTTTTTCTCACAATTTCTTTTTTTTTTTAAGATTGAAAGGTCATGGATAATCTAAAATTTTAAATGCTATATGAAGGTTAAAATACCACTCTAATTTACATGAAGATTAATGTTAGATAATTGCTTTGACGCATGAAAACTTTTCGTAAACTTATTCATGATCGTTTCATGATAAATTTAAAAATAATACTAACAAATCAGAATTCTACGTATTGACTGTTGAAAGCAAATGTGTGTGTGTGTGTGTGTGTGTGTGTGTACAGTGAGGAATAATTAACGCGGATACCAATCTTTTTCATCGAAAAATATCAGTACAAAAAAAATACCCAAAATGAATACACAGTTCCTCGGTTTTACACACGCGATATACTTCCTCTATGCTATCTCTTTTATCTCTCTTTACATAGTAGCTAAATTAGTGCGTTGCATTATTAATGGTAGCATTGGGCGATCGTCCTTCTGATTTACGCGACAGGTAAGAGCAGTGAACAAGATGAGCACGCGTGCAGACGTACAGGTGACTGATTTCACTTTCCCCGACGAGGAAGGTGGTTCTCCCTCTACTCCTTTTTTTCTACGGAGAAAGTAAGAGAGAACCGTGAGAATGCACTAAAGCTGTTAAAAATGGCTCGAGCTCCGGATATGCACCGAGTTTCTTTTATCATGACGCGCGATAACGCAAGTTTCTCCTTTTGCGAATATTATTAGGCATGAGAATGTCGTTAGACGTATTTTGTTTGCCCAAGTTTCGATCTTTGAGAAATTTAAAAGAGAAAGTAATTTCTATAACAAGAAGCACGCATAATTCTTAGGTACAGTTAATAATTATCTACAATTGTATTAGTTATTTCTTTTATTAATGAATACACATTTGAATAAAAGTAGTTTTTAAATAATGTTTATGGAATCGATATTATTATAATAATTAACGACATGATTATTTCTATTTATATCCTTTGATACTATTAACTTCATGCGTAAGTAAATATTACATAGAAAATAATTTTGTGATCAATGTCATTAAAACATAATCAATATCGCAAATAACTTATAGTTAGAGACAAGGAATTTCTAGAAAGCGCGATTTCTCTCGCGAGATTTCTATCTGCGACTAATCAATCGGATTACTTTCGTTTAGTGGCCAATTACTTTCGTAAGCTCATGTGCGATGACTCAGAATCTATGAATAACTAGTTGTGTTCTTAGTCACATCTCGAAGAAAAAACGTGTTGATTGATGTGTCCCTCGGAAACATTATCTTCATAGGCATGTATTAACTTTCGATAACTCAAATTATTTTTGCAGCAGAAATAAAAATTTATTTCTTGCTAGCTTTGATTATACAACATTTATGAGATAAATATTAATTTATTTAATATATATATTAAATATATATATCTTGTAAATATTACATAAGTATATTATGGTAAAAGTTCTATTGCATACATGTGTATATATCAAATATCCAGAAACGAATAGTGAAAAAATATGAAACATTTGACAAAATCTTTATTTATACACTCTACGAATTATACACAAGAAACATTCTAATACAGATATTTAGTGCTTCGATGATTTAACTTCAATCATGACACGATGTTCCATTGGTAGATGGTTTAAACATGCTAATCTTACAATAGCCAAACCCGTTCAGAGACCGAGTTCAATGATCTGTCAGTTTTCGACTGTACTTAGGTAATTTAAGAATTGACGGAAGGATCGCGAACTCTACATCTCATCGGCGACCTCTCTTCCTCTCTTTCTATTTATCTGAGCATCGTTCTCTCTCTCTCTCTCATTTTCTGCATCCCTTTTTCCCTCTACATCTCTTTTCCGCTCTTTATCTCTCTCTTTCTTTCTACACTTCTATTTCTCTTCTATCTCTCGTTGAACGTTGGACACGCCGAGAGGGTCAACGCACCTAGCCTAACGAGCAAGCAGTCGACCAACCTATCTATTCTGCCTACCTACCTACCCATCTACCTACTTATCGTCACTTATTCACCGTCGTTCAAGGTGCTTAGATAGCACCTCGAATTGGTGAATCGCCTCTATACAATGTTGGATAGATGCCGTTCGTTTTGGGCCAGGTAAGGCACCTTCTCGCGTGCCACGCATGACGGTAAGGCCCCCCTGGACTACACGGGCCCGCGATAATTCGTAAGCCCGTATTGGAGGAGCAGCGTGGCGCACTGTCGGGTCAGTGATCCAGCTGGAATCGATTTGCAAGAAAACGGTAGGGGCAGAGCAGAGAAAGGGAAGCGGAGTTCTTGAGTGGATAAACGGGAGGTCTATCGTTGATGGGCGGCCTTTTTTATCTCTGAAATAAAAGAATTCATTATTATCAATCAATTCGAATGGACTAGCTGTCAGTTATCATTGATCAAACATCGTGAATTTCAAGATGGCTGGTTAATACTGCTGACAGATTTTTAGTAAGATAAATTTGTAAGTAACTGTCTTTTTTAATTGATGAAGACTACTTTCGTAATTCGTTCTCGTTCTCGTTCTCGTTCTCTGTTCTCTATGATGCTCAACGATTGTGTAACTCGAGACTATTGGTAGAAGACGTTGAGGATGAGTATTTGCATTAATTAAAACGTCTAGTCCACGAAGGGCACAAAGTTATATCGCGAAACTTAATGACGGTTAGTCAAGATTTTAAACTGGTCAGTACAATACAAAATGTATACGATATTCTTCTAGGAAACATGATATTTTGATTGTTAATTTTGTCCGCATCTAGTAAATGTTAACATTTCGCTATTTACACTGTTTTCACATTCACTGTTTATACTGTAACATATTCCAGAATTACTATAAATGTACAATGTCTGATTATATTTAGATATTGTTAATAGTTCGATTATAGCTGCAAGATTTTATCAACACACATACTTATACACACACACATATAATCATGTTTTAAATATAAACATGAATATAAAATAATACAATACGCGATATTAATTATAATATTTTTCCTTCTTTCATATTTTGTATCATATCTATATCGTTCAAAACCTGCTGTAATTTTACTTGAAGTTTAACTGATTTACATAGCTGGTAGCATCAAAAAATGCTGTTGAAATTAAATCGCGTTCGTTATCAGAGAATGAAATTTGCGATCGAGATTCAACATTCGCGAACGCGAGATCGTCTCGGGACAGGGTGAACGCCCGACCTAGAGGCTGCGCATTGCGTCGCGCTGAGAGCGGCTGCGAGCTCTCGCTGGAGTTTCAACCGAAGCGAGAATGAAGCGGAGCAAAGCAATGAGAAGGCGCGTCGCCGGTAATGCGAGCCATGCGATACGTAAACACGCGACTGTCGTCGAGCGTATCATCTCGATGTTGCGACCGTTGCGACGCCTCACAAATCGAGGATTACGCACATTCAAGCACGCATCTATACATGCACGTGCAAAATAAGCAGATTTTATGAGGGTCAATGTAAAAGCTTTTTCGAGATATAATACGACGCTCTTGAGAGTCTGTTTCAAATTGGTTTTTTTTTTCGGCCAATTCGACCAGAATCTTCGCACCTCCATCCGTGGTGACATCCATGATTTACGATGCAAATATTACGCCATTGTACGAGATAGTTCTTAAGAAATAGTCGACTAGTCAGACCGTGCCACGACGAAGTCGACTCGGAGACGGGAGAGGCGGAGTGGTTAGGTCAGGGAGATCCCGACACAAAACTTTGCCACGCACATCGGCACAATCGCCTCGACAACTCGAGCGAGCGTCTCTGCATCTCTTTCTCTCTTTTTTCTTTATCTCTCTCTTTCTCTGCCATCTCAATTGCTCGTTTGCACTCTAGTTCATTCTCCGTCCTTTCTGGTTCCTCCACCTCTCTTCCTATGCCTCCCTCTTTATACATTCCCCACTTTTCTCTTCTATTCTCAGTTTCTCCTGTCCTCCCTCGCCTTCGCATCTTGCCACCGACGTCACCCTCTTCGCGTCGTCTCCTCTTCCTCGTTCCTTCTCGCTCTATCTCCTTTCCTTTCTTGGCATCGCCTTACCTTTCTTTCTTCCGATTCTTTTCTCTGTTTCTTTCACATCCTTCTCTCATAATATCTTTCACTTTTTCCCAGTCGCTAATGGAGCAACTCGAAGTATAACTCAGCGTGGTCACGCGCGTCTGGACTTGGCGAGTCCTTCGATGACCTAGGATCATAGCAACGCCGACGCGATTAAGATCACCGTTCTTTAACTACGACTGAGATGACTCCGCCACTGCGCGCTGATAAGGTGCCGTGTTTCCTGAGTAGATCCATGTCCCATGAGAGACTGGTTTTCTCTACTAAAGGAAATTGCCAGATACTGAAAATGCATCACATTTTACATTGAAAAGCGCTTATATTTATACACTTAAAAAATTAATTGCCAAAAGATCTATTATATTTAATCTTTTTTAAATTGATGAACAGATGACGAGTAACTAATTAAGTGATATTGAAACGGGCAATCAATTATTTTAAACTAATCAAGACTAATTATTCCTTCCTATTTTCATCGCAATTTTGGTCAACGCATCATATATTTCTTGACGAATTAATTTATCGTAATTATTAAACGTATATTTAACGAGGTAAGATAAGAAGACATTTTACTGAATATATGCAAACAAGACTAGTAAAATATTTATATATTATGAATAGAATTATAATAGAGTTTGTTATGATAGAGTTCGTTGAACTAAAGCAGTGCAGACATTGAAAAAGAATTGAACATTATAGTTCTTTTTTCTGAGTAATTCTAATGATTCCCACGATCTATTCCCAAAAAAATCTAAGAGAATCCAAAGTAGTTTGGCCGCGTCTACTTTAGACCTTGAAAAGGTCGATAATCCGAAAGGTTGTAAGTAGCTATCGCGAATCAACAGCAGTCATTTAAAGACTAGTGGCACATATAGAGAGGATCTATGGCTAGCGCGAATGGAAAAGATATAATGTTTCAAACTTATATTTAATTACTATCCGCAAAAGACCAGATAAGCCATATTTTACCAAAAACGACGAACCCAGGAACCTAGGAAAGTCTTTATCGGGACATCAAGTCGACTGAATTTACTACGCTGAATTCATGGATGTTACGTGCTTATAAGAGAAGATCCACATCAGGACGGCGTTTCGAAGTTGCCTGTTGCGCAAACCTCGATAGGTAACGTAGGCAGGTTCGTATCTTGCACAATCGCCGTTGGCATATAGAAGCACAACGTAGTAGAAAAAAAAGGGTGTCTGAATTGCTGCAAGAGTCGGCTACCGACATCCTCTTCGTCGTAAATTCAACAGATGGTCGTTATTTTTCAAATGTCTCATTAAACAATGTTACTCAATTACAATTTTGAAAAACGATTTTGTCGAAAAATCAAATATCCAATATCGACAGTGTCAAATATTTAGTATATTAAGATTATAAACAATAGATACCGCTAGTCATTATTTAATTACATATATCTTTCGAAATATACGATTAATTATCGTTAGGCCTTATTATATGCTACCGGATCTTAACTGCCGCTTTTGTATCTTGATATCTATATCAATAGGATAATACGTATGAACAATATAAGATGTATTATACAAGTATACATCTGATCACATGTCGGATTATTAATAGATAACTTTACACGATTCTTGGCAACATCTTCAATGATGTACAAGACGAACGCACATTACGAGATAACAATATAAGGAGGCTATGATTATCTTGTTCGTACAATTTTATTAATACTTTCAGATGTCCATCAACGTGAAGTCTAATGTGAAGTCTACAATACCTAGTAGATATTAGGCACGCACCACTGCACTTAATAATTTTCATGTAAAAATTATTCAAAGTGATGAAAGCCAATTTCGATGATATGACGAATGAAACAGCCAGAGTTGCACTCGTGGCACACATTGACGATGCAAGAGAGCATGTTTGTAAGCTCCTTTATTTAATAATGCCCAATGTAACGCTGTTGTGATTAATATTCGGCCGCGTGTTTCACGTGCGACCAATATGAAAAACCGAAGCAGGAAGTATACGTATGAACGCTGCTAGATCTATATTTCCTCTCGAAAGTGTCCTTAATGATGTCGCGGTGTAACAAGGAGATGCACGCGGCCGGCAAATCGAACCTTGAGGATGATCAAGTAATTTATGATCGTCGTATCGCCCTCTTTCTCTCTTCCTTTCTCGATCTTCCTCTATCTACCTTTTCTCGCCTCTCTTTCTTTCTCATTTCATTTCTCTCGTTTCTACCGCGCACGGGCATAGCAGAAGGACGCGCTACCCCTCCAAACGTAAAGCGGGATGCTGTTGGTGGGATGAGTACCAAGTAGCAACGAGTCATTCACCTTTTATCCTAGTAACACGAAGTCGTAGCTGCGAGCGACGACGGACGACAAACTACAATCTGCACAAGTATCGCGGCGGCGGCGCGGCGTATCTAGGTATCCATGCACGGCCATAAGCTGGACCGTGCATTAATTTGTATCGGCAGATGAGACGCTGGCGCGCGTCCTCTCATTCCGTTAGAGTTGTCTCCCTCGTTCTAAATGCAGCATGTACCCGTCAACGAGCGAGCGATTTTGCGATGAGCGAGCAATGACGTCGGGACCGGTTAGTACGTATTAAACTAATGCCATGGTTAAACTCTTTAGATTATCACATTTAGATTAAATTGAAGGCGAGCGTAAAAAAACACATACATATTAGGTACACTGAGATTAGTGAAAAATGGTATTCTGATCTCTTGTCTATAAGATGTTACGCTGCTTTCGTGTTTTTCTTCGGCGGAAAACTCTCATTAAAGAATATATCGAAATATAGTCTTGATCAGTCTTTTATCTATATTTTCAAAATATAGATATTTTTGCGTTTTCTAACGTTAACGAATATGCGTATTTATTTTTCACTTGCGATTATTTAATTAATTTTATTGTAATATTATATCATTTTGTTATATTAACAGTATTTTTCACTTTTAGAAATTTTTAAACTAATAATTTGATAATCACTATTCGCATTGAAACGACAAAATTTAATAAAATTATTAAGTAATTTATTTTTTATTTTTATCTTTTTAAAATAAAATAATTTCTTAACGGAGTAGAATTTTTATTACACAAACACCTCAAATTAAGGCATATTAACCTATCAAGTTTCTATTTAAATGAAACTTTATTAAGTTTGGTATTGCTACTAAAACTTTCAAGTTGCTTTATTCAAACTTATATCATTAGAATATAATGGCAGAATACAAAGAATGAACAATGACGATAAACCGGCCTACCGGGCAATGCCTTCAGCACAAACGAGGGGACACGTTGCAGCTGTTGGGTCCTAAGGAGAGTAGCTTCTGTAGCTGCTCTTAATCCGCTTAATAATAATCTCAATATGCAACAAACATTTTAACACTTGCCGTGATTCTTTTACGATTTTCTATATCCGAACGGTTTTCTCGCCACGCAATTTTTTATAAGTGAAGCTAATGCAATAAGATATCAATTATCTTATCAGTTATCTATATATACTGTCAGGTAATGAGCAAAAATTTTCTTATTGTGTTTTAGGATTAACATAAATTTTCCTATGCCGAATGCAGAAATACAATAATTTATCGCTCCAGTACCTCCGGTCAATATAGCATAAATTTATTTGTAACAGTTTAAAATTTTAATCATGGCTTCCCCCGGCAATGTTAATAATAACAATTTTGTGACAACATATTTTTACTTGTAAGTTTGTAAAATTTGTTAGCTTTATTTACTTTTTGAAACGACAACGTAAAAAATGCATAATACATCCGTATAGTCATGTAAATCAAATGTAGGAAAATCGTTAACTTTGTGGTATGCCGTAGCTCGAGGACATGGTTTCTAAAATAATAACTTCTCGATCGATTTCGCGTGAGGTCAATGAATCCATCCTACTACCTAACGCTAGAAATAGTGTTAGAGGACAATGTAGCAGTTCCGCCAACGCTTTTGATAATGAAACAGCTTCAACTCACGCAACGTATTTAAAATTTATAATATTTTTACGTATTATTACAATAACATAATATTTGTACGAGTAACAAATATGAACCAAATTTTTTATTTGCAAAACCGCAACAAGTTGGAAGTGAATAAATATCAGGCTTATATTACTGTAAATTATACGTCGTTCTTTTAAGAAGTTTTGAATCGGCTATATGCATTCAGGCCATATATTCCACGACCCATATATTCCGTTTATTCGAAACCCGAACAAAACAGTCCCTCTTCTGGACAGATATCTGGACATTATATATGGCATATCGGATCTTAAAATGTGCTGATAGCCTCACGTCTAACTATCTAGTCTAATAATCATCGTTTACCGTTGACGACTAATTCTGATTTGAAAAATTCCTGTGGATCCATCCGCGGTACCTCCTCTCTTTCGAGAGTTTATCCCTTCTTTTGGTCTGGCGAATCCCACTTTTCTCCCCACGTGAGGCCTAGTGCGAACACGTGGAGGTTGGGCTTATGAACCGAACGATATATCGGGGGAAATTTTCCGAAAGCTCGGTCGGAGTGCCAATTGCCGCTGTAGCCGACAGCAACGGCCAATCGCCGTTGCCCCTAGTCGGACAGGTGGGGGCCCGCCGAGACTTAAGCGAGGCCACTCGCCGTGGAGCTGTCAGAGCTCTGTGGGGCACGGTCACGCACACACAGCAGCCGGTCCCTTCAGTTTTTCCGGTAGCGTCCGCCTCCTCGATCGTCGTCTCCGGATCGCGCGATATTCTTTGCGATTCACTCACCGTTTCCCGATCGATCTGCCACACTTGAGACCGCAGACCATTTCGTGGATCACATCGACTATCATTCCGTTCGCGTACCGTCATTTCATTTGACGAGATCATCTTGAAGATTTCCGATAATTCAGGACATTTCAGAGCCGCCGTTTTCACGGGATCGCACGGGCTACTTGAAGTGTCAGAAGTGTCTGTAACGCTCTGCTAGCTTTCCAAGGGAGCCGAGTAAGAAGATATGGCTCGGCAGTTGGACCCCACCGGTCTCTACTGAAGACGTTTTTCTTCGCGATCAAGCAACTACATACTTCCGCTTTCAGTGTTGTTGAAGATCATTATCGTCGACATGGCAGCAGGAGGATTGGACCCCACCGGTCTGTACTGAAGTGCTGTCGAATAACTGCGTTTCTCAAGACCGCTCATACATATATCCATATCTCTCCGAATATCTTTCGATTGACTTTCAATTAAAATTGTGCAACATGGCTGGACTTGATCCAACCGGTCAGTATTGAGAAGGTGAAGGAAGGTCCCGAAGAATCGAGGAAGTAGGAAAGAGTCCCGAGAGATATCTCAAGGTCACGACATGGCTGCTACCGGAGGTCTAGATCCGACCGGACAGTACTGAGATATCAAAACCTCCGAAATTCGGAGGAAACATCTTTGTAGCTTGGTGATAACTGACATCAATGATGGAAGAAGTGAGGGGAAGAGAGGAAGTCTCATCTTCCAACCTAAGGAGACTGAGATGGAGCATCCATATTCGTAAGGGACGACATCGGACATTCCTTGTAAATGTGGAATGTCAATGAAGATGCCGAATCTGCCTACGTACAGGGTGAGTGTTTCTTGTCTTATTTAATCGAAATATTCGAAATTAATATTAGCTGCGTAGCTAGATTATTACGTGATGTCAGTTTTAATCGCAATTCGACCCATCTGCTTCGATTGTACTAGCTTTATTGGACCCTGTCTCAATTACTACAACATAACTTGTCTATTCTCGCACGTGTTTGTCATGGTTACATAATCTATGACAGTGATTTGCTCGAGCTCGCGATCAGGTCGCGACTTGCGACTATTCGCGAGCTTCTCTTTCGGCGGTCAACCCTCTCTCACCTCCGCGAGCCTTGCTCCTTCTCACACCGCGATTCACCTTCTCTTCCTACCATCTCCGACGTAACCGTGGTCGCGTCGAGATTGCAAAAGAAGGGAGAAAGATTTCTTCAAAGATGACCCGCGCATGACCGACGATCCAAAAGGAGGAGGGAGCCAGTTAAGAGGAGCGCCAGGGGGGGGGCAGGGCAGGAGGAGACTCACGTGAGGTGGGACTGCTTGATTCTTTAACGTTACGTCACCTCATCCTATATCGATACCTATGTTTGCAACCCATTGGTTACCGCGATCTAATCGAGATCGGTGAGATAGGAGACCCTTGATAGAATCCCGTGGTCGATACCGGTTGTCTAATTTTGACAGACGTGAGATTGGACGTTAGAATACGCGAGGCAGCGTATCTCACTGCTGTAAATGCGTGTTTTATCCTTTCTACCCGGTTTTCTTGTCGCGGTTACAAGCAGGTGCCCCTCTGAGAGTCAGTCTAGACCATTCACCTCGCTATTACCTCCAGCAGAGACCCGAATATGTTCCGGCATGCAATTAAACGAGCTGTAGCATCATGTCTAATTGCGATCATCTTCTTTATTTTTACTATTTGAGATAGATCCAATAAAATATTTTAAAACAAGTTGTATGCACATATCTCTCAGTTTGCTGATAAATTGCAGCTAAAAATCTCTTTCTCTATCCGTTTGTCGATATATTTAACGATATACTTACGCGATCTTTTGTACCAAACAAAATTTCTAAAAGAACTTTTGCAATATAAAATATATTCTGCTAGCAGGTTTTCATAATAATTATTAATACATCTTCGCATAATTTATTTAATAATCGACTACGCGATACTAATCACGATCGAAATAATATTCGCGCAAGCGATTATATCACAAATATTCGGCGTACCGGCTCGCAATCATGCATGCAATGATGCGTCTCGTCGCCAAATATAATCGTACATAAAATAGAGAAATCCTGGAAAAATCGCTCTAGAAATCCGTCGCGCTCGGCATTATCGACTTGCGGGCGTGTCGCGTCGCTTTCGCAAAGTCACGAAATTAGTCTCGGTCCCATGGGAAAGACAAGACCCCGATATAGTGGGTATAGCCGAGGAGGAGGCCCCGACCGACTCCTCACATGGCCGAGTTCATTGACACCACCTGAGTTTTGGGCATTCACCGTCTCGCTCGCGCGCACATACCGTCGATCGTACTCTCCTCGTCAGGAATAAGCGATCGTTCCTTCGCTCGTCCGTTCGCTCAAGTCAAGTCCGCTCGGTCAGCCACCGTTCCTCTTCCTCCTCGATGACCGTTTCGAGGGATCTCCTAGGTTTCGCGGAAACAAGCCGTGATATGCCGCGATTCGTCATTGTTTTCAACACGATCTCTGCGAGATTTCCGGAGAAATTGCGTTAATTTTTATGGAAAATAAGAACGATATTTTGTCGACGAACTCGACTCAATCGGGAGCGGACGTGGGCAGATTCTTCAAAGTTTTCTTCTGCGCGGTTGTGCGGCTCGCATACATGAACCTCTTCCGGGTGCGTCCCAAACCGTTCGTTAGCTCTCGCGCAAGGTGTGTACAAGAGCAGCGCGGCAATTTGCCGTGATTACTCGACGAATATTTGCACATTAAAAGATAGATGTACCGCGTTGTATTTCTATTCCAAAACTATGTAGAACAGATATGTTTTATGCTTTACTTTTTTAATTAAAAATAAATTTATAATTGTAGCTATGCGTAAAGAATCAGTCAACAAATGCACATGACAGATAATATATTTATCACGTCAATGAAACGTGTCTCATATTATGGTCGTAGATGTATGTATGAGATATATACATATTTCTAGATTTCGAATACTCAAACTTGCGTAAACTTGAGACAATCGATGTTATTTTATTATGACAATCGATTTATATATATATATATATATGGCGTAAAACTTGTATACAAAAGCGTCGTGCACGTCGTTGAGAGAGACGGAGAGAAAAAGAGAGAGAACCCCATTCCCTTACTTAATGCGGCGTATACCGGAGGCGCCGTCGCCGGGTGTAATTTCGAACCGCTTCCGTTTATTCGCCGTCATAATGTTTGCCTCGCTGTACGATCTTATTACTAGAATAATAGACAAATAGAAGCTGCAGAGATAGAATGTACAAAATGCTGCCGTTGCTACTCTTGCTGCTGTTGCTGCTGCTGCTGCTGCTGCTGCTACTGTTGTACAGAAATACCGAGACGGGAAAGCAAAAGAGGAAGAATGGGGATAGAATGACAGGGGAGAGAGGGAGAGGTGGAAGAAGGAGAGAGATCACGCGTGACCTAGGACAACATACCGCGCGACCTGCATGCCAATCGTCTCTCTCTTACTCTCGCACGTACTCGCACATTCTTTCATTTCTCTCTTACTCGAACGCGCGGTTTCTCTTCCCGTGTCGCACCGCCGTCTTTCTTCCTCCCTCTTACGCCGCTCCCCCTCGCAGTAATAGGCGTACCGAATCGTACTCCTCGTTCCGCGATCGTGACGCATCGGTCGTGGTTTTAAAACAAGGCGCCGCGATGCTATCGAACCCAGGCAGACGGGCTCGCGGATTTTGGCAGGCAGACTTCTGCGCGGGCAACGCATCACGCATAACAATAGCGCTATCGTATTTGAATTTGGTGGACGTGGTCGGATATGTGGTGGCAGTTTCGGCCCACGTGCACGCAGCACGCAAACTTTTCTCTATGAGCAGAAAAATTAAGACGGACCTTACTTAAAGTGAACGGTCAATGTTATTCTGGATTTTTTTAAGTGTTTTTTTCTCATTTTTCTTCGAAGGGCCAATTAATTCTTTGTCGAACACATATGTATATGAGGAATATGTGATTCAATATATGTTGCGTTTACCTCAATATGACAAAATAAAGTGTAAACGCTCCTTTTTACATTTGGATATTGTTACTCGCTATTATATATATTACATATGTACATTACATTTTTATATAAATATGTGACATCTCATCACATTTCTTCGAATATTATCTCTTCGATGGACGATCACCTAACAGTTCTCTTCAGAGCGTTTCGGAGCGATACTTTTCCTTCGAATAATCCGATAAGCATCATCGCACGTGTCTGACACGTGGTCTACTTGACCGGCAACATTATCACGTATGAAAAACGCCGTTGTATATACTGGATGCCGGTCGGTATTCAACGACCGACATTGCGGCATAAACTGCCGCGGTAATAGGATAAATCGACTCGGTTGCAATTAACGTCGGGGTGGGCGCGTTAAGTCACGATACGTGTTGAACGAGTGCGCAATATCATCGGTTTAGTGGACATCTCGAGCTAAAGCACGGATAATACATAAAGATGCGTTTCTACGACGCGCGAGAAGAGATCGCGCGGCATTACGATCGTAGACGCAAGACGCCGACTGCTCTCGTCGTCCCCGGTCCCCTTCCAATCTCCCTATCTTCCTCTCTGTAGCGAGCATCCACGATCATCCTTCTCCTCCAACACCTCCTCCTTCTTTTCCTCCGCCATCTCTGCCTCCTCCTCCCCCTTGTTACCTACTCCGTCCTCTCCCGCTGTGGTCGCCTCTTTTTTCGGCGGTTCTCCTTCTTTTTTCTCATGTCCAGGAGATTCGGAGGTTCGTTCACCTTACGAGGTATCTACTGCTTGGACTTGTCTATTCCTATGGGAGCCGGGAGTATTGCCGCGTGGCCGTTTATAGTCATATAGTTGACTAGAATAACACGCGATCAGGCTGTCCTATCCAAGATCACGCTCGATGAGCCACGCCGAACCGGGGCAGAAGTTTTAATTCAACATTCTTCAGATTCTCCCCGGTTTTCTTCGCAGTTCACCGCGTCTGGTCGGCTCTCGAAAATCCTGCATTTCCTTCCCACTCATGACGATCGCCTCGTGCCTCGTGTATAATGCTCAACCTTGCGCTATCGTACTCGCCATTGAACCGATTATAACATTCTCCATCTAGCAAAGATCGACGATCCGTGACGGAGATCGAGGAAAATTATGTTGCCAATGCGACACGACGATGTCGGATTAATATTCGTTTGATCCTGTTGCATCATCGTTTGCATCGTCAATCTCTCAGTATATATTTGCGACAGCACGCCATCAACCATCCACGTTTGACTCCAAGTATGTTATTCACGCGATAAAGGAATCTCCTCGTTCGATAACCGCCGACCTTTCTCGAGCGAGCGCGCGAGCACTCGCGCATCGTATTTAACCATCCGCGAGCGAGCGAGGGAGCGAGCGGGCGCGAAAAAATTTCCGAAAGGCCAATATCGTCTGCATCGTAGAGCGACGCGAGCTTAGCCTAAGGGTAAATGGGCCAGGGCCATCGTTGTGGCTCATGCAACACGAAATTCCCTCGAAGCACCCGATAGTCCCATAGAAAGAACGATATCACGATTATACCAGGCACTCATCATCGGGCGGCATCTTAGGATGTGTTCGATGCATCGAAGGTCTGACCAAGCAAGCGGCATAATGCCAACCAGTGGCATTTACGGCGGTAAGACCACCTTTGCCTCAACTCTTTCTCTCCCTATCTATCTATCTATCTCTCTTTCTTCTTCTCGTCCCGCTCTTTCCTTCACACCCTCGCGCACCGTCTTTATCTTCGTCTCTCTCCCTCTCTCTCCGTTTCTCGTTCTCTTTGCTCCTGTCTCTTTCTTCGTCTCTATTTTTCTCTTCCTCTCTCTTTAGCTCGTTCTCGCGGCGTGGCGCACGGGTCTCGAGCAGCAGCTTCTTTAGCGTTCCATTACTGATGTTCTATGGAATGCATCGGTCTCTCGCAACACCTACGAAGACCAAGTCCGCGGAATTGGCCTTAAATTCTTAAAATCCAAGACAACGGCGCTGAACTTTTTGCTTCTTTAATAATCGACACGTGTGTCCGTTAAAGAGACAAAAAGGGGCAAGAAGAGGCAAGAATGTTCCAATCATAACTATTTGTACATAAGAACATTTCGGTCAACAGGATTTTTATAGCACAAGATATTAAAAATTAAATCATTCATTTATCGATAAAAAGATCACAGACGGATGATATTACTTGTAGACTGATTTTATTTTAGAAATCTGTCTGACATAATTAGTAATTATGTTATGTCTTCTGTTAGATTTTGTTAAGATATGATAAACTGCAAATTCCTTCAATTTTAGACATTACGAAACGTTTATATTGAACATTGTCGACAATACTCTTGGATACACGTGCATGACACATGACATACTTTTACCATCGCAGTAAAAATTTATTTAAACGTTACAAACATTAGTCAATACGGATCGTGTAATTCGAATGAGTAATACATACACACGCATCTTTTAACAGTTTAAAACTTTGATAAAATTATACCAATGATTTGATATTCGTTAATTCGCGAATTTCAATCTTGAAGTTTTAAACTATATAAATGGTATCATGCAATTCGCAGTAACCGAATTAGACCCTCAGTTTTGTGTTCTCTTACGCATAAATTTAATTAAGTTGCTCCAATATATCGTTGGTGTTGGTCTATGATATTATGAAGATATTCTAACGACTGATATCTTTACAATTACTGGTGACATCTTATTATAAATGGCCAAGAGCACTAATGCTGCAAAAATAAGCAATCACGGCGTACTTCCTTGACGATTACAGTAATCCTTGGTGCGATAATTGACATATATTTATAATCAATGACTACGTGTCTGCGGATGAAAATGGGCCAATCATGACGACATCCCCATGCGGGCATTCCAACCGAGGCAGACTGTACAGAGGTCCTCTGAGCAATTGTACTCGCGTGCGGTAGCGCACGGCGCGGCCACGGCGCGGCGGTCTATGGTGATAGAAGCGCCGTTGGCGTTGGTGATGGTGAGCGGATCGCCTTGACGAGAAAATCACGTGGCCGCGGGAAATGACTTATTATATAAACTAACGATTATCTCGGTACTTGTACATTGCCACGTCTAATACGACGAGTCTGACACGGCCGTCTCGGTGGCCCTGCGATAGACGACGTGTCTCACGTTCTCGTGTCGCATTTATCACGACCGTGCAAGAATAACGACACGGCGAGATAACGGATAACGCCCCCGTGAGCCAATCAATGCGCGCGCTCTCGACAGTCTCGACTCGATTCCACTCGATCGGGAAATTCAATTCTGCAGAAGCAACAATCAAGGATAACTGGAAGTGTTATCGTCACGTCTCGAGAAATTTATTATTCACCAAGTGCTCAGTGCTTCCTAGGGGTTACGCGGAAGCGTAGAGTCGCACCGGAGGCTCGCGGCAACTACGGAGGATCACGCGAGTGAATCGCATATCTAGGGCAGCGAAATGCAATCGAATAGTCTAGGCCGCGATGCGAGAAAATCAGTGCGGAGCACTCGCGGTGGCAGCGGGTGCGCGAGACGTAAAGGTAGAAGTAAAGCTAAGAAAGTAGGTCAACGTTGAGTCGGACGAGTCCGAGAACCAAGTTCAGGGGCAAACTGCAGCGCCATGCCCGGAGCCACGGACTCCTTTCGTGCCTTAGGTTAAGTTCTTTCTCTCTTTCTTTCCCTTGTCGACGTGCACACGCATACGCGTGTGGACGCGTGTACAGACCGCGCGCGGTCTATCTCTCGCTCCTTCTCAGGTCTCAGGGAGGAGAGAACACAAAGGGAAAAAGAGAGAGTACGCTACAGGAGGCGGTCTAACGGACTCCGCTCTGGTCTGCCTAGTTTTATTTTTCCGACGGACCCAAGCCTGGCCATTCGTTCCGTTCCTCTCTTGCCCGCCTTGGACCCTCCCTCGCACGCGTGCACGACTGCACGCGCGCGCGTGTGAGTACAAGAAGGGAGAGGGAGCGATCGTACCTGCGCTTCTCCTTATTTTCTCTTTCTCCGCGTTAGCTGATCTTGGCCTAGGTCTCACTAGCGCCGTTGCTCCCGCAGCCCGCAGCCGTCGTTACCGCTTCGAGAGTGCTTTCTCCTGAGCAAACTGGCGTTTCATGACACATTTTCGGCCGAACTTGGCCCAGAAATAACCGAGTTGGAAAGTGTAAGTGAAACCCTTCGCTCTCGAATAACCGTTTCTAGCCATGACGATGGTTCGACGCGTCTACTTTAGACGACTGTTACGTTCTTCTTTGAGTAGGATATGATATTTCATAACTTTCGTTAGTTCCATTACGCATTTTGACTCACAATCAATCGCTTGATACATTCTCTAAAAAACTTAATCTTTTGTGGAAATCTATATACGTTTGCACTGGGATTACGATAGTTCTCGGCTTTACCTTTCCGTTCCTCGAATTCTCTTTCACTCCTCCGTAATGACGCGCGGCAAAGAAAAGGATCGAGCGAGTAAAGTGACCTCGGCAAAATCGTCACGAAGGCTGTCCGGCGCGCGTGCGAGCGCGAGCTCGAGCGCGCATATTATGCTCGCTGTATTCTACCAGCCGGAAGATATATTATATCGATTAGCGATAAAGCGCGCCTATCACCTATCCACCTAGCGAGCGCACACAGGCGTAGACAGGTAGGCTGATGTGGTGGGAAGGTGGTCGGCCTCAAGTAGGCAGGATATAGGTAGCGGGTAGCCAGCGGGTCACTCGGCCCGTCTGTTTTACGTCTTCGTACACTGCTGTTTCACATGTACGTGTGCATACAGCGGCGCGTCCGCGCATTTCAATCCACTTATCGCGCCGCATGCGAACCGGCTAAATCGCGTGCTGTTACACACGCTTCATAGTATTATCTCCGTTCCGAGTTCCGAGCGCGTGCTCTTGAACGCGAGAAGCTGTAGGAAGCGCGCGGACACACGCGCGAATGAATGGAAGCGCAAGTGATTCTTGCGCTGTTAGACGTGCATGGTGCATCTCGTGCAGCCGATGCTGTGCGGAGATGTGTATGTATATGCTCTCTTGCGTTGCCGGCAAATTGTCCCTGAGGATACGCGATCGGTTTGTCAGGGCGTGGTTTCCTATGCAGTTTTTGCCCGCCTAGAATGCACTAGGCGGCCTTCGCTGAGATCAGAATATCCCGCCGCTCGTTTCTCCCCCTGCCATTCCAACATACACCCACTTCACCTTCTGTTTTACGCTGCGCCCTCCGTAAGTGCACCAATTCTGTCACATTTTGAATTATTCCTACTTGCGTGACAAACCGATACGCAGGTTACTAATATCGTAATTTGCCGTATTAATTACCGATAACTAATATCCTGCATTGACTTCAGTTGGATACATTGAAAGATAAAAATTCAAGTTAGATACTTTGTTGCTATGTGTGCGTGTGGCGATGTACTATTATTAAAATCTATTTATATACATAAATATTTATGCTAATAGCGTTCTTTTTGTGATATGTATACTTTGTATTACGTACAATCTAATCCTACATTATTAACGAGCCTTGAATTAATAGAGCTATTTCTTATTGGTTGTTTTAGGAATCAATCAGCAACGACACCACTGCCATCGAATTACTTCATCGTTCTCATCTTCAATGACGAGGATATAGTGAAGTCTACTCGAGAATGGAAGGATCAGAAACTTTACACTGCCATGGAAATTCACCACCTAGTCGTTCCATCTCTTTCTTCATCTCTGTCTCTTGCGGAGACACGCGCGACTCTCGAGGGCGAAAAATGTGAACACTCGGAAGAGATCGTATCTTTTGATTCGTTTCTTTTGATATTCGTGACACCACGAATGTTCCGCGATCCGCCGTACACTGCCGATGTAGTAACCACGACAAGATGCTATTTTTTGAAATTTATATCGCGCGTTAAGACACGGTGGCCACGCGGAAACGCATTTCATATAATAAAACGCAACTTTGAGAGCAACGAGAAGAGCAACGCTTCGGCCTCGGTTAACACCGAAAAAACTTTTCTTACTGTCCGATACTGCTTTATCCTCATTATCATTGCTGTTGCTACTATTAATCGCCATTTGTATTGTCTGCCACAGTGATCGAGACATTTACGCATGCAACAACATCGCGCTATTACCGTTATCGCTACACTATCAACGTTGTTACGACTAATATGATCACCGTTACTATATCTTTTTCCTGTTGCTTCGAATGTCGATGATATCGTCGAGCACTACACATATAGATTGAACAGTATAAACAGAGCTGATTATTTAGAAAAATCCCGCTTCCTCTCTTGGTGTGGCTCTTTAGTATTCGCGTTATATAAACTACCGAGAATTATGCAGTTAAAGCAGATAAATTTAGACGAGGCAATAAATCATTTTGCTATCGTAAGTAAGATCGATCCTGATTATTTATACGGAGGTCCATATTCAGTGATTTTTAATATTTCACATATTAAACACACATATTACTTAAAATATAAAAATTAAACGTAAACACAGCAAGTTTTAACGAATTTCAAAAAATAAATGAATATCAGGATTTGCGCTTTTTTTGAGTATACATATATTATTTTAATCGATTTAATATTTAGACATAATTGATGAACAAATTTGATTGAAATTGGCGAAAATTTCAAATTAAGTTTGTTTGACTTACTTCTAAATATTGGATACGATTAATATACTTGAAACTAAAAATTGAGAAACTGCGAGAAATGTAGCCAATCAGAAAAAAACTCATTCCTGAATTAGCTTTCAAAATTTTAATGTATGTTTCCAAAAAGACTAATCGGTTTTCACAGTTATATAATAAATTTGAAAATGGCGGTTTTCTTTGAAATCGCGAAGACTTGAAAAAGTAATATCCGCGCGCAGAAATCGCCGTTTACACAGAAGATACACGAATGTCCAGCAAACTGATCGTTCGCGCTCGTGCGACGTATGGCGGTGTCTTTCGAGAGTCTGCGCGAAATCGATCAGACACCTTCGTGATTATTATCAGGAAGCGATCGCACAGTGCATACACCGGTTGCGCATTGTTACACATAATTTCTTTCCGTCGGCTGTATCGTAATGCGCGATTCGCGCGTTTCGAACCACGACGACCGCGTACTTTGCATTCCTCGCATACATCGACTCGCTTGGTGCGCGAGCTCATTGCAACTCGTTCTCGCACACGAGCGCACGTACGAGCGCACACGCACAAACACGGACCGAAGCGTTTAGCCGCGCTTTTGCGCGAGCTGGAGCGCGTGTTCTTCACCTACGTATATGTGTACGAGTTACCGTATTTCTCTTAATTACCACAACGATCGAGTAGCACATAGGTAAACGTTCGCGTTCTGTCTTTATTTCTTACTCCTTAACTATTATTCTAATTCTTATTATCATCTTTTACCATTATTATTTTTATCATTAATCTATTGTATTATTATAATTATCATTTTTATTCAATTATTATTATTAATATTATTCTTGTTTTCCATTGTTACTCGTTAAGTGTTTCGGGACTCTTTCTCTCGCGGCTCTTTTTCGTTAAGACGCCGAGTACCATGGGGGATGGCGAGTATGAAAGCGAGAATGACGAGCGGGAGGAGGTAGTCGAAGATGCGTTTTCTTTTAGCGAGTAAAGAGGCGAACGCGTGCGTGCGCGGGGAAGGATGCGAGTGTTCTTTCTTTCTTTTTTTTTTGTACAAATGCATGTGTGAGAGACAAGCGGGACTGAAGGAGAAGCGAAGAAAGAGATAAGAGATATATATATATACACATACACAATATAAATAAATATATATTTTTGTACCTTTTATCTCGAGGAAAATCGACACCTCGATAATCGAGACGCTCGCGATCGACCGCGATCGACGCCGCGCGTCCGACGGCGGTCTTACCGTATCATATATCTCTCTCTCCTCGTCATGATCCCCGTGACCTTTCCCTATTGGAACGCAACGATCCGTAAGGCCGATAAGAGTTCGTTACTTGAGGTCACGTTCGGAAAAGCGCGTCAATAGTTTCTATTATTAATCGCGAATGGCCGCAATTGTCGCCGTACGTCTGAACGTTACCTCGACTAAGATCCACGGCGTTGGTAACGAGTTTCTAATTCCGAAAACTGTCTCTTAAATTAATTTTTCCTTCCGCTCCCGTGCGAATCATAGGTAGATCGTAGCTATTTGTTTTTCTTTCTTTTTTCTTTGTACAAGAAAAATGATAAATGCGAGAAAAATAAAGAATATGAAACAAAGCTGTTGAGCGTTGGTGATAGCCCTTTTTGTTCCGTCACCTCCTTCACCGCTTCCTTTGTGTCGGCCTTCAAGGATAATGCAATACAACTATTTCGTCGTCCGTGAACGATTTCTCGACTTTCTATAATTGAGTCATTTCTGAATGCTCTTTTTCCGCCCTCTTTCTTTTGCCCTGCTGCCTTTTTGGTCGTTCTGAGAGCGAGAGACTATCGATTCCTTTATTCAAATGTATTATATATTCAATAAAGAGGTTTCTTTGATCTTTACATGTGACCTGTACAATGTAATGTAACACCGGCAAACGTACGAACAAGCAGAAAATCGTGTCAAACATAAGCTAGAGATCTCCTACACGTGATAGGTATATCACGATTATGATATAATAACAGTTTTACTTCATCAAAGATACACCAAGCTATCTATCTATAGAAACTGAGACATTTTCATAGGTCAGAGAACATATTTATGGGCTTTGATTTACCCGTAATTATTAGTTGCAGCTAAACGGTTAGCCTTAACCTTTAGCAGAAAATAATAAGCCTAAGATGATGTCTTTACTGCTGGTGGTCTTGTATCTTTTGATTTATTGTTTTGTCATCCTCCGTTTTTCCATTATAGGCGATTATACCAACATAACAACTCCGCGTCGCGATTTACAGTCTCACCCTCTTCTCGAAGCTACAAGAAATTCGCGTTATCGCTGCGAGTACCGGTGCTAATCGCGAGATATCAGGGATTGGTGGCGCCTAGGGCACGTGGTACGCGCACATCTCTTTTGTTTTTGCAGACCACCAGGCGACTAGGCACTAGGTTACTGGATTCTCTTCTCGGGTTGTTCGCTCTTCCCCTTCTGCCGGTGTCCCCACCATCACCATCCAGCGATTGCCGGCTCTCTCTCCCTTCAATTCTTCCATAAACGCAGGCGACTTATGGTGCCCCAGATGCGATGTGCAGTTTCGTCCATATCACGCCGACACATGCTGTTGACGTAGGGTTTCAATCCATGCTGTGCCTTTTGATTAACGGTTTTTTTTCCTACTTGTCGCTTTTTCCACTTAACAATATCTATCATGCGAAAGCCATTTACTCAGAATGGAATTTTTCTGACATTCGACAAAAGAAGCCAAGATATTCATTCGCTGTTGCATTTATATCTGTTAAATAACTGTCACTTACAGAACTTTTGATCTTTATTTGAATTAAACGTACCGGTGACATCTTCCGTTACGATCTTTTGATTCAACATTATAGCTCTTGACATCTCAATGTAAAACTCCGAATTTAAAATTTTAAAAAAGTCTTCAAAATATCGTTTGATCAAAATTTGAGTGAAATTAAATGTTAATTTTGTCAAATAATTGTAACTTAAAAGCTTTTATTTTACAAATAAATTTTCATTTTATTTTTGATCTTTCATAATTAGATTCATGGATCTAGATAATCTCAAGAAAAATTCAATTGGTTAAAGAATTCGTTGTTAAAATTAAAACCATTAGTTCTAAATTTTATCGTTCACAAGTGACAAAGATATTTTTATATTCCGATAAGTATTCGAATAACAGAGTAACAGGCAGGTAGCTTCTTATTATGTAGAATTGTCTGCGTCAATTGATTTTACAGCATTATTTACAAGTGGATTATTATATTTTATCTTCACATAGAGTAGGTATGAAATTAATCGTAATTGCCGCACAGAACTCAATAATGCAGCATGATTGTTGCAACCAAAGTCGAGGTCACCTGAAGTATTTCTTGCAAACTAAGATTGCGGGATAATAAAGTTTTTCTCAGTCGCGATTCGCGATGAGAAACGATCACTTCGCTTAGATATGCTTGCAGTTTATTAATAGATCTCTTTATATATTCACATCTGTACGACAGTGTGTTTATTAATTGCTTTTGTAGATGTCTAAGAAGTAAATTGCAAAAGCTCATCAATGCATACGTCGAGTATGTGTACGTGTACACTGACAATGAGTTGAAGATTATTCTTATCTATATTTTTTCATTCCTTAATAGATTTCAATGTTTCTGTGAAAAATTTTGGAACTCGGTATGGTACCTATTCAAAGAAAACATAAATGAATTGTTTACACTTTAAATCATTATTATTTCACGTTTACTGTCATGCCGCCTTTTACGCGTCTACTCTCTTTTTTGTGTTATAATATATGATCTACTTTTAACAGATCAGGTATGTTCGGTTTTTTGTAATACCGTTATGGGACCTACAAAGAGGAAAGCCTTGGCGACGATATTGTGATTTTGAATTAAGCAACAGAGAGAACCTTAAAGATACTTAAAAAAGACATAAATATTCTTAAAAAAGGAAAAATTTGCAAGTGCTATTAAATTATGGTTCACGACCTTGCATTTTTATGTGTGACTACTTCCTTTTTAGTCTATTTCAAAGAAGATTCTACACAGACACGCAACTATATTTATGAGACCGATGGACTTTTTGTGCTGATTGATTTGTTACCATAGCTATTTAGCTATATACATAAATCGTCTTTAAAAGAAAAGAATGTAAGTTTGAAACATAAATTTCAGTAAAATATAGCTAGTACAACGCATCAATTTCAGTAGAATTTATTGCAAATTCTTATGTTAAAATAAAGAATATTATATAGATAAATTTCAATGTCTTATAAATAAAATTAATTTCTTATAATAAAATTAATAATAATAAATAAGATAATAAATTTTACATTAATTAATCAAACTTTAAGTTATATTTTTAGTTTTTGTAACACTTAAATACAAAAATGTGCTCAAACTATTCGGAATTTGTTCACGCTAGGAGGTTAATCCTTTGAAGTAGCTGAGAAAAGGTAAATGACCAACCATTAAAAAGTACAAATGTTTTCGTACCAAAATTGTGGTCAAGCTCATTCACGTTGTAATATACGGTTTTGACCCTTTCTGTATATCCTTTATGCTTTTAACCTTTGTATTTCTTGTATTAAAAGTGCTTCTTTTTCTGCCTGTTAACGCCTATATTTTCATTCGTTACCACAATCGTAAATACGGTCAACTATAATACCTAAAACACGAAGATTCTGACTGTTTTAGTTGGAATTTAAGAGCGTAGCGGCCATGCGACACATTTTCATTAATTGGAAACGTATCTTGATAAACGTAATCATGATATTATAAAGATAAACATCACATTAATATAAACATGACATCATCATAAAAGCCAAACAGATTCGTGCGTTATTTATGTCAAAAGCAATACGGCTTTTAAGGCTACAATTTATCGGCCATTTGTGTTTCTTAGTTTTACGTTTTATATCTAGTGTTTATATAGAATTTTATTTAAAAAACTTATTTTTATATTTTACATTTAAAAATTTTTGTTGTGCGTAACTTAAAATATCAATATGATTGTAATGTATAACCCGGAACGTTAATTAAAATTAAAACTAATGGAAATTATTTTTTGCACAATTGTACTGAACGCTCTGATGTAAACTTTACATTCCGTTTTTAAATACAATCATGAATAGACATAAAACGTGATTTCCCAGACACGTCGAGATACAAGTACAGTTGCATATAATACGGTAAATTAGTTCCTCGCACATTAATTGTCCTTTGCACTTTTTTGCGCTTTATTAACACCTTATCTAATATTAACATCATGCCGCTAGCAATTAATTCATAACAAAGAGCATCAAATCTCGATGTAATTGGTGTTGAGGGCTTGTTGAGAAAAACTGTTTCATTATATATTTAGTATTATCATTTAGCTTCTCAAGCACGTGATAATTATATATCTAAATTTTATTAATAATAGAAACCAAAATAAAAAAATATTTGAATAAAGAAGTCTTTTGAAAAAATATATTTTTCAAATTATATATAAATAAACAATAAAATTAAAAAAAAATTGAATATTAGCAAGCTTATTAATGAAATAACTGCAAATGGATGGCAACAAAAATGCACATAAAATTTTGTAGATTGTTGTAAATGTTAAAGAAAGCAATATATAAGCATTATAAGCAATAAACGATAATGGAAAATGGATATGTAAAAAATTTCGCGTATATGATCTGAAATTATTGATGTATATGCTACGTGTTATAAATACATCTCTAGGTCGAATTTCTTTGTCCAGGAAAAGCGGTTCTTTCGTCATCGAAGACTGTGAGAACGATCGAGTCCTTGGAAACGATCCCCGTCTCCGAAACGCGGAAGCTGCGCGTAGATTACACGGACCACAGTTAGACGAGGGTTGCGAAGAGGCGGAAGAAATGAAGGAATAAAAAACGAGATGCCGTAACCACACCACCGCCGCTTAAGGGGCAGCTTGCCGACGAGCTGACCTAACGGGACTACCGTAACCGCCCTTCGCATCGTAGTAGGGGATTAAAAAATGGGATGAAAAAAGAAAAGAGATTCGGAGGTACCCTCAACCCTTCCGCATACCAGTGTTAATCGCGAGCCATTTGGAAAGCACCTTTCTCCGATCCGGTTCTCAGCAACCCCTTCCTCTGCTTTTCCTGCTGGTCCACACATCACTCCTACCCCGAATTCGAAGGGGGGAGGAGAGAAGGGGATCACCAATTTTTTTTCACCTTCTTCCACCGCCGCCTCCTTACGCCGCCTCTTCCAGATCGCGGCCAGACCACTCGAGAAAGACTACTCTTCCTCCACCAGGTGCCTGAAATTTCGCCAGCTGTGTGCTCCTCGTCACTTCCTGCTCCAAGAAGCAATCGTCTTGAAAATACCTTAATACCGCGAAACTTTAGTCCTTTGACCGCGGCGCTTCGTCGTCTATAACCGATTTATTTTCAGTGCAGTTATAATTTATGTATGACTATCCGGACAATCCTAAAATTCAAGAAACTCAAAACTCAAGACATTTTTTTACATTACAGATAACATGAAGTTTATATGGCGGATAATCTTTTTTTTTTTAATAAAGAATTCACGATTTGAATGCAACAGGGTTGATTACATCTCACGCGACACTGAATGTGTAATTAGCAGCAAGCAAAAAATATTGATAGTGATATTTTAATCGTGGTACGCGGCGAATATATTATAATCCGAGTGTCTCAATCGGTGCTCATGGCCACGAAGTTGCAAGATATGTAGCTACCAACGCCGACGTGGAGGATGTTGATCAATATTAAAACATCATCCTATGCGCCTCGTCCAAATATGGCACGCGACTTATGTTAATTTGAAATAATTACGTGTGCGTCTTTCTAAAACCGGATTTTACGGCTGCTTTGTACGCTTGTTCGTTAATTTGACACATCAGCATTTCCGATTAATTCACATAAACGACGACATTTTTTTACGAAAATGTCATAACGAACATCCTCATTCCTGAGTATGCAATTTCACGGAAATGAGTAAAAATACATGTCATATGTCTCATTGAAAAGACTCATTCTCCAGTTTCTTCCCCCTCACGGTATTTAGCTATGAAAATGAGCATTGAGACTGTTTGAATGATGATATATTGACATTTATCATACACAGATTTATTAATATATTAATAAGCCAGTTTCGAACTATATCCTTATTTAAAATATTTCACGTTACATGTCATCTTATATAATTTGTATTCTCATATCCAAATCGTAATTGGTATCGTTCATATTTCTAATTCTTCATTTTCTTTTTTACCTTAGGATGAAACATAACATGTACGCAACTCGTTTAATTCCCTCTCTCCCCTGACAGCCGATGAGTGTCTTCTGTATCACTTTCGGTTTTAAGGAAACCTCCTACGGCGTCCATGCAAGAATGTATAAAATCCATGACGGCACCACGTAGGAATCTCCTTTCGAATCCTCGAGGAGCGAGGACGACGAAGAAGGCTCAAAGGTTGCTGCTCGCTTGTACGCGCATCTGCCGCCTCGATGATAAGGTTGCTTTCGTTGTACCACCGAACCGGCTGAAAAGAATGAAAAGACGAATCTTAAGTTGTGCAAATAATATTCTCTCGCCCCTTTCTAAGGTCCGCCCTTATCCCCTCTCCACATCATCTACGGCATTTGTTATTTTTATCCCTCTTTGTCTGTTTTTCCACTGTCTAAACCGCAGGTAGTATGCGATGGACCGCGGCGCGCCGCGAACGGGCTCACTGACCCCTGAAAATATGCGGATAAGCGCAGGAATCCTCTGGTATCCTAAGCACCTCGACGTTTCATGACGCACCGATGCTCGAGCGCGATGCGTTAATTGCCAATATACGAGCGTATCGCAAATATAAGCGATATCGTATGGTAATCGCGTTTAATATTCCTTATTAATCTGTCCGTCGCGCGGTTACAGAACCGTGGTAACGTACGACGAAATAATCGGCTATCATCAGCCGATGCCACACGCATTCCCGAATCCCGATCCTTATTCCGCGACGAGATCGATCCCGCACACCGACCTTGAATCCTATCGGATTAAATGAAGACGTCCACGCGAGAGGGACTTTTCTAAATCTTTTTTCTAACAGTCGCGATCCATTCGCCCGATTAATTTGCCCGGCCGACAGAAGACAGGCGCGATGCATTTACGATGAAGATTCACTCACGATTCGCAATTTATCATCCGCGAACGGACGATCCCTGCGCGCCGCGATGAGGATCGAATACGCGTTCGTCGAAGACGAGTTGAACTCGATGAACCGAGCCGGTGGCTCTCGTATATTATTGGTGGTCCATAGAAAGAGGGCACGAAAGCACGCGGTTCAGAAAGCGCCGGTTACATTTAGCAAACACGAAGTCCATTGATCGGCTGGTAACGAAAATACACGGTCATTCCTAATCGTGCGTGTCGCCACGTCTAGACGTTCCCGATTAGCGAGGGAAGGCATCGATGTTCATTCATTAGTGGCGCCAAATGCATCCGTTTTCTCTGCTGTCTTGTTGATTCTGATGACTACTCAAGTATTTACAATCAAAACAATCAAGTTATAGAAATTATAATACTTATGCGAAACTGAACATGTCAACTGGTAATTTTTATTTATTTAATTATTAAATTGTATGATAATTATTTACGGAGGAATGCTCTTATGCTTAATACAGAAAGAAATAGAATAATTAAGTATTGATTAAATCATTAACGAATTTTAATTTTTTTTTATTAAATATAATATGAAATTCATATATATATATATATATATCGAACAACATTATTATCATTATAATGAATGATCATGTATCATTCATAGCATTCGGGTGCGCGTGGTTGATTACGTAAATCGAAGGTCACGGTTGCCTTCGTGAAAAATGCCGATGACTCAATGGCTCGCCACACGGCGCGAACTCAAAAAAAAGGATCCGACAAAAGGCACGGGAGAATCGGACATAGAAAAAGAAACGAGCAGTACGCCGTCGTCCTTTCGCGGCAAGGACGACGCCGACAGCGCAGGTTCCTTTTCTCTGTGAGATATTGAAGTGTACCTAGCTGGCCGCTTGCTCACCCGCCAGGATCGTTACTTATATCAAGAGTCGAGTAAATTTTGTGTGTTTCCGCAACGTCAACCGCTTTCGATACCAATCGCGCGCGGACCTGACGATGGAGATCGCCCGAACAACAATGTACCGCTCATTTTGGATTCTCGCGCGTCCATCGTCCATCTCCATTCAGATAGCGATCGACCGATCATCAAAGGAATCCGCTCGGGAATCTTCGGGAAAATCGACACGCGTTTTCATCCAGCCGTACTATTTGTAAAAACACAGGAAAGCCGGAGATTGCAAGCCCTTTACGACCAACCCTTCGTCCCAAAACCCATCGATGAACGGCGAGAGAATCAGGAGAGAATAGAGTCGTTAGCGAGTGCCAAAATAAATAACTTAAATCGCTCTCCCCGGCTTTTACCTGTCTCTTGAAAGATGTGCACCTTTCTTTCACGGGTCCCATTACCCGACACTCGTCCTTATGCTTTCTCTCGAGAATTCGTTATCGATGGTATTGGATCTATAGCCGGCAAAATATTGACCATGAAGGCGACCAAATTTGCTACACCTATTACATGTCGGTAAAAGAAAAGCGTTCTCGAAAGTGTTTCCCTTAAGAAAAATTTACAATGCGGACGCATGAAATGTCACGTCGTACCGGGATTAAATGTCGCTCTGCACTACGTTATTGTAGGACGCAATGGTATTATCCCGAGAAACGGTTATAATGGAAGTTTCTATACGCGCGCGTGTACCTCCAACATTTCTCTTTATACATACAAAAAGTGCTTTGAAATAAAGTATTGCAAAACTTTAAAAGCTGATATGGAATATGTTGCACGAAAAGAGTTTATCTTTAAAAGAGTTAAATTTATTTGGATAAAAAATTTGGTACATTACATCAAGATGTATAATAGTATGTTATAATAATTTAAGAAATTCGAATTATTTAATAACAATATAAGATATTAAGTAAAAGAATATTGTAAGCAATTTACTATTATGTAAAAAGTTTTAAAATATGTCCATTTTCTTGAAGACCTTTATTAATAAAACAAAATTCAAGGTTCAATATGATCGAGGTTCTATACGATTCTTTGAAAGGAGATGTAACACATGTATACGCGCATTGTAAAGTAAAAATAGAAATTATACCTGGAAAAGGTTGCTACCAAGGGAAGTATAGAGAATACCTGTAGTGATCGATTACGATTCACATGTTAGTTTTCGAAGGTCACATTAGATGTAATTGTTCCGGTATACTTGGCTTAGGACATCTCCGCGAAAGAGTCGCGTTAAAAGGAGCCTGTTAAGAAAAATTCGCGCTGGCATACGCATCAAATGTCACATCACGCGCGATTAAATGTCGCCGTGCTGTACAGAGCTGTACAGAGTAATGGTATTATTCAAACTAGCCATATAATTATGGTAATTGTACGACAAGATTTGCAGTACGCAGCAAGTAAACGTAGAGATTTACATGCTTTATTAAAATTCAATTGGTTACGCGCGCTATGTGAAAATACTTTATACGAAAACGTTATTTAACGAGCTGAACGATATATACGAAATTGCACAATTTACCAGCAAATCCGACATGCATAACCACTGCATAATGAGTTTGCCGAGTGTTGGGACGTCGAGTATCAATTTCATGTTACATAATGGAAGAGAAGAGAAGCGGGAAGCGAGAAAGAGACGAACACGGCAGAATTGAAGTGTGTCTCGTATCCGCGCTAGTCCACACAAACTTTCTTATTCCGCCCCGTAGCCTCGCTTCCGGTTGTGTAACAGGCGCCTACGCCACACGTTGCATCCACCGCGTGTATGCATCACTCTCTTCTCCTCCTTCTCCTCTCTCCTTCTCTCTTTCTCTCTTTCTCGCGGTCCTTTCCGCGCGCACTCGAGCACCCTCGTTGCGCGTTATGTATACCTTCACAAAAGATCGCTAGTTTTATACGAGCTTTTTTAATAGAACTCGTATAAAAAGGAAGGCAGAGGGTACACGAAGAAGAGAGAGGACCCGATGCAGCTTGTCGATAGCTCGACAAACGCTGCTACTTTTTCAGTTGCCGGCCGACTGTCCATATACCAGAAACAGGGAATACGAATGCAGGAAGTAACGTATCCTGTGCGACCGATAGCTCGAGGGCCCTCGTGCGCTCATCTCCTCGTCTAGATCAATTTGCCCACCTGCGTGACGTATGTCTCTTCCTGATATCTTTATGTGTCAAGAAGATTGGGAGACTTTAATTATACTATCTTCCCGCTGCGCGAGTAACGATGTATCGAAGTGAATGCCACCGTTAAGTATCGCTGCGATTCTCGCCGGAGGTCTTCTTCGCGTTCGTGAGAAGAACGATCGCATGTAAATTGTAAATCACCCGCGAAACTGGAGCGCATACTCTAGTTTCTCTCAACGATGTAGGAAAAACTTAGCGGTCAGAGAAATTGGTCCTTATCGATGGATAATTGTTCCTTGTGAAATTATTTAATACGATTCCACGTTGTTATCCACAGACCTGCATAATTCAGATCGTAAATAAATCAGATATAAAACGAAGGAAGAAGAAGCGCGGTTTTGGCCGACCGTGAGAATGTGGTCGCCCAAAAATATCTTGAAACCACTCTCTTGAGGAGTTTCGGAATGTATTAAGGGCGGAAACGGAAGGATATTTTCCAGAAAGGGTTGTGGGGAAAGCATTTCTATTCTGTCAGGAAATGCGTTTATTATACACGCAAGCTTCGGCAAGAGATAAGATCGACGAGTCTGATATATGTTATGCCAAGATAGAAGAAATTCATTATTGCAGTGAAAACAGGAAAAAATAAAACAATGGTTTATTTAATTTATTAACAATTTATTTATTCGGAATTTATTCCAAAATAAAACAGCTATAATTATATCATATACATACACTTAAAATTTCTTCCTTATTAAAATTATTCACATTTGCGTGAAAGTACAAAAGCAATAAGAAACAAGCTGTTTTCGCATTATGTGATTATAGAAAGAGAATTTGCTTGCAATATTTAATTTTATGCAAACATATTATAAAATACTATGTTACACTATATATGTAACACAATAATATACATACGTATGCAACTTCTTAGGTCTTAGATTCTTGCGAATACTTGAGTCTTTAGTGCAGGAATGTGACATTTTCCGTCAGTGTTGAAATCTCTCGACGCGGTGAGAACGAGCTTATAATGCTTTACAACGCGGAAATGCAGTGGAAATCGAAGGTATATCTGAAAGAAATTTGCAATCTAATGGTACCAATCATACGAGTAAAACTTGATCACAACATGAGCGATTCTTTCTACGTAATCGCCATATAACGTCATACGCGCGAGTACCCGGAAACTCTCCGTTCAACACTGTAGATCCATACTATGATTATTAAAATAATATACGTACTTTCAGCAACATTGTTAGCGTAATGGAAGGTTTCACAATCGCGCACGATCTTGAGGATGCGATAAACACGCTTTCTAAAGAATATGTGCCCTACTCGACGCGGGCGCAGGATATTGGCGTATGTGGAAGCAAACTGCTTACGCAAAATCGATCATGGGATCGTATGCAAAGTAGATGCATCCTGCTGTTGACCCCGCAGATATCTTTACCTCAAGCGTTCTCGGACGAAGAGAAATCGCGCTTTCGATGAATTAGACTGATCCGACGCCTCTTCGCTTTCACTGATTGCTTTTACTTATTACAAATGTGATTCAACGATGACACGGCGAAATGTACTGGGCGGTTTCTTCTCTCTCTCTCTTTCTTCGGTAACAAAAAGAAAGGATCTGTTTTATAGTGCACAATGTGAAAAACCTAAAACCCAAAAAAAGATTATTTGTTGTGCTACTAAGATATTTTAAGCATTTTCTGACTATCGGATTTGTAAACCCTTTTAGTATTAGGGCAATTTTACCTGATAGCTTACCTTGGAATGCATCAACTTTTACTATGTCTTTTAGCCTTTTGGTCAATGTGATTTTTTTTAGCACCGAAGAAAAGTGAAAGTGAAAATATTACTTTAACGAAAGGGTGTTTAAACTGCATGTCATTGAAAACGGATAGTTCAAAGGACAATTGTTTGATGAGAACAAAAGAATTGTATTGGTCGGTCCGGAACAAATAGGAAATCAGGTTTATAGTTTACTTGGAATTTGAACATGAAAACGTGCCATAATCTTTTAACACTATAAATGACAAATAGCCCATCAATTATAGTAATAACTGTGACAAAGACTAAATGTATTAAAATATGCAATATGTGCCTATTTTCAGTATTCTAGTTATCAAATAATATTCTGAAAAAAACATAACTTACAATCTTATTATATCTGTTGGTATAATAAAATGATTTTCCGCCTGTTAACATCAGATGAGAATTACTTTGAATGAAAATTAATTATTCGAAATCATCTTCATAATATTTAAAAATGCATGTAAGTAATAATTGTGGTTATGTATTTGTAATTTAATATTTATAATGAAACACTGATAATAACGTTTGATAAAACTTAAAAGTCATTTTTTACAAAGATTATTAACGATTTATAACAATATAAAAAATTGTGACGGTCGATAAAAAAGATAGATTGCGTGATCCATGGATCATCCGGGATCGTTTCAATGGTTTCTTACATTGTGAGCGCCATCTCACATTGTTCTTGACCATGATATTGTAACGATATTACCAGCTGGAGAATGTACAGTTTTCAAAGCTTAGATGTTCTTTTAAATAAAATATATGATACTTTTATTTCATTAAAAATTAATAATTAAATATTATGCATTTGGGAATTCAATATTAAATGTCAAAAATCACTGTAAAAGGTTTCAAGCTAACCATTTTTAGAATATAATGAGACATTGCATAAATATAATTTAGTAAATTAATAATTTAAAGTAATATTGTAATTGTTATTATTTTTTTATTATTTAAGTGTATTGTGAATTTTATTCTTTATATTATTGTAATCATATTGTATAAAGGAATGGCAACAGATTTTACATACACTGTGGCATAGCAAACATCTTACAGGGGCTTGATGAATCTTATGAGAGATTTAATTATACAATATAGTCTATTTAATTATACAATATATGACTTATCTAAAATAATTAAATTTTTAAGAATTATATTTAATTTATTTATTTGTCATATTTAATTTGAGAATATTAAAGAAATTCCATAGAAATAAAACTAGGAAGAGAATAAATATATGTGAAATATCAATTTACTTTACAAAAAATGCTTTTATTAACAAACGCGAAGGTAATAATAAATAATTGTCACACGAAAAATAAATAATCAATATCCACCGAAGAAATAATTTTGTATTGCCTTGCAAATATATTCGACAACATATTGACAATGTAATTGTCAATATCTTTTACTTACACTTTAATGCATGCAAAGATGATGAACGGTCTTATCGATATTCTATATAATTCTCCAAAAAGAAAATTTAATTTAATTCTATTTGCCAACATATTCCGAATGTCAGACTTAAAGGGAATATTGTGGATTCTTAAACTTAATCAAAAATTTAATTAGCGCAACTAATTTTTCGATAAGCTAACAAATCCGTCGAGCTCGATGCGAGTTTTGTTGAACCGATAAAACGATTCTACGATTATAGTCAGCACGAACCCGACAGTCTTTGAATTTGAACGAAACTGACGTCGCGTCAGCATCGATCGTCAGTGAGCTACTTGATTATTTGGCGTGCGTTTCTTTGGTCGTATCTTATTTGCCGACGTACGATGGGGAATGCGTTTACGAGGGCAACATCGGACAATTGATCGATGCGTCGTTAGTGGGACATTAGAACGAGTTCAGTTGTAGTTCGTTGAGCTGCTTGAAGATGAGGACGACGAAGAGGATCCTACTGAGCTGGAGCTGCTGCCGGGCGAGTAATAGCTATAAGCAAGATTTTGGGCTTCCACACCATTGGTCGGCGTCCAAACGCGGGAATAAGGACCACTGCCGTCCCACGTATTGACGGGGTCATAGCTCGACGTCGTAGAGAGCATAGGTGGAGCACCATAGGTTGATGCCGGTTCCATGGACATTCCTACAATCGTAAAAATTTCACTTTTTATGCATTCCATCAAAGTTACGCAGTGCAAATGTGAAATTTTCCTTCGTGCTGCAATTATTCTCCAAAATTTAATAGAAATCTTTATGTAATATCTTTTTTTTTATTTAATAATTAATTTATTGAAATGTTATAATAAATTAAATTAATATTTTTAAATAAATAAAATAGTACATATTTTTTATAGAAAAAAGTGAAATTATTTTGTATAAATGAGTTAAGAAAAATAAAATTATTTTAGAAGTAACAATATATAACTACCTGTAATTTTTATTATAAATGTAAAAAATTACTTTTATATTGAATATTAGAGAGGTACTGGAAGGATTTATTAAGGATATATAAACGTACCCATCGGCATCATCATGCCACCTTTCTTGAAGAGTTGCATAGCAACAAATCCAATCACGATAAGAAGAGCAAGCTTCGACAAGACCAGAGCCTTTAGCGCTTTTAGTCCAATAATGGCGACAAAGATGGGCATTAGAGCCTTCAACTTCAACTTCAACAGCAGCAAAAACGGTAGTAGGAGCTTCTTCTTCAAAAGTCCTCGAGCTTGACTGGTAGCTACGTCATTGTCCTTGAATTCGATGTCAAGGTCTGTCAGGCTCCTGTTAGGTCTGTACTTCAAACTAGCATCGACGAAAGGTAAATCAACTCCGTAATCGAAACTCTTTAAATACTTGAAGGTCCTGGCAACGATTGCTTCGTCGACGGTTTCGAGCGATCTCGCTTCCGTGGTGGTTCCCAGTTTGTTATCCAGATAAGCCAAAACTTGATGCTTCAAACAAGATGTCCAGGATTCTGTCTTTATACATTCGTTCAAAGAATTTGTCAGAAAGTTCTGATTGGCTGTGCAAGATCCAACCAATAGAACGATCACGCCTACTGATACTATCAGTCGCATGTCGGTATCCTTTTCCTTTCTTCGACGTTTTGTAGAAGATTATTCGAGTCGCCCGCGTTTTTCTTCTTCTTCTTCTTCTTCGTCTCGTATAGATTCCACTCGCCGTTCTCGCAATACCGCGTGTCAATAAAAGCGATCGATCGTCCACCCGTGCGAGCGAGCGATCATCGGCAATCGAACTGCGACTGACGGAGGAGTGGCTCGTCCCTTTTATTTAATTTGTCCCCCTATGAATCTATGTTATTCGGTCGCGCATGCCGGGAATCTACGATTAAAGGGAAATTATTCAAATTTCACTGGCATAGAGTGTCGTACCTCCAATCCCCCTCGAACCTCCCTCATGCTCATTCACTCACGCGTGTATATGTATCGATTGTTGTACGTCGCGTACGTCGTACACGATGGCATGCAACGCATACGGGAAACGGAACTTGCGTCTCGCGTCTCTTCGCCTTTGCGAGTCTCACTTGACTCACTTGACTCGTCGTAAACTGCCAGGCGCCGCGGCCGTTTCGCGGCCCGTATGCCTTCTATGATTTAACAGAATGAGTAACTGTTGTCGCTGTAACACTCCAGAAAATCGCAAGTCATGCGTATATGCGCGCATACGATGATTTAAAAGGATACGATACCTACTGCTATTCTAGAGTTACGATGCAACACATTGTTTTACGTTTTACATTAATAAGTGAAACTGGACCGATATGAATCTTACAATTACAATCAATTAGACAAGATGCCATCTTCAACATCCGTCACGGATTGTAGAGAGGTCTAGGTTCGAGTTCGAACTCTGGCTGGGGTGATATTTTTCACTATAAATTCTTTACAGTGATTTTAAAAGGATGCTTATTAACATTACAAGTTAAATAAATTATCGATTTAAGTGGATGGATTTACTGTTCCAACAAGAAACTGTGTTTTAAGACAAATAATCGGTAGTTTATTGAGTTGGGAAAAGTATACTAAATTCACACAGAAATATTATTATTAGGCTATTAATATTTAGTCCGACCAAAAATGGCATCTCCTCTAATTGATTGTAACATTGAATTACGATGATTTATACGCTACTGTTATAATGCTGTAACACTTGCTCCGTGCATATGACATTATGAACGGCAATGACATTTATGGAGAAACCAGGATAAGTGTAAATTTTGTTATAGTGTTAAAAAAAGATAAGATTTTTCTCATAAAAAAATTAGAAACTATACATTATGCACTCAAAATGCTACTACGTTATTTTAACTTCTTTTTAAAAAAATATCGATGGCAATTTTTTTTCTAAATATCAATTTATAAAATGACGTTATTTTCTTTTCAGAACTGATTTCGTGCCATTTATGAGATATATTTATTTTCTCTAATAAAGATAAAAAACGTACTTCGATACTTTGTTGTGACATTTATTTCTGTTTTTAAATTAAAATAAGATGGCAATAAAAAGAGATAAAAAGAGATTTATTGCTGCGCTATTTGTTACGTATGTTTGAACAGATTTTATTAATTAAAGTGGTAAATAAGGACAGCTGTAAAAAATAATAATTGTTACATTATAATATATAGTAACAACATAACTAGATATAAGTACAAACTGAAATCTTAATTTAGTTATTTTTATTTATTTTAATTTATTATAAGTCTTTTATTTTCCAAAATATACTAATTTATATCAGAATACATATGGATGTGACATGATGTGAACGTTAATGCAAATAGCTAAACATAACATATAAAGTGATACTTAGTTGCACGTATGATGTACATATAGATTTTCTCGTTTTCATGGAAATTGCAAGTCACGTAATATGTTAAAATAGTGAAATGACTCTTTTAAAGTGGTGATTTCTCCAATCAACTTTCGTAAGGAACGAAAGTGATCACATTCGCATATAAGTGTGTACGTGTAGGACTTCTTTAAATATCCTATAAAGTTTCGATTGATTAAAAATGTAAGCATTCCTTTAAATATAGAAAAGAAAGATAATTAAACAATGTGTTACAGAAATGAAGGTGATAAAGTATATCACACAAATCTTAAAGATGTAAAATTAAAAACTTTTTTCTAAGGCATATTGCTAAATCAACCATAAAAACAGAGTATAGTCTAGATAAAATGTTCATCTGACTTTCTATTTTTATAAATGCTTGAAAATATCTATTATTAAATTAATTTAAAAAATTACTAGTTTGTATACGTAAAAAAGAAAAAATAGACAAGCTTAAAACAATATTTTAAATTTTTTTAAATTTTAAACACATTTAAATGTTTTAATAACAAATAAGTTTCAAACCAAGTTTAAATTTATTCTTCATATCTTTTTCTTCATATATGGCACAAATTGTACTATCTCTACTTTTATTTTATATATATATATATTATATATTATTTATAAGGCTTATTATCTAATTTTGTAAAAAAGTATATTGATTGGAAACTGCAATGTATTAACATTAATTTAACTAATCTCCTTTTTCCTTAAATAAATTTTAGCATCGAACGACAAGCGGCATCGGGAAAGCAGGTTTGCAAATAAGCATAGGTTGAAATGACTTGCAATAATAATTTATTAAATAGATAGTAAAAATAGGAAGCTAGGTATTTTACAAAAGCATCTACAGAGACCGAGAGTGACATTAAGGTTGTGCATGAGCGGTGTATGCGAGATTGTGCGCAAGTTGCGATGTCGAGAGTTGATCCTGATCCTGGAAAGATCTGTACTGAGTTTGATAGTCCCATCCGTGAGCAATGGGCGCAGCGTGGGTATCGGCGGCAATTTTTTTGCAGAGTTGAAAGATGGCCATGCCGACGGCCACGATGAAGCTGAAGAATGAGAGCTGCAGGGCGTTCCAGGCCTTCAAACCGAGCACACCGATGGCCAGAGGGATCAGAGTCATCGCCTTCAGCAAGACGAACACGAGGATAGGGATGATGACTTTCTTCAGCTTGGATCTACGAGCCTCATCGACGGCACGGCCCTGGCCGAACTTGATGTTGAAGGTGAGCTGATCATCTTCGATATCGCGCGAGCTCACCTTCACGGTGGAGTCTAGCGGCAGTTTAAAGGTCACGTCGTGAGAGGCCAAGTAAGATTGTACGGTATCGAGAAAAGAACTCTCGCTACGAGCAGACGTCGCTTCGATGGGGTATGAGTTACGTGTAACTTCCACCGTTTCGGAAATCTGCAAAAATAAAGATAGATAAAGGTCGGCAGATTTATTAAAGCAAAATATTTCTATTCTATACATAAGAAATTTATGCAATTTTACTAAACAAAACGAAAAGAAATTAAAAATAGTAAATTGAAACTAAGGAAACTCTACCGTATCATTGAGTAATATTTAAAAAATATTACCGATACTTACCTTAAAGTTATCCTTACTGAAGATTTGGTCGATCAGGTTAAACACCTTGAACTTCATGCAAGCGATCTCATCGTTCTTCTGCGAACATTCAGACCTAGACTGATCTACCATCTCGTCCATGGCATTCTTCCAGTTTTCATTCTTGGCTGGTTGCGCAGCGGCCAACGCTAGTAGGCCGCATAGGATGAAAAACTTCATGGCGTTAGCAGGGGGTATATCCGTTCGTGAAGACTCTTGGGGAAAATTCGCGCTATGCACTTGTTCGTGGATAATGAATGAGGACGATCGCGGCACGACGACTGATGCCAATGGGTTGGGCAGTACGGTATTTATACGAAGGCCTATCGTCGAATCGCACAACGCACGTTGAAGAGTCGCGTAGCGGCGATCCCGAATACTCCCCCACTTCCATCCGGGTGTGGATTTTCTTTTCGTTCAGTATGGTCTTCGATTATTGAGGCCTCGCTACAGATCATGCCGCGACTACCTAATGAGGGAGGATAAACCGGGCGAGCGTGAGATCGCGCGACATACGGCACGCGACGTCGAATCGGGGTGGCGCGGCGGCCCCGATAGGTCATACATTTCGCTCATGAAACGCGATGGAATCTATGATATTAATGAACAGTAGTTTGCTTTCCACGAACGATATCAGAAGACCCACTTGCGACGGTAGTCGCTCGTGGAATATTTTTGAAGCATGGCTTGAAACTAAATTTTTTATTACGAACGCAGTCGGATTTTGTAATTAGACTTGATTCATTACAGGTGAGAGCGGAATTTTGAAAAAAGTTATTAGAAACGTTTGGAGGAAAGAAGTCTAATCTTACAAAGGTTTTCTAGGACATTATACAGAGCTTTATTATTGGATAAAATTAAAATTTTACAAGAAGACAAGAATAAATTAAAGTACATAATTATTTTTTAGAAATAGACCACATATACACAAAAAATTGATGTAATAATGCGTAATCAGATTATTTAAATATCTTTGTTATTTTAAAAGCAATATTACCTACTTAAATAATTTATTAAGTCATTCTTTAATGATTGATTTTTCGACGTGCGTAGCAATTCGTCTAATGATTTGAATGCAGAATGGCATACGAGAAATTGATAATTAATTATTGTAATTAGTATTTATGATTCAGGCACATGTAACGATAATTAATCTTGATTCTGTATCAGGCAAAAGGAAAAGTTAAAGAAAGAGAAATAAGTGAAAATTTTTTATCCTAAATTATATTTGATTATTTAATCTTTTTAGTCGTTCTTCTTTATAGCATACAATCGGAAATCATATATACGTAGTAAGAGTCCTTTATCCTTGACACCAAAGTCGTCATAACATTGGCATTGAGTCAATCGTTCATTCATAGCACGATCATAACTTTCCACACGACTGCCCCGTTAAAACTCCCTCTTGTCTCTTCATGTTCTCTTCACGTTTCCTTATGTCGTTAACCCGATCTCTAGACACTACTAATTTCACCCTGTCAGACCTAATTAAATTGTAGCTCCTGATCGAACCTAAAGGAAAACAGTTCAGGGTACATCAGTAATGCGCGTTGCGTGCGAGTTTCTCGCGCGAGAATGCGCATAGGGTACTATTGAAGACATTTCTGTCTTCCTGCCCGACTTCTTCTTTATCATAACAATGAAACGACAACTAGAATTTTGGGTCAAGTTTGCATAAACATTTAGGCCGTTTACCCGATAAAATGTCGATCAATATATTTCGCATTTTCTACAATTAATCTATTCGTTTTAGTCCGTTTATTAGAAAAGTAACAAATATTTGCGTGCACCAACAAACATTCCATGAACTGCAATCCCTGTATTACCACAGATATCTATCTTTTTCTAGAGATACGGCATTTTTCAATATTTATGAGAATTGAAAACAATTCGATAGTACAGATTACATAAACTAACAAATCTGTGCATGTAAAATTGTTTAAAAAATTCTATCTTAATATTTTTTAATGTATTTACGCATTTCTATATATTATGCTAATTTACTATACATATATAATCTCTATATGAAATTATTGTATTGGTTCTAATAATAGTTCATTTATTCAAATTACACATCGATATGTTAAGAGAGAGAAGGCGCCAAAGGAAGAATTACTTTTTCAATTTTGAAACTTATTAATACTTTCATATTTGTTTATTATTCTTTTGTAAGATGTATTCACTGTTGGAACGATAGCGTTCTTACATCTGAAGAAAATAATAGTTTATAAAATATTAAAACAGAATGTTGAGATGAAAGTAGCGGCAAAGTTTATTTGATGAAATAATGTAAAAGTTTACATAAATAATGTAGGTGGAACTAACAATGAATAAATAGGTAAATCTATACAATCGCGATAAAACAATCAATCTTGTTATACATCGTTCTATTTCCTATAGGCCTTGTAAGGTCCGTGGGGTGCGGTGTCCCAATGAGGGGGGTGTTCTATAGGTGGGTGTCCATAGTGAACAACCTCGTAAGCGACTTTCGGTTTAGTCAACTTGAAGATCACCATCGCTCCGCTGAGAACCAATGATAAAAGACCCAAAGTCAGTGCCTTCCACGTTTTCAAAGCGATGAGACCGAGAGCAAGAGGTACCAAAGCGGTGGCTTTGAACTTGAGACCAAGAAGGAACGGTATCATCACCTTCTTGACGAAACCGCGACCTGCAAATACAAAGAAACTCTACTTAAAACGTTTGTCAAGAAATCTTGCAGTCTTAACAGATATTACTTATTCATAGTTATTTTTCTTTCATAGTTATCTATCAGTTTATATAAATGCAGATTGTAAATAAAAAAATGTGAACACCAGTATTCGTACTATTTGTTATTAAGTTACCTTGTTCATTAGAAGAGTCACTAAGAGAGATTGTAAGACTCTTTGGCATGTTGTCGACTAAGGATCTGGGGACAATATTGGATCCTACAATCACTGCTGGTAGTTTAGCCTCAAGCTGATGGCTTGCCAAATACGCGTCCAATTTCTCGAGCATCAATGTTCGCAGGAGTTTTCTCTTGGATGGATCTGCGGCGTCAAATTGTGAGGGTAAATAATCTTCCACCTTATGCTCTGGGGCGTCGCGGGATTTAACTACTGCCAAATCCTCCGTAATTGCTAATCTGTCTTGTTTCACGGCATCGGTGATGTAAGCCAACACTTTCGGTTTAACGCAAGATAACATGGATTCGCTATCTACGCATCTGAAACATTTCAAATTCGTATAGGCTTAGTAAAAAGAGCATTAAATATTTCTAAGATATTACTATTTTAATCTTGACATTTTAGTTTAATTTAACACAAATAATTATTAATAATTAGAATTATATAAAAATTATAATTTACCTGTGATAAATTTCTTGCAGAACATCAACGGTAGTTTCTATTTGTTGCGCACTAGTGAGAATCGCCAGAAGGGCTACTGACACAAAAGTGGTTAAAATCCTCATGGCGGTATCACCGATTCGCCAGACTAAAGACCGAATGCCAGTACGGTCGAAGTCAACGGGGTTTTATAGCTGATGGCAGTCGTGTACGACCGATGAATTTTGATCAGGGACGTGTTGCTGGCTGGTTGAAAGAAAAGAAGAAAGCCTCATTATTTAGGGTGTCGGTATTTTCACGACTCTGAGCGCTTTCGTCCCTCTGGAACGATTTCGATTTCAATGTCTATAGTTCTACACCAAATATCATTTCCGTTTTTAGATTATGTTCATCAGTGAACTGTATTCAGATGATACTTATTCAGAATACTTTTCAATAAGTTCGTGACTTTTATTGCAAAATTATAATTTAACGAAATTTGTAAATATAGTAACTTTTTATTTTATTTTTTCCTTTTTTGGATTTTTGAGTACTTTAATTTTAAGGATGTTGAAACGTTGCGACTAAAATAATGAAAACTCTTTGAATCCAAATAGATTCTGTAGATTTCATTATAAAAAAAATTCTGTCAAAGTTTGAGACTGCAATGTTCAGGAAGCTTATTATTGAGAAAATTAAATAATAAAATTACACGTCGTATTATGGAAAATGGGAGAAAAATTACTATATCTCAAATAATTAAAAAAATGAGATTTTAAAAACAGAACGAGTAAGATTACATTATTAAAAACAATTATTAGACTACATTATTAAATAAAGAAAAAAAATTAAAAAAACGAGTCTCCTAATAAAGCTAAAAGTTGGTAAGAATAATTAGTAGTCTTACTTGTTCTGCTTGCAAAATTTTGAGTTTGAGTTTTCAAATTTCGGCACATTTTTTTCGGGACTTTGCATGTCCACCTTTTTTAATCGTAACGCTTCAACATTTTTAATGTGAATATAGATGAAACCAAATAAGTAACTTCTATTTACTTATTATAGATACTTTGATTTGTAGCATATATTTTTACATAATTATATTTATACTTTATAAAATTAAACAAATAGTTATATTTACAATTACTAGAGAGAAGTAGAAAAAGATGTAGGGAGAACGTAATTTTACAATATGATGATTTTGAGAAAGATATTATATATTTTTTATATTATTTTTATGTTTACTAAAAAAAAATCAATGATTTCTTTAATGACTCTGTCAACCAGAAAATAGAATAATAATACAATAATATATTTAAACTAATTTATTAAATAAATTTAAATATTCTTCATTATTATTATCAGAAAGAAAGAGAGAGGGAGAGAGAGAGAAATTATCTCGCTCATACAATTGCACATGCAATTTTTGAAAGAAACAAATAAATAGAATATTTAGAATATTTTTGAGACTATTTTAATTTAAAAAGTCGGCACTTAAGAATGATTTGCTACTGAAAATATTGAATATAAACATGTAGATATATATATAAGGATAATGTATAAAGATACATATGTATAAACATTGATTTAATATTTTATTGCGCATAAATTAATATACACGATTAGGCCACATAATTAAAAGTTCATTTTCTACATTGTTTTTCGATATTTGTATAGTTAGAAGATTTAAGATAAAGTTTAACTAACATTTATTGGGTATGGCACCCGAATATATAACAGCAGCTGATTAATTATCTAACAAAATAAATAGCTCTTATATGCTAACCTTTTAATTAATTTTTACATAACATCACACATATCATGCAAAAATGCAATATGTTTTTAATATATTTTTAATTTATTAAAACGGGATCTAAATATCTTTTATACTATTGTATGTATGTAATCATAAAGAAGATAAATTTATCATAAAATGCTCTAATTAGTTTGTTTTGTACATAAATATTAAGAAATAATTATGTCATATTACGTTCCACGAATAAAGAAATTTTTTCTTTTTTTAATTATAAGATATCTGTGTTTTCCGGATATGACCCAGTAAGCAAGAAACATCAAGAAACATTTTAACTACATTACAGCAACGTTTTAACATTAATACAATGTAGTTGAAATGTTTCTTGACGTTTCTTGCTTACTGGGGAATCAATTAAATTAGTACAATTTTTCCCGATAATTTCATAGAATATCATGAATTTCTGTATTACATGAAAAATTATCTAAAAATTATAAAGCTCGCTTAACTCATAAAATGCCACATAATCCAACATTGTATGAATCTTATTATCTAATCATATCTAATAATGATATTATTCTTGGAGACAGTGATCTTGCTGACAACGCGTCAATAAACTATAAAAACTTTGACACGCCATCACAAAATTCACCGATTTTACTCCTTACTAAATTCGGTCATAAAATTTGAAAAATTGGCATAAATTACAATAAGATATATTACGTTCAACGTATTGATCAGCATTTTATAAACTAAATTAATTGCTAGTATTAGTACGACGGGTGCTATTCGCAGAGCACCCCAGTTTTTTTTCTAATAGGAAAATTAGAGTTCATACAACTTCACACACGTCTCATACATGTATTCATAAATTAATGCATGGCAGTATATCGTCGGTCTTTCTTATAAAGATATTACGCAACGTTACGACGCTGAGCTTCTAATGTAATTTCTTCGGCCTCATTGAGCAAATCTATATATATATATATATATGTCCAGCAGTATTATACAGGATTGTAATATCTGTTATATTTTAATTGCAGATTATGCGAGTCGATATAAATTCTACGTTACGGGACATTTATTCAACATTACTATGACAGGGATACGTTTTAAGGCAATCTCCACCGTCTTGACCGTGTCTGGCTGCGTTCACATATCTGTAGAACTTTTGACTGGACGTACTTTCTGTTATATCACGCCTGAGTTCTTGCGGATCTCTGAAAATACATAAAATTTTTTTTAATTAATTCAATCCGCAAAAGGCACTCTGTGTTAAAAAGCATAGTGAGAGATTATACGTCTCAATTAACGTGCTTGTTTCGAGCCGCGTCGACCCGATTCATGTTGTTTTCCTTGCTCATTACCGGAATAATTCGATAATATATGCGCATTGCTTGGAAACGTAATTTTGTTGCTCCTAGATAGAAAGTTTACTTTTCAAAAAACTGCAATTATGCGTAAGCGAGTTACTCGACAAACGTCATAAATGCAACGGAACTGTACTATATTTCCGGTCCGTCGCGTAGTCGGCTTGACTGAAAGTATCTTCATAAATTATGCCAATTGTTAATAAAATACTAAGCAAGACGCAATGCTCAAAGCTATATACCTAGGTAAGACTAGCGTGATGCGCGAAATCGCATTCCCGACATTAAGAAACGGCAAATACGAACGATATGAAGAAAAGAGAAAGAAACAGAGAGAGAGAAAGAGAGAGAGAAACCAACATGACCCGATTAACGTGATTCGGAGCGCGCGGGCGATCTCCACCTTTCTCTTTGTGATGCGCGATTTAATCGATAAGCCACGTAGTTGCTACTGCGCTTCATACCTGGAGAGTTCGTTCGACACGAGGTTACTGTGCGGCGAATAGCCCGCCGGATTTTTGTACATGCTGCAAACGAGCATCTCTCTGCACGTCTCCTCATGGAATCTCAGCTGCCGGAAGATATCCTCCAGCCGAGCGATTATCGGCCCGTAATATTCGTCTTCCGTGTCCTGACGCGAAATAGAGGAACTCTTGGCACTTGCGACAGGTGTCAAGAACCTTTGAGGCTGATGGTGAATCGGGCGTATGTTCGGCGCAAATACCGCGTAAGGGTTCTTCATCGGTGCCTTTGCACCGGGCATGAGGCCCGGACTTATCGAGAATACAGCGGAAGTTGGCTGTGCTACGGGTCGTCGGTATGCGGAATAGGCCAAGTTGTGAGCATTAGCCGCCACCGAATTGTCCAGATAAGACGACGCGATCGGCTTTACGTTCGGCGCATATTGAGGCAATCCGTATGAGCCCGAATACACTGGCCCCGAAGCTGAGGTCGGAGCCGGGACTACGCGATTTATAGGTTGACTGGATTCTTCGTAGGGTTCGTTTAGAGGCTCGATACCCCATTCCTTCAGTTCTTCCAAATCCTTTCGGTACTGAATATGATGAGGATGGCTGTAATCGGCGAAACCGTCTAAAGTGGTATCATGATGAGGATGCTCGTAAAACGTTGGGACAGGTACAGGAACTGGCACGTGATGATGGTGATGAGCTACCTGAAACAAAGATTTAGATTATTTTAACATTATTTAATATTGTATAAAAATATTTTATACGAAAGAACTGAGATGCGAAGATCACAAACGTACCTGATGATGATGGTGATGGAACTTGGGGCCTTGGTTCGAATAGTAGCTGGAGCAAAGCTTGAATATGTGAGCGAATGCGGGAATGAAGAACAGCAGCAGTTTTAGGAAAAGTTTCTTGGCAGCGCCCACACCGAAGAGGAACGGAATTATGAATAGAAACTTGACTTTAATTAGCTTGATAATTAAAAGAAGCGCCAGTAAGCTGGTTAACAATTTGGCCGTTATGAACTTCTCTAAAATAAAATAAGAGGGGGGCATTATATTCTCCATCCTTAATATCCCTAATAATAATAATAATAATAATAATAATAATAATAATAATAATAATAATAATAATAATAATAATAATAATAATAATAATAATAATAATAATAATACAATAAATATTGGAGAATTTGATTTTCCTTACTGATTTTCTTAAAAATTCGTCCCTGCTCTTGTACACCATTAGTTCCAAAGTCTATCCTGATAAGAGCGCCATTCTCGTCTATTTCGCGCGGACTTATCTTCACCGTAGTACCCTCAAAGTAAAACTGCGGAAGTTGAATTTCATAATTACGAGTTGACAAAAATTTCACTGTTTTTCGTCGCAGAGCGTTCGTGATCTCTTCGAGTGGCGATTCGTCATTAAACATCCGATCTTGTGTTTTTATTTCTTCGGCCGCTTTATTTTCATCACAGTCATTCGTATCGATATCCACGAGATTTTCGCCAACATCGTTACGATTTTCTGTCTTGGAACACGTATCATAAGTGATATTGTTTTTCGTAAGTACAAGACCATCGAAGACGGTGATATTGTCCCTTTCGATAAATGCATTATCGAGATATGTGTACGCATTTTTTTGTATGCAAGAAAACGTCACTCTCTTGTTGCAGTCCCTGAAAAGCCCGTGCCAGAGCTCGTTTCCGGTTTCGTTGATATTTAATGTGTTAAATTTCAGAAGCTTCGCGTACAGCCTAAGTTTCTCAGCACTGAATAACTCCGAGTACGATAGCGTCATCGAGAGACACAACAGGATTAATGTCGTTCCCCGATACATCTTCAGGATCACTTACGGAGGTTTAAGTACGTTTAATGTACATGCATATATATTTTATTTGACTTTTGTTTACGTATGACCACTATGACCAGAGGTGTGAGGTAGCGTGCCGGAAGCACTGCACGCTCTGAATATATATGACCGGCACCAACTACTTGTTTAGTAACTAGAACCGGTACACTTTTGATTTCGCGAAAGGGTCATCATCACTGGTCCACGTGCACGTCGGATTCTTTGGTATCTACCCGTGGTCGTCACACGCCCTTCCTACTTATTGGAGTCGCTGTTCAACGTTCAACGTTGATCTTCCCCCTCTTCTTTCTCTCCTGGCCGAAAACTCTACCGTGACCTTCTCCCACCTCTTAGCGACATCGATGATCCTCTTCTTCGCGATCGGACGTAAGTCACGTAAGCTCTGTCGCCGCGATCACGTTGCATCGCAGACGTCGATCGTCATGCTGACTACCGTCAGTCGCATCACCAACATCACCATAATATATGACTTCTTCTCTGTGCACCTTTGACCCGTTTCGTCTCAAAGGCTTCACCTTCTTTCTCTCTTTTTATCTCGTTCGTCGAGACGCGCTACGTTCAATCTCTCGGTTCGCACTAACCACGAACTTCTCCGTTCTCGGTTACAATTCACCTGAGCGTCAAGTGTGTCAAAGGCCCTCCTACTCCGTCGCGTCGGCCAGCTCCTCCGTGGAAGGTCATTATCGTCTCCTCTCGGACTGCAACCGACCAAGCCTGTGCTTCTTACACGCGCGCGTTTAAGACCGTCCGACTCCTGACCACAGGTCTGATACATAAATATGCAGTGGGCAGTGGGGTACGTTTAGGACGAGCCGGACGAGCTGACGGGCAACTGTTTCGCTAATTGACTATGAATACCACGTGTGCTCGTGTTTCCAATATTCAGAGCATCTAGAACATCCGGTAACATTTAAAATGTAAAATATTTATGTTTGCGTATATCATGATTATGATCCGATCAGCTTGAATTTTTTTTGTATAATCAAGAGACACGGACGACACGGTAGTGACTCGCGCCAAGTATACGCGATACGCGTAGTGCGAGACCGCCCTATGTATCTAACTTCTCTGTGTATAGAAGTTATATTGATATGTAAACTGTGCGTGTATCTTGCGTTTCGTGAACTGCGAATTATGAATTATGTAGACCGGGCTTTACGCGAGCCGGCCAGTTGCGAGTACCCGAGATTTTCGGATCTCAATGACGGCTGAGTCGATCAAGTTATGAATAGGCTCATTCGATATAGCTTGGGTTTGAATTTTTTGTTCACGTTACATGTATTGAGATACAATATGCTTGCACGAGATAAGAATCAATAAATTAATAAATTTTATGAAATTGCAGAAGATATTACGTTTCTATTGTAAGCTACTAATACGAGATCATACTTATTATCGGGCATATACATTTTTGTATAGTAATGAATACGTATAATGATAAATATAAATTTTTGTCTAATGATGAATAGTGTAAGATTATGAGATACAATTAGAATATATTATGTGTATTATACGTATGTAATATGCAATGACATTTGCATATAAAAAATTAATTGCAATTGCTTTTTGTAACTCATTTTTTCGAAAAATGGCGATGACAAAAAATTTTCCCGTAAACAGTATATAATTAAACTATTGCATAGATTTATACAATATTTATGCGTGAGTCTGGTATGCGTCCCGGTGCAAATCCAGTTTAACTTCCTTATCTCGCTATAGCAACGTAATAACTGGATTTTATATTAAATTTTTAAGTATACATATGTAAAAGTTAATATGTTATTTTGAATGTAAAAAGTATGGTATTAAAATTATTTAAATGGAGAAAATCAGTTGCAACATGATAAATTAAAAAATATATATATCTAAAATATAAATATAAAATATTTAGAATATTTGCAGATATATATTATAAAGTTATTTTATAGCTGTAAACAACTTTTTCTCTCTTTTTAGACTTACTGTTTACAAAAAGGTTAATATGTACGTCAATTTAAAATGCGAAATATATTTCCTTCATTAAACTATTTCAGTTTTACAGTAAAGAAATAAAAAGAGCTTTTTCAAAGATTTTTAAATCATATTTTAAACGCAATAATTTGTTGTAGGGTTCAAACAGCTAGCATTAAAAGATAAATGATTAAGAATATATTTTACTCTTTATCCCCTCTCCCGCAAAATATTCCTCGAATAAGATACAATTATAAATCGTCAGATCATTGATATTTGTAGCCATCATAAATTCCATCATAAATTAAATTATTCCAAATTTTATACATGTATCATATATAGGAATCTAAAGGTACTTTCAGATCCGTTAATGTAATGAAATATTTATAAATGAATCACAAGTTAATTGATTGATTTATTCTTTATGCTAATAATTTTTCGATTTATTTTTTTCTTTATGCTAATACTGCGTCATACGCTATATTTTTTTACCGTTACATTGAAATAATAGCAATGTAAAATCGTAAGTGTGTTGAAGCATAATAATGATAAGTGTCTGACCACACAAACATCGTTATGATACAGTATGTAAAAAATTATGTTAACGCAAGTAATACTACTCTGAAAAACTACATTTAATATCGCAATATACTTTTACTCTAAGAAATAATATTATTTATCGCGTAACTACTAACTATAGACGCGTCTAGAAAAAAGTCGCTTAATAGTTTGAGTTAAAAACCTGCTTTATAAAATCATCACCAATACGTATTAATATCTGCAAAACATTATCAAGTAAACATCACCTTGCTACATTTCTCTCTTACTCACGAGCCGCTTTTCATTAATAGATTCCTGGTGAAGGTGTTCTCCTTATTCCAGCTGGAGAGGAGAGAAGTAACTCCAAGATACATGGAATTCATATCCAACTTATATCTAATATACCTACCTAGGTGACAGCTAGACATATCTTTTTCAATACGCTAATAATACTTATAAATGACTTTGATTATGCAATACGATGATTATTGAAATATGAAGATGCCTGCACCATACATTGCATTCACTATAAATTTAACACTTGAATAAAAAAAATCTTGCAATGTTTTAAAACTTGTTTTTTTTTGTTTTTTTTTTAATTCTTTTATAAGAACAATTCTTTTATATAATAGAATTATATTAATATGTTAAATCACTATACTTTCTTACTCTTTTCTCCTTTCTTTCTTTCTTTCTCTCAAATTAGACATATTTTGAAATTTTAATATATTTTTATACATGTAATAACGTTAATGTTAAATATCTGGCTTGTCCCATGTATAAACGTTTTCTGAATAAATTGTGTCTTGTGTAAAAAACGAGTTTTGGAAGTAGCGCATTTATCTCTCAGAATGATCTAAATTCAAAAATATGGAGGTCAAAGATGTATCGATACCAGTCCTGTGAAGAAACTGTAAGTTCAATGGCTCTCGGAAACCATTGGTCAAGATGATCAGGTGGGCCAAACGAGTGGAAGGACGCAGTTTGACCGGATGAATTCCATTGACCTACTAATGTAAGGCGCTAGGTAGGTAGGTAGGTAGGTTGTGGCACGTGGCCGGCTTACGCGTTCGTTGCCGAAAAACGAGCGTACGCGGAAGACGCATTCCTCAGGAACAGGATTTCACACTAGAAATTTCATTCTGCTGCAAAGATATGTTTTCCTTCCGTTGATGAATACAAAACATAATATCCACACCGGCACGTGCACTCTCTTATTTTACTTCACATCTTTAGAGCTCTCGATACCCATGGAGGAACAAGGGGCTCGTTCAACATTCCAGCGTAACCTAGTTACGTCTTAGTCATAATTTATCAAATGCGGGTGACAAATTTACAGGATATTTTTCCATTTCGTGGAAATGAAGACAGTTACATTATTAAAGTTTGCGTGCTTTTAATTCGTTCCTACTTTAAGTAATACCATTATTTTAAAAAACTCATGTATGAAATGTCTAATATTTGTTAGGTTTTAACATTAACTTTACTTTTATTAAGGCTGTGTTCCGCCAGTTATTCACTGCCAGTATTGAAAATCTGTAGTGTACGTGACACGAACTATAGATTTTCAGTACTGACAGTAAATATCGGAACACAGTCTAAATAACGCTAAAATTTTTAATACCTATAATTGTAGTACGGTTAATTAGATAGAAAATAAGTGTATCAGTGATTAAAAGTAAAATTATAGAATCTCTATTCCAGAAGATAATTTACAGCACAAACAATTCTCAAAAACAATTTAATTTTCTTTGAGTACCTATTATTTACTACGCAAATTATATCTCCGATAAAATTTAATTTGATAGTTTTGTGATTTTGTAGTTGATTTCTATATCTGTGAATTTTTCCAATCTCTCTGCTTTTTAATTATTACATTGTATCTGACGACCTTTACAGAAGGAAGCAATTTGTGCCGGTCTGACTGTGGCAGATTATTTGAGATGCGCCAGTCGCTCGTGACCGTATGTTAGAAAGTATTTTGAGTTATAGACGTAGTTGAAAATTGTGAATCAGAAGTGTAAACTTTAACGGCCACAGCAAATCCAACGGAAAGTATTTGTCTGCGGTGCATCGAAACTGGTTTGTACGTGCAGTACAAAGTGAACCAAGCAACTGGGACATGCCACATATTGGATGAGTAAAAAAAATGTCTTAGCACCGGAGAAAAAGAATCCATTGTATGGTAAGTGATAATTACGAAGTTCATCAAAATTTATGATCTTTCTAACAATATACTAAGGAATCTTAGAAAGCGACTTTTTATTTCTCACAATAATTTAATATTTAATTGGAGAGATATTTTTCAAATCATCTTTCGAGGAGTGTCTTACTTATTGGAATAATTTAAGATTTATTTGATTACGTATATTCTGTAAAATAAAATATGTAAATAATATATCTTTAACTAATCGCGCATTAGAATTATAATAAAGATATTACAGTTAAGAATAGATGAAAGATTAACTGTAAATGTCAAAGCATCAATCATAACTCTTTCATTCTCATTCTGTAACAAAGAGTGACAACACTTACTCAGTACTCACCCATTTACCTATCCCCCCTACTCTCTTACTTTTTACCACAAATCAAAGACATGCGAATACAATATTATCGCACCGTCTCTGACGGAACAAATAGCATACTGCACATTGCCTCATATTATGCAGACACAGACTGCTACACAATTTCCGTTACGTCAACTGAGACAGGGAAATGGCTTTCGGCTCTTGTAATAAACTTCTCAGATAGATAAGCAAGTGCACGGAAATATCGTATGAAATATGTACACGGAAACAAATATTAAGAATAAACAAACCATATTTGTAATATAAGTTAAGTTAATATTAACACACAAATAATAAATTATAAAAATTTTTTTGGAATATCAAATTTTCTTCGGTATAAAAATAATTATTTTTATAATTTCTTTATTACTATTTTTGTAAAAAATTATAAACTTATATTTCCGAAGGACAGTAGTATAAATGTTATATTACAATATTTCCAAAATGAGATGTATTGATAGTAAAATAAAATCATTATTGGATAAATCCTCTTTAATGATCGATCCCGAGATGCGGTAACATAGGAAAGTGATCCTCGGGCGTAGAGTTGCGCCTATTTCCGGAATAGTCCGACACAAGGAAATCTTCCTTGTGTCGGACAGCACGAGTACTTTCACCGATTTTCCCGATCAATCGCGAAAAGTAGCGAAGTAGTCAATAGCATCCTGTTCAGCTGTTGATCAGTAGGTTACCTAACGGTGATTGACAGATAAGCTCACGGTTTAAGCAGGCGCTTCCCCTTCAAAGAAGTTAAAGGAGAGCGCCCCGAGAAAATCAAATGCGCGACCATATACGCGCACGCTCGCACATTGTCCACTGTGATGGCTGACAAATCCGTCTACCGTTTCTCTTTTCAAATCAGATCGCGTTGCCACCGAAAAGATTACGTGTTGTGAGTCTCAAACAGACGGTCAACATACTAATGTAGGTCGATCATTGCACGAGTAAAAACTGCAGACGACTTAAGAATTTTGTGTATAACATTCAACATGCAAAGTATAACTGTGTACACAAATAGATAATCTCAAATAAGTGAAACGAAACATTAAATTATAAGATTGTGTGTGTGTGTGTGTGTGTGTGTGTGTGTGTGTGTGTGTGTGTGTGTGTGTGTGTGTGTTTAAAGATGCACCATATCATATTTATACAGTAGCTAACTCAAAATAATGCTTTAGCAAATTTTTTAAGGATTAATTAACATGAAATTTACATATTTCTAAGGAGTTTTTACTTCCCACGCTTCTTATCAATTTTCTTTGAGTTTTAGTTTGATTCAACAAAAAATTATTTTATAAGCTTTAATTAATTAGAATATTTTTTAAATGGTGTATTAAATTTCTTAATTTTTAATGTATTATTTTTGTGATTGTTTTTATGAAGCACAGATTTATTCAATCGAATGTGCTGGATAAAGATTGAATAAATTAACGAATTTTCTAAAAAATAAAATAAAGTTTTGTAATGAAGTCTGCTGATATCTGAAAGTTAATGTAATATTTAAATTTTTAAAAGGATTGAATCATAAATAATTGCGACCGATTTTTTGCTTTAAAAATACGCACATATGTCGAAGACGTAAAGCGATGAAATAAAAATATCTATAGAATATGACGCAAGAGAAAAACCGTTATGGATCGTGAATACCTTTTAACTGTTCTTCAAGGCGATCCGTATACACATCTGTTCAATCTTGAACATGATTGACTACAGGAATAGTTTTCGACACCTAGTGTCGATGTTCGCCATGCTGCAGCTTCTCAATCGGTATACCAGGTGTACTCGATAAAACGGATTCCGTATACTTCCAGCAACATTCAAGGTCAGTTACTTACTAGACAGTCATAGAAAGAAGCTTGGGAGACTCTTCAAAAGATTGCGCCACTACTTTACAGACAAAAATCAATTAAAATCTTCATAAAAATGTTTCTGCAGGAGTAATATGAGAAATTTTTCACACAGATAAGAATAGAATAAATGAATAAATAAGAATATGTTAATTTTTATCAAAGAGAAAGTTTTTTTTACATCTATGCATCTATTATTAATTTTTAATCCAATCTATATTTTAAATTGCTTCTTATAAAAAAAGTATTTGGAATATTAGGAATAAAATAAATTTTTTCGAAAATTGTGTAACAGTTACAGTACCATTTATTTAAAAATACATATACACGATGATGCCATATATAATTAGTAATGAAAGATCTAAATTTTATGTAACAAAGGTATATCCCTAGACCGCAACTTGGTTTGCTGCAATTCAATTTCTGCAGTCGAATTTGTTGATAACACGTTATTGGCACTTGTTTTTTCAGCTGTAGCCTGCCATTCATCCATATACACTGTATTTGTGGTAAATTCATGCGTAACGTCAGCAACAGGTTGATTCGTGGTTGTCATTGAATCAACATTCTTCTCAATTGCATTTACAATATTGATAGGATTGATTGGATTTTCGTCAAAGATGAAACTTCTTCCTTTCGCATTTCCTGTCGCTTCTGACTTTAGATTATTCTTTGCCAAATCGGTACTCACGCTGGGGCCCGTGTATTGGTGGAAGTCAGTGTAGCTTGGCGCGTTCCAATTAGAAATTACAGAACTTGAATTTTTAATTGATGATGGTTCTTGATAATCCTGATAGTCCAGATAATCAGTACTTTCTGCATTCGAGATGACTTCTCCTGTCATTGGAATGTAATTAGATCCATCCGCAATTTCTGTCTTAGTCTCTTTGTCGTATATCATTGGCCGTTTGTGGAAGCTGCGACCCCATCCACCTCCTCCTCCGCCATAACCGCCGCCGCCTCCTGAGGGTGGGCCATAACTACTTGGTGGAGGTGCACCATAACTATCGCTAGGTCCGCCACCGCCACCGCAACAACCGCCCCCTCCCCCGCCACCGCCCGAAGATTTTGTAAGAAGTACTATCTCTTTGTATTGGTCTGGAAACCGTCAAGATATCAGATATGTTAATTGTTATTGTTAATATTTTACGAAAGTATTATTTAATTTTGTGTTATTTATGGATTTTATTGAAGAAAATTGCTTTTATATGTATATTGATTTTTTACACTATAGATGTTAAAACGCGATTTATAATTATCAAAATTTTTTAGTAGAAGCTTAACCAAAAATTAGTAAGAATATTAAAGAATTAATTGTATCTATATTTTATTTTAATTAGACACGAGAAACAGAACGTGAGAAGGACAATTTTACCTCCTCCTCCTCCACCTCCTCCTTTCCAAGGACCGCCACCTCCGCCGCCTTTCCCTTTCATGAGCATCATCATTGAAAGCATCAGAGACATTCCGCCCATCATCATACTTTTTAACGCTGCTAATCCTATTGCATTGAAGAGAAATATTTGATTATATTTTATCATAATCTGATGTAATTTTAAGGCTTTGTACAGCAAATATATAATAGAAATATGTTCGCAAGTACAAGAAAATACGAAAGGGATAAATAGTATTACCTATTAGCTTCATTTTTAACATCATCATCATGCCCATCATCATCATCTTGCATTTTCCGCCTTTGCCTCCACCGCATCCGCCTCCGCCTCCTTTCTTTCCTCGTCCTATAACAAATCATATTTAATAATTTAGTAATATAGAAAAAAATAATTTCCTAATTAAAAGTTCTAAAAATGTTTAAAGATTATAAAATGTTTTAAGTGCGCGATAGATTTTAGTGTGCCACTTAGATATTTTTAAGATATCTTTTTAGTCTATACTTTAACGGCTGTTGCGCTAACCTTCTGCTACAGGTGTCTCGTCAAACATCACGTCGATCTGATTCTTTTCTCGCTTGCTGTTCCATCTAGGCAGCGTGATACGCAGAGTAAAAGAATCGAAGAAATCATCTACGCTGCGCTCGATACTGACGTCCGAGTCATTCATAGATCGAGCCTCAGATCTACGTACTGTTCTGCTCTTCACTAACTTCACATCTTGCCCAAATAATGTGATTTCATTGAGGCGACTTACTGTTTCTAAGAAACGGACGAAACGTTTCTTGATGCAACCAAGCGAAAATTCAATGATGCATTTCCCTATATCTTTTACAGGAAACTTCGGAAAAGAATCATTTTTATTTTGCACCGAATTATTCCTGGTCAATGAGACGACCTTCACGTCGATTTTAAAGCCATTTTTTGTTAAGTTGAATATTCGGCGTTCGACTGGTATCCTGTGTAATTCCGTATCAAGGATGTAATCCTTGATGTTTCGTATCCCATTCTTCTCGTACGCATTCACGTGGATCACGTACGTGATCAACAAACAAAAAATGAACATAGGTTCACGCACTTTTGCACAGTAAGACAAGTAAAACGTTGATCGATTCCGATGACGATGATAACGAAGATAACTTTGGGAGGAACACTGGTTAACACTGACTGATCTCTGGGTCATCACAATCGCTTATATACATTGAGATTTATGTCATTCGCGGTATTCTTCCAACGTTTTGTCACGATTGTCATTACTTGCAGCGAGATAAATAGACTGCTAATAATAAGGCTGAAAAGGTAAATCAGAATCATTCATCGAGCTTCAGCCACAACCATGGATGGCATAAGCGAACAATAACAAATATTTCCGGATGCTGCATTACGACCTGCTGTAATAAACTGACACGCTTCTAAAAACATTTGTAGGATGAGACAGTTTGTGCTACTTCTAAATTAATTATACACGAACAGAACAGAATAGAAATTTATAAGTTAAAGGATTACAACATTTATAATCGAAATAAAAGCGAGGATAGTAATCAATAATAAGAATATATTTAACGAATATCTCTGTTGACAGAATTGTATTATTCAATTTATAGAAATATTTAATTATAATGTCTTATTAATTCTACATTTTTTTGTTAGCAAAGAAAATTTATCGATTTTATCAAGTTTCTTAATATTTTTTGTAGAAAATTTGATATAAATTATTGTTTTTTATTATATCAGCAAAAAATATATCATAATTTTTCTTACTTTTCTCACTAATGGTTTAAAACTGGCATACCATTTTCTATAAGTGTATATATTTATGATTATGACAGCAGTTACGGGGTTTATATTAAATACTTGGGACACCATATGCATATACACATATATAATTCATAATATAGGATTCATGCGCCTTGAGAATGGCAATACTTTATGACCTGATGCAGAACTGCCAGTCTGATGGTCTAACGTGGTGAAGGTGTTGGCCTTATTACTTCTTAATTGGTCCGTACATTCACCTTTAGAAATGTATATGTTTAACAGTAACGTAAATGTAATTGCCGTAACAGAAAGTACGTGCACTTTTCAGCGCGTGATGTACTTGTATGAATGCATTTACATCAAGTTAGAAGAATAGTTAGAAGAGTTGAACATAATTCTCTCATTTAAGTTAACCAATCTCTGATGACTATCGCTAGACAATAAAATAAAGTTATCGCGCGTATTTTTGCAGACAAACTTATCGCGCGATGTTATTCTACGATTTATTGTGCGATTCCTTAACTGTTGCATTTATTACAATAATGATAACACCATATGTTTTTACAAATGTTCTTTATTACAACTTTACAATAACGAAATAAATATCCAAAAATCATGTACATGATCTTGGGCAACTCTGCGTACTCGACGATGATACGCTTTCTCGATAGGTACCAGTCGAAAATGCAACAGTGGCCGCAATAAATACCTATATGACTATAAATAATAATAGGGTGATAATTCGTGAATCGCGATGAAATGAGACTGAACGAGATCTTAGAAGGAAGAAAGTGTGATGATGGCGAAGAAGAAAGACAAGTAAGAGACGAAGTAATAGATAGAAATGAAGAAAAGACGTAGACAGAACGGGAGAAAAGTTGATAGTGCTTGAACATGAAAGAAAAGAAACAACAAGGAAAGTCGGTGAGGTAGAGATGTGCTAAAGATTTTATGGTGTACCGGCGCGGCGGTGTGCGAACACCTCGTCGAACTTGATTGGATGATTTTAATTTTGCAAAAGCGATCTACGATCATGCGCGTTGCCGTACTTCAGCACAGCCTGCTGAAGAGAATCGTGGACAGTATCGAGGGACCTTCCGTATCCGGAATGTCCGTATCCGTGTCCGTGATGCTCTTCCGAGCTGTGCGTGTGCGAGCTGGAGTACACCGGTTTGCTAACGATTTCGTACGTGGTCTTCTTTTCGCTGTGGTGCGTTAAGGATTTCAATCCGATGATAGCTGATAACATGAGCGCTAAGAGACCCGTCATCAGAGCTTTTCCTGCGAGGAGCGCAATTGCGCCGAATCCCATCATGCCGAGGGTGCCCTTCATCATCAGTAGACCGGCCATCAAGCCGTTGCCACCTTGGTTTTTTTTACGTCCTGTCAAATAAAAAAATCGTAAAATAAAAGACCGTCTTTATGTGACAAATCACAATGTGACATTAACTGACCATGCGAGGATTCATTGTCTTACAGCTTTGCTAACAGATAAAACTGAAATTTAACATTTTTTTTCTAACCTGTTTCAACATTCTGGTTGCCACCTAAGCCGAGTTGTGCAAGTGTCTCTTCGTTGAAGCTCCTGGCAGCTTCAAAAGTCCTCGGATCGAAAAGTTTGATAGAGATTGAGTGGCTATTAAGGTAACTGCCGACCTTGTGAATCAAATAGGCATCCAGCCTTTTCTCAACATCATTCGGGAAATCTCTCGCCAAATTGGCGACTACTTCCGATGCTGGAACATTGGCGGAACTGTTCTCCTTGATCACAGATACACCCGGCAGGATACCGATATTCTCCTGTTCCGACAATTTATCCAGGAAGGACACCACGTCCAACTTAAGGCACGTGGCACTGTACGACTTCCCGCAATCTTTGTTCAAATTAGATTCCAGATTTTCCGCATCTTCCACCATTTGCCTCGCGGTGCGTCTCTCGATCTCCGCATTGGCGCATCCCGAAAAAAAAAGTAGCAGAAGCAGGAGATGACAACGTGACAATTGGGCAACGTGCGTAATTCCTTTCATCGTGAATTTTTGGATGTTTCCACGAAGTCTAGCTGGAGAACGCGCGAATTCGTGCAGTTATTTTTTTCGCCCCAGGTTTACTGATCGCCAGTAACACGACGATATCCTCGAAGACGAAGGACCTTGAAGCTGACGGATGAGACGCGTATCGTGCACTGGGCATACCCTCGGATATTTGCAGTATATATAGAGCGAGTCAACGGATAGTCCTTTTTCCTTTTTGCCTTTCGGTCGTTCCATACATTCTCCGTAGTCGAGAGCACCGGCGACGGAACTCTCTTCTTTGCGGACGTCGAAGAGGAGGCAGGAACTTCTCGCAGCCGTCCAGCAGCAGTGGCGAGAGGGAGCGTCAAATAGAGCGGAGAATTCGAATCTGAGTCAAATTTACGGGAAAAAACGTTACCAATGAACGGATATGAGATGATGAATGAGAGCGAAGGCTGATCACGTTAATGCCAATTCAATTGTGGCAGTTATAGTTAATGTGTACGCGATCAATCTTTAACAATGCAATTATTTTTCATGTGCGCATCATTACTCCTTACATGTTTATCGATGTTATAGTCTACGAAGATTTTCTCCATATTATTTTCACTTTTGAGCATGCTTATGTTGTAATGAAATAGCTTATAAAAATTAGGAATCTGTTTTACGTTACACAATTTTTTGCACAATTAAATATATTTGTAAAAAATTATAATTTTTTTAATTATAGGAATATAATTATAAAATTATAAATATAGAAATTATAAAAATATTTATGTAAAAATCATATAAATGTTCCAACCCTTTATATTATATATAATTATTTTATAAAATAATAAACGTTTGGGCTATAATGTAGGACATATAATGTAAGTGTCTATATGATCCGGATAGCCTAGAAATCTTCTCGTTCTTGAACTATCTCGCAAAGAGATTAATAACCATTTAAAGGGGTGAAACAGAAATCAACTGAAATTAGAGGCAATATTATAATAAAGGCATTTAAGCGATAAGACCGATCAACCGGAGCACATGTTAATTACCAGGATCAGGATTGGAATCCCCGATCGCCCAGTGTGACATCACTTTCGATTTCAAGAACGAAACCAAGAGAGCGATGGCACATATTGTGTTTGCGGAGTTTGCGAACTGAGCGCAAATAGATATTGCAAATTGAAAAGTTTGCCGATAAGTATATTGTGAAAATTGTAATTGCGGGCGAGGCGAAACGAGACGGGAGTCCTACTTTAAATCAGCCCAGTTTAGCTAGCTCGTAGGAGATCCGATTTTCGCGCGCTACGCTCGAGCAACGGCGCTTCAGACGGATCTGCCGATGTGAAAGTACCGCGCAGTCGATTTTCACGGGCAACTCGATGGGGCCTTATCGTTGCGTGCGCGTGTGCGTATGCACAACACGAGCGCCTCCACGTTTCGATATCACGCGCTTGCATGTTGCTGCGGCAGGTGTGCCGACTTAGAACGGACTAGACCTTCTTTCAGAGGCATGCATTTCGCGATTTGTTGCTTCCTTTTCACGTAGTGCCTTCCTTTCGTTAATAATCTCGAACACGTCGTGCTGATTCTGTTCTCGCGAAACTATGCGCGACAGATCGAATCAGTGGTGCAATGGGCGTCGGCTTTACGGTCGTAAACATCAACGAAAAGGACAACGTGGAACGATTTTAAAAATCGTTTTTCATTTATCTGCGTTACTAATTAAATCGAAAATCGCAGGAATGAAAAAGGTATCTCGTTACGCAGTTGGACTTCAGTCGCGCTCATTCTGATTCACGCATTTATTCTGAAGTTGCAATTTTTATCACATTTTTTATCCTATTAGATCTCAATCAAAATAACCCGTAATGTAATCTGTGTTTCCTGTTAAACTACCAGGCTTTAGCTGAAACCGCAATATTGCGCTATATTTGGGACATCCGATAAAAAAAATCAAGGTTTTTGTATCTCGCAATTTATCATCAAATAGCTGGCGGCAGATAAAGACAGAAAGAAGAGGAAAGAAGTTTGTGAACGTTAATATTTATTTAAATTTATTTATATTTTCAAATTTTTTATATAAATTTTAAGATACAATGAATTTGAGTGAATTGAATACTAATTTATAAGATAAATATAGGGGAGACCGGGGCTAGTTGTCACACTTTTCATATACTGATTTTTAAAATAATGTTAGCAATATTTTATAATATCGTATACTACTTTATAATGTAACTACATCCTTTAGGTGTAAGAAAAAAAATGTTAGACTTGTATATATTTATACACAAAAAAGTTATTTAATTCTAAGCAAAGCCGTGCAAATGTGACAACTTACCCCATACCCAGGATTGGTTGTCACATGACTCTGGATTGATTGTCATGTATCTTTTATGTAGAGGAAACATACGACAAATAGTTCCTGTTTTAATATTTTATTAAAGTTAATGCCAATTTTTGGTAAATTTAACTTAATAATATATTGCAGCATAAATTAAATGAAAAATTAATAATTTTCATAAACTTTGTAATATAATTCTCATAAACTTAGAGTAAATGAAAGAATAATCATTCTCATAAACTTTGTAATACTTTCATAAACTTTGAGTAAATAAAAGAATAATAATTCTCATAAACTTTGAATCCCATCTCATTTGAGACAACTTACCCTGAACGGTCATTTTGAACAAAGAAGATTATATTTATAAACTATGTTGCAATGACGGTTAACTAAATACATGAAAAATTATCTAAAACTATAATATTTCTTATGACCAAAAAGAAATTACGACTAGTAATTCCAAAAACCAACGGAACAATAAAAATAGAGGCAAGAAAAATTTATTCACGACCTCCAATTTTTAAAAAGTGCTCGTAAATATCACATGCGATGGTTTTGAAACGAGCTATTTCGTACACCCGACTAACACGATAGGAGCAACCTACATTATAAAAAAGAATATTCCACTCAATCTATCAAGTGAGATATAAGCTTTGTGACAACTTACCCGTGTGACTTCTAGCCCCGGTCTCTCCTACTTATCGAAAAATGTTTCTAGAATAAAAATAAGGTCTTTCTAAAATAGAAAAGAATTTTTTTATATTTTAGATTTTTGTTTAGATGACTTTTTAATATATGAAATTAAGGGGGCAAAATATGAAATTTTTTTAAGTATGGGGTGCTCCGAAAATAGGAGACAGCATATATTCGCAAGTGCGAACATAACATCATGGCAGGTGAATTCGTACAGATTGTATAGAAGACTATAATGATTGTGTACGTTCCATAACGCATAGTTACTCCATTTTCAGTCGAAATTGAGAGAGTCGTTTCAAGAAAGTCGCTCACCCAACTCCGTACTCACCCAACAATTTGCGACAATTCAGGGAATGTTCACGCTAGATCAGAAAATGTGTCAATAATTTCTCCCTGACGATTACTGCGGCAAATCGTGTTCTTACGCATCGAAATTGTTAGAATGTCAGTACAATAGTACTGTTAGGAATTTAGAAAAAAAATACGTAATATGGTGAAATTGATTGTCTTGGAAAGCTGGAAATTACCGAGCCCGTTTGGAACGTTGTTTACCATATTGTCCGTTAATAAACGGTACCTGCAAAATTTTTACGGACGGACGATCTGTTTCCAAGAAAACAATTGTTATCCTTCCTTCCTTTGGCACACGCATACAAATCGTTATTATATTCCATAAATGGTTGAGTACTACCGCTCCTTTTTTGCTTCGTTAAAATCTGCTTCGTTATTTTGATTTCCATATTTATATAAAAATAGTATTGTGTCGTATTTATTTTTTCTTTCAAATTCCTATAAATGTTATAGTAAAATGGTTTTTGCTACATTAAATATATTTAGCAGATAATAAATTAATGTAAATTAATGTAATATATTAATTGCAAATTTATGTACATATTAATTATATAAAAATTAAAGAATATTACAGTAAAAATAAATTTAATGAATAAAGATATCTGCATTATACTTAGCTGCTTAAGATATGTCCACAATTTCTTATTTATATTCTTATTTATACGTCTAACAATTTCTTATTTATATATATTTATAAACATTAGTATGTTGTTGAAAATAACATAATTTTCGCAATTAGACAGTACATGAATTTATTTTAGGAAAGTGTATGATACAAATACGCGCATTTAGTGCGTATATGATTTATGCGTCGAGGTGTGAAACAAGAAGGAAAGAAGAAAGGTGGAATTACCGCATTTAATACACTGAGTGCTGCTCGAGTGATTGCATAGACCTCGTTAATTCGAGAACGTATATCCGTTATGTACTCAAAATGCATGGCATTGCGTGCATTTATACTTTCGCAATTTTTTCGCGGCGGGCGGCCTAAAGTGAACGTTACATACCGCGAATTTCTTCTGCTTCGACGGTGGGGATTTATAAGAATAGACTAGTCTACAGCCACCATATTACGTACGTTGCCATTTTCTCAGTAAGTTATATTTCAAGCAAACTGGTCGCTACTGGCCCAGTCATGTCAAGATGCGAAATAATTTATTGCTGTATTGATAGTCTTTGAATCAAAGAAATCCGCAAGAAATTCCTGGATCTACTTTCTTAACTAAAATAAAAAATACTTCCGTTATAGCACACAAATTTAATATATATAGAATGCCTCTACATCATGCAATATTTACAAATATCAAAATAATTTTTATAAAATAACGGTATAGAATAACGATATACTACTATATATCGTACATTGTCTCTTTATACACCCGCAAATTAATTTTTACAACATTTTGTAAAAATTTTTCTTTTAAATGCATATAAATTAATACATTAAATTTATAGTTATATAGAAAAACGTGCCAAGTTTTACATGATATGTGTGTGTATATTTATTAAAGAAATATAATGAAAGAGAATAGTATATTAAAATGTAAAAAATTTTATTTGTTAAAAGTACATATTGTTTAAAAAATTTATTAGTTTTTATACAAGTCTCATTAAAGAGCAAAATTATATTTGTATGTTAAATTATTGAAAAAGAATATTGAAAACGAAGAAAGTATTGAATTGTTTATAAAATCTACATTCGCAATTTAATGTGGCTTATTACATAGAAAAAGTTTATATAACAATATTCTTAAATTTATTAACAAATATCTTATTGTGCTTTTATTATTAATCATGACAAAGAAAATCGTTTGATAATATAACCGAATAACTTAAATTAATTGAATTATAGAATTACAGGAAATATTTTATTAAAATAGAATTGGATGTAGAATTATGCGTGAAAAATGTTGACTACTTGCAGAGTGTCTGCGATCTTATAAACAATAACGTGTCTCTTTCTAATATTATTAAAAAAAGAATGCCTGAGCATTTGAGATCAGGCGATCAGAGCTTCCGTTCCTCATCATGTTCGCCACTTCTCGACGGTGCTGGCCTCTCAAACAGCCTATATATACCCGTATTCACTGTTCCCTGTCCCACTCCTCTCGAACGACTCGACTAATCACAACTGATGCCGTTATTTCAATCCCTACCACGAAGGCCACGGTCGTATCTACTGGTAGAAGTGGAGAACCACGTGGAGACATTGACACACTGACCTTGATACGTGCGAGGCACCGAGGGGGAACTCGGTAGACCAATCACAGCTACGATCCGCTTTCCTACCTCGCTCCCGACACAGTAACCTCGTTTCCTTCCTCTTCCTAGTTCCCCACCTTGATCCGGTCTTTCTCCGCTTCTCCCACCTGCGCAACATCATTCTATCTTTCCTCCGTCCGTGAACCTCCATCTAGGTCATTAGCCTTCTCGTCTGACCGACTGAGTAACCTGCTTACAGCTACAGCTATATATATTTATATGTATATGTGTATATAGCTCTCTTTTTCGATATTTATTTAATTATTTACAAATCGTAAAATCTTTGCCGCAAGTAATCCTTATTATCGATGTCGCGGATAACACATGCGCATTTAGGTCGAGCATTAATAAGATATGACATATCTGAGCTTGGCAATTTACCAATCGCCGCGATGCCGATGATACGACGTTTTTGACGGTTCGTCGATGTCATGGTGATGTCCATGTCCCTCCCATGTCTCACAATGAACAAGACAAAATTTTATAAAAAGGATGATTTATTTTATTATATAAAGCAAGCATATGCAGACACGCAATAAATAAATAAATAAGTAAACGAGTGCGAATGGCAAGGGGCCGGACATTGTATTTTATGGAATTTCATGGTACGGATAATGTTCGCCATTGTATTCCGGTGCCCAGCCTTTATAAGGTTGATTGACCTCTTCTTCTGACCTGTGCCAGTGATCGTGATGAATTTCGTGCGGTCTTACAATTCCGTAGGAGACTCTTGGCGGCGGCGGTGGTGTAACAAGGGCCTTCAAGGCTACCGCGCCGGAAATCAAGAGCGACATAAGACCTGCGCCCAAGCCCTTCATACCTATTAGGGCGATCAGGCTAATTACGATAGGCAGAACGATTATTGCTTTTAGCTTCAGCAGGATCAAGAGTGGCAGGATCATCCTCTTCAATTTCGTACGCCCTGTAACCAACATATACAATATCTTGTAAGTAATGATGTAATTTTTTTTTTCTTAAAATTGTCAGTTAACGTATGCATGTGTATCTAGGTCCTAACAATTACAACAAAAGAAGAAATAATGAAAAGAATGTTCAAGTACGAAGTCGAATTATATATGTATAGAGTATAGAGTATAGAGTTTGTGAGAGATACGAAACATATATATGTATAACACTTGCATTACTACAATAGGAATGGTAGAACAGAATTAATACATAAAGATGATATCAATAATCACAGAATACTTGGATAATCGAGGATTTCTAAAAGGCTATAACGGACGTTTATCATCCAGTCTACTTTCTTCGACACGCGACACTCTCGTTCAAGGTCCTTCTTAGACGTCTCTTCTCGCGGTAGCCGTCCCAGAAACCCGGAATCCCACCATATCTACCAAACGATAACCCACTTTGGTCCACTCCCACCTCCGGCATTTATTTCGCGAACATGGTAGAAGTGGAACGCATCGTTGTGGCTTTCTACGTATACGCGAATCCTTCATTCCGATCGCTCTCACCTCCCTCTCTCAGTGACCATCGATAAACGTACATTAATACATTATGCGTACCCGAATGTTTCATTATTTTCAGAATCGCGTGAAAAAAGTATTTTACACATTGTAAATACGTGAATGAAAAAAATTCAAGAAAATTTGTGAGTATAAGACAAGAGGTGAACTAGAGAGAACGGTGGGCGCTAGAGAGAGATACATATAGGATGTGTGAATGGTATTCCGGCCACGATTGAATTGAAAAGAAAGATACAAGTTACACTTTCCAGCCAATGAATCCCGAGATTCGTGAGCTACTTAAACCCCATTGGCGAGACTTTAGAAAGGTGAGGTACTATAAGTTTGCGCCCACTGAATGATGTATTCATACCAGATCGGAACGTTAGAGAAGAATAAGAGACTTTTGTTAGATCCAAGTATCTAACATAAGTCTGACGAGAATCTAACAAGAACTTTTAACTTAATGTTCAAAACTGTTCAAATCAAAAACTTAGTTGTAAAAAATTCTTGCGAAAGAAAAGTATAAATTTAACATGTATAGGAAAGATAAAGCGTAAGATCAATCTACAAATCAATTAGGTATAAGAAGTATATTAAATGTATTTATCAAATAATTTATATAAGTGTTAAAGAGAGAAACAGTATTTAACATATTCATATTCATCTATAGAAAAATACAGCGTTTATACATATAATGTTAAGCAAGATTAATATAGACTTAATTTTATAGACTTAATGAATTGAAATATTTGGTTATAGATGCTTATTTAAGTAAAATATCTTCGAAGATTTTGAAATATTTTTCGAAACATTGTACCCACTGCAAGCAGATATTATTCATCATAACATTTATAGTGAAAATTGTAACATTTAAGTATTTTTATATTCCAAAGAAAAATTATTGCTTTTTGAGCTTATTGAAACTGTTTTAAAAATACAATCTGTAAAAATGCAATAGATTTTATTATATAAAGTTAAGTATCTCAAATTGTCATTACTAGCATATTTCCTCAAATTATTCTAATCACAATCTCGTTACGCAAATTCACAAAAACTTTAGAAAGTATACGCTCCAGTTATCTCTAATTTGACAGCATTGTTCTATTAGTTAAATATAAAATAATCACAGTTGCGTTTTTTCTATTTAAATTTCCATTTATAATAATTTTTTCGTAATACATCTGTTTACCTTCGGATGTTCCACGTGCAAAACTTCTGAGGTCTATATCGATGTTCCTCTGACCGAGAGCGCGTGCGAACAAACCAGCGGTTGAAGCGTCATTAGGAAGATTAATTTGTATTTTTCGAGTTCTCAGGAATTTTTCGATCCTGCTCACAAGCGGATCCGCGCTCTCGTCCGATGGTTCCCCGTCTCCCACAACCTTTTCGAGGGTTACCATATCACCGTAAATGTCGATGATATCTTTTCTGTTGAATTCGTCCATCGCTCTCGTGAGCTTCCCTTCTAGATGTTCCAAACTGTTTCCATCTTCTTGGCTTGGCTCGCCTATCACCAACGTCAGCAGTTGCAACGCTAAGAGGATGATTACTTTGGTCTTCATTGTTGCGAAGTGCTATATGCGTGCCTTCGAAGAAGCGTTTTTGACTGTTTGCCCCCAGAACAATTTTTCTTTTATACGAACCACGATCGATTAGTGGTGGGGCCAATACTGAACTATTTGGCAAGCAACGTGCAAGGGCAGTAGTGTCAAGAATTTTAATTCTGCCCACTCTCTGAAGAGTTAACTTGAACATGCAATGCACAAGAATCGCGTGACGTAGAATACACCGGCACAAGCAAATTTTCCTTTTACTTTCGGAATTTTACTATCAAACCTAGAAAATTTCTTTCTAGGACCTTTCAGTCTCTTTTCCAAGAGTCTTTTCCAATCAAAAACTAAGTAATTATAAAATTTTATAAAGTATCTAATAACAAAAGTTTTTGTAATTAAATAAAATAAATAAAACAATTTCAAAAATATCATGTTTTATCGTTCAATTACTCTTCTTTTAGTATATGTACACTTTTTGTATACCTAAACGTATATTTTATTGCAGAGAGAGAAAAGAAATCGTTTCATTTAAGAAATTTCTAATTTATTTGTATGCACCTACGGTTTATTTGCATCACATATACATACAATGGTCTGTAAGACTCTAAGCAATTATCATCTCCTAATGTTTACGATCAGCATACATCATCAACGCACAGTCTGGTGAAAATTAGATTTCCGTGTCTCTTGGTGACACGGTATGGTATGTAAAACTTGTGTCCTAAATCATGCAGTCGGAAGTCAGTCGAACAAGAGAAATGGAACGAGTGACAGAAGTAGCGGCTAAGACGAAAGAAAGACCGAAGAAAACAGAAGTGGGAGTGTAAATGACCTGAAGGTATGCCGATTGGAGCTCATATACGATTGGAATCGGCTATGAGCTCGATCGGCTACAATTGCACGCCGAAAGCTGTCAATATTTCGCTTTAGCAGAAACTAATCACGTACGAGGTTTTCTATGCATCGTACTGCATCGAATCTTGCGCTGTGACGATAATTTCTCCAAATTAGAAATTCAATACTGATTTGTATTTAGCAAGAGCCGAAAAAAAAGAATGTTCCACAAATATTTCTTTGGGATATACTTTTTTTATGAATAATTTATTAAGTACAAACAATTTAGTTATTTAATACGTACAATTAATTAATAATTTATTTAGTTGATATAAATTACATATAACGTAGATATATAAATACTACATATAATCTAGCAGTCGTAGGTGGGTCCAATGGCCTCGAGGAGGTTTTTTGGCTCCGCGGGATATGGCGGGGTATTTCGTAGTCTTTCCATGGCAGATAACACGAAAAGAGTAAAAAAATCTCGTTTAATCGGTACCGTTGGCAACCGGTGCGTGCGCTGAATATACCAAATCATGGGCGTCGACTTTCGCGTCAGCCTTGTCGAAGCTTCTATATCCTTGGTGCTGTAATCCTGGAGACCCACCAGCGGCCCAACTTCCTGCGACGCCATTGTCGTACCAAACAGGCGCGGGACTCTTATTGAAGAAACTGCTAGCCACATTGGTACCACCGAAAAGCTTCTGGAATGCCATGATACCGGCAACGACTAAGGCGATTTTACCGAAGATTAAAGCTTTCACAGCCAGCAGACCTAAGCCGCCGAGCAAGATCGGTACCAACGCAAAAATTTTGAGACCCGCTGCGGCAATCAGTGGCAGAACCATTTTCTTGATCTTGGCACGTCCTAATCATAAGAAAAAAATTAATGTAATTGGTATTAGATTATGATTAGATTAATATAAAAGATATCAACAATATAAGAAACTAAAATTAATTTAATTATTTAAATGTAAGGAGGCTCGTATTTTGTTATATTTTATATTATACTAAAACACATATTTTAATAAATATAGAAATATCGATACAAACTTAATATTATATTTGCCAGATCTTTTGATTTCACTTTTAACGTTTAACTTTTTGATATATAAAGAGACATTAAATATTAATATTATTTATATATTTGGAAGATGTAAAAGTTGCATAATTATATTTAGAAAATAAGAGTGATTAATAGGAATGTTATATCCTAATTCTAATAATATAATTACAATCTGCTTAAACTTTTTTAAAATACATTCGAGAAGGAAAGCGAATCATTTTTTCTTGAAGAACGAGTTTATCCGGAACAGGCCTGACGTCGTACATATAGATATCACGAAGGTGAAAGGCATGCTGAGACGCTTATTCGTTTATACTCATGACGTCGCGAATTCGTAACGTTAATCGAATAGACATAATCGAGGAAAAGTGAACAATTGCGTAATCGAAATACTTAGGCAAAAGGAATAAGACTTACCTTCAACCAGGGCGCGAGAGACCGAACCTTCGGGCATGCTAAGTTTCAAGCTGTGACTCTTCATAAAAGAGACGACCGAATCATACAGCATGTTGACAAGTTTTATCGCTCTGTCAGAGCTCTCGTGTGGTAATTCATTCATGATCTCCTCTTCGTTTGTTTTTAAATTTTTGCCAATGCGGTCCACTAGAAGATCAATTTTTTTTAATAAGAAGAATGATTATTAATTGTTACCATAATTATTATCTCATTCAGAATATATACAAAAATTGATAAAAAATATAAATTGTGCACTATCGCATATCTGTTCTCGTGAATATTACCAGATATAAATTTCTTCAAAACTAACATTCTTCAACATTTTTTGTATTTTGTACTGACTTAATTTACAGTAATATATAATATTTGTTACATTTTATATTATACTAATAACTTTACAGTAATAAATTTAATGTTATTTAAATTTAACATTATACAGATTGATATGGTTAAAATTTAAGAATAATATATATGCAATAAATATAAAAACTTACTCGGGGTGTCTCGTACGAAAGTGACGCCGTCGACGATCTTGATGTCCCTCGATCGAGCCGCTCTATCGAGAGCACTGATGGTCTTCACGAAGATGCAGCTGAAGAACTCATTGTCGTGCTCCAAACAATTCAGATCCTGAGACGGCTGCATGGAAACGCTCGCAGGTCCTGCTGCGGTATACGCAGCAAGAAGTACCAGTGCCAGCAATTTGTTCATCTTCTTCGTCTAATCACTCGTCAAGTCGTCACGAAACGAAACACCGAGAGGCTGTGGCCGGAGACGGAGCAAACTACTCTCCGGAAAATTTTCGGAACAAAGTGTGACCTGGCCCTGCGGCGCTTGAATCTTTATAGGTGTGCACCATGTAGGACCCTCCTCAGTATCCCCACTCTGGATGACGACGACGTGTATGACGACAAGGAACGATGAGACGAACGACTCATCATTACGGGTAAATGCCACAGCCACCTCCCCAGAAAACTTTCTTCGATAATTTTTAAACAAACGAACGACTGCGTGGAGAGACGCGTCACCGCTTGGGCGGACCTAGAAGTCGCTCTCCCTAACGTCACCGAGAGAAGTTTACGTTTACCACTGTAACCATTCAGAATTTGGGTCAGTAGGGAAGGTAACACTTATTATAGATTCAGGAATTATTGGAGGACGGACCTTTGAGGATATTATATTTGAGAAGGGTACTAATATCTTTGGTGACAACATCTAGCTTGATTAAATAATCGTTGAACATATCTTATAATTTAGTTTTAAAAATAAGTACTTTATATTGATGTGGGGTTTTACTTCTTTAGATATCACTTCCTTTCTTCTCGTCGCGTCGGCAAGATTAACATTTTGACATACGGCACTTTCTGTTTTTTCTTCACGCGCAGCAGATTGTTTAGAAAACCGACAACAACGGTGATGACAGACGTGCATTTCGCACCTTGCCGCCATTCACAGTTGCACGTGCTTCGCGGTCGCGGATATACGCTTTTCTTACAAGTAGCCTGTGCGTGTGCATTTAGGTGACGCTAAATGTGAACAATTTCTAGTAGTAATTTTTCTTTGAATTGTGAGTAAAGCAGGCGCATACATATCGCAGAATATACAATTTTAGATATTATATTAAATAAAATTAAAAATATTCAAAAGAAATACGAAATATAAATGAAGAATATTTGAAATCTATTAAATCTATTTGCATTATTATTGATTTTAACATATCAATTATAACATCAATTATAAGATATCAATTTAGTTTTAAATATCTTTTCGGAACAATCTAAGCATCATAGTCCAGCTTCCTTTATAAAATGGACCGATGCATTCTCCTGCAACCAAGCACGTGCACCAAGCTGCTTACCTTGACCCAGCCGTCGTCGGTAATACATATGAACTATAGATTACGTCTCCGACAGGTTTTCTGATATAACTGGAGTTAATAAAATTTTTTTTACTACTTAAAACTTTTTTTTACTACTTTTGTGTCCACCTGATTATTTTAGTATGTTTTCGTCGAATATTGTAAAATGTAATTATTATAATAAAATGAAAGATATTGTGAGATGTTTTATTTTCAAATAACTCGACATTTTATGAACAATATCCAAGTATATGATAAACTATTATTACAAGTTTACTTTATTTTTCAACTTCATTACACTCGCTTAGCTCTGATTTACAAGAATTTCCACCAGCTGCACCGTGTAAAAATTTCATTTTTCAAAAACATTTAAAGCATTGAAATACAGACAGAAGAAGACATTATTGTAGTCTCAAAATAGTTGATTTATAAGAGATCGCATGTACTCTTAACAATTTTGACATCATATATTGAGTTTATTAAATTCACATTTGAAAAGATGTATACTAGATTATACATGAGAGAAATTGATGTGACGAAACAATAAACAATAAAAGGTATCATCAACGTTGCTTTTTCAGGCAACCAACCTTGAGAAAGTAACAAATAACTTATTCACAGGAGGTATTCCATTGTGCTCCACACGAATCTGTTTAAATATTTAACAGGTACAGGAGGGACTTCGTTATCTTCGTTTAACGGTATTCGACCTGGAAGGAACGAAGACAATTTTGCGATTAATTTTCTGGGTTATGAATACTATCAGTTACTTCCTTCTATGAATATGATATTTCGGAGAAATTCATATAGCAATTCTTATCTATGACGAATTCACCATTATTTTAAAAACATATTTTCCTTTTAAGAAACGAAAAATCTTAATAATTCTGTCCATTTGAACAGTACAAAAAATTACTAATTAATACTTCAGTCGGTGATTATACCCAACGCAAACAATTATCAATATCTATATGCAATATTTGATATATGCATACGTAAAACTTTATATTTACATTATAAAAATGATATGTTATAAAAATGATATGATGAAGCTAAAAGCCCTTGAAGAGCGTTTCTAGCTGCACAGGACTTAGGAATTGAAGGTCGATGACTTACATTTGGGTCAGTTCCAGTCATATCTTTATTTTTTTCCGTCTTATTCTTCATGTGAATGACGCGAAGAAAATTCCTTTTCTCGCTTTCTCTCGAGCATTTGTTATATAATTGATCATATTAATATTTCCTATTTTTTGGATTGTTTAAAAAAATGTTACATTTTACAATAATAAATGGTCTTTTTGTAATAGTTACAATATTTTATTTCTTCACAATTAATAGTAAGATTTATACTTTGATTACAGAATTATATAAATATGTTGTAATTGTAACGCTCAAAAAATTTTTATTGGAAACATATTTATTTCCATAACTAGATGTAATTTAACTTCGACAGTTACGAAGAGAGAAATGGATACTCTATCTACAAACTAGTTCCTCGCGGAATCAAGAAACTTTCTCTCTTTCTTACATCACACTAGTGAAATGCGTCAAGATACGTTGAGATTACTCATCTTCGAAAAGGATTTGGTTAAATATTACAATAGTAAAAGAGACATAAAGCTATTATAGAGATGTAATAAATTAACTATAAGTGCATTGTATATGTATTTTAGCAATTGTATGTTTCCGTCTACAAATTTCATAGTTTATGGTAACTTTCACCAATATATCAACAGTCAGTTATCGTATTTAACTGCACGATTAACGCAAGCAGTTAACGCATCTCCATTGTAAAATTCTTCATTGATGTTAATACGAATAAGAGAGGAACTTTTACAGCACTAGATATATGTGATAACGCTTCAATTATGCTTCTTTTGAATTTATTATATTTACAATGTTTGATCTTAGTGTAATCTTATCATAGCTAGACACTTAAATAAATAAATAGAGCAAATACAAAATTAATTAAAACTATAAATAAATATATCTTATTCTTAATTTTATGTATAATGCCAATCATTTTTAGAATTACTTAAAATTAAAGTAACATTGGTATTTTCCTATACGACAAACACATTATATAAGAATAATCGAGGAACAGACGAAGAATTTTATTGTCCGTTAATAATTCTTTTCACTTCTTTCTACGTCGTTCTTTGTAAAATCGATAAGGTTCGAATTCTTGTACGTCGCCAATGAAACCGTATACATCCTGTCGCCTGTGCTTGTTGACTAATTCGTAGCTGCTCTCCTTGTGGGCAATCTTTTTTAATCCAATTATGGCTGCCAGGATCAAACTCATCAAACTCAGCACAACAGCTTTTCCACTTAGAATAGCCAATACCTTCAACGTGATGGGCAATAGAATCGATTTTATCAGCAAAAACCCAATAATCAAAGGCAGAACATACTTATTCAGTTTTTTGTATTTATTATCTTTACGCCCTGCAATTAATAAAGAAAGAGATATTTAGTAAATATGAATGGATGTAAGAAATATATAAGAAATATATATAAATGTGACACACGCTTTAAAATAAAAACATATCCTTTATATCCCCACTCGATATATTCTATACTACATTGCCTGCAACGTTCTACTAATCATTACACATGCTGACTTTAAAAAATTATATTATAGTTATGTTATATAAAAGTATCTTGCTCCCTCGAAAACCAGGATGTGCATATCGAGCTTCATCGAAGTATACGTTCCTTAATAGGTACGATCGTCACGGAAGTTAATAAAGATGAACTAGAGTAGAAAGCACTTATGTTTTTGTACCGGGAGACTCCGCGCGTCCGTAAACCCAAAAGTATCATAACGTAATGGACAACATGTGCAATTACACGCTCCTTTAACAACGTTTGATTAATACGCGGTCTCATAATTCAATTTCACAGCAAGTTATTCAAATCTTTGACTACTAAACTTGAAATACCACACTAGATTTGCTCGTTACTCGCAATTCCTTTAGTCTATTCAGATATATTACGTAAAATTTGTTATAAAAGTAATAAGAAAAAAGGTATGTGGTAGTAATAAGAAAAAAATTTTGCCAATGTGTATCCAAATTTAAACACTTTTGCACAGTGCTTTAATACTAAATTGCATTATATACAGACATCATTAAATAGCCATAAATTTTGCAATAATTTTATTTTTCTATTTGACATTCTATTAATACAATTAAAAATATAGTTATAAAATCAGTAGATTATAATAATATTAATGTCTTTAATAGTAAAGATATTAATACTTCTTTCTTCAAAGTAATGCTTACATATTTCGCGTCTGTATACTAATACCTCTCGTATATTAATTTAATACAATATTTTTTATATTTAAATGTAATATAAAAATTATACATTATAACATTTAAATTTTATAAAAACGGTTAAAAAAGCTATAATTTTTTTCTTTAAAATCCATAATATTATTAAATACTTGATAGTAATTAATTATTAATATAAAAGTTATTTTTGTTAAAAGTTTTTTATTTTATTATATGTAATTAATTGTTTATTCTCTATATGCACCGCTTTATTATCTAATATAAGAGAATAGAATAAAACGAAATCTGAACTTTTTTTTCTATCAAACCCCAAATGTAAAATTTGAAAATGGAATTTTCTTGAGCTACATTCAACCACAAATAATTATTATTGCTAGTACCTTCTACATCGTCACACGATTTCGAAATAGGAAAAATTGTATCAATGGTGTTTAAAAAACTTTCACCAATCCAGTCTAAAGACCCTCTAGAGTCGTTCCACAGCATCTCTCGGTCCAGTGTCTTCATTGATTGCGATCCCTGTGATGCGACGAATGTTGGTAGAAAAAGTAGCATGTACAGCAGTAACATCTTTCCAGCATCTAGATCTTTTTACTTCTTTTTTATACTTTCTTATAACACACTCTATGATCACGTTTTATCTGGAAAACTTCGCTTATCTTGCGATCGCGACCGACCTCTTCGCCAATGTTAACTGACATTCGTGCTAGACCGGGCCATTAGTTTATATAGTGGGACCGCGAAAAGCTCAGAGGAGGAGACTGCTCATCTAACTTGGTACTGATGCGTGACGAAGGACCCAACGTCCACTCCCGTACCTCCCAAGCTAGTCTACCTCGACCATTGGACGCTGTTCGCGTAGACCACTCTCGAAAAATCTTCCCCGGAATATTTCGACCGGGGTAAGTAGATCGTTCTCTCCGTCAAACGTCCTCACCATTACTGTCCTTTGTCGTGAGAGTGCACAGCATTTATTATCAATTCGTTTTACACTCGAATAGTTGTGGCACGAAGACGAGCTCCGCTGCCACGACCCGTAGGTCTGTTTACGGCCTGTTTACCGAGAAAAGTAAGCCAGAAATAATGCAAACTTAGTTATTTCATTTAAAAGCAAATCTATAATTAAAGAGAATCAGTTGCGTTCCGATTATTGTAACGATAAATAATTAAATTAGAGCCAGCTATTTTTTCATGATATTTTCATTTATTAATGATAAAATTTTACAAATATGCTATACTATAAAGAAGCTAAAATGATATTAATAATAATGTTAATAATCAATTAATATTAAAAGATTTTGACGAATTATTAGTAAATGATATCATATCTCTATTGAGCGGTGTTTTAAACTAAGCATTAATCAACCGCAGAAGAAAGTGTATTTGTCCTTAGAAACCGACTTTTCAATTAATTGATAAAGGCTGCAAAAAAGATCTATTTCCGTGCTCATCGTCAAGCAAAGTATTTTCTATCAATGTCACAAAAAATGATGTTATACGCTTGAGCACGATAGATAAACGTCGGAAAAGCAATGAGGAGTACGTCAACGTTATCAAAATCATATTTTTAGAAATTATTGTTAAATCACAATAATACTTTTCTTAAATAATTTTGATCACATACGAAAAAAGTATTGTTATTAATAAATTACAGTAAAGCTTATTTTTAAACTGCAGAGATATACCGTTTTATCCAAAAAGCAATTTTTTGAGACTTTCATGCGTGTTTTTTGTATCTTAGTACCTTTTATTATTTTATACCGTTATATGTACTTATATACATATTAATGTTATTATACGTTAATTTACTTTACGAATAAAGTTGTTATATCGTTAATGACAGACTCCTTCTTTGTGAGCACCTGTTATTTGTCAAAATTAGGACTGTGGCTAGCAGTAATAACAGTAATAATAGTTACACTTGAGTAAGCTTACAAATGATATTCATTATGCTCATAAAACTAGTAATCACGCAATATTGTTTGTCAGTAAAATTTTTTATTTATTGTAAAGACAATGCCAGTTTCTGATATCTCAAGAACGTAATAATTGAATAATATTTGTTGAACACTTATAATAATCATAATAATCGTAATAATAATATATAAGTATAATTATACTTAATCAGTCACAAAATTTTGCAGTAATTATTATAAGAGTTTATTATAACTTGTAATACAAAAAATAATGCTAACACAACAATAATGATCTAACCAGAAACCAATAACAAGATCAACATTGTTTTCTTTATTTTATCTTTCGATGTTCTCTTCATTCATAACGGTCATTGTTATTTGGGATTCAAATTCTTGAAAAAAATAGTCAAATTATTCTTGACTTCCTCTTTCCAAGAATCTAATGTGATACACCTAGGTGGCATATGAATAAAACTACTATATCGATATGTGGGTTGCCGGCTTCATACACGAAGGACTTGACTAATATGTTACTATAATCTGTCTTCAAATAGCCAGTCTGATGATTTTAATAGCAACAAACATTTTAATGCATGGGCAATATCTTTTATTAGCGAATTAGAAACGATTCAAAAAGACAATTTTTATACCAATGAGTAATCAGTGCGTACAGATTTCCTGTGATAGTAAATAAACAGGTTTATTACTCATGAAACTGGCTCGATGCAACATCCGAGAATGAAGAAAGTTACGGAGAGAGCACATACGTGATAATGACTGTTAAGTATCCGTTGTTCGTTGTGGTGCATTTGATTAGTGATTTTCAGAGCAGATAAGAACTTGATGATTGCTGGAAAAAGTCAATCAATCATTCAATAAAATGGAATTTCGCGCGATATAACGCTTTGTCTCATCAATCTCGTGTGCGAGCATCCGATACATGTTTTGAATGCTTTGTCTTAATTATGCAAAGTTATTAATAGTTTCACCATATTTTTCTGTAATTTAAGTATTAAGCGTTTTACTGTCTATCTACTCTGTAGGGGTGCTAAGTAATATAAATTCATATCTCGCACAAGTTGCAGCACAGTTTCGATAAATAACGCAATTCAAGTTTCCGTTTTATTTGAATCTTAAGACATCACAAATCGAAAGTAACTGCAAGAGTAGTATTTATAAATATGTTCGGACCCATATACCTACATACGCAAATTGGTGCATTAAACGCAAAATGAAGAAAATATTATCAAGTTGTAAGGATCATTTAAAGCTGCCGTGGGTTATTAGCAACCCGCATGTTTGCTGGGCGTAACTAAAAAAAATATCCCATCGAAATCATCTACGATCGGTCAATCTTTTCACGTAGATTTCTACGCGTATACACGCAGATTTCTAATTTCTTATCCTGCGGGTAAATAAGACGCTAATGTCGCTGGTTACGGCAATGTGTTCAATATTCTATTGTGCACTTAAGCGGAACCACGTGCTCCGAGGACTTCGGATAGTTCAGATAAATATGCAGCAGATTGTAAGATATAGCGCAGTTTGCGATGCTCTGTTATGAGCGCAAGATGATGCTCTGACGAAAAAGACAATCGATAATCTAAAAGTGGCGTAACAGAATTGAAAAGCAAGTAGGAAGAAGTGAAGTGAAACAGTAACACAACTTTTCCCAGACCTTCCGGATATCATTTCAATCACAAATCACAAATAAATCAGTTAAACTCAAACTAACAGCAGTTTATTTTAACTTACAAACGGGATTATCTAGCAGTGAAAACATCAAATAAATTTGTGTTCTTCAGCTAATTTTAAAATAAGCTTTATCTAAACAAAAGTCGCTAATTTCTCTTTAAAATTGCTCAATGCGACTAATCAATCACGAGATTATCGAACAACATATTATGCTAACTAACTTGTGAGCGTCAAGTGTCTTGGTTACGAGTTACCTAACATAAAAGAATAAAAAGTCATTTGATACAAAAGTACATATCGCAGCATTTGATCAGAGAGAATCGAAAATTGAATCACACAATTGTAAATTGACTTTCCTCGAGATAGGAATAACATTCGAGGTAGATCAAATCACGCTGCGATCTTATACGATGACACGAGACATAAAGCGTTTCCAACATGAAGACCATTCATCGGTTCTCTCCGGCCCGGATGTCTGCGTGGCGTAACTGAAAAAGAATCGCGCGGTCACACACATCGCAAAACATCGACGTCGACATCGACGCATCGTGTTCTGCCATTTCCGCCCCTATAAAGGCGTTATAACGCGCTCATTCGCGCGAGAGGCCTCCATTCCCTTTCTCTCGTGCGAAAATACCCGCAGAAGCCGTCTTATCGGCAACGACCGCGTCCGTGCGTCGTACATACCGTTTTGCGATATAACGTGACACATACATATATCGGTACTGACAATTTGGATCATAGTGTTTACCGCGAGCGTATATATCGCTGGCTCGTCGGTCGGAGCTCATTTTACACGGACTGCCGATTTTCTCGGCAACTGAAGCGTGCCCGGCGTGGTATCCGCGGCCGCGGCGTCCGGTCAGTTTGTCGTCGAGCGGCGGATCAACGGCGGATCGGTTAGTTCCCAGTTGCTCGTTGCACCGTTCATTCCTTCGTCTTACACTGTCCACTCCCAGTTGATTTCCTATATGTCACACATTTCCATAGATAACAACTCTCTAAAATTCCACATACAGAACAGAACGAGCGTGACAAAAGGCGGGCACGAGCAACGGAAGAGAGGCATGTCGTGACGGTCGTAGCGCTCATCTCTCGTGACCAGTTGTCGATCCTGGAAAAAGAGAGTGTTCACCCTGTCATCCATTCGGATGTTTTTACGATTCGAGAAAACGTTCGTCGAGTACTCCGTGACCTGGGAAAACCGTCAGTGCGCGATGACATCTTGACAACGAAATAGGGTGAGGCAGGCGAAAGAGTGAGATTGTAAACGAAACCGCGTGCAGATACCGCCAGTGGATTTCCGGCGAGGACCCTTTCTTCATGAACGCGAGAAAAGATGTTATCGAGAGTTAACTTGGTCGCGCTTCTGCTGACCTTGAATTGCGTTAGCCGCGCGATTGAGCATTCGAGATCAGCGCTTGAGAAATGGCAGGAGGAAGAGAGAGCCGTCACTTCCGACAAGAAGGTCCTCAGGTACATGTATGATAATGTCACGTCCGAGAATCCTATTTCTTCGGTCAATGGTCGCAACGGTGACAAGGTACCCAAGATTCATCGTTCAATTGATCAAGACATCTATAATGCATATTCCAAGATTGAAATGAGGGACCGAGGTAAATAAAAAATGATAACGTTATAATATTTAATGGCAGAAATGTTTTTATCTCGAAATGCAAGTGCTATAAAGCACTGACGCAAAAAGATAGTAGCAAGTATTATATTTGAATTGTCGTCTTGATGAAGTATGATTATCAATACCGTTGTATAACGGTTTTCTTTTAATACTGTAATGGCTTTTTTTATTGAGATAGAATGTATCCAATATTTATTTTGACAATTTTAGAGTTTCATATTGTTGATTGAACTAAAACACTAAGAAATGATATTAATAAACATAACGTTAATTTCTCTTCAATTGTAATAAGTTAAAAATATATCAAAAGTTTTAACAATTACATTAATAATTGATATTATATTTCACGTTATGTTGATTATGTAATCTTGTAACATACGTGAAATTATTTTCATATACACGAAATCATGTAATTTATGAAATTAATATTAAATAACAGTGTTAAATAATTCGTATTTCCATAATTTAAGAAATTTAAGTCACCAAAAATACGTTCAAGATTTTAATCATATTGTTCGTGATAATTTCTAGATGAAACACGGCGTAGGAAACGAAAAGTACGGCCAAGTACAATGATGGCGTTGCTGATGGCGTACAAGCTTAAATTTGTTGCTCTAATACCAACGATACTCGGAGGTTTGATTCTTCTCAAAGGAACGACGTTACTCGCGGGATTTTTCTTCGCCCTATTCGCTGCCGTTCTTGGACTAAAAGTACACTGACAACGAAATCAGACAGGAAGGATCTTTGGAAGGAGTGCACCAAAAATACACTAAGAAGTGAGAATGACATACGACTTTATTTCGTAATAATTTACAATCAGGTTAAACTTGTATAACTAATTGCCGTTTATCTTTGAGAAAGTATTGAACGCCTGTGTGTACAAAGTAACACTTAAGGCCGAATTTATAATCGCTTCTCGGAGTCAAACGTATACATCTCGTATACATTTCGTAGAATGCGTCGCGTCGTCAAGTGTGTACTTATAAACACATTAAGTCAAATTATTTTTAGAGACCACAAGTGAAAAACGCTACGTGAAACGATCCGCATGGTTACGATCATTACGAAATAAATGTTACGTTTCTTAAAATGTAATATATATATGAGTTAATCATTATAATAAACGTTGACAGATGATGGAATTAGTATTTCTTATTCGTTATATTTTAATACTCAAGTGTTTTAGTCGTCACGCTTACTCTACTGAACACACGATTTTAGTAACGTAAACATGGATACAGATATTCGTGTAAGTACTTGTCGCAAGCTACACATTCTAAACTCTTTCTAAGGTTATCTTATAAATCTAAAATAAATAAATATACTTTGCCGCCTATTTTGGGGTGCGGTACTATAAATAAATATAAATATATCGCAAGTATACTGAGAAACGACTGCAAATTCGGCTAATCAAAGAATGAAGTCTGTCATCTTTTCGCTCGACCTCGAAATTGATCGTGTTCCGACAAAACTTGTCGACAAAAACTTCTAAACCAGCACCGTTAGAAATTCGCGTGTGTGAAAATTACTCTCTCGCTATCATTTCATTAGATTATTTGCTGGGACCAGTTGGCAGTTGAAGTACAAGACTGTAAAACAAAACAAGTTGCACTTGTCGTTGCAACTTCTTTTCTTTTCCAGTTTCTTTACACATATCCAGTTATTTTCACATATTCTAGCTGTGGTTTGCGCATTTTTTTCTCTCTTTACAGAAAATCGTCAAGAGTCGCGGTAACTTATTTTTCGCGTCAAATGTATATAACATTTCTATTATTGTATCATTACATTAAATAGTTACGTCATTTATAAAACCGTTAATTTAAAAGACGAAAAATTGCGATACGATTATAATGATATATCGATGATCATTCAAAAAGCTAGCAGACTCGTAAAAATTTACACGAATGAGACAGCTCGCCCATTCGAATCTACTTTTCTACTTTTAATATTTCTAAAACTTTTGCATATCTTGTATTTCTTTTCACAATAATATCTTGCCATTCCAACATCAACATCACACATATATTCCATCTTTACACTCTTATTTTCCTCGCAATTTGTGCAGTACGCATAAATGCGACGTCTCATGAACGATAAAATTTGTTTTAAAACATAAATAAGCGAAACTATTTCGATGTCTCGAACTGTCTCTGAAATCGCGTATCATCTGCTCCTTTGGATACAGGCGTTGCTCCCTCCCCCAATACCTGAAGATTTCCCGTCGCTTCTTTTTTGTTTAATGCTTCTGCCGCGCGCTGTAAGCCAAGGTGTGAGCGTACTCGCGATCGGCTTCCGTTAATGATGGTACCGGTGCGCCTACGACTCCCTTCAGACTTCTGTCCCATCCACCTCCGCTTTGCTGCCAGCCACCATGGTCGTGACCACCCTGTTTTTGGGCGAGTAGCTTCTTCAAGCCGATGATGAGCGACAGAACCAAAGCGATCTTGCTGATGATTAAAGCCTTGCCGGCCAGCAGGAAAAGCACGCCTATAGCAATAGGAATTAATGCGGCGAGTTTCATCGCCATTCCCATCATCATCATCCCCATCATCTTCTTCATTTTCCCACGACCTTCCTCGATACTTCGTTTCAAATCGCTGGAACTTGTCTTTGGTAAGCTGATCTGCACGTTGAAACTGTTCATTAGCGCGGCTATGCGCTCGAACAGAATATCGTTGAGTATTTCGTCCAAGGCCCCTCCGTTGGTTCTAGCCAAAGTCTTCTCCAGATCGGAGACCGTGTTTTTCGAGCTGTCGTCCGTCGTAGACGCGACTTTGACCAGCTCGAGATTGTCGCCGATCGGCAAAGTCTGTATACGACCGAGTCTCTCAAAGAAGGTGATCGCCTTCTTCTTCAAACACGGCGACACAGCTATATTGCGATGCTCGCACTCTTCGTAGACGCGATAAAGAGCACGATATCCTCGCTCAAGGAATCCGCCGTCCTCATCGGCGTGGATAGTTGCACCGCAGACTAACAATAGCAGCACGCACTTGGATATAATCTTAATCGCCGACATGCTGGACTCGGATGGCTTTCCAACTCGCGAATGCTTAGCTGGGCAATTTGGGACGAAATCACAGACACCTCGTATTGTCGAAATCACGCAAGAGGCACGCGACTCGAAATTCGAAGTGACTAGTCGGAGATACAAATAGTTGCGCGCACCCACGAGCTGGATGATCCTCGACTAGAGAGAACTGGCACCAGGACCAAGTCTCCGGGCAGATATATACCAGCGCGAGGAGCCATCCTCCTAGATGCTATCCTTCACGAAGGGGGTGAGGTATCTCTCTCGTATAAACGGATGGATATGCCGGTGCACGTGACGACACGACCTCACTTGTATGAGTGGATAATCCTCTTCTATCTTCTCTCCGTCGCGAACCCCTCTCGTCCTTGCATCCTCCTCTTTCTCTTTCAGCTCGCTAGACAGCTGCCATCGCGGCGGGACGGGGCCGAGGTAAAAGTTCTCATGATGCTAGCGCGCCAAGAGCATGTGACCCTTCCTGACACAGAGACCCACTCGCGTCTCGAGATCGAGACACTGCTGTTCAACGGCCGCCACGCGATTCGTTCATTAAATTTCGCCGCGCGGCGCGCCGGTTACATGTTACATACCTACGAGTACTATGTGTGCGTCTTCCGCGTGATGTAGTGTGCGGCCTCATCATGATTCGCATCTTGCGCGGGAGGAGAGGCAAAGCCTGTGTTGGGATGAGACCACAGAGGGGAGCGCCGCGCTGTGGACTGCATTGGCAGAGTATCTGGCACCGTGATCTCGCTGACCCTTGGCATAACGTGAGGATGCTAGAAACTGGTTCCAGGTTACGTACAGCCCGTGACCTTCCTATCGTACGATTTTCCTGCGGCGCGGAATGAACGAGGATTATCGACACGGATGATCTACTTTCCCTATATTTCGGTGCATCATTCTCATCATGATGTGTCCCGTACAGACGGTGCGCAGTGGTTCGATAATGTTTCGTATTTATGTGAAATGTAACGAGAATCGTTGCGAATCGCTTCTCATCTTTTTTTATCTTTTTTCATTGCACATAGTTATTGTTCTGAAAATAATAAATGAACATAAATTGCGTGAGAAGAACGTGGAAATATAACGGAAATTATCTTCTATCTCTGTTTTTTCAGCAAGATATAAAAAAGAGATTTTGTTTCGTTCCAGATTTATTGATACTGAAATACGCGTAAAGCGAAACGAATAAAACAGTAACGTGCTTCGTGATCTGATACTGCTATATTGCGCAACAGTACAACTTATGACTGCGTAGCACCTCACTCTTGCACAAATTGCGCTTTGATTGTGTACACATCGCATCCCTCAGCACACGTCACGTATAAACCAGCTGTCGTTCATTTTTGGCGCGATAACTATGAAATGGAGATTATCGGTAGATGAATGAATATTACGAGCATGTGGAATTCACAGCCTTATGGTGTATAATTAGCTAATTTGCTCAGTTACCGGCAATGTTTTGACATACATATGCACTCCGTGTATGCCTACCGATTACATTAACGCATTACTAGATGTTTTCATACCAATTTACTACTACTTGGAGATAAGTAACTCCTTTATACAATTAAAATAAAGCAAGACTTTGAAACTCAACAAGAGCTATTTTTTTAAATAAAATTATTATTATTATAATTCTGGATTATAGTGGAAACAGCCTTTTATTTCTTTTAAAAAATTATCGTGGGCTGCACGTGAAAGATAAAAGATCTGCGTCTTTTCTTGTACGAAATTATAGCACTTAGCCTCGAAAGGATTAACGATGTATGCAGACCCACAACACGAAACTGACGGACCCAATGTATTCTGTTTTCTTCTTGTATCACGGTTTGTTAGGAGCGTGAAGCTGAGCGCATGGCGCATCCTCGACACACTCGATCGAGGTTAGCGCATCTCTAATGCGACAACAGCCAACGATGCATCCTCCATACTGTTACCTACTTCGCGATTATCCCAGAGTCAGTGCCATGGGCCTACACAGACAGTGTTTAACTGTATTAAGGCCCGTGCCACATTCTGAGCGCGCAGTTATATTCTCACGAACGGTGCGAGAAATGGATTCCGCCGCAATGAACCTACGCACAGTGTGCGGTTAGGCCCAATTATTATTCGTTATCTGATACCTCCACTCAGGTCCCAAGTCACAAAAGCGGCGGACTTTCGATTGTTCACAAAAGTAGACAAGTAGGACGTTTCTGCCGAGACATTTATCTTAATGACGTCGCATGAATTATCCCATTCATCCCTCAACGTCTAATTCGCGGAAGTTTACCGAAAGAATACTTTCTGAGGCGTCATTGGGTCATAATAATACTATTCTTCGCGAAGAAAATTGAAAATTAAAATAGACTATACTCATTTACCACTGGACTTTGTGATTTAAATCTACCAAACTATACAAAGTGGGGAAAAGTAGATACTTCCGAAAAGCCTCGCGCGCGCGCTTCGTAGTAAAAGCTTAATCTATACGGAAGATCAGTTATGGTGCGGAACGCACAGGTTTCCAGAATAATAAAAGTGAGGCAATAGGTTAAACCGTCATGAGCGATTTCCTCGAGAGATATTTTAGACAAGAACAGGACGTTTCTGCCTGTTATTAGATTCAGGTCAACGACCAGCAACAGGTGGTTCTGCCGATTCGCATGCGGAGGGTTCTGATTTAACTCATTACCTGATCACGCTCGTTCGCAAAAGCATTAAATTTAGTATGGTTCAATAATAAAACGAAAGAATTCGTACTCCGATGAGCTACTCTATCAGAATTGATTTTAAATATTAAAACGGCATGTATGTATACTACAGCAAAAAATCATTCATAATCGAGCGTTGCCCGTTATGTATAGTCGAGTATAATCGAGCGAAGGAAAGCAATACGCAAAAACATCAAATTTACATAGCAGACATAACAGGATTTATAAAACAACATTGCAAAAAAAGTATTTAAAAAAAATAATGACTCTTTGAATTATACCTAACATTAACGCCAGAGATATTTCAGACGAGGAATTTCAGACGTCGGTCTGACACTAAAGTGCGAGAGCTGCATTCTTTGTACAGCACAAACATCCATATTAGGATGCGTATAGCTGGTAACCTTCGGAGGCTGTAACCCTGCATACTCTGAGTAGTGAATCGAGGATGCTCGATTGGCCCAGTGGCATACAAAACAGTCGTCGAAGAAAAAGATCATGCTTTTTAGGCCTTATTCTCCACTTTCCGGCGCGCGAGGATCGTGGGAGCTATAACAAGTGAAAAGCAAGTTTTGTTAATTTACTTAACAATCCTTATTATCTTAATTCACCTCCCAATTCATTTAATAACTTTTTTAATAGTACGTAACTGTAGTAGGTAATCAAATCCGAATAGTTTTTTTTATTGTAATATAACGATTTTTACTATCACTTTATACCAAGATGCGTATAGCTGAAAATAATATACTAGATGATGATGATGATAATTGGTCATTTGTTAGATTAAAATACTGTGGAAGAACTTTTGAGAAATAATATCATTATAATATCATTATAAACTTAATAGTAGGAAACTTAATCGAATCTCACATCATTTTTAATCCTGTTATATTCGAAGAAAAATTTCCAAATTAATTAAATTAATATTATATAATCGTCAATGTTAAATAAGAAATGGAAATAATTGATAATAGATACTTTGAATCAAGCGATCAACTCGAAAATATAGAAAATGTATATATATATAAGACAAATAAAACACTAGTTAGGACTAACACGTAAATTAATCATATGTTTCACATCACTTTCTACTTTCTTCAACAACGTTTCTATTATCGGTCTATTTGATATTAAATAAATTATCTTTCTCGCAAATTACGGGTCCGTAAACATTATATGTACATCAAAAATGCATAACAATAACTTACATAAAAATAGATACTCTAACCAACATGTTCGTTGACGCCTGACCCTCGATTTCGATAAATTTGAAATTTCATCTATTTCATTCTCTCCGTTACTACTTTTCCCACCCTATCTCATTCTCTATCTATCTATTTATCTCACTGAGCGTAAATGCGACCGAATATACGAGTCAACTTGCACCGCGTATCTCCACAAATACGTTATTCCGTACTTTGGATAGGTCGAAAATGATGATACGCGCTGCTGGGACTTATCTTCTCACTGCGCTTCATGTACTCCATTTAACATTGTGGTAAGTACGGTACTATATATATTGAATATGTACGCCACCATGTGCGTGCAGAAACGTACGGTTCTATAGCGGTTGGAATAATTTTACGCGCATGATGCATTTTACCATAGATGCATTCACGCTCTGTATGTCGTAACATCACTTTACTCCGCCATTATTACTAATTGCTAGAGCCTATAAATATGACGGTCTCTACAAAGCGTCAGTTCTGATCGAACATGCTTTGGCGGCTCTTCGCGGTTCTGGTATTAGGCGGTTTTATCGCCATTTGTTCTTGCGAGCCCGTGAACAGAAAACTGAAAGCTGTAGGGACAAACGAGTGTGCCAGCAATGAAGGTGACATCTCCACGTGTAGAACTAATGAGGCGGCAACTCCTTCGTCAAATAGCGAGACTCAAATGCGATCTAGCAGGAAAGCCCGATTCCTAGATGATGTCGATGACGGGAATGAAGGTAAGAATTCTCGCTGAGAATTTTTAAAATAAATCTATGGTTATATATCGTACTAAGGAAAGTATTTACATTGTCTTATATTCTTTCTTAAAGTAAGTTTAGGTTTCGGGAAAGAAAAAGGATGTTGAACGAAAGATGTCAAATAAATGTTTATATTAGAAAAAGTATATCTTATAAAAACTATATATATATAATTATAAGTATACTAAATGAAACAAAAGCATTTTGCAACATTTTTTTCTTTGTGCAAAAGTATCTCTCAAATCATATACAAATACTTTTGCTATCTACTATTCTATTAACATAGAAAAAAATGTGAAAAGGAAAGATTATAATTTTTAACTCTATAGTCGATATTTTGAATCTCTTAACCAACAATTAAGCAAGCAAGTATGACATAAAATAATTAAGTTCAATTAATGATTACATCAAAACAAATTGTGAATATTTTATATTTGTTTGTTATATTTATTACATTTTTTATTATTCCTTTAAAAAATAATACTTCTAGATCAGATATTATATATATGCATGAAGGGAAAAAGAGAGAGATAATTTAATGTATAATATTTGTTCGTAAATGTCAGTTTCTCCATTTTTTCATAGTATTATCGATTCGATTAATTTAATTCCCGATTTGAACTAGCTAGATAGCTAAATAGCAGGTACTAAATTAATTTACTTATTTATTTTAAATTTCAGTTTCTGCTCGGAAAAAAAATAAAAAAGGATACGGTAGAGTAATAGTTTACATGTTAGCTGCTTTGAAAGCAGCGCTAATTTATGGATTACTACATGGCGTTGCAGCTCTTGCAGGAAAGGCAATATTGCTAGCCAAAATAGCTTTAGCACTTGCCATTGCCGCACTTGTAAAAAAGAATGGTACGTGGTAGGTACGTAGTAGGTAAATTACATAAATTATAAAAAATATTATTTAATTCTGTTGAATTGAAAATTCTAGTCTCTATGATTAAAAAGTGCATATAAATATTTGTTTTTCAATAACAGTAAGGTTACAGTCAAAAATAGGAAAAGAATACTGAAAATAAATATTGCAAAGAGTGCACAAATTAAATTATATTTTGTTTTGTAACAGAATTTATTAACGTATGTTTTAACAGTACGTTTTACAATATATTTTTATAATTATTCCAAATTTAAAATACATTCTGTAAATTTTTCTTATCATGAAACTTGAAAGATTAGTTTTTATAAAGTGATACGGATTTTATGACATAAGAACAAACTATTTAATTTAAATTGAATAATTTAATGAATAAAATTTTCTTTCAGATTCTGGAAAAGTTTCTTACGAAATAGTGAAACATCCACATACCAGCTATATACAAACCCACAGTTCAAGCGTCGATTACGATCATCGTACTGATGATACTGATGACCGTAATGATTATATTTACGAATATCGAAAACGACGGCAACTTATATTTTAGTATAAATAGATTTTAAGTATTTAAAAATTGACAACCACAGCAAATAAAATAAATTATATCTATAAAGCCACTTATATATATAAGTGGCTTTATAGATATAATTCATATATATATATATATATATATATCCATATATATATATATATATGGAGGGGTAAAAAAGAGCCATAGTAGTGTAAGTCAAATTTTTTTAAATATTGACTTGTGTGCACAGATGCAATCTATACAATATATAAATTGCATCTATGCACACAAATCAATATTTTAAAAAATTTGACTTACACCACTGTGGCTTTTACCTCTCCATATATGTGTGTATATATATGCAGGGTGATTCAAAAAATTACTGCTAAACTTAAGGAGCGTATAGAGGGGTCAAAATAAAACAGCTTATGATTAGGAACCTATGTTTTCCGAAGTAACCCTGAGTCAGTACAGGCCTTTGAATATTTGGAACTCGGATAATGTACCAATGAAATAATCGCAATTTGCTCTTCCGCTAGCTTTATTTTGTTTCTATTAAGATTTTATTAAAGATTACGTGAAATATCTAGGATATTTGAGAGAGTGCGCCAGAGTTCTGTTCGATGATGCAATGCATGCATTGAATGTGGAGGTCGCCAATTCGAACACCTTTTGTAAATTCAGTTTGTGCTAGCGTATTCCTTAACAAAACCTTAATAAAAACAAAATAAAGCTAGTGGAAGAGTAGCAAATTTCGATTATTTCATTGGTATATTATCCGAGTTTCATACATTCAAAAGCCTGTACTGATTTAAGATTACTTCGGAGAACATAAGCTTCTAATCGAAAGTTGTTCTATTTTGATCCCTCTATACACTTCTTAAGTTTGGCAGTAACCTTTTGAATCATTCTGTGTATATATATATATTTATAAACTAAATTATTTATAAGCTTAATTAAGACTTACTGTGCTTTAACAGAGTTTGGATATTTTGAGAAAGACAACAACAAAAGTTACCAATTATATACTTTAAATATATATCCATAACGAAAAAATAGCTTTAATTTAGGCAATATCTTGTAATAGAAAAATTACTTGTACATCCAAAATTATACAATAGCAATTATTTGTAAATTTTTAAATATAGATATATTGTAACAAAATCTAATACACACACACACAATATATAATTATTTAAAAAGTTTAAATACATAATTTTAACTTATTTCTCATATATACTTTTAATTTTTTATGTAATTATTTATATATCAAGAGTGTTCATGAAATTAGTAAATAAACACATTTATATTTTGTGGTACTTTAAAGTTGGAATTATTTTAGTATTTACATCTTACAAAATATCTTATAACATATCTTATAAAATAATGGAAATAGATATAAATCAAATAACAATATTGTAATAAATTATATAAAAAATATTTAATATCTCTCTCTTAAATACAAACAGTACAAACAAAGATATCATATCTATCTTGATTTTACATTCTCCAATTAATATAAATCAACATATTAATGGAAAATAAAATTCGTAAACTAATGGAAAATCTACAGTTAAAATCTAAAACACTTTGTTTATCAAACAATGATATTATGGATTATTTATTCTTTGTGGAATAACATGTTTGTTCGGGTCAAAGAAGGAAGTAATGTACATTAATTGTTTTTATTAATTAAATATTTAAGTCATAAATAAATTAAATAAAAAATTGTTTGATATGTTAGTATGTTTTCATTATCGGATACATCAAAGATGTATTACATGCGGTAACTAAATCATAAAACTTTTGAATTTGATAATCGAATATGATTCAGGTTGGAGGAACAACTTCCATTGCTCGTTGCCAGCCACCGTATCCACCACCAAATCCGCCACCACCACCACCACCACCTCCTCCATGATGTTCCGATGCAGTCGCATAGATCACTTCGTGACCTCCTCCGCTCGATGCAAGCTTTTTCAAGCCGATTATCGCGCTTAAAACTAGGGCCATTTTCGCCGTCAACAAAGCCGTACCAGCGATGAAAGCAATTTTCCCATAAGCTAGTTGCGCCATCATGCCTAAACAAATAATAGTTATTTCCATAAGCAAGATTAGAAGAATTGATTTTTTTCTACTAATTAATTTTACAGCTAGATATTTTATTCATTTCAAATATCAAAATAAGGAAACAGTTAAAATAAAAATCATTGTTTACACAGTAAAAAAATAGATTTTATTTATTGTGTTAGTAATCTTGTTTAAAAATATAGTTTAGTAGTTCATAACCTGAAGAAGCTTCACTAAGCTAATTGAACTTCTCGTCTTATTTATTATGTTTTTCTCAACTTTGACTTTAAAGTTATTTCTTCTATCAATTAGAATATTAATGTTTAGAATATTAATGTTTAATATTAATGTACAGGAAAACTTACCTGCTAACACGGCACCTGCTACTATTACATATCCGTAACCCTTATTCTTCTTTTTTCTTCCTGCAAATATTGCAAATATTTATTTGAATGTTAATAAATTCTTTCTCTTTTCAAAAAGCCTTTTTTTGTCAAATATTTACTGCAACAAATCGTACTTTATTTGTAAGAAATAACGTCGATTTATTAAGTATTACAGATTATAATTGTATTTTATAATTTACAGTGCGATGATTTAATTGAAAAGTGTATAAAACAAATTTTTACTAACGCAATTTATCAATAATATAATTTGTTACCTTCAAAAGCGTTGCCCGGTATTGTCAGTTTCACGCTTCTCGATGTCAAATACTGATGAAACTTGTTATCCAATTTCTGATCGAGACTTAATTCCGTGCCATTTTCAGACGTCATCGAGTCGTAACTTTTGGCGATAGATGCTGGATCTTTAGTAATTGAAATATAATCATTGATTTTATACACAGAATTATCTTGGATAGCCGAGTCGAGAATCTCCAAGGCACGTCGTTTGAAGCAATCGAAGGTGTTCTTCTCGTTTCTGCACCGTTCGAATAGACTCGTAAATTCACTTTTAGCAGTCACTAAATTGCAGAACACCGCGAGATGAAAGATATGTAAGATCCAAATCATTAAACGCCGTTTTTCCATCATCAAGCGATTGCGTGATTTACGCTAACTCGTCGATTCTACTTCTTCAGATATTTTCTAGCTGTCTCTAGCACAATGATCAGCTTCTCCTTCGTTACGTTTTAGTCTGTCCACTCTGCTCTCAGTATCTGGTCAGTCCGATAAATCCTACCGACTACTCGTTAGAATCTGGTTGCATTGTGACTTATATAAGTGTGCACCCATTAGCCTCTCCTACCAACGCATTAAGATTCTTGGTATACGCGCCCGTACTTGATCCACGCGCTGTTTAACGCTACACAACGGAAGGAAAGACCCCTCAACCAAAACAATGTCGTACAGCCCCGTAAGTAAGTATCCCTCTGACCTGCTTGTCAAACGAACCTTAAAACTCCGCCGCGCCAATCGTCGTTAATAACAACGCATCAAGAGTGGAATGCAGGTAAACAGACGATATTCTCCACCCATACATGATTATAAGTGCAAACCTCTGTATCGAGAAGCAGAAACAGTTGTAGATTTATCCATCAATTTGCATGCATGACTTACTTTACGTGTTACAGAATAATGTCATGCGGAAATGAGTTTTCTTTATTTTCAACGCCAGTTATTTCTTGGTATTGTTACTACATACATTGTCTAAGTTCAATATTAACATAAGATAATAGCTTTAGTATAGATTACTTGGAGAATTTTCTCATCTTGTTGCATTTAATATTTTTTAAATAAAATGCTTGACAATTAAAATTAAGCATTTTATTTTAGTAAAAGAAACAATAATTGTTAAAATTTAATTTCAATGTAGTTGAAACCTTTTATTATGGTAAGATAAGTGAAGTTTTAGTAATAAACTGGAAAGAGTAAGAGAGAGTTACTTCGTTACTTAATACACTGTCCCAGATAGCTAAATCTGTAGAGAACAGATTTTGAACGTCTACTGCAAATTTTGTCGATAGAATGTCAGTAGAAATATAACAGACTTTGCTAACAGAATATAATAGCAAATTGATTGCATAAATTGAGAGCAAGATTTGCCATTTAAATAATATATTCCATTTAAATGTTCACGAAATGACAGATTCTGTTCGATTTCTGCTGGCAATTTGCTGTCAGATTATATCGGCAGGATTTTCCGGCAAAACACGAGTTTAATGCGAATACAGATGATACCAGATCTGTTGCAATATCTGTTTATGAGCAAATCTACTGCCAATCTATTATCATACTACGAGCAGATTGTTTACTGGGGCGATGCTTTTGACCTAAAAAAAATATACATTTTATTAAAATATTGATGCATGATAAAGAAGAAAACATACATAAAGCATACATCAGGCATACATCAAACAAGTACACTGATTTCATTGTTAAATGATTATTGAGGCTCGAAATTATCAAATGTAAGGCTTATATAAGCAAAACAATATACTATGACTAATGAACATATCAAGAAACTCATTAATGTAGCATTTGATATACTTTTAATCCAGTACAGTTTACGATCCGTAACGAGCTACATTTGAAAAACAACTTGAAACTTGAAACAATTACAGTAATAGACTTGATTAACACTGTCCATTCAGTGTATTCAATTCTCGCAGTTCTTTCTTTCAAATGTAGGCTATTTGTCATCATACTAGCCAAGTTCCGCATCATCTCAAAAATTCCAATCAAATCAACATCGATTGTTATACGAGGCCAAGTATTCATTATCCACTTCACTCATTGTCACTTTAATGATATAGTACAAATAATTATTATCAAGAAGAAAGCGTATATACAAACGTAAAGTTTTGTCACGGTCTCATTACCAAATGGTACTGTCTCAACGATAATATTGTCATTTCTCGCAAAATAATACTTCCGTAAATGCCACTTTTCCCTATCTGTCAGAAATTCGCAAACCTGAACGAGCTCTCTTAATAAAAAGCTATCTGATCGATATTGCTTATTCTTAAAATGTTTAAATAATAATTCCATCGTACAATTAATTGGAAATCTTAATCTATTCTTAACATAGTGTGTATGTATATATATATCTTAATACTATTATACGTAGACATAAACTGATTAGTAACGTACAAGAAGCTACATGTGTAAAACAAAGAATAGTTAAACGATGATGGACATAGACGATAAACTTGTTTAAAAGCTTTTTTTCACCGAACGTACAACGTGCGATGCGCTTCCACCTTGATTGTTATACTTGACAGAGGATGCTATGAGCACGTGGTCGTATGTGTAGTTGCATGACCGTAAAGATACCGTGGTATTTTCCTTTACAAGCAAATGTGCGTTTCCCGGATGTAATCATCGCTGTTTTTGCGGACGGTAGTAACATAAGAGTGACGAAGAAAGAGAGACCTGGTACAGTTAGGCGACCGAAAGAAAGGACGACGCAATAATGGACTGAGACTAATGGGATCGCTAAGTGAAAACATCAGAATCTCAGTGACAATTCTTTATACTAATGGACAGATACTTGAAACTGAACTTGAAAGTAAACTCATAAATAAAAACATTATTACACAATCCAGACGAAGAAATGATAGTCGTTCTATCGGCATAAAATATCTCTTCTCTTTCGATCTATTAGGCTCGTTTCAACATTACGAATTGTACTGATAAAGATTGTGTATGATATAATAATGTAACGAAATAGAAAAAAAATTAATGTCAAAGATAAATAAAATTAAATAGGTACTATATTCTAATATTCTAATATTCTAATAAATTCTAATAAAAAAACTATACATTTCTTACTATGTTTATTTGCGACAGATTACTTAATATTGTTTAATAATATAGATTATGATAAATCAATATTAATAAGAAAATATTATCTAAGAAATTATTTACTGTAAATATTTAAGGATAAATATATATAGAAAAAATAAAACGCATCTTACTTAATTAAACTTTCATATCAAACTATCCATTTAATTATATGTATAATCAATTGATGCATATAACGAATATAAAAATTGTATAATTGTAATATTTGTACACGATACTGTAAAGAACTGTTGTTTTAAAAAATAACTCGTATTATTAAGATTTCTGAATTCTTAAGAATCTTGTCCCTAAATAACAAAAGTTGATAAAATATTTCTTATATTTTAGAATAATTAAATAAATTGTTGGAAAGACAGTAAACTAAACTTAAATCCGGAAGAAGTAAACATTCTTTGGTCATGATTTTATACTAATGATTTATTTAAATCTTTTATCGATATATTTTAAGCTATACTATCAATTAATTATTATGAGTCAAAAACAATATTCTTTACATTTTGTCTACTCTGTCCCGAATCGCTATTTCCATCGTAAACATTGACGACTTCCCTAATAACATGCTGATCATAAGGACTATAGTCATGCAGCGGTCTGTAAGGTCGCTGCGGAAAATGATGATCGTGATGGGTGTATACACCAGCAGGTGTCTCGTGTCCGTAAGCATGGAAGCCATTGAACGCGTTCGCCGAATAAGGAGGTGCTGCAGGTGCTCCGGAAAAGAACGTATTCCATCCTAAAAGACTGATCAGAAACAATGCCATCTTCGTCAATAAAAGAGCCTTCTTGGTCACGATTAACAGGAAACCGAACATAAGCGGGATCAGGGATGCCATATTGAATTTGAAACCCAATAGAAATGGCAGTAATATGTGTCTGGTCAACTGCCTTCCTGAAATGATAGAATTTGACCTTGAATTTACAACCGGTTCCGTTGCTTTGACCGTGCTGCCTACTGGAGGACGTTCTTGAAACCGGTTGGAACATCTTAGCCAGTACAAGAACCAGCATGAGGTTTGATTCCTCGCTAAGACAACGCGGGTAATTCTGCGTGTAACAAGCAACAATCTTTTGAAGTAAGCACTTTGTAATTTTATTCGTTTATGTAATCATTCTTTCATAATCAATTTGTAACAATCGCATGTAATACTTATATTACATTATTTGCACAATTTATTAATAAAGAACACATATGTGTACATATAAGAAATACTTGTAAAATTTACGATATTGAAAAAATGTTCTATCATAGGTTTTACAGTAGAGCAACAGTTGTATATGTATTTAAAACAAACTCTTTTTTATATTGTCCATAAATTGAAAGATGATCAAGCTTATCAAAGATAACTAAAGTCAATATGCGCGATTAATTTTGCAGAATCAATATTATAGCTTACCTGTACCAGTCTGCCTATCGCCGTAAGAAGCAGCTCTTTCATTAAGAACAAATTCCAGTATCCCGTTTCCGTTCAGCATTGGTCCGATGCGCATCTGTAATCCCGGATATATATTATCCAGATTCCACTTAATATTACGACGTTCCATCAATCTGGTAGCTGCTTTCACGACATTTCCAAAATCTTTCGGATCGTAGTCCAGATCCAGAAGATCTCTGCCGTAGCCCTCCGATCTGTCCAGTCGCATCTTTCCAAACTCCAAGCTCTCCTTGTCGTTTAAAGATTGCAAGGCACTTAGAATACCACGATTTACGCATTCGAATGTACCGTGTTCTTTCTTCGCGAGACATACACCGAAAGCTTCATTGAAGCTATAAGAATGTCCATCATCCAGAGTGATATGCTCCTTAGATTCCATAATCACTGTAAAACTCGTAGACACGAGAACAAGCAGACATAAATAACGGAGTTCGCTTTTCATCTTTGGATCACTGACTTTAATCGATCCTTCACGTCATACAAACGTGTTTAGATAAAATTGAACATCGGATTGATAAGACTCAAAATAAATTGAACAAAATTACGAAAGGTTTATGAAAACTTTCACGCAGTCTGTTTATTTTAATTTATTCCAAGATGGCAAGCACAAGAAATAGTCCACACTAGAAGATAACGGGCGCTTAAAGAAATTTTGGCTTCTAGCACGCTTTTCACATCTACAAACTGTCATAATTTTGTTTAAAAATTTTTTTTCAAAATTGTAACAGAATCCTATCGCACAGAGGAGATGCAGAGTAATGAAGTTCTCGTAAAATACTGTTCACGCTGTTCCTACGATCACCCACCTATATAGGCGACAAGGGGGCATTCACACACGACAGAACAATTGGTTTCACTCGGAGGATTTTACAAGTAGCGAAAGTATACTTCGTTTGTATTTCGTGCGCACGGCGCTTGGTCGATACACCGGATGCACTGAGAAGGGTAATTTCCTTTGGTCGAAGAATGGAGTGTCGGAAAGATCGTTATATAGTCAAATTGATGAGACAGGCCTGACAGCTGAGCAAGAAAAATTGGGAACGCAAGTAGCGCGGATATAATTGCCGAATTTGCGCAAATCTGGAACAAACGAGATCTAAGGATATCATCCACTTAAGACGTTCAGGCAAAGATATTGGATTGAGTTTTTGAATAGCATTTTTAAAAATCTTTCTCTTGTTTTTGGCATGATATTGTCTCTGTTAATTTTAAACGTCCTATTTCAACATTGTTTTTGACTCTGATGTAAAGTTATGTATATAAATCGCATATATTATATTATAGTTTATCGCTATATTATTATTTCAGGCATTCTTATATCAAAACAGTCTTATATTAGACGTAATTCGTATTAGTCGTAGTAAAGGATAATGGAACAAATATTTGAGGAAAATTAAAGTAGTCAACTTTTAATATTATACAAAAATTACAATTTATTTATAAATAATATGATAAGTTACATGATCCCAAAACGGGGTGATCGATATATAAATAATCATTGGATTAAATCTGGTGGTCTCGTGCGAGTACTGACTACGAGTCGTTCCGCATACGATAGACACGGAGGATTCTGAAAGGATACCGCACGAGTATGATCGAGAGGGCGCGACTTCTACCATTCTGACAGGATTCCACTATTCTGAGAGTCTTTTTTGAGATTCTCATAATCTCTGAGTGTGTAGCCTTTCGTCATTGTCAGTGAAGTGATAAGTTTCGTCGTCGAGATTTGCCGGAATATACATCGAACCACGGCGATCGTAGCATCCCTATCGATCGTCGACTGCGGCATCGTCGTCGGAGTCGTCGAGTCATGTACCGTTAAATCCAGTCCACACAAAATCCAGTAACCGTCCGTGTCTAACAGTCGTTTGCCCGTCCATACAGAATTGCGTTCAATATAGTCGTTCGTATGTCGTAAGACAAACGTCTTCGTTGTCGAGTTGAGCTTGTCCGCGGATCCCTGAGAAGATAAGCCACGCCACTCTCAAGGTGATCGTCGGATTAGAGACGATCACTTTGGCGAATGAAGGTAGAAAATTAGAAGGAAGAGAAGTTGTGCATAATTTTTAACTATTCGGTAGGTTTATAAGCCTTGTACGCGAGATCAGAACCGGCCGATGATCTCGCCCAGCCGTGATGGTCGTGGTGCACATCGTGTCCATAATCATGAACGGGATGAGCGACAACTTCGTAGCTCTGATTCTTGTAAGCGAGCAGTTTTTGCAGGCCGAGGATCAAGCTGATGATGAGAGCAATCTTGCCGACGATAAGGGCTTTGAAAGCTATCAAAGCCAAACCACCAAGAGCAATAGGGATAAGGGCAGCAGCTTTCAGTTTCAGGAGAAGAAGGATGGGCAACAGAGATTTGACGATCTTCTTCTTCTTTCCACGAGCTGAAACATAATTCCGAAACGTAAATCCTCCAATTTTTCTTGAAAGGCTATAATTTGTGACATATCCAAATTTCTTTCATTTATATATATTATATTAAATTTCCAAATGTTATACAAGCGACATGTTATCGCTGTCTAGAAAATATACGGAAATAACTTTAAAACTTCAAAGATATTCTTCTCTTTTTTTTATTTATTAAAAATCAGTTAAAATTAAATTTTACCTTCATCAAAAGAACGGGAAACGTCTTCGGGGAGGCTCAACTCAACAGTATGCGTGGATAAGAATTTGGAGGCTCTATCGACAATGGCCTGATCAATTGCGGCTTCTTTGGCTTCGGTCTCAGCAGGTAAAGTACTTTCAATGTCATTAAGAGACCTTGCATTGTCAGCTCGGCTGAAAAGAAAGAAACATGCTCTTATCACGATCGTTATATCTGCATAAACGCTTCGAGCTATCTTAATGTCCGTTAACAACTTTCTATGCTAATTTTACGACAACCGGACGTTGTAGAGTCAAATAGAATCAAGTAGCATTCAAGAGTTCATTGATTACAGAGTAATTAAGTGAGAATAAAGAATTGATTCTCTCAAATAGTTTATTGGACAATCAATTTACGAATTTTTCTCTTTTCGTCTCTTTTTCTTTCTCTAATTCTGATTATATTCAAAGTGAATTTGAATCTCAAAATTATCAAATATTACAAGTAATGAAATAATTAATCAAGCTAAGTTCGGTAATGAAACAGTGATATATATTTTTTATCTTATACTATGTAAATAATTTTATACACTTTAACTTAATACGAAAATACAATAGACGATATTTAAGAAATACGATATATTTTGGATATGACTTTACGCGTTCACTACACGAATCACCTGCTGCATTCTCACGTCCCAATTGCACTCAATGTCGACGACTATCATCGTAGGACATACCGATCACTATCTCGAGTAAATCCTGTCTCTCTTACCTATTCTTGGCCTCCTCGGTCTGCACGATCTTGAATCCATCAATGACTTCGATGTCGGCCGAGCGAGCGGCACGGTCGACGTAGCGCAGGGCCTTCATCTTGAGACACACCGCGATACTCGATTCCTCGGAACAGGAAGCGTACACGTCGAGGGCTTCCTCGAGGATCGAGGGTGGCGGTGCCGCCGCCGCCGGCGCGTCCTGTGACGCCGGTGCAGCGAGAGCGGATACCACGAAAAGTGCGCCGACTACCGCGAATTTGAACATTTTGACGGATTCTTCCGAACAGCGAGGGAAACACCAAATCTCGAGTTAATTACTCCAACTTCTCAAAACTTCTCTTCACTTCTTCTCCTTCTCTTCCTCGCGCTTCCTCGACGTTGCGACTTCGACTCCCTTTTTTTCTCGCACGTGAACGCTCGAACGAGTACGGCGATCGTATCGACACTGCCCGAAAGAATCACGATTGCTGCCTTTTATCCTCGTCGCGAAAGGGGCCCGCGTACGTTTTTGAAATTTTGATGGCCCCCACCGGATGGCCCCCGCCTGCCGCCGGGTTACAACCCATACGAGCTATTGGTTCTCCTCCAGGCGGTCGTTCCGTTTGTGTCGTATGCGTCTCTCGTTGACGCGCCTCCACACTGCTGGTCCTTCTCCACCGGCTCTCCTCTCCGTGTGCCTGTGTGCCTACTTAAGTCGTTTGTGTACACAACGGGTGTGTTGGTTGTCGACAAACCCGCCCCATACGTGTGCGTAATGCGCATACAGGCGCACATTCGCAAGAACGCGAGGGGAAGAGGACGAGGAAAAAAGGAGAGAGAGAGAGAGAGAGAGAGAGAGAGAGAGAGAGAGAAAACGAGAAAACGAGAGAAAGATGATGTGTACCTACGCACTGGCCTCTTCCTCCGAACCACCAAGATCGGACCACGATCGAATCGAGGGAGACATTTCGGCACGAGTCAAAGACACTGAACATACCGATACCAATGGTAGAAGGAATGCGGGTATCCTTTGGGAATTTAGATTAAAAACGAAGATAAGAAAGCGGACTTGTTCGACGTCGTCGCGCGTTATCATTCACCGGTGTGCCACTGATTGCGATTCTTATTGATTTAGCGATTTCGCGCTAGCCGCTATGCAAATAACTATGGAAATTTACGCGAGGCTACTCGCGAAGGAAAGATTTAGGTGTTACGTCCTGTTTTTTACCTGCTAAATGCAATGGTGAAGATACAGCAGCTGCGACAGGAATTGCCTACTTGTCAGAACTTTCAAAGAGACACATGTGCAATGTGCTATGCATTAAAGATGAATTATCTGCGGTAGCATAAGTTATTTGGCGTAGTCTTCTCTCCGGATGACTCTCGAGATGACTTGCCGAATTGAGTCACTTGTCATAATTAGTTTCTAGGACAGAATAAGGAGACTGTCCATATTCAATTTATTATCAAATTGTGTCTCTTTTGTGATCGTGCACTTCCACTTGCGTTTAAATAAAAAAAAGCGATTTGTTTTAGAATCTGCAATTAACCATATTTTTATTTCGAGAAATTTCGTGACACCATTTGCAAAAGATCTCATATTATGCTAATAGAGAAGTAGCAGTTATATTTGACCAAGCACTCGCGATAAGTTAGCTTATGATTTCGCTTTCGTCAAAGTATATTACACCGGATACTTCTATACTATCAAGTAGATGATACTTCGCTCGCGTACACCTCCACAACTTTCCAACGTGCTTATAACTTTATACGAGCCGATGATGGTCTTGCAATCGACAGTACAGACGTCGCGTCGCGCGATTCATTATTATTTGGAATTGTGATATCCCTAACGTTCCTCGATTGCCGAAGCTCCCTCGCGCTTCCCTGGAGTCACATTTTTTAGTATAATTTTATTTATATTTCCTAATAACATGTTTTGATTTTTACTGATAACAGTTACTTTTGGATTTTGTGTCTTGTGATCCTGCATTTCTCTCGATTCTCCACTGCACTCCGCTTATCCGCCTCCCCATTTGTCTTCTTTTCTTTGTCTTCTGTCCTATTCGTCGTATTAATCCTACGACTTAAACACATGATTTAAGGTCATCTTTTGGATGGTACCAATAAGATAACTAGTTAATGATCTTTGAAATTAATGTATTCCAGTGACTCTGTCGCACGGAACATTTAACGGTTTTTCAAATGGAATGTACGTGCACGCATCACTGTGGTTCGATCATGTGTGTGAGTTGGGCTCAAGCCAGAGGTTTCCTCCAGGAGGACAAGCCGCGCCTCGCCGCGTCTCGCCTCGCCTCGCCCCGCCTCGTCTCGCCTCGTCTCGCGTCACCGTGACCCGAAGGCTTCTTGTCTAGAAAAAAAAGATGGAAAAAGGGAGGAGACATACCCAAAAGTATTTCATCGCTGCCGGTATATCCGTGCACGAAGAATTCGGATGTACGGCTAACTTTCTCCGCGCTTCAAGTGTTCAAGTTCGAAGATGGTCAAGCGAATCTCTGCGATCGGTCGGTCCAGCTCACGTTCTCACGAAGTCATGAAATTCGTCTTATCGAAGAATTTGCCTACACGAAACGGTATTTTAACACACGACGAGCTATTTAAATGAATGATGTTAAATCTTCGTCTAAAAATCAAGTTTCCAATCATCACATTAGAATCTAAAAAATATCTAAAAGATATATAAAATCAAAACGTTTTTTAGAGCAACTTTTAAAGCATTCTTCAGATATTTTCTCTCCATATCATCTGTATTTAAAATATTTTACATTTTTTGGATGTCATATTTTAAATTTTAATTAGCATAAGTTTTTTAATGGATTGGATGGATTTACATGGAATTTGGACATAGATACATATATTATTTCAAGAATATATAAATATAAAAATCGAAAGAAATTTTAAATATCTAGTTTATAAAGATATATACAATTTAGGATAAATAATGTTGTAATGTAAAAACAATGTAAATATTAATTATTTCTATATATTTTATTGCTCTAAAATATTAATGCTCTTTTTCTTTCTCTCAGTTAACATTATTCGCGACCTCCTCGCGACGAAGCAGGATACATAATAATATACAATGGATCTCATGGAACTTTCACTTTGTTCTCGCAACTTTTTTTTCCCGCGTCTCGCACGAGAAACGTTTATTCTCCTTGCGCATTGGAGATTCCGTTGCTCTATCACAGTCAAATGTTCCCCGATTACGATCAGCAGACAAATCTGAAAGTTCCGCCGTTCATTGCGTTACACATCTGTATTATGTACAGCAAATTAACTTGTACATAGCATCGCGAGCTAAAACGCTAATCTGGATGGTACATCGAGCCGGGTGGCAGTCATGCGCACTCTTGGTGGTGGAACACTTTCCTCTCGACGCCGGCGAGAGTGAACTCGTCCGAAGATCGAGGTCAGGTCAAGGCCCCCACGAAGTGAAGCCTTCGTACCTGAGAGTTCTCGCTCTCCTGTTTGTCCTGCTTCTTCCCATGCCTCGTCCTATACCACCTATGCCTGTTCCGTCTGTTCGTTCGTGAGCTGATTACGAAACGTTCAAAACCATCGAAACGATAAAAGAACAATAAAATAGAATGATACCGCAATAAAAGAACGAAGAAAACGTTTTTTACTACATATGATGAAACTCGTTTCTTCGTTTATATCCATCGATTCTCGGAATCATTAGAGCGTATATCTTTTTTTTTTAGATATGATGATGCGAAAGATAAGTGAAACGTGTATAAAAGTACGTAATTTTGTGCAGTTATTATATGCGTTATATGTCGCTATGCGGGTTAGTAAAACCGTAGTATTGATCCGTCTTGCTTTCCTCCGTAGATACCGTTGGGAGCGCGAAGTGGGATATGGAAGAAAAAGAAAAAAAAAAAGATTCGCACCTTACACGCTGGAAGCACGCGTGAATGAACGAAACGAAAGTTGTCACCTTTCTTTCTCGCCTCTTTTCTTTCTCATTTGCACTTGCATGCGATTCTATAGTTTTTTGCCTAGCAATTAGCTCCTCTCTCTCTATGATTCATTTAGAGCAAACACGGTGGACTACTAAAAAAGGAATGAAGCCGCAGAGATGAATGAACGGGAGTTAGTCATTGGAATGATACACCCGCCGAGATGCTAACAGTAGGTAAGCAGATGAATGGTTAATAGCCACTTTGTAATAACAGCGCGCGCGATACCGCAAATACGGGTATTCTCCGCGCAGAGTTCTAATTTGTTTACTCGTCGCCGAAGAAAGTAGCGATATTAGTACTTTCACGAGAATAAATTTGTGCTTAATGTAAACTCAGTTAGTGCTAATTCCCGCGTATGACCTACATAGGGCACTCTTCTAGTCCGCTCTTCAACCTATTTTATATCGCTGTTCGGTACTAATGTTTGCAATTTCTAGGAACACCACGACGAGTACTGACAATGAGACGAATTGACAGTGACATTCTTACTTCAAATGCATAAACGCAGTATTAAAATAGCGACGTGTGTCGTATCCAGGAAAATAAGGAAAAAGAAATGAAGGATTCTGAATCCCGATTCATCGAGAAGACTTTCGGAACTCGAATATGGAAGAGCCCTGCCGACACGCGTATCAGAAACGGGACCACCTGGCCAGAGATGCGTTCTTGAAAATCGACGAAACTTCGAGTTTGGGCGAGAGACAGAGAAGTCGATTGACAAGAACGAATATATATAGAGAGAGAAAGAAAGAGAGAGAGAGAGAGAGAGAGAGAGAGAGAGAGAGAGAGAGAGAGAGAGAGAGAGAGAGAGAGAGAGAGAGAGAGAGAGAGAGAGAGAGAGAGAGAGAGAGAGAGAAAATGAGAGACATGGACTCGCGGAGTACCGGGGAGAATCGGGGGACCAGGTCTCGACTTTTTCTCCGGTATGGTAGAGAGTGTTAGGCGCACCTTGAAAAGACTCAGCGCGGATGCTGACTGGCCCGATCAGTCTGCTCGGCCTGGTTTACTTCCCAAGTGTGTGTCCACCGACTGGTCCTCGCGTGTACATCTTACGTACCCGCAGGACTCTCTCGTGAGCGTGCACGCATACATTCACACGCTCGAATACGTGTACGATGACCGCCGCGGACAAAACGCGAGTCGAACAAGTGCGTAAGGATAGATACGCGTTTGTGTGGATACGTCAGGTTTTATTCGTGCGTTTCTCGTATGTAGGTAAAGCCGTTCCTCTTCTCTCGGTCCCCCTACGTACCTACGTCCTATTCTACTGCTCGCTATCCCGACGATCTTTCTCTATTCTTCTCGGAGAAACAACCGGAGACTCGGAGACGTCAGTTGCTCGCATCAAGATACTAAACCGTCATTCAGATAGACAACTCATCGCGTACTCGGCCTATACCTTATGCTATAAAAGCCTTTCTCTAATCTCACGTATTTGTCTCGGCGCTTTCCACCTCCGATATTCCCTCGCCCACTCCTTCATCTTCCATCGCGTCTGGCGCATTGAGTTCTCTTACTTTCGATCGAGTCACGAATCGATGAGCCATCAGTCGGTCAGGCTCCAGTTCTTTTACACGCCTCATCCCCATCGTTTCCTCGCATCCATCTCACTCGTGTTCTTTTTAACGTATTTCGCTCTCTCTCGCTCGTTGCTCTTTCTCCTCGCTATTCTACGATTTTGGCGTATCGTCGACATCCGTTAGTTTCACCTGAATTTTAAACATCTCGCAATCGGCGAAAAGACGATACCGGAATTCCAACGAGCAGCGCAAAAATATAAGATTACGATCGAACTAACACAGTAAGATAATTTCGGAATAATCGGTCACGCATATGTAGATTTCATTCAAGGAATGCAAGAATTTATCGATAGGAAGTGAAATGAGAAAATAAAACGGGTACACGGTTGTGTTCGATAATTATAGTCTTAATTTATTTGCGCATTAATAAATGTACATGTTATATGACAGCGAGCGTATTGCAGCTACGCGTGAAACAATAAATACCGAAGATGATCCGTGCATGAGTGGCCTCGTACGTGCGACGACCTAGAGTGAACACAATTGGATAGGAGACAGTGAAAAGAGAGATCAGACAGATATGAGAGTTTCGCGAACAGTTTGGAGAGAATTATTCGCAAAATGGAAATAAATAAAAGTTATGCGAAGAGAAAAAAGGAAATTTCGCGAGAGGAAATAGCGACGTGATTAAAGAGATGCTATGATAACGTTTATAAATTTTTTTCCTATGCTGACAATGGTTTGTATGCGGAGTAGGCGATATCATGTCCCGATCTCGCCCATCCGCCCGATCCATGTCCTCCCCCGACTTGAACAACTTCGTGTCCGTGATCGTGGCCGCCAGACACAAGTTTCTTTAATCCAATGATAGAAGCGAGTACGAGCGCAAGTTTGCTCACTATCAGCGCTTTGCCAGCCAACAGCGCGAGAGCACCGAGCGCCAGGGGTACTAACGTACCACCAATTAACAGAGGAATAGCGAGAAGACCACCCATTTTATTTTTCTTCTTACGACCTAGACATAGAGAAGACAATGTAATTACAATCTGACGGAAGAAATCTATATGTGTTTAACGAACAATAAAATAATGGAATTATAACAAACAATTAAATTTAGATTTAAATTAATTTCTTCGTAATAAAGGTTTAAATTGCAATTATATTCAACATACATTTATCGAAAATAGTGCAAGGATATCTAATTAATCAAGTAATTAAACTTTTCATATTTTATTATTAATAAATCATTTTCGTTGAATAACTTTATTAACGGTGTCTTCCTACCTTCTTCCGTGAAACTACGTTGAAGTTCCTCTACGTTTGGTAATTTCAGCTTCAGAGTGTGACTCTGAAAAAATTTGGCGACTTTATCGAAAATCATGCCATTGAGAGCATCCTCTTTATCTTCCAATGCTCGGGGTAAACTGGCTTCGATTTCCTGCAGAGATTTTTCTGGTTCGGATTCGTTAGTAGCCGATTCATCTTGAATCAGAGTGACGCCATCAGCCACATTCAATTGAGCGCTCCGAGAAACCCTATCTATAGCCGATAAGAGCTTCAGCTTCAGGCAAGGACTCAGTTCCGTGCCGGTACATTCCTTGTATACTTGATAGACGTAACGTAAGTCGCCAAATATGCCATTGCTATTCGATCTTGCGGTTTGTTGCTCGTTGATTGAGTTAGACGTGGGATTAGTTTCGGCCGATCTCGCTGAGACCGCTGTCAATAATACAGCCAGGCATACGTAATAGCGCGCGAACCGTTTCATTTTTCAAAGTGAAGAAAAATCTATAAAAGAAATCAATTCAACATTTGCTTTTATAATAATAAATTAACACACCAATAATATGATTCATAATTAAATAATATGGAATCAAGACAACTCTAACATGTTAGGCAATTAATAAATAAATCAATTAATAAAAAATAAAGCAATTACTTAATTTTGTGTGTGCGTGTGTGTATGTGTGTAAGCACAAATAATTTTTTAATAGTTTTAAATTCTAGATTATAAAAATGATTATTTATATTACAATTAATTATATTGTTAAATTAAAATTAATTAAAGTTTATGAAATTTGGTAAACGTAGAAAAATGTTAATTTCCTTAAAATTAAAAGCACTTATGCCGCATAATATATCTCAAAACATAATTTCTATCCAGAATCATGATATTCTTCGAATAATCCAATCACTTTTGTGTTATCTATCTGAATCAATTAGGATACATTTTTGAAATTTCATATATGCTTCCCGTATATATCACAAGTCTATAAGACTCTTATAGACAACACTTAATGCGATCGCCGAAGGTTCGAATTAAGCCGCGCAAGTCCCAATCAAGCACTGTACCTTCCACGCGGCTCGATACAAAAATCAAACGCCTTGTCCTTCGCTTCTCCCTCGGCTATCCGGCTGCGTCCACAGGGCTACCGACTTCTATTTAATTTAACACGATGCGTGCCACCACGAGATGCGTGTATAGCTGAGAGCACTCTAAGTAGACTGTACGTAACGGAAGCCCTGCCCTAGCTCTATATATCTAGTCAGGTATACCTCCGTACCGAGCGATATTCTCCCCACCCGGTTGGCATCGGTGTACACCACCATGGCGCGACTATTTTCATGCTCGCGGACATTGATTTGAGAGCGGTTGCTTTTGCGTTTAAACCAACCACCCGGGAGACGAGAGTAGAGAGCAGAATTCCACCGGTACGCGCGTCATGATCTCTCAAGCTCTCCCTCCGGATTTGCCTCCCACCAACGACACGTTGGACGCATCCGAGTGGTTCCACCACAGTTTTGCCGCCATGCTTCCTCTCCGCGGGCTTCTTCTTCTTTTTCTTCTGCATTGTCCTCCGCCCCGCTCGCATCTCACGTTGGTATCTCGCCGATTTAATTCGACCGGTTTAACCGCATTTCGTCCGTATCGTTATTCCGTATCGTTGTCCCTCTTGTGCGTGGGCGGCGCCGCTACCTACGCATCGGCTGCCAGTCGATTCGGTTCGATGCTCCCGCTGTTGTTCCTCGGCTCTAATTTCTCGTCGCCGCTCGAGTTCGTGGAGGCATAAGAACAAGATTGAAAATGAAAGGCGCACCTCGGAATGATCCGCCGTCGAAAACACGAGATACGCGCACCAGCTGCTGAAGACGAAATAATATTGTACATCGCGGATGTACAATAGAAAGCACTTTGACGTTCACGGTCATTGATATATTTGATAAGCAGGAAGCGCAATAAAATATAAAGTGTGTTATTGGCACGGGGCTACATGCCCATAGATTATTCTCTCCCGTTTATGATACTATAAAATCGTTCGTTAAACTGAGACGGCAAGATAATTTTTAGGAATCCGTTGCTCCAACTGTTTCTTTCTAGGCTATCTTAATTTATTTACGGTGGAATTTAGCGGCAATACTTATCAGATTACGAATAAGCTTCAGACAGAAAAGACACGCTTCCAAAATACTTGAAAATGTACGTCTGAAAGGTCGTGAAAAACTTTTCTAAATATCGATCGAGACAGTTTAAAGTTACTATCGATACTATACAAAAAATTACTACACAAAATTATCATCATCACATGTGTGCGATTGGATATAACTGCATTTCTCATTACTTCTCAAGTATTGGGCGCACAGTTATACTGGCAGCATTGTGGTTCTCTGGTTCAGCTATTAAATCAAGGTGACAATACGTTCCACTTTTCAATGGAAGATCCAACAAACATTTCCCTTTACGGATCAACATAATCATGTCATCGAAAAAGAGAAACGATGAATCGGCAAATTAACGTATACCGTTATGCGTGTTAGGCACAATTTCTTCATCCGATTAATCATCTAATTTGCACGATGCTTCATTCTCTTCCACTTGGTCCCTCGTATCCTTGACTTTTCATCCTGTACAATTCGATATACGCCAATAGACACGGCTTTAACTGGGTCATACCAAGTGAAAACGCGTTGCATGTAGATACGCTTAGACCATCGGCGTTTCAGCGAGGAAAAAAAACGAAACAGAGACCATCATCGCGTGAGGAAAAAAAGCGAAATAACTTGTATCGTCTATCGTAGAATTATTATTAAAATATGTACAGTATGCTTAGCGTATCACCCTCTTCGCCTTCGTTAAAATAGCGTTAAAACTGCCAGTGCATGACGTTTTCATTGAAGCGCACGTGCTATTAAGAAAGCATCGCGACCAGGTAACGGATGCAAAGGAGACGTTTCTTCTCCTCTCGCGGCTTGCTCCCCGCCGCGTCGCGTCGCGTCGTCGTCCACAAGTCCACGCGACTACGATGCTGCCGGAACTTACCTGCATAATGTCGCGTTACCGATTTCTCATACGCGTACGTGCCGTGGAAATGATCTCCCGACGGCGCGGCGCGGTATGGCGAAAGCGACGGATCTTGTAGGACGCCACGATGAGACGCGAAATAATAATCGTGCCTCCGCCGCGCCGCGCCGCCGTGCCGTTTCCGGTTCGCGGAACGAACCCCATCGAGCCGCGGCTCTGAATTCCATTTTGTACAACCGTTTCGTCGTACGGTGATTTTCTCGACCGGCCCGATACGCGTGGCTGCTCGGCCGATGAAACTGTCGTTATTGTACATCCTTTTTCTTCCTTAAGGCCACTCCGGTAGCAACGGAAAGAGCAACAGAGCAACATTATTCGCGGTATGCAGGTTACTAGTTGTACCTGGCGGCGCGTGCGTCCGGTTTTGGAGGGCAATTACTGGGTTGAGTTAAATATCGTGGATATTTATTGTGATTATGACACATTGTCTCGCTGTAGCTATGAATCGGTGGAAAGTCCAGAAAAATCTTACCTAAGATATTTGCAGACGTTTTTTTTTAATTATCGTAGAACTAATCCTCGTAAAACTAATAATAAATCAAATTAGTGGCATTTACATCACATGGAAACGAATATCTCTGACATTGATGCAGCTCACGATGCTCTATATTTTATTCCTGTGTATATTAATTTATTAATATATAATATTTATTAATTTACTAATATATTATATATTAATTTATTTTTCTTGCAGTAAAATAAGTTACATCTTAAGAGAAAAGAGAGAAGAGAGAAGAAAGAAGAAAGAAGAGAGAAGAGAAAAGAGAGAACAGAGAACAGAGGACAGAGAACAGAGAAGAGAGAAAGCGGCAAAGAAATATATATAAATATATATTTCTGCATATACCGTAAATCTACGATTAAATAAATCGCTCATGATCCTGAAAAGGAATTATACGATTTGTATTCCGGTGCAATAGAGTGTCTGTGCCGCGCATTCTTCGACTACTTTCGCCCGTGCTCGTGAACTTTATCCTATTTTTATTGTATATCTATTTATGTATGGAAAATGTGGTTCAGCGGTGCATCCGGTACATGGTTGTGCTATGAGTTCAATAGACCGTATTTCACGGCCTTACGTTACGCTTTACGGCTACGAGTGCAAGTGCAGTGTTATGTATAAATAGAAGCACTCGGTCATGAACCACGGTCACTCTTACGAGAGCCACAGGACGTGCCGGTTTCTTCGGCCGGTGAACGCTGCAGGTGAACTTAACAATGAAGCTCTTTTTCTTTGGGACAAGATGGAGTCATCTCATTTGTCGGTTTTTTTTATTACAAAAAACAGGAGGTGTCATAATGGAAAAGCACGCAGTCAAACATCAAATAAATATTAATAATATAAGATACAACGAATAAATATAACGAACTCACATATAAATCTAGATAATATAAAACAATGAGCATCTCCCAGAGGTACTGGTGACTGGCCGTGGGATAAATCGACCATTATTTAGGATAAATTAGAAAAAAAGTAGAAAAATAAGAAAGAAAAGAATCGGAATATAAGAGAGATCATGTAAGCATTAAAAAAAGGATAGGCAAATTTGAAGAGATTTTAAACTGAAAATAGCTATAAATAGGCATATTTTCCTGGAGTAGGAGATAGACTAGGTATTATACATAGCAACGGCAACAGCTTAGGTAAGAAAGGAAAAAGGAAAGAAACAACGAGAAACGCGGCGAGTGAAGTAGGCGTGAGTGTAATGAAAGGGAAGAGAATTGTCAGATTCTCCGTCAGAAAACGGAAAAGAAGCGAGAGGCGGGAAGAAAACTTTCTATGGTACGATTAAGCTTGTGGTTGGGGTTGGTGAGCGCGATAGGCAATCTCATGAGCATCTTGCGGTAGACTTCTGGCCCATCCGTGTCCACTGCTACCGTAACCACCACCGAAGTCACCACCGCCGCCGCCGCCGCCACCGCCGCCGTAACCGCTATGGTCGTCATGGCTAACATGGCTGCTGCTGTGATGCGGATGCGAAACTACCTCGTAGGTCACGTGTTTTTGGTGAGAGAGAAGTTTCTTCAGTCCAATGATAGCCGAAATCACGAGAGCGATCTTGCCCACGAGCAGAGCCTTGCCGGCAATCAAGGCAATCGCGCCGAGCGCCAGCGGCAATAAAGCGGCCGCTTTCAGGGCCATTGCCATCATCAAGGGTCCTAAGATTTTCTGCGCTTTCTCTGTAATGTTCCAAATGTTTGCATTTTAATTTTATATCAAAATAAGCGATATATATTCATTTCGATGCTTTTATCAATATAATTTTCAAGTAGCTTCTTAACCTGGTTTTATTGTGCGTACAAATATGATTCGAAACCTCATATTTGTCTTGATTATTTCTCTTGTACCTTGCTTTAATGAATAATAAGCACTTAAAAATATGTCACTGATTTTTAAAAAATTATACTTTTTATATGTCTATAAACATATAAGAAGTTAATAATTATAATATTATAATCTCAACGTAAATTAACCTGCTGAGACACTTGATTTGTGTAAAAAGATTGGTATATACAGTCATATATACAGCATCTATTTATCTCTAACGTGGATTGTAAGTATACGAACTGCGAAGTTTAATACTATCATTACTCTCTTTTCACACTTCTGTGGAGAACGGGAATTTGAGTACATCGTCAGATGTAATAACAGATATATTTGAGAGTTTACGTTTTTCGTTTTATGATGCCAATTATCCTATTATGAGATGTACTATCACGGTATCTACTTATATTTGTTTTCGGAACGAATGGAAAATAACAAATAATATAACAAGTAAGATATTTATGTAAAAATCCACATTCTCTTTGTGTGCTTATTTATAATTGATCTTGCATTTAGACTCAACTGAATAAAGATATAAAAATTCTCAGTTACAAGAAAACTTCATTAGAAGACAATAATATAATTTCTTAAATAGTATCAACTAGGGATTAAAAATCCGTAAGTCTAATAAAATATAAAATTAATGCGACAAAAAAATATATGTACAAACTTTGCAAAATGTTTTAATCAAAATGTATAACGATAATATAATGATTGCAAGATAATACATGTAAATTTGCAAATAATGTGGTATAATCCCGAATTAATTTGTAGAAAACTGATCGTTAATATTCACACGCTGGAATTAATCATTGTGTAACAGTAATAGCAATTCATAAATAGATAAACAAATGATCTAGCGCCGAGAGATACGAATGCGCACGCAAGTCAATTGTTCGCACATTATTTGTAGCTTTTGTAGGCCCGGTAATAATAGTCCTCTGTAAATCACGTCACGCCGGCCGATCACGGAGATCGATGTTAATGTTTTTTAAAGTGGAATAATAGTCGAAGGTCAAGGCGAAGTACCAGGATGGAAAGTATGTCAAAAATCTTGCGCGGCGGGATCTCTCCCGCTCTCTATCTATCTCTCTCCCAACCTTTCAATATCACCGGTGTTCTCCTCCTCCGTTGCGAGGTTCAAGGGGAAGCGGAACCAGTTCCTCAGTGGGTCAACGTCTGCGACCGGTATGGGGTTCCTCGTCGTCATCGTCGCTGTTCACACGGCGGCAATGAACGCAGAGAACTCCCATACTCCAGCTGACGTTGTCCCGATGAACCCTGATTACCTCTTCGATATGCGAAAATTTTATTTTATTTTTTTTCTATTGTATCTTTGTATAATTTTAAAAATTCTATTAAAATTTCTATTAAAAGCAGAAGAATATGCGAATCAATAACAAAAAATTAAAAATAAAAATATTATTTATATTATATATTAATAATAATATATATAAACCACATATCAATAAAAATCTTTAGTTGCATACAAAAGTATGATAGAACAAATTTGAAATTCTGGTATATCTGATTATCAGATATATATCCTAAATGATTGCATAAATAAGTTGGTGTAAAATAATTTATTTTTTCCCGTATTGTGTAGATTACTTAATAAAGACTGTAATAGTTAAAAATGTTGACATTTATAAATGCAAATGTATTGAGACTAATACTTCACATGTGTGTGTGTGTGTGTGGCTCACATATCGACTTGATTGCTACGCTAGTTTCGTTTTTAAAGCGATCTTTTATTTGGCAAATGTAAGTAATCACCGTAACAAAATTCCTCCGCGAATAACGAACTCAATAAAACATAATTAGGTGCTATCGTAACTGGTTCTGTATTAACCGGTTCGAGCGCATCTAAACCTAGGCTTTTACATAAGTATTAAGATATAAGTTTCATCACACGTGCTATACTCACTCTTTTTTCCACGGCTCTCGACAGCATTGTCGCTAAAGTCCTCGAAACTGCGTCCGGCAGACTCAATCGCTCCTAAAATATCGCTGCCCTTGAGATCAACTTTGACCGAATGCGTCCTCAGGAATCTTCCAAGACGATCAAACAATAACGTATCCAAATCGCTGGATTCGATAGATCTGCCAAAAATGCAAATATAAATGTAACAGTTCTCTCGAGTTAAACGTTCGACGTTTAAATTCGCATAAGCGCGATCTCGGGATCTCACAGAATGACAACCAACCTTGGCGCACCCTCGCCCTCGGCGTTGGACGTTTTTACGATGGTGATGCCCTCGGATAGAGTGATGTCTTCTTTGTCGGCCAGCATCTTGTCGACAAATGTGAATACTTTGTGCTTGATGCAGCTGATGGATTCCTTCTTCAGGCAATCGGTGCTCGCCACCATATCGTTCTCACTTCCGCTGGCCTTGTCGCTGGTCGGCAATGCCAGGGTCGCGGTCAACGCCGCTGACACCCACAATAACGTCACGAAATGTTTGGCCATTATCACCCAAGTGCGACTTCACCGCGTTTTACGCGTCTCGTACAAAAGACGCCGAAGATATCCTTAAGTCGCGTGCGTCACGTGCAATTTGTTTCTCGATTCTTCCGTGCCCCAACGTGCAGGCGCGTTGGTCGAATCAAGCACGCTAGGATGCGCCGATGCTGACTCGTGTGTTACATCTAAAAGAGGTTGCTTTGCTTTTATACCGAAGTATCGCACGAGGGGAGTCCTCATGGGTTCGTAGGCCATCGGGGGTCCGCATTCGCGTCGTACGCTCTCTCGTCTCCCTCCTTTCGCTGCTCCTCTCTCGTTACCCCCCCCACCCCTTTCTCTCTCTTACTCCGTCAAGTGTATCGGGTGCCACAGGATCTCCCCACACTGACTTCCTCCCTTTTCATTCATCTCCCTCTCGTCATCCCGCTTATTTTGGCAAGGTAAAAATCAGCGAAGCGCGAGAAAGAGGAAGAACGATAGAAATGCGACCCAAAAAAAAATTGGGGAAAAAAAAGAGTACCTATATAGTACAGAGAGATTCCTATATCGAGCATCTTGATAAATATATTCAGTATTCTTTAGCCAGGATTAACATGTATTCTCGAATTGCATTCTTCTGGCCAATCTTCTCTTCTTCTTCGTGTTTCTCAGCCTACTCTTTCTACTGACATATTCTCACGCTATGGACCTACTTTGAATTACATTAACAGCGGGGAGTCTCTCCGGTACCAATTGGAATCAAATACGATGAAGGAAAGCCGCGTGTACAACGCGACGGAAACCTGCAGGCATCCAAGACGACGGAAAAAAGTATATATGTAGATCCTATATAATTTGCCGCACCATTTCGCCCGACCACCCGCCTACTATTATTTTACGACGTTGAGTGTTGTGTGACTTAAATGACCACCATCGTGTACGCAGAAGTCCATATGTAACGTCGCAATGACGTTGATTTGAGATCGTTTAATCAACAAGTTCTGGTCAACTGTGAGATTCCTCAAAATGATTGTCCGTCGGTGTGCAATTCACGGAACAAAATTCTGAGGCTCTTCAAATAAATTACTCGATATTTCTCCTCGTTTATTGAAATAACCAGAAGCGCTTCGGTCGCTCCACATATTTCAACTCAAGGAGGCCATATAGTTTCGATAGACGATGCGCGCCGCATCTACCTCTCAAGGATGAAGACCTAGTGTCGGCGGATGCGATTACAAGGTCCATTAGCGACCACTGATGACTCATATCGTACAACTTTGGCTTGATTAATTCACACTACTAAGTACTAAGTAGCACAATGTAGAACACGAGGAATCTAGATACTAGTTGCTTACGGTAAACTGTAATTATTTTCCTTCCTTTACGCAGCCTTCCTAACTACAATGGTGAGTTAGTCATAGGAATTATCTCGCCATCTAATCGCTTAATTTTGGTCGGAAGTGGCGATTTATGGCGATCTCTTTAAGCATACAGATAGGGACAAAACTACACGAAGAACATCTCATACGAGAGTTCTTAACGTATCGAAGGCGTTTAATTGTTGCAGATGTGATGTTGCTCCACCTTCGAAAATTCATCGGCAGATGATGAACACGAGATATCATCCCTGAAACGAGGCCGCTCACCTATTTATAACTGGGTCGAGAGTTGGGCAATCGTTTTGGTATCTTTCTCTCTCTTGCTCTCTGTCTTTTGCCTCCCCTTCCTCTATCTCTGTCTCTCTTGCTCTTTCTCTTTTTCTTACTTTTTCTCACTGTAACGATGTTCTCGATCCCGACTTCTCTCGGGGATCAAGATCCCCCCGGTACGCGAGAGCGAATGTCGCCTTGAGCGAAATCACACACCTGACGCGGCCTGTAACCCGGCGAGTTCTTTAAAACATCAAGCTTCAAGCAAAATGAACAAAACGTCAAACAGAAAATCATCCATATATCCTTAGAAAAAAGCAAATGTCCCTCGTCCTCAATACTTAATTGGATGGAGAAATAACTACAAAGTCTCGTAATTTTTAATGATTCGTCTATCTAATAAATGAGTAAACAATGGGGTCCATACCCGTGTTTAGTATTATATTTAACGCTGTTTATAGTTATGTTAAAATAGCTACGTTAAATAATGCTAAGTTAAAATATCTATTATTGGCCCTTTTTTCATTTCTAGATTGCACTGAAACGTCAAGGAAATCGCTGAAAGCGGAGTGCTTCATTAAATGTTCCTCAGGACTCATGCATGCCGCAGGGCAGAGACAGAAAGAGAGATCCACGCTGCGCGAGCACGAATTAAAGAGAGCGTCGAGAACAAGTGATGAGAGAAACCGGGCTCGAATATCGCGACGCTTCTGCGATACTAATTAGTCAGACGCCGAAAGCAATTAAGCACAAGAGCAGCAATTAGATTTCGTTATAGCAGATACATCCATTCTGTACGACTACGTGACCCTGGCCGTAAGTTGTTGAAAGTCACGGGAAAGGTAACGGTCGCCCGGCGATTGTTTCGAAATCGCGACGCTCGACTCGGTTAAGTTCAAGGTGGTACCAGGTACATCTTAGCCAATGTATAAGCCAGTGAATGCATACGTAACACCATCTTATAATTGCATTGCCGGCATGTACCAAGATCGTAGACCGTCTGATCTGCCAAGTAAAAGTGCATTTTATGGATAAAATTTATCTCATGCGCGAGAATATTGTAATTAAGATTATCTAGATACGCAATGATAGAAGAAAGTAGATAAAGCGTAATAAATTTTGACTCGTAAATTTGGAAGATTGAACAATTTGACTTATAAATAAGTAGAATATGTAAATAATATATGAATATAAGCTTTTATTATATTTCTAACATTAAACAAGTAGAGTATAACCAATAACATAAATTATTCAAAATGTTTTAAATTGCTAAGTGTCTCGCCGACGTTGCTGAAGAGAAATGTTTGAATTGCTATGCAAAATGACAAGAAGATCGGTGTTCTATGCCAATTGACAGCGATATGCGAATCTAATAATGACCTAAGAAATCGACCTATCGCTAGGAAATCTAGTAACCCAGTGACGCATGAGAAACTCTCGAAACTAATCGTGACGTGAGAACCATACCTGGATTTAGATGCGAGTAAAAGACGCGATCGACACGGAACTTTACGACTCTCTAATAATGAGACGACCAACGCTTGGCGCTATCAACGCGGAGAAATTCCGCTTTTGTGAGCTCGAAGAACGATTCTATTCATCCGTTTGCATATCCGTAACATGGGCCGCAATTTTCAGGACTTTTTATTTATTCGCTCTGTGCACCGTGCATTTTACATCACATAATTGGAAGAAATACTATTTTTTACTTCCAAAATCTTTCATGTAGGTACTGCATCAGATATTTATAACTTCGTACAAAAAACTGAAGTAAAATTCTAATCAAATAACTGAAATAAGTTATCACGTGATAAAAATGACTAAAGATATAAAGACGTACAAATATATGGTAACATAGACTTCTGTTATTGTAATTAGGAAGAATCTATGAATCTAAATAATCTAAATCCAAAAAAGATATATCTCTTACATATAATGAAGAAGCTTAACTAATAATATAAATTTTTGTATTTTATTTTCACAACTGTGTATATTACTTTCTTAATTTAAAATTTGTTAGGAAAAAAGCATTTGTTCCAATCTTATATATATAATGGTATTAATATAGGATACCACGTTGCGCTCGGCTGTATTATGAATGAAAGTAACTCCTCTTCCTCTCGAAGCAATTTCGCGTCTTTTTCTCCGTTGTCCTTCCCGCAGCCATGTCGTGGTCGTTGTTATTACAGAGGAGCGTAACGAAGCATGACAATCGCCTTTTTGCAACAGCCAGTGCATCGCTTCTCTTTGCGCCGTTCTTATATGCTGCTCATACAAATAATTCGTATTTTATCCGCATGTAAATCTAATCGCGCTGCGCGTGTACTTGGCGCGAGACACTACCGTTGTCTCTTGAAATATTTTTATTTACTCATACACTTTCTGTCTAAAGCAAATTATCTATGAGTTATCGCGATGTCACACGATAGAATCACCTAATTAAAATTATCTTATTCTATATCCCAAATTTACTATTAATCTGTTACGTACTTTTTTTTCCTGTGACAATCGCACCTTTCCACATTATACTAATTATTGCTGCCCACACCGTCGTAGCGTGTCCTCATCGTATCGTTTTAGAAAAGATGATGTTATACCTGCACATACCTACCTATTGCCGAAGTAAAATTCTTTTTACTGCGTCCAGTGTGGTTTTAGCGCAGCGCGAGGAAGAAACGCGTCATTTTGTCTGACAACCTCCTTTCCAGCTATTTATTTTTCTTCTATGTGGGACTTAAGGACATCCGTCTCGAGAGATTTAGTGTTGTATGCCTATCCTCTCGACCCGATTAGGAGTGATGTACATGTGCCGCGACCTCTCCTCGACCTCCGGCTACCACGGATCGAGGAAACAATCGGCTCTGCCCGGATGCACCTGAGACATGCACTTTCCCCTGCAATCGTACGAGAATGCCGAGAGTCAGCCGGCATTTCCATCTCGTCGGCTCGGTTTCGAGCGGCCGCGGGCCGCCGACCGGATGACTCGTCAAAGAAACAGAACACTCGCGATGTATTAACGATTTCGAATGTGCTCTTTATGCAACGCGGCCGCCGCGAAGAGTTTCGCTCGTGAGAAAAAAAAGAATGTTTCGGACCTTCCTGGAAGACTGGAAAGTTGCTGCTGCCGCGGTCGCGGTGATTTCTCTTTTTTGAAGCTTCTCAGCTGGCTCATGAATTTGCCGGTGATTTCGGCATTAAAAATAAGAGCAATTATCAACAACAAAAAGAACTTCTTTAAATTAGTCGAGTTAATTAAATCAAAATTGATTATGATTTCAAAATTGAAACACTTTCACTGTTGTATTGCAGAAAAGAATATCTTGTAGAAAAGAAGAACGAGATAATTTGAAATATGGAAATATACAAATAAAGAAGGGATTTTAATAATTAACACATTCGAATTTTTAAAATACTATTAATGAATCACATATTACAAAGCGTACAAATTCGCATATAGCTTAATATGTTGCATATACATCATATTAGACTAGATGTAATTATGAATCAACTGTGATGAGTGAGTTCTATTACAGATTGTGATCGCGCTAAAACTCGCGCTAAAATCACGATGGCAAAGTCGTAATATATATATATATATATATATATATATATAATATTGCATTTTGTAATTGGCGAGAGTTACGTCATCACCAATCGTACATATTGTGACTAGTCTTTCAGTTTGATTATAGTTTATCGATCTATTTGCATACGCGTATGCGAGCGAATGTTATTAAATATTTAATGTACATCACGGAAGGGCCAAATACCCTATTCACTATTTAATAATAATAATAATAAATAAGAATAAATATTTCCATGATCGTGAACAATGGAGGATCAACGTGAGGCTTGAGTCATGTGACTTCCGCTGACATCCTGTTTTTCCCATCGCCCGTTGTTCAATGAAAAAAAGAAGAAAAAAAGAGACGAGAGAAAAAATTATCAACGATGGTCACTAGTGATGGTATCCAGAGTATGCCTGGCCGTGCGCGTAATGAGGATCTTCCCAACCGGAAGAACCACCGCTGGCCGGGCTGGCCCATCCACCGGATACGGGATTGGACCATCCACCACTGACAGGACCTGACCATCCACCGCCGACGGAACCTGACCAGCCATTATTATAAGCGGTGACGTCGTGATGGTAAGTTTTTCCTGACCAGAGTGTCTTCAAAGCGATGAAGGCAGAGATGAGGAGAGAAATGATGGACGCTTCGATCGCCTTCTTCGCTAAGAATCCGATCGTGAAGTACGCGAGAGCTCCTAAAAGACCAAGCTTCACTTTTGCGGCAATCAGGAGGGGCAGGATTGCTTTCAGACCTCCCTTCTTCTTGCCTCGAGCTAGAATGTTAAAAAAGATATATTAGATTAAGACCAATAAAATTAAGTTATTCGTTCAAATAATTGTAAGATGTAAATTGTCAATTTAATTTTGTCCTAGTATATATCGATATTATGAAGATGAGTATTATATCTATCAATCTTAATTTAGAGCTACCTTCAACAATCTCGTCGACAGCCTGACGAATTTCTGCTGGAGCAGATTCGCTGATGGTACGTGCTGACTCGTGGATTTTCTGGAAAGCAGATGCAAGATTGATCTGAAAAAAAAAATGATAGTTTAAATTTAATGCACACATGCCGTGCCTCTAAGTGTGAAAGAATGAAATGAAAAGCTTTATTAATCGTCAAAGCTATATTAATTGCCCACACCAGGCCCGGCCAACTTCAAACTGCGGACGACATTTCTCCCTTTTCCCCACTCTTCATGGATGGAAAGCTCGAAGTTGACTAGGCCTACACTCTATGTAATAGTTTCAAGTTTCAGTATTTTTTTTATGTACCCTAAGACTGCGACCGGTCAAAAACTGTCCAGCTTCATCACTAATGAAATTCTCAAGAGAGTTCTGTCTTTCCGCGATGTCATTAGCAGCTTCCATCTCTTGATCGTAACCAAGTTCCTTGCCAGATCTGGCATCGGCATTACTCTTCACGAGACTGACTCCGTTCACAAGCTCCAGTTTATCTTTAGCGAAGAATTCCTTAGCGGTCCTGTATAGGGTCTTCTGCACGCAGGATATGCTATCTTGCTTCAAGCATTCGTCAATGCTTTGTCCGGCGGTGAGAACGACCGCGGTTGTCAAGATCAAGAATTTCTGCAGTAGCTTCATGACCCCTTGCAGTTTCCACGAGACGTGTTACAAAATCTGATCGCGGCACGACGCGTCCGTAGGAGATACGAGAGATTCGTAGATACCGATGGATCTACGAACTTAGAATGAACGCCGTGTAAAGCCAAATTTCGTGTGGTCCATGGCACAATCCGTTTAGCTTATATTTGGCGGGCCCCTCCTTTACGGTCTACATCGGAGACTGCCCCACCGGCTTCTTTTTTTTCTTATTTGGCATGCATGAATGCGTGAACGTCCTACGTGTCGTATATGTATTGGTATATATGTTCGTTTAACCGTATATGTGTTCACCCAATAGACGATAAGTGTACCTATGACCGAAGTTCGACCATGCTGCCTACCACGAGCCACGATGCGACCTGCGACCTACCTACGACAAAACAAATAGAGGCCGGACGTATAGGTGCGAGAGACAACGCCTCGAACGCTAGTAAAATCGCTTTCTTCCAACATTTTCTTAAGCATACTGGACTAACTTTACATTGTGATATGCATTACACAGGATATGCAATTTTTAGTTGAATGTATTATAGATGTAAGGTATTGAAAGTTCCGGCCAAACGAATGTAGCATAAAAAAAAACAGATTACACAACACGCAATATTACATTACTGGCAATATATTACTCCAATGCTGTGATTCAACACGAGATATCATGCACTAGATATAAAGTATGCCTATTTTTATACACAAGGCGTAGTAAGTAATTTTGCTTTATCTTAAATTTAAAGCTTTAATTTCACTGAGCTTTGTAATATGAATTTAATAATATTTGTGTCATAATAAAAATAATTTAATATACTATAAAACCACAAATAACTTTATATTTTTAATATCATTTATCTCTTACACTTAAATAATGTACTTTTTTAATTTTATGAAACATACAATATATATATATATATATATATATATATATATTCGTGATAATTAATTTAATATATAAATATTTAATTCATGTACGTGCTGTGTAAGAAAATGATAAATTATGAGTTTCTAAAGATAGGCTATGCTCGCTCGAGTTCAACGATGTATGTTTCTAGTTTGTCCTAATTATTTTACACATTTACATATTCAAAATCGAAGAACGGATGGGACCCGAATTTCAAGAATGTGTTAATACTCATGTAAATAAACTCTTGAGAAAGCTCTTTCAATGATCTTTTAAACTCCAGCATTAATACTAATCGATTTTGGTTAATGTCAGTTGTATTCTAATTTATTAATATTGTATTGATATTAGTCATTTCCTTCAGTGAAAGACTTAATGAGAAATAATAGCTCACAATCAGTGTATCTATTCATTTTAAGCTACGAATATAACTTCAATTGAGTAGAAAGTGTATATGAATTTACGTAAACGTTGACAGATCCAATTGCTAAACTCGCGTGCAAATAATGCATTCATTATGATTTCTACAAACAGCAACAAACCGTGTTTAATAAGCTTAAGTTACAGCCTATTGTGTGTATTATACTTCCGAGTAAAGAAAAAAGAAAAACGATAATAAATGGAACAGCCGGACAAATAATGCAATCTTTATGTCTGATTAAATCCTATAGTCTTACTACTAAAAACTTCATTTGTGGAAACACCACTAATTGTAAGTCGGGTACACGAGGCTCGTATAAGCTCGTGTAAGCGAATGGTAATGTAACGAGTGATAACCCAAGTAGCTCAACTAACTTCTTAGCGGCGACAATCATCGCTGCAGTTCAAGGGGAAAAGTTTTAAGACTGCCGTACTCTCTCCTCATAGATAGGTCCTTCGTGCGTGCGTCGTTGATTTAAGGCGCGGATACAGGACACGATCAGCATGAATGAAAGAAAACTGGTATAGATCAAGTTCAAACATCCCGGATCCGACCTTCATCGCGGCGTACACGGACACCACTTTCTATTCTGACCCTGCAACTCTCACGGGCCAACGGATGATGCCGCTTGTCATTTTCATTTCATTCCTTCCTGCGGCGAGTGTAAAACGATACAATGCAACAATCAAGAAAACCTTCGCATTCAACAGGCGTATATGTGCGGCGTGGGTTTAAATTGCGAGAAAGTAAAACCGCCAATAATCTGACACTAAGACCATCAATGCGTCGAAAACGTGTACTTTAGTAACTGGTCAAAATTTCCAAATTGCAGAAATGTAATCAGAAATGCAACAGAAATGCATGTAAAATATATAATGTTCACCTACGCTTTGGAAAGATAGAAATACATGAAAAACAGGATATACTTTTTTTACTTAGAAAATAAATACCATATTAGATAATTTCTATATAGAAAGTTCTCTCTCTCTTTCACTTTCTCTCTTTCTCTCTACATTTTTTCTACCTTTAAATCTGTTAAAGATATGTAACTTAGAACTTTAAAATGAGAAACACGTTCTACATATTTTTATAGTACACAACGTAGTATTATGAAAAATATAAACATTATCGGATTCTAAATTTGTAAAACTTTCTAGCAACACTTACTTTTGTCTGAGTATCAGGTTCTTCTCTCTGATGAAATAAACTAAAATGTTCACGAAACGTCAGAATCAAATAGACAATTCACGCGGCTTTAAGCCGGAAACCAAACTCAATGTAACACTTTTTTCATCGTTTACGTATTACACGTTACAATCATTACTTTTCTTTACTACTTACATATTCAATAAAATGAAATTATAAAGTAGAAAAGAGGAAATGAAAAAATTGCATGCATTACACTTTGTACATTCTGTACTATTATTAAAGATCACGCGCGCGCGCGTGCACCTCTTTGTTAATTCATGCACATAATCACATTAGAAGTAACGTACGAAGGAGCACTCTCGTCTTGAACTCGGTCAACAAATCCTATCGTCATAAGAAGGGATTCAATGAAAAGCAAGTTTAATAACAACACAGTTCCCATCCCCAATCTTACGCCAATGCTCATTCATCCTTTCTCGGTCATTGGGTAGCACTCAGAATCCTTTCATCGATCCTTCACTCCCAACGGAAGAGCAAGCCTTAAAAAGTAAAACCAAAGTTTCTCCTGTATATACAGCGACAGCAATGATCGCTAAACCACAGGCACGCCCATCGTGGTAAAATCACTATGCTTTATGCGAATACGGGGTTGTAGATCCGCCATATGATTCCGCTCAGTGAAATGTAGATTAGGAATGGATATTTTAATTGAACAGATTACGTCAATTCTCGTTCTTGTCACGTGGATTATTTTTAAGGTAATTACTATTTTTAAAAAACTACTTGCTCGACTAGCTTCTTATTAGCGTTAATTGAGTAAACGAAAGTTTCAAAGTTTCAACAAATTATGTTAAAGGCATGCTGCATGTATAAAAGAATGATATAATTTGTTCTATTTAAATCAATAATTACATTTTATTAAAAAGACCGGGAAAATTTATATTCTAGTTTGTCGGTACCTTTAATTTTCTCTCTGTCTCAATTTTATTTTTACAGCGATAAATTAACTTATTTTATGTTAGAACAATTATTGTTCATTAAAATAATTCTAAAGTTATAAGTTTTAGTAAAAATTAAAATATCATAAACACGGATTATTAATTTTCAAAATTTTTCTAGATAAAGTCTCATATGAGAAAATTTTATCGTACATCTTTTACTTACTTTTTCCATAAAACTATCCTCTTTTCGGTTACACTACCAGTTAATACATCTAAATGTATAGAGGTCATTCACCGACTTTCAGAGGTCATGAAATTTTTCTAGACCAATATGCCAATGAGTCGAGATATTCCCACGGTATCTAGAATTCCGAGTGCAAAGACAGAGTCATTCAAAAAGCGTATCGATTTAGGACAGCAACGTCCATAAAAGCGTATCCAGCAACCGTGTTGCGTTTCCTGTCCTAAATCAGAAAGAGCCGGTGGTCTTCGATATTCTAGCCTCCGAACTTGTCAGTAACTGGTTTAATGTCTGTCAATCGACTGTGCTAGGAATTTCTGATGCAATGTTCGATTAATTCTACAATGCCTCAATGCCCATTGGCCATCGACATGCGTATGACCTGAAAAATCGATCCGGCGGTAGCCAACCAAATCGAATTTGAATTTTAAATTTCCTTACGAGGTTTGTAATGAGCGTGGAATGTAACGGGGAATGTAACGCCACTCTTCCGCGCCCAACTGGTTCTTCTCGTCTATGGACCATAACGCGGTTGCTGTGCCAGAAAACGCGGTATTAACCCTTTCAATCGATTATAAGCAATAGATCATAAATCAGTTATGTATATTTTATATTATATATAGTAGAAGATTTTATATTAATACTGAACATTAATAATGGACACATAAGAGACCGTCTAGGTGTCATATCTCTAGTTAAATATAATTAATAAGACAGGACAAGACAGGAGTATCGAACAGAGTAAAAGATAATCCAAGTGACGATAGATACATTACCCGTTCGCTCCTTTGCACGGAGTTGTAAAACTTATCAAGAAGGATCAAAGAGAAGAAAATGAATCGTGCATATCCATCAATCATCGCGCGTTGACAATAATTGCAATTCATTGCTGCTTTCATTCTTATTAAATATAATGAATCCGATTCGGTCATTCGTGTGTTATATCTTCGTTCTTTCTAGTCATTAGGAAAGTAGCGCGATGTATTACGGATTAAAAAATTAAGCATATAAGCGTGCAATTAAATTGCCAATGTTGGATTTAGTGAAGCATTCGATTTGCGTAATATATACCGCAACGAATTATGAATTGATCGATCCAGCATTCCATATTATATAGATAAAGTCGCAGCAATCGCGGACTGCACACGCTGAGATGCGACCAGCTCCTTTCGGGACTGCATCGCCGAATGAGCTGCTTTCAGCGTGAGCCTCCACGTTTTATGATATTCGAAACGTAAAAAAGGAAACGATCGGTATGTATGCCAGTGGGTCTCTAGCCGGAGCTCTTCCTTCCCCTACCACGTGGAGAAAGAAGGAGCCAAGGACTGTAGTAGGAGGGATCCAACACAGAGAAGAAGCGGCGTAGAGACTGCAGACTGTAGAGAGATGCGTGGAGAGAAAGAGGATTCGTTCCTCTCACACCGCCACGAGCCTTTCTTCCATCGCACCTCTCCTCTACCTCTTTCTCCTTCGCTGTTTTTCCTTCCATCGAGCTCTCCAATCCGCTTCGGGCTTGGATCCACGTGCACGCACACGGGAATGCCACGGATAAAAACGAGCACCGGCATTTGTGTCTACGGACGTATTCTCACAATTTATCTTTGGATCTGAAAGGCTCAAATTGATTTCCTCGAGATTCAAACCGAATTCCTCGTACAAATTGCCACAGAGTCCCGCTACATTCTAAACTCAAACGATTTTAAATTTCTTGAAATACGATCTTGAATAAGCAAATATAAAAAATGACGCATAATGTGTCAGCAGCGCGAGCGTTATTAATCAAATTCGTTGCATACTGCCGTACAGGCGCGCGCTTAACTTTCGATGCGCTATCGCCATTAGTCCACTTAGGTGACATTCGCGCCAACTATTATTAGCTTTGCACCTTGCGCGCGTTACGACGAACGTTAGCTAAGTAAACGAGCATCCAGTAAACGCAGGTGAATATGCGGCACGGTAGGTCACTGGCACACTTTCCTCATTGGCTCGATTCGTTACCTCGTTCCTGCGATTTTCCAATGTTCCGTGTGCAAGTAAACGAGAAATATTGGCGGGCTCGATCCAGCGAACCATGTCGCTTCATTTCCAAGCCTGTTATACGAAATGTCTTATTAATTTCTACTTATAGGAAGTAATAAACGATGTTACGCTGGCTTGTCCGAAAATTACGTACTAAACGCTGCTTCTGTTTAGACTAATTTTGTGATTTATAAAAATAATGCAGTTTCATTATAATGTCATTAATATTGTAAAAACTTGAAGTCGCGTACCAATTGAGATGGTAATAAATGCAAACACGATATTTCGTATCTTCCAAATACGAATGCTTTATTAACATGTGTTGCACAATAATAAATATGTGGGTAAAAAAAATAAATAAATAAATAAATAAAAAAGACAAACAACGTACTTTGGTTTCTTCGGTGCGTGTCTGTGATTTTCACTGAGAGTCCTGTCAAAGTGGCAGACCAATAGAGATCGATTACCACGTTTCTCGTGAGCAAGCATTTGTTAAATATCACTTTCTACCGTAGCTGTCGATCAGTACCTCAGTCATTGTCGTTTCGTCGATGTCACTGTCACTGATCTTGCGTCGCGTCACGTCTTCAGTCATTTTCCAGCGTCCATTAACTCTCTTACCGCGACTGACGTTTGCAGTTTTACAAACTATAAAGAAACACGAAAGCCACGTTGTGAAAAAGGTGCACGTTGCGTTAAATGAATGTGACGATAAGAGGACAATGGATGAGGTGATTGAAATGCAAATTACATAAGCGCAATGTCAATGTGCAATGCCATTGTCAACGTTCATCTAGCCGTATCTATCTGAGAAGAGCTTTAGTAGCGATAAGAGAGTTAAAAAGGCAGAGAACCAATTAAATCTCGCGGTTGGTGCAATTAACGATCAAAAGCATCAAGACGGCCCCAAGTTAGCGTAAAGATGGGCGTATCCTCTGTAAGGTAACTGTGTGGAATCGACGTCTTCGATTGATCTCTTCTTGCGATGATGATGGCCAACTTCCTGCGCGTAAACGACGTGGTGGCCGTGATCTTCGCCGCCACTCGCTAGTTTCTTAACAGCTACGATCAGTGACAACATCAAGGCCAATGCCGAAACCATTAACGCCTTCATGGCCAGAAGACCCAATGCGCCGAAGCCCATAGCAGCCATCATCTTGCCTAAATAAGTTTAAAAACGTGAGTTGTTTTAGATTAAAGTGAAATTTTAATTATAATAAAAATCGAATGTAACGTAAAAGTATGTAAAAATCGTAATAATTACAAGATACTCGTATAATGACAAATAAACATAATGATACGATTATAATTATGCATTTGCCATTAGATATAACTGAATAAATTAAATATATAATTTGGAAAATATAGTATTAATTCTTAAGCAATGTACATTTATCAAAATGAGCAAATATAGTACTTAAAATCGAAAATGATATTGATGAATTATTTAACGTTCTGAATATTGTAGTAAAATTTACGGAATATTTGCGCACAAAGCAAGACATTATATTTAACGTACAAATAATATGTAACGATTACTTTCACATAATTATCTATTTCAATTAATCATCTCTTTACGTGATAATAATTATTCACGAGAGAGAGAGAGAGTGCTTACCCATCATAAGTATTAGTATCATGTACCCGCCGCCACCCTTCTTGCCGCCGCCGCCGCCACCGCCGCCGCCTTTGCCGCCGCCGCCGCCGAAACCGCCGCCGCCGCCGCCGCCGCGGCCACTGACGCCGAAACTACCGCCATCGCCCCTTCCTAAAAAATGTAAATTTCACAAATTTTCGTAAATTTCTCCCGACGCCATTTACGTCGTCGAGAATAACCGTAACGAATTACCAACCTTCAGCTTCGGAGGGCAAACTCTCCTTCAAGGCAGTTTCGATATTCGGTGGGAGTAAAGACGGTAACTTAACTCTCAGTTCTCTACCTTCCAAGAATTGTAGGAAGGGTTCGAGGCCTCCGAAGCCCTTCAAGACTCTAGCCTTTCGAGAAGACCCGCTTCCAGGCACCTCGACCAAAGATACACCGTCGAACAGTTCGATGTTCCGTTCCTTGCTGGTAGTCTCCAGGAGCTGCTGTACAATCTTCCGTACGATTCGCACTCCGTGACAAGAGACCGACGCGTTCTTCGAGTCCTCCGACGTGCATGACGTCGAGAATCCGGTCCATGTGTCCTTGCTTTCGTCCGTGGCGGCGTCGATCGTATCAACGATTAAGAACGCGCAGATCGCCAATGCCAGAGCGATGTGCAGACGCCGGCGTTCGATTCCCGGTATGCTGTTTATCCAAAGCATCGTTTCGTCGTGGAAACTTGGGTGTTTCACGAAACAAAACGATTGGGCTCCGTCGAAACCGCGGCGGGCCTTAACTCTGCGTTTACGTCGTTAAACCACCGCGCGACAAAACTACAAAGGAACCGTGAAGCTGCGGAACCTACGGCGGAGGTCCGAGTGCTGCAGCCTAAGTGCTCGCAATTCCCATTTATATAGATCTACGTGAGGCTCGGTGATTGTACTAAGAAAAAAGCAAGGAGAGCATCGGGCACGATGGCTGCCGTTCTCTGCTCTTGCTGTGCATTAGCCGGTAATTTTTCGTTCACTTAGATGCCAGTCTCCTCGACGATTCGTTTAATTCTTGTTTCCGACGCGTTTCAGAGCGTTACGGCGCGGTCGGCTTGCGAGAGCGAGGTTCCATCATCGGCGCGGATGACGCCTTCACGCACCTTCCTCCGCCTATTTCCTTTACCTGCTCTGCTAGACGTAATTCGCGTCTAGCGAGATCTTACTATTCTAGATCATATACTATCCGGCTCCCGGATCATTCAATACCGCGCCGCGCCGCGCCGCGCTGCACCGCGCTGCACCGCGACTCTCTTCTCGCGGCTCCGGTTCTCTTTCCTTTCTCTCTTTCCCGGGCTTTAGTAGAGCGGAAGAGAACGTACCGATTTCGAATCGTGATCGCCGGTATCGATCGTAACACGATCGTACGCATCTCCGCTAAATAATAGATGCGAGCATACCGTGTTTGAACCTAGCCCATGCGAGATACCAACATGGAATTTTGCCCCGCCAATCGCCATATGGTCGTATCGTCGCGCACCGCGCGCGCGTGCCTGCGCGGCGGAGCGGATTATTGACAATCTTATTCCGATATAGGTACCTAGATTGTATCAACGTACGCAGGGCGACGAGGAGAGGACGACTCCTTACGTAGGTCGTAAGCGGGGAATGTGAGAAATGCGTATGTGTGTGTGGGAAGGGGCAGGGTGTGGAAGAAAACGAGAAAGAGGCAAAGACGCCGGTGGCCGCGAGGACGAGGATAGCGAACGCGTGGAAGGAAAGGAAAGAGATGACTATCCAAATCTAGTTCATCTCCACGTGCCTTTCTCTTCTGTTCCACTTCCCCTCGCATGCCCGACACCGCGGTATATACGTAGCAGAGGCTGGTAGGTATAACTACAGCCGGTTCGAAATCATTCTTCCGTTCCACGACACGACTCGATCGCATACGGACACGATCGTGATCGACTACATAAACCTTATCGAAGCTCACGAGACTTTAAAGACGGCACCATCTATTAGAATTAGATTAACGTCCTCAAAAGCAGTTGCACTATATCGCGTGTACTCGCGGAATTCATACTTACGTTCATACAGAATGATAATTTTAATTAGCGCACGCTAAGCCGTGCTCTGTTTACTTTGAAGCGCGGATATTTACGACTGTATCCTGTATCTGTTACGTATTTGCATTGTATTTTAGTTCATTCATAAGATAGAGGTTTATTGCGAATTTATCTCACGCAGCATAGTGTTCGCATAAGTATTTAACGAACCGTAACATAATCGTGTTATCGTAACGTTGTCGCGTTACGAGATTTTCGCATTTAAACGTTGTCTTCTCTCTCGCCATATTCTTTCTGTAGTCTGTACCTCTATCTTGTCCCATTTATTATACTCAATTTTGTTAACCTGAGGAAATATCAACTAAAATACAAGAATTTGGTAAGTCCTAAAAAATTTGGAAACTATTTTGACTAATTTAATAAATTTCTAATTAACATAATGATAAATTAACTATACAAAAAATTATTAGTTTTATTCGATTCTATGCTGCTGATTTAGTTAGATATGATAATCGCAAAAATCTGAAATAATATTAACAATTTGTAAAGTTTTACTGTTATGATAAATTAATATTTGATATAATTTTTAAAACGAGGGAATTAAGAAGACTATCTGACATTTTAAAAGGAAACATATTAAATAAACAGATACCGTAATAATTACGCGATAATAGATCTTTCACATTGAAATTCAAGCAATTTTACCACTTTGCTCCGTTAATATCTCCGATCTAGATAATTGCTTCTCGAATGAGAATTCTCGAAGAATCCAGGTTACCGGCAAAGATCGACCTACATGTAAGAAATCAATAATTAATTCCATATCCATCTACTTGTCATAATAATTTTTCGATATCGATAGCGCTGATTACTCGCCTGGCGATAAATAGTAAATGATTCGGGCATCACCTGCAAATAGCAGATGGTAACAGTTTGTAATAACAGTAATTGAGTCAGGTTTAAAAAAAAAGTATTTATCAACGGACATCGGTATGTCAACGATATCCGTATACGATCGAGGTTTCGGACACACCAGACCTCAAATTCTTTCTCCGCCACGCGTGCGAACGCTTTTCGAAAAAGAAAGAGAAAGAAAAAAAAGATATAGAAATTGGGTCAAGTCCGCGATGCCCCTGTACGTCGGAAATCGAAAGTTGATTTCCTGAATGGTACGAGACGAACGGTACTCTCTTTCTGCCACATCGCGTCTGTCTTATCTCGCGAATATCTTCCTTCGGATCCTTTAAAACCGATCAGGATGGAGAAAGCGGGCATTCTCAAATGGAGGTCAACTTATTTGAATGAGAAATGCCTGACGTATCACGTGGTCCAGGTAGTTTTCCCTTCGATCCAATAGATGTGCCCAATTCCTCTTCAAAACATAAATTCAAATTTTTTGATCCTACTTAGATAAATATTACAGATGTATATATATTCTATAGATATATGCATATATGTGTAAATTGAAAAATAAATTATAAGAAAAGTGTGACAGAAATTAATGATTATCGATATGACGGATATATGTATTATAAGTTGCAAAAGAAAAGATTTGCGGTTTTTAAACAATATACGACATACAACAATATGCAATATACAACAGTATATTACAAGGATTTACAATAACAGTTACGTCTGTATCAAACGCAGACGCACATTACGCCATACACACAATGAAGTAGTAGAAATAAAGCGCCACAAACTTGACGCTAAAACCGCTCTAAAAATCGCAAACCAGAACGTTGCATTTAACATTTAATATAAAAAAATATCTTCGATGACTTAACTGCTAAGAAAAATTCGTTTTTTACATAAGAATCTCACGTAATAATGTTAAATCTCTTGTTAAACTATACAAAATGGAATTCAAGTATTAACTATAAATTCTTTGAGAAAGGTACAAAATTAATTTTTTACTAATGTAATTTTTATCACGACTTTTACCCTTTCATAACTCGTTAATTAGTAACGTTACATGTTTTAATTATTATTAAACTTCAAATTTTCTACCGCACACACTCGCAACTTTGTTTTGTTAAGCTAAACTATCGAAATGAATCGCCTGGATGTGAAATCGCGGTAACTTTTATTCTCATATCCACACGATGCGCGATGTTTTGCTCTATCCGGTCTACAAGTTATCTTAAATAGACCACAACTAACGATCGTGACTAAAATACTTGTAGTGCCCAGTATAGTTCGCAGAGATTTATGTTTAGCGTAGTCGAGCGTATCCGTCTCGATTAACTTGAAAGTTGTTTTTTCAAAGACATCAGTCATCACCATTAAAAAAGGAGGACAACCTTAAATATTAAATCTTCTCCACGATTTTATTCCAAAATAAGTAGTGTATTAAGAGATTGCAACAAATCACTAGCATTCTAGCTATTATCTTTACTACGTTTTACAATTGAGCAACTATGAGCAATTATAAGCAATTATGAACAATTATAACCAAGTTTTATTGTGAGAAATAAGAAATAAAGGTTCAGTAGTCTCTCAATTTGTACAATATGTATGCGAATCAAAGGTACCCTAAAAAATTTTATTAAAGATAATAACAATTACTTCAGTATTGATGTCTTGCTTTGAATAAAAATCTTGATTTAATTTTTATTTTTATATGTGTAGAGCATATTATGATATTTTTTAGCTGTAATAATTTAGCTATGTATAAAAAACTATATTATTGTTATAACTAAAGTATAAAAATAAAATTCGTTTATAATATTTCCATGATTATAAATGTGACAAATAAACAAAGTTCTATAAAAATAATAAATAATTTATTTTTGTTGGTATAAAAAATAATATAAAAAGTATTACTATATATTTCACAGTCTTGTTAATCAGACAATCATAAATTAAACACATATTAATTTAAGATATTAATATTAATATAAATAAAATATACATGCACTTATGTAACTCATTGTCAGTCATTATTTTTCGTCATTCTGGCGTTGTACGTTCAAGTTATTCTTCTCTGTTAAAGAAGTGTAAACGTGTATATCTACATATATAAACTTGTCCGTCCGTTGTGTCAAGTAAATTACTACAGGACTCTCTGTTGAAAATGACAAATTCCAATTTAAAGTACAAACGAAGTAATCGGCAAATTAATTGCAGCGTACGTGTAATTGTTTTACTATTTGCTAATTATTTACAAAAATAGAGAGAATTTTATAACTTCCCTCTTCACGCGCGATTCATCACACTAAAATTACACAGAAATCTTCGAAAAACCGATAAAAAGAGCTTGGAGGGCTTTTTTGAGCTTTTAGTATCATATCATGTTAATGATAATTCTCTTGATGTTGATCTTATTTCAACATCTTTTGCCCTAATTTCGAATAACATTTAACGTTAAAAGTGATTACCTTTGATAAATATAAAATTCTTAATTTTAAAAATAATCTTATAAATATAAATAAATTATAAATATCAAATAAACAATATCAATAAAAGATTCTCTCATATTCATTTAACCGCACATTTAACGTCAAGTATAATCATAGTACAGCCTCCAAAATTAATCGATCTAGATCTAGAATAAAATTCAACATGAAATGAGACAGTTATATCTAGCGCCAAATCTACGGCAGGATGCGAGAATACAAACTGAAAGTAGAGTAATCACGTTTAACGTTTAATGCATGTTGTAAACGTAATCCTAAGCTCTTGAGATATCACAGATCTAAATACTGTAATGTGAGAAGCGAGAAGAATATAACGCTCGTGCATAATTTGATGTCCTAATGACGAGAGTCTCACAGTATCTATGATTATATTCACAAGTAGAGTCGCGAAAGTAGGTAAGATTCTTGTGATGCGTATCCTTCATGCGTACGCATCCGAGAATCTCCTGCCCACCTGCCTACGTATCCGTAAATCGTGACGTGACATCCTGATGTCGCCGTTGCGTTGTCATAAACACGTGCGTCGCTGTATGTCATTGACGTATTCATGCGTCGTGCGTCGTGCAGTCGTTCGGAAATTTAAGTATATATAATAGTATTAAAGGAAAAAAAGAGGATTAAAGAGAATTATAACGTTGAGGATAAGAGAAACGAGAGAGGAAAAAGGACGAAGTAAAGTGGATAATTATGGATAGAAATAAATATTCTGTAAATCTAGGGATGATTCTCAAGAATAGGTTTGGTACGGATCCAAGAACGTCGCACTTCTCGTCTCAAACGTCGATCTCGGCGATTTTTGGATCCTGCTTCGAATGATAGGAATCAATCACTTTACGTGCGCCGCATAAGCCAACTCGTGGGCGTCTGGCTGTCCAGGAATCGACGTTTGTTCGTGGAAGCTTCTCGCCCAACCGCTAGAGTAACTATCACCATGGCCATGGTCGAACGAATGGCTCGAGCTGTGGTGAGGATGCGCTACTACCTCGTAGGTCACGTGTTTTCCGTGCGAGAAGAGTTTCTTCAGGCCTATGATAGTAGCCAATAGAAGCGCGATCTTCGACAAAAGGAGAGCTTTGCCGACCAGGAGGGCGAGAGCCTTGAACGCGAGACCACCAATGAGACCGATCTTTAAGACGGCTGCGGCGATCAACGGACCCATACTGTTACCCTTTTTTCCACGGCCTACAAAAGATGGAACGAATTACGCTATTATCACTTTCGGCGAGTTAGTCAAAGAGAAGATGAAGAAACAATTTTACAGATACATAATTAGACTTTCCATAGAGAAAGCAATAAAGTTCGGTGATGAGCGGATGAATGAGCAGATTAACGAGCTAAAGGTGAAAGCCATTTGTTTAGTGTAGTCTGTGACACAACTTTACTCACTGTGAAAACAGCGAAAATTGAAACCAGAGTAAAACTGACACCGGACACGTTATTTAACTATATAAGATTGTTCGATAATAATTTTGATAAATATCACACTAGTTATTAAAATTATTTTGTCTAATGCTGGCATAATTTTTATAATAATAAAAATGTTAACATATCTATAACTTTTGAGTAATTAAAGTAAATGGAGTTTTGCAAATTAAAAATGACGGACGTATAGATAATAATATTTTACAAGCTTAACAGAATTCTAATTTAAAGCTTAATTATCAAGTTTATTTATGTCAAATCTTTAAAATTTATAAAAGCATAACGTCTGATTATATAAATTTTAATATAAAAGTAAATTAATTAATTGGAGTACGTTTGCCGCAGCTTATCAAATATAAATTAACGTTTAATTAAATACTTAATTCTATTTAAAATATATTTTTAAAAATTCTTTAACAGAATAGTATAAAAGTTATAATTACCGTCTTGAACAGGTCTGTCGGCGCGCTCAATAGACAGACCCAAGTTTAGCGAGCCGGTCTCGTCTTCCGACGCGGATGCGACAATGTCGTCTTCGGGTAGAAGTCTCCATTTGATACTTCTCGATTTGATGAAGGCGTAAACTTTATTCGCGACGAGATCAAGGACCTGAATCTCATCGTCCTTGCTTCTGCCGGCCTCGAACGTGATCACATCTTCCGACGTCTGGCTCGTCTTCCTGATCTCGATGTCGTCCGTCAGCTCGATCGAAGCCTTCTTCAGCAGCTTATTCATGTACGTCACCAACTTCAACATCACGCAACTGCTGATGTCGTTCTGGGAGCATTTCGAGTTGAGTTTACGAAGAAGTTCCTCCTCGTACTTAGCTCGATCTGTTAGCGTCACGGTCTGCTGCTCAACGACGCTTATTTTTTCCTTCTTCTCCAAAGGGTTAGCCAAACATACCCCAAGGCCAAACAAAATCAATATGAAAGTCGTCTTCATGGTGCTTTTCTGCTGAAACATTTCATGACGCAGATCAGTATAACGAAAGATCAATAATCCACGAAAAACAATCACAGAAAGCTATTAATTAAGCAAAAATACAAAGAATAAGTAAAAATTATATATCTTGTATCTTTGCTTAACTAAAAGATTTAAAATAAAATAAAATTTAAAATTAAAAAATCTAAAATAGATAGAAAATTAAAAAAATAAAGATAGATAAAAATCTTAACAATATCCATCAAGATCCAGATTGAAACTGAAAAGCAATTTAATATATATAAATATAACAACAAAATAAGATTTGATTCACAGTTAAATTATCAGAACACAAAACAAATCACAACAAGTCTGAAATAAATGCTCAACGCCCGTCAAGAACATGCCAATCATATATAAGGTAAGGTACAATTGTCGATGCGCGTGCCTCCGAGCGACATGCTGATGATCCGCGAATAATGGAAATGATAAATTGACCTACCTGTTGGCCCGAAGGTTTAAAAGCTACAGAAACGCGAGAAAGGGGTGAACGAGATGTGCGCGCGGAGGCAAAGTGGCAGCTCTTCTCTCAATTCGCCGATCAGCTGGTCGATATCGCGAAGAGTTTATCTCGACGCGCTTCTCTTCTCAATCCCGGTACGTGAATCGAGGAGTAGCACAAGACTTCTGAACTCGCGTCTCGCCCCGACGCGTTTATATACGTAGATATCCGCCTTAGTAGATACTAAGGTGTGCACGATGTCGTCGCACATCGACCACCACCTCCCGCGGGAAGTATATAGGGGCCCCCTGCGCGAGACGATGATGACGCGAATGGCGAGTGGCGGGTAGCGGGTGGCGATGGCTATGGACGAATGGTAGTGGTACCCACTTTTGCCTTTAATAAGGCTTTGAGAACGGCCGCAATGGATCTGCCACAGTGTGCTCAGGCTCAGATAGTCCTTGGTGGTGGGATGAGTCGCTCATTCTGTTTTGCAAGCGCGAAGAGAGAAAATCAAACCGATATCAAAGTTAAAGCTTGTCGTCCTTCATTCACAAACTGGTATTTCCGCGATGCGCATACCTATACGATGCCCGGCGACGCGCAAAGGAGAACGACGCCAACGTATCTCTTCTGAGGGGGAGGAGAACGGCGTCGTCGTCCTCGAGCGTGCGCGCAAAACTGGTTCCCAGCGATGCACGATGCACCGGCGCGCGGCGTCGTAAACTCGCGAAAGAGTAGCGGCTCATCACTCGCGTGGCCTTGTGTGTAGGTGAAGAGCAGTACGTACGGCTCATGTATGTAAACAGCCGCAAACACGCGAGCCCCTATAGTTCTGATGGACCATTACCCGACCTGCCCGCCCGCGAGAACCGTGTCACGGATGTAGAGCACGCACGCCATCCAGCCCCAGCTCGCAAATGCGTAAGCGTCTACCTTATACGCGAGCGTGCGACTCGTGCGGCACGTTAATCGCGGGCTCTAGCCGCGTCGTTTCACGACGAACCTTCTCTACGCGCTCATGGACTTTTAGGGTAGAGAGATGAGACTCGACCATGAGCGATGTTTAAGAAGGAAAGCCGAGATACTGGGAAAGCTGGGATAAACGAGTATAATTCAAGAGAATTACTGGAGCAGAGGAGTTCGGCGAAGAAGCGTTCATGCGTTTTAAATTATCTCATTTAATGTTATTATTTTTTTCGAAAATCGTTGAGAGTCAACGAGCGAGTGATATATTAGATATATTAGATTAACATACTTCAGCGGTGGCATGCAGATATACCGGATATACGTTTGTTCCAGAATGACAAGGATGCAGGGTGTTGAAGAGAAACTCTAACTCGTATCGATACATTCGCAATGCTGATACGTATACCTGCCTTATAGACAGCATTATATCTAATCAGTAATCACACGTTACACACACACACACACACACACACACACACACACACACACACACACACACACACACACACACACATGCGCACGCACATACATCACGTATGATCTGATGAACAATCGAGCGACTCGGATTCGATTAATTTTATTGCTTCCGTTGTTCCCGATGTTACATCCTTATTGAGGAGTAAGTCCTATCGGATGTGTTCACTCGTCATTCATTAATTCGCTCGTAAATCTGCCTACGTCACTTCGATTACAAAACGAAATCAAAGTGCAAACGTGTAGAAAGCAGCGATGCATTACAAAAATTCCGAGGAAAGTAAAGACAAGCAAACAGACGAGTGAGCGAAGGTATCGTCAATTGCATATTTATCGCATTGCATGTCACATGTGACGGATATACGGAGTTGAGTGCTATTTAAGCACCATTCAGAAACATTTTCCAATGAGTAAAGATCATTAATGTTTCATCGGACTTGTAATACCTGTTACAAAGCTAATCTATAATAGACAAGGTACGCGTATAAAGTTAAGAAATTATTCTAGAAAGTAATAATTTACAAACTAAGCATTGCGATGCACGTTTCACTGCCAAGAAATATGCAAGCTTATTAAGTCAAATTTCATTATTTTGACAATTAATCAAGTCGTACACATTATATGATTTAATTAAACCAGAAGTTCTCTCTCTCTCTCTCTCTCTCTCTCTCTCTCTCTCTCTCTCTCTCTCTCTCTCTCTCTCTCTCTCTCTCTCTCTCTCTCTCTCTCTCTCTCTCATAAAAAAACTATTATATAGGAAACTATTTCTCATCAAACTTGTCTTTCACGAAACAAGTATGAAGTTATATAATGCATGAAGAAATATTAATACTTATTTATGTCTACTTCGTAATGAGAAGTGTGCACCTAGTTTTATTAAATTAATTACAAAAAAGCCCGCAGACTTCAGTCTAAAGTATTTTGTTGCAATAAATAATCACCGTAATTATGGCAAACAGAATAAGCAATGCATGTTTTACTATCAGATCTGGTGCCAATCTTAAAATAATTATCTCAAATATTTATATGTGTAATATTAAATATTAGAATAATCTTCACAATCTCAACATTTACATTGTGTGTGTATATATATATATATATATATATATACGTAGACATCTAACTGAATGGCTATATTACGTCTTTATTTTATATTTGCATAAATATATATATATATATATTATGCAAATATAAAATAAAGACGTAATATAGCCATTCAGTTAGATGTCTACGTGAAATAGTATTTGAGATTATAATTGGAGATATCTCTTAAATAAATCGAACACTGTTAACTGGATGGATAATGAGGCGTGGGGAAGATCGAAGAAAACAGGCATATCCGCCTCTCTCGTTCTCGAATTCAGCCCGTTTTCTCGTAAAAGCGACTTTCGCAGTACAGAGGTTAACGTCGCGATCGACCTAGCCGCGAAAGCTCGTCCGTATAGCCGATCTTTCCCCACGCGAACTGTACCATCGTGTGACCAAGGCACTCGCGAGAACGAACGTTCTGGTGCTCCATGAACCGTTACGTCGAATTCCGAACGGGTATTTTGTGAGGATCCTGAATGTGTGTACACGCGTCGTTCGAAATAAAGGAGTAATTACCCTATATAGCATGCAAATATAACTACATCTCATATCACACAACATCATTTTGTCATTATTTCGATTTATGCTGCGTTAAAAAGTTACTGTTTAAAATTGCTTTTTTTTTACTTATCTTCATTAAATTTATTGTATCTGATTATGTATTTTTATAAATTTTATAAAATAATAGGGGTTAATGCAGCAAATGGTACCGCAAGAAGATATACGTGACTCAATGAAATAAAGGCTTGCGTAAATAACTTCTTTTTAATTTGCATATACACGTAGGTCTTATAATCACATCAGCTGTGTAGATCCCACACTAATAATATGAGATAACTCGAAACCATTGTACGATGATGAAAGAAGATAGCACGATTCAAACTAAAGGAGTGCAACATTAACGATCAGATCTAATAAAATAATACATTATACGTGTAACTGTACTGTCGTACAACATTGCTTACACAGTTAAAACGAGTTATGTGCTTTATAGGAAATGAAATCGGTCATGGAAATGTAGAAAGTATATATACGGAAAGTTTTCAAGTATATTCCTCGCAAGGAAACTTAATCCCTGGCAATTTAATAGAAAATATCCGAAAGCCGAAAAGTCAGACGGCCTATTTTATTTGCGGGCATCGCTTTCGCTGTATTGCGCTTACTTACATTACGCGTGAGCATCCTAAGTGTTCTTAGTAATTCGACATAGATATGCTTGCATATCTAGGAAAATTTATGTTATTATAAATGCACTAGTTCGCACGTACTACTGCATTTTCTTTGCAGCACGACGGTCAAATAATCGCGTTGTAATGTCGAGCTTGTTCTTTATTCATAATCTTTCACTCACATGATCGTCAAACACAGGAAGATTAATTACCTTCCCTGTCAGATACAAATTATTGATTTGAAGTATCATGCATTGCATTCAAAAATTTCTCATATAGCATAAAGATATCCTTTATATATATAGTATTCTTTTTATTTTTTACTTATTTATTTTTATCAACATAAATAAGTTATAAAAGATATAGATACGTATAAGATTTGTGACTATTCCAATGTAATTTAATCGCTATTAATTGCGCCAATATTTTATTATTTAAAACAAAAAAAAGGAAATTTAACATAACGCAATGTGTTCTCATTATCATTTTAATTTTGACTATCATTCTTACTGTAATTGCAGTGTATATAATTTGATTTCTTCTTTGTCCGTAATTATAAAAAGAGTGATTTAACATTCTAATACAAGTAATTCCGAAGGGTTAGAACTGACGTGCATTTCTATCAAATTGCTTTCCATATATCGCAGGGTGATCAGCCGCTTCCGGTCTTCTCGACAAACGGGGCCACTTGGTCAGCAGGTCCGTTCTATCCGATTCTCTGGATCGCGAGTGAGAATCGTATCAGACCGGTTTGCGTACAAGATAGTTCCTCGTTGTGCACCTGAGAAAGAACCGGTGTAATATCGCGCACAGCATTTTCACGGAATTAGAGAGACGTTTCGACAATAATCAACTATCTACGAGTGATTTAGATGCGATCAGACATGTAACTAATATCTTTAGGTAACGGTACATCTTTTGATTAAATTTAAAAAACCATAAATTTATATTTTATATATAAATTTTGTATGTAAAATATCATTATTATTATACGCATCAAGTGCGTATCAATCAAGTTCCTAAGTTAAAAATCTTTGTTGCTGTTAAAATAGTGGTTCAATACAACCTTACAATTTCTAATTTTTCATTAAAGCTTTACAACTTTTAATCTTATTCAATTGTAATATAAAACTTATATATTTTTACCTACTTATACTCTTTATATAAAATTTTACATTTACATACAATAAGTGTGAAAAATTGATAAGCAGCTTAAATGCTTGTGTTATTAATGTAAATCTAAACGGTTTAAATCTAATTTAAACAGTCATCATGAAAACAAATATGAAATGTGTTGCATAAGTAAACAGCCTATTGATGATATATGTGGAATCGACTCACGCAAGAGTCATAAACGTTGTTGATTATAGTGTGAATCTTTCTCTAGAGAGAAGAGACAGGCAGACAGACAGACAGAGGAAGAGAGAAAGAGAGAGTTTTGCTTCTCAATAAAAACACATTTCTTAGATGCTTCAAAATCTTCGATATCAAGAAACTAAACATTAAAAATTACACAAAATATCAAATATATTCAATATAATTGCAATATTTTAACGAATTTATAGCTAATTTTTTAAATACAAATTAATACAAATATTGAAATAATATTTTTAAAATTGTTTATTAACTTGAATTTTGTACAAATTAAACTCCAAAGAAACAGAATATAAATAAATATCATAATTTGTTCACTTAGTTTTAATTTTATCAATTTATACACCGATATATATTATTATACATATATTATTTAATGCTATAATGCACAGACTGCTAAAATCTTACATGACTTATATTATCCTTTTAATGACAGTTTCTTGGATTAGTTTTCACCTAGAGGAAATTTTGTAGAAAGCTTGTAATACTAAAGAACGTCGTTTTCATTTTAATAGGGAATCAGAAAACAATTAAGCGCGTTCTCTCTTGCTTAATTTTATATCATAATTATTAACCCAGTTGCGATAATTCTTGTAATCTCTGTGAACAAATTAATCACATCACGTGAACATATTATACATCGATTCTCGACATTGAGAGCATACCTATATCATAAAAGTAGCGCAAGAATAATAGGTAGAAACTAAGACAATAAGAAAGCCAATTGTACTCTATTATGCATGCACGTACCATATATAGAAAGATTCAATAATTTCCGACAATAAATATAAACAGAATATCTTTGAATATATGTAGATATATTTTAGATATTGACAGAAACTTAATTATACATATATATAATTAACATAATGTAACAGAAAACAGGTTGCTATATGATAAATATAAAAATCAATATTGCAGAATTTAAATAGTAAGTTTTAATTTTATTTTTATTCAAAAAAAGAATATATGAACTTGCACATTCACGCCTTAATTATATGTACAATATATTCATATATTTTTAGATTTGATTAAAAAACTTAATTATATACATAATTAATATAAATTAATAAAAAACAGCTTGTCATACAATTTAAGAAATATTAAAATTGATATAGCAAAATTAAAATAATAAATTTATATTTCAGTATTTTTATTCAAAAAGAGAATATATAAACTTGCACATTTATCATGCTTTAATTATATATACAACTATATATATTTGAGGCACATATTTGAATACATATACAACTTAGTGAATAAAAAAAGTATGCTTTAAATAATAAATTTGAATAATATGCTTTAAATTTTGTACTTATTATTTAAAGTAGTAGTAAAATAATTTAAGCATTATAATTTAAGACATCAATAATCAAAATAAACATTTCATATATAAATAATCTTTGTAAACTAAAAATTTAATTATTAGATTACAATCTATTTTTTCGAAATATAATGTAATAAATAAATTGATAGATTAGGGTTTATAATGCTGATATCCGCGATATGCTAAATCGTGACTATAGGAATCTACATTTCCATAATGATCACCATGATAATCAAAATTCGAATGTGATTCGTAATGAGGTTGAGCAACTCCGTTTTTAGTGTATACTGGATAATAATGTGGGTACGGTTTGTAAAGCTTAAAGAAACCTATTAGACCAGGAATGATGATGGCCAAAAATCCAAGGAACTTCTTGAATGAAGCTAGTCCCAAAATTAAAGGCAATAATAATAATAGCTTCACTTTGAAGAGCTTTACGATGAGCAAGAACGGTATAAGAAATGTTTTGAGTCGATTACGAGCTAAAACAAATTCAAAGTTTGTTTTAATACATAATAAATTTGCATTTAATAAACTTAAATAATTTAACCTAAGTATAAGTAACCTAATTTCGCTCTTTTAATCGTTTAAATAATTTTAGCTATTAAACAAAATTAAATAAAAACAATAGTTAATTTTTAAATTAAGTTTATTTATTATTAATTAATTGGTCTATATAATATAATATTTATCTAGTAAAATGTTTAAAAAATAAAAATGTGTATACTTATCAAAAATAATATTTATATTCTTAATATGTATAAGTAATACTTAATAAAAATATTAAAAATCCTAATTTTGCGTATAAAATTGTTTTATATTTTATTAATATAAACAATCTGACAGAAATAATCTTTATAAATAAATTAAATAAAAATATTATCTTTATTAACTTCGGACATTAACATTAAATCATGAAATTAATTGACTATAATGCGCAATAATATTCTATTAATACAAATTATACATAAACGTGTCACAAATTAATACTTAAAGATTGCTACGATAAAATTTAAAAAAATATATATATATATTTTAGATAGACTTTCATAAATAATTAATTTAAATTGACCAGACATAAGAATGGATTTGCGAGCGTCCTCGTAAACATATATCACGCTCTTGAATTTTTAAAAATATTTTCTTAAACGTTTTCTATTATTAAAAGAATTTTCTCTTGTGTAATAATTTTAAATAAGTACTTACAAAATAGCGAATCCTTCTTGTTCTCAAGTGTATCGATTTCATCAGCAATTTCATTCAAAAATCTCGGTTTATAAGCTTCGTCAAGATCAGTTTCTACTTTAGGAATAGTTAGTTCGAAGGACATTGTTTTAACAAACTTTTCCATCTTCCTTTTCATGAAATTGACCATTTGATCCCATTCTGTTTCACCGGACCTATGTAACATATTTTATTTTTAATTTAGAAGGCACAGTACTTATTATATTTTATTAATAATTTAAACAACATATTTTTCTGATTAATTATATCAGAACATTTAGGAAAATTATTTGTGCATTTCATAATTGCATAAACATCTTATGTGTAGAAAGGAATATCTATATTTCTATATATATAATTACGCATATACTTTCGTACCTGTAAAGATAATGACATACCTAGGTTCATTAGAATATTCGTACGGCTGCCGATATACTTCCGTTATTACTTGATCAGACATTCGCTTAATTTGGACATTATCATTTAAAGAATATTCGGCATGATCGAAAAAGTCTGAAAAATAATTTAATGCTCGTGATTTGAAACATTCAGCTAAATCACCAGTTAAGCAACGTTCATTGACTTTTGCCAAATACGGATCAACATTTCGTCCAGTTCCAAGACCAATGTAACTGAATAAATCTTCTACATGTTGAACAGGATTAAATCCTCTCTGTTGCGATGAAACTTCTTTGAGATTCTCTGAAATTATAAATTAACATATAATTATATAACATATAAATTAACATATAATTCTAGTTTATAATTTTTATTATTTTAAACAAAATATTACAGTTTAAAATTAAAGAATAAACTATAATAATTTAAGATATCATAAAAATATGTAGTACTTTCTTTATTTAAATTATGTAACGTCCAAAAAAATAGACGTTTATGAAAATTTTAAATATTATGCAATGAATTAAACATATAACTGTTAAAAGTTATTATTAAAAATTTATTTATACAAATAATTTCAAAAAATAAGATATCTTACCTTGTTCATCTGCTTGGTGTTCGGTAGCCGTATCCTGAAATGTAATTTTCCCGGTAGACTGACAACATGCCAACAAGGATAATGCCAAAAGGACTCCTAGAATTACCAACAATCGCTGCAGTTGCATTCTGCTCTTCTATTTACACTACCTGCAATCACGGATCTCTTTATTAGTATTTTAAAACAAAACATGTGTATATTAGAAATTGGAAGACACAAATCATCATATCGATACAATTGATTAACATTTATCTGCCGTCCCTAAAACGATATGTGAACTACCACAAACTACAAATTTCACCGTTATATTCAAATATTTTTGTTACATTTCTAACAACACTGTTTTATTTTGCATTAACAAAATCAACGTTGAAATATTTTAAATACACGCATCTATTTAATATAAACAGTTATATTACTATTAACACGGAATCAACCATATAATTTATGTTTTTTTTTTGTTTTTTATCAAAATAGGAGAAAATATATTTAAATATGATTAAATATCTCACCAAACTATCAAATTATCCCGATTCGATATTCCTTACGCGACATCCTTGTCAAAAGACGTACTCGTGGTGATTCTCAAACAGCACTCGCAGGTTTTCGCGATCGACTGTTGGCAGTCGACGCGCTGGTTCACCAAGTGCCGTTAGATGAGCGCACCAATCAGAAGCAAAGAATAAAAGTAAGCGGATTTCTGATTCCAATTCTGATCACGCGCACATTCCATTTCAGTGATAATAGTAATATATATCTCAGAGTTATTTTTCTGACCACAAAAATCTTTCAGTTGAGTTGTAAAATTGCAAAATAAATTGTTGCTCCGTAACATATATATATGATTAAAAATTGTAACGATATTAGCGCGAGTTTCTTTTAGATGAAACAAAATAAGCAGCTCAAAATCTTATAATTAAACAACAAGTATATCAAAAACTAATAAAACAAATTAAAAGAATTTAAAAGATTAAAATAAATTTTTTAGTTGACAAAAAAACTGCTAAAAGAGGATAAAAAAATTAAGAATAATTTGAAATTTGTTAAATTGTCTTAACTTACCTTACTAATTAGAAACTCGAGCGTAAAAGAAGAGTTAATTTATATAAATTAAAACACCGAATGTTTCAAAATCAATTCAAAATACTGATAGACTAAGAATTTGTCAATACGTACTAGGCACAGTTTTAGCCGAAAGTTATATGACGCGTTGACACGAATTATCTTGGTATTTATATGGCGTACCATCGAGTTCCGAGAGGGGATAGGATCCGTAAGTCATTCTTAGAACGGCGAACGGGAGGATTTACAAAAATTGAAAGTGAAAGTGGTATCCGGAATAAGAACCGGAACTAGGTAGACTTAAAAGACGGAGACGGAGACGGAAGGTACATCGTTGTAGGAGGGAGGAAGTCAATGTACTTTCATCTCCATTTTACACAACCCAACCTGCGTCATCGCCATATCAGGGGGTACGATTCTGCCTTTCGTTACTGATGCTCTTTTTTTCTTGCGCCGTAATAGCGGTTCTTGAATCATAAATCAATTTCCTTTATACACGAGATAACATTTACTATTTTCTTTGTAACGCGCACTCTGTGACGTATGTAATTTCATTCGTTACAAGGTTTGATTGATTTATCACACTGTTCTATGCATATGTTTTTAATCAAAAAACTTCTTTTTTTATTCTTATCGCTTTATGTCTTAAACAGGATTTTGATTACATAAATAATTATGTCGTATGCTGACGCATTGCACTGCCTTACTTTGGAGAAATCCGCGTGACTAACGTCATGAATCTTTTATTGGCGTACATCAATTTATAAATATATATCATGCAATTAATGGAATAATCGCAATTTTTAAATAAAATTAGAGTTAATCTAAATACACATGTCCTTTGCGCAACATGTCTCTCATTCGGATTGCATAAATTAGCATCTTCATCCTCATGTCACATAAATAAATAAATATGCAAAATCACTATTATTCATCACAAGATCAAATCTTGTGTACATGAGAGAGATTCAATAAATAAATATAAATTAAATATAATAATTTTAACATTATACATCATATTTCACACAACTCATCAAATTAATTATTTATTTATGTCGTTATAAATTATTTACCGATCATTCATTTGTGCAAATACCTATTTAAGGATATTATTACATTAAAATGACCGTAAACTCCACAAGATTACTCTTATAAAAAATAAATTTCTCTAATAATATTTTTATATTAAAATCATAAGCAGCTCTCATTTCTATTTTTAAATCGCTTTGTTACGTGAGAAGTAGATTAAATCACATGTACCCGTCTCGTAATCTAAAGCGAAATATTATGTAAATCAAGAGGTTCTTGATTATTTAAAACAGTTTCCACTTTCCAAGATGCTTAGAAAATAATACTAATATTGGCTTGCCCACAATTATGTCGGCATCAAATATCGCTCTGTTCTAAACGTTCCTTGTTCTCATAATGCATTTTCACTGGATTTAATAGTTGATTACCTATATGCAAGAAAGTGTGTTTGTTATTTTTAACATGTTTTAAAACAAAATTTAAATAACATAGTACGCAATGGAAAAATATATACTAAAAACTTCAATAATTTTAAAAATATGTATAAATTAATTTAAACTTAATTCTGCATTTTCGTAAAAATAATCAATAAAAGTTCTGATAACGAATTCGGTTGGACGCACTAGTGCGCACTGATGCGTAATAAAGCCGTTGTTAAACACTGATCTAATCTATAGAAGTGAAATGTAAATATCTCGACTAATAAAATGCCGAATACATATTTTACGAAACAGCACATTGAGGGTTTCGCGATTTAACCCGTTTACATATTTATATTACACACACATACACATACACACAGACGCATCTTTACGCTGACTTGTATGCGACGGCTTTAATGTGCAACAGTGCGCACTAATGCGTTCAACCGAATTCGCTATGAGATTTCACAGGTTTACATGTTGCTGTAATATCGACATCGAGCCAACACTTGCTACAAACGATAATTTAGGAAACTGTGTATGGTACAAGAGCTTGTTACAGAAGTTGCAGATTCGAATAATGGCGGATTAAGACTTTCTCAGAAGCTTCAAATGCAAATCAATTTCGGATTCTCTCATCTAAAATGCTATCCCAAAATTTAAAATTGAGACCGTTTTGAAAACTTTTAAATATTATTTTTATTTTAAAAGTTCTGTCTAAAAGTTAATTAAATTTTTGAGAGAAAGAAAAATCGTAGTTTTGCATCTTGAAGCCTCTCGAGCGCCTCGCGTGCGACCGTAGTAATCCACCACTAAAAACGTCTACAAACTTTAATTATGCGCAATATCTATAAACAAATGTTTAATCATTAGAGCAAACGTTAAATCTTTTTAGCGATTGCACTAGTGCTCCCGAACAGAACTATAGGCCACTGCTCCTAAAGCTCACACATTCGACATGAGATGCGTCTTCTTTTTTTATTGCGTTTGCAATTATAACTTAACAGCAACTTAACGAAAGTAAGTTATGACGACGTTCTCAAACCTTTCTGGCCTGAACGAGCTTATTAATATCTTGGTACGTCGCGAGCATTGCCTGATTTTGCTTCAGGCTTTGATCTTCGCGAGCGTTCGCACAATTCGAATAGATCTCTTCGCACTTGACGCCATCCTGGCCGTCCTTCGCAGCTTTCATATATCTGAAGAAACGTAGAACGTCGGGATTGTCGCTGCTGGGTTTCCTCAGCTCGTTCAGCTCCCTAGACAGCTGGGCAGAGACCAAGTTCGAGTATGGCGCGTAACGCGCGGGACTCCGATACATCGCGCACACCGCGTACTCCCTGCAGCCTTCTGTGTTGTGTCCAAGGCGAGAGAAAACGGCATCCAGACGTGACAGCAGGGGCGAGTAGAATGGGTCGTAGTTCGTCAAAAGCAAAGAGCTCGTCGGGATCTCGTGGAAGACCTGTCGCCAATAATAATCAATATGCGTGTTTACAGCTACGTACACTTAATGGTCACGGTATCCGTTACGCGTGCGACTAGGCCCCGAACGAGTTAAAACGAAGCAAACAAGGAAGTGGGACGCGCGAATCTCAATGATCAATGTCAATATCCGAATAGTATTAAAAGTGGAAAGCATGTCCATCTCCGTTCGTCGATGGTGTGAAAAAGTGTCAAAGTAGGAGAAAAAGACGAATATTCTTATGGCATACCTACTTACCCAGTTCATTATTGGATCAAACATTAACAAACACTTGTTTCGAACTGCGCGCGACTGTTAATGCGACAACAATATGTACAAATCAACGTGCATTTCCTATCAGTTGAAATCATTCGGTAAGAATTATTACTATTACGCAATCAAGGATTCCATTAAATATTAATAAGGAAAGGTAATTTATAGCTTCATTTAAACTTCCTCGTTAAATATATGGATTGCACATTATCCAAGTTCAAGAAAAAAAGAAAGTGGTGCAGCCGCTTGAAAGCCATGCGTTTATTCTGTGACGAGATAATATACGAGATCTGCAAGTAATTGCGCATTCGAAAAGCTCACCTTAAAATCCTGTTTCTTAGAAAGTCCGTGTGCAGCCACGTGTCGCGTGTAGTAACGATCCGAAAGCGCATTCGCATGAGATATTCTCGAATCAACGAATCCATAGCGCGACGCAATATCCGGAGTTTTCTGCGTCTGCATCATACTCTCGTCGTACATGGCGGATGCTGGTAACGTGCCTACCGGTTGTCGCGTCAGATAGTCATCATTGTAAAGATCAGTATTATCCTTGAACTCGAAATTTTCTTCCGGTACCGCCATGGGCGCGGCATGCGAAGATTGCGCAAAGGAGGAAACACCTGTAATTTGCGCGTAATATGTATTTACACTTTTAGTTCAGGATGCTTTCCTAATTAAGAATGCAAGAGACGGAGAAGCCATTTTTTCAACAAAGATCTGATTTCTACATTGTACGCTATTCTCCAATTTTTAACATTAACTTGTCCAATTTTTCAAATTTTAAGAGATTTTACGTAAACAAAATCTATTAAAAATTAATTAAAAGTAAAAATTTATATTAAAATTATATCTCTAAAGCTACTAAAATTGCTAAAACTTATTAATTTTTAATATTAAATACTGTCATAAATATTGATGTTATTTAAGTTAGACACTTACCGTTTACTACAAGTATTTATGGCATACTTTTTTGATAAAGAAGTAAATATGATCATGATTACTAATTACTACAAATTGTTTCGAAATATTTCTATTTTCTAGTAAGATTCACTAAACCCAAAGCACACATACCTTTTCCAACGATATTACCAATGCTGCCGATGATACTCGGTAGGAAGAGAGCGAGTAACACGCTCTTAATTATTTGTACGCCGAAGAACAAGGGTAGCAACAGTTTCTTCAGACCAAATGCTAGAAAACCAAGTCCGAATCCTGTTAAAAACGTACTCTTTCCCTGAAAGACGGCTGAAAGCAAAAGTACCAGCTCGTTAAAGCCCTGCGGTTAGCCCTGAAAGCCATGCTGCAAGCAGCATCTTTTACATATTCTAGCTCTCCAACTCCACGTTCCACGCGTTTTGCTGAAACACTCCACGTATGAATAAAAAATATTCACCGTAATTATAATTAATTTGACTGTTTGCAGAATGTTACACGCCTCGTCTTTCCTCATACCCGTTTTATTGCTGGTTTAGTTCACATTTTTGCCAATTAGCATAGACCCAACCTCGTTACTTGATTTAACTCCAAAAAGCCAATTCATGAAGTTAAGCTTTCTCTCACACCTCTAATTTTATTTATGCCAGTTCGTGCTTACGAGTGTACTAGATTTGTCGCTTTTCAAGTAAAAAAAATTAATTGAATAGTTTATTCTTAAAAAGAGATAAATAATTTTTAGAAAAAATATTTGAAAAGACTACATTTCATAAAAAATATTATAAAATTATTTTGAAAATCAAGTTGAAAGGTGGAAATAGAAAAGATTGCATCATTTTCTTCTATAAGAACTATTTTCCTTGCTAGTGAACTGCTCGATTACTCTCACTCCGCACAATTAGCGATTATGCAATTGCTTTACGAGCATCATACTATATCGATGCTATGTTGCTCAATGTATGATTGTATCGTAGTTTTCAGAAAATCTCCACCTTTCGTGTCAACAAAAGTAACGGCACTAGTACACACGCGAGAAAAATCTGTCTAGCAAGCGGTTTAGAAACTCACAACCGAAGAACGTCCTGGCTTTCCTGGCGAGACTCAGATCCTTATTCAACCGTATCTTCATCACATGTGTCCTGGCGTAACGATGAACCTTGTCCAAAAGATCCAAATTCGACTCATCTTTTTCTCGATCGTTGCACGCGACGTTTGCTTCAGGTTTTCTTATTATTTGCACGGATTCTGTTACATTGTACGTGTCAACCCTTGAGAGTTGATCTAAAAATTTCAAGAGGTCCTTCCGTATACAAGAGACTGTCAACTTCCCTCTACATTCTGTCAAATTTGACATAGACTGACTGATTGTTGATTTCATTTCAATTGGATTAGCTGTGACATTGGCCATCCTCGTCGGTTCGATCTGATAATCCGCTTTATCGTCCACGTGAAGCTCGATATCGAACTTTGTTGGTTTTCCATGCATATTGTGCGGATGATCACGTAGGAATTCGTCGGTTTTGTTTTCAGATTTATGAGAAAGTGGCACCTCGTTCTTCTCGATGTCATAATCGTGGCGCGCGGTCTCATTCAAGGACGCAACCTCCGCGTGGATCTTGACCCCCACGACAGAATGAAGGCACGCGATAGATAAAAGCACAATCGAGAATATCGCGGCTGCTCTCCCTTTTGCCATTGTCCGACCCATCAAAAGGCACCGGGCGCTTGTTTATTGGCTAGCTACGGTTATTACGAAAGAGGAACTGCATCTCGACCAGCGGCTTCGTTTCCTGAAATGAGACACACAAATTAAAACACATAAGAATTTAGGGGTTTTTAAGTCGAATACGTAAAATAATAATTTTACAATATACTTGAGTGCAAAAATGTAACGCTAAAATCTGTAATTGATCGATAAAGAAAAGCAGAGAATTACAAGACGTAAATTCTAAAAACTAAACTCTCATAGACATATATAAAATAATTTTATACTGCTTCTTCTTGAAAACAATTGTTATTTTTTTATTATTTTATATTTTCAAGTTTTTTAAACTCTATCGATTCATAAAGAAAATACGTAACAGTACTATATGAAAAAATATTATTACTCATTATTACTCAAATTATTAAGTAAGCTAGTAATAATATGGTATTCCATATGGTAAAGCTCGGTTATGCTAGATCAGTCTTGCATGTCCTTCCTTTTCCAAGCAGTCAGCTGATTCTTTCATCCATGTGGATTGTTGACGCAAAGATCCTACTAAATATTTGTGATTAATTAACTAAATAAATTCTATTTCTAATAATCTTGTCGACATCTGGATAACTATTTGTTATTTTTATTTTTTAAAAACTTATATTTTAATTATATTTTTCTTTTAAGTCAATCAACAATTAATTATCGAAAATGTATTTTTTATTAATCTTAAATATTGTACATATACCGTTATGTTAATATTAATTAAATTCTGTATTATCAAGAGACACGGTAGTGTGTAGCGCCAAGTACGCTCTGAGCGAGACGCACCGTGACTCTTTTACGCGAACGCACGATCTTAATTACTTGCTAATACATATTTTTTAATAAAATTAAATAAATAGAAGATTAAATCAATTTAAAAAATCTTTATCTTATAACGTTTCACTTTGTCAACAAGTTATATGTGTATACATACATAATGCAATAAAATATAAAAATGAAAAAAAAACTCAAAGAGTATGTGTATGTGCATACATTAATCTAAGTCATAATTTAGTCTTTGAAGATCCAACTATGCGCACGTGTGCAGTTAGAATTAATAACCGGTATACAAAGTGTTACGGTTATATAAGTGTCCTTTCACCAATCTATTCTAATACAATCTCATTAACAATGAGATGCTCCATCTCTACATTTGTCCACGTGTGCATGCTGAAGATAATTTCATTCACTGATCAAACACACAAAGATCTATAGAAGACTATTAGTCGGTACTTCTTGTCGCAAATGGATCTATACTCACTTTCACGGTATATCTCTGACATCAGCAACTTGCTCACATCTAGACCAAACGATTGGCGTCAATCTCAGCAACTAGATGACTTCTTTTAATATTGAAAAACGGTCGGGAAACAGTAAGCGCCTGAAAGATCAAGCGGCCAGAAAGTCGGAATCGTGTACGACGTCCGATACCATACTGGCAGCCGGTCTCCGTAGGATCGGCTCGACTAACCCGATCTGGGTTACCCGGCCATCCGTCTGTCCGTCCCTCTATCCATTCCTTTCCGCCTTCCTCGCTCACCACGTTCGTTCATTCGTCCGTTCGTTCCCGCCATTTGATTTAGGATCTACCCTTCTCCTAAGGAAGAATCATCAAATATGTTAGTCGAGGGGGAAATTGCTCCATTCAAATCAATCGAATTCATCATAGGTCTATAATTACTGAAAACACACGGACGATTTCACTTGGCGGTATTTCGGCGAATGTCCAGATCAGTGAGTTCAATGAGCCTGACCGGACGCCGCCCAATGACACAGAAGATGATTTTCTAAGAGATCGTTCATGAATAGATCTTAATTTAATCGAAGAGAAGGGGGAGAGAAAAAAAAGAGAACAAGAGAGTCGAGGTAAATTATATATATAAGGGAATGATCAAGATAAATCTAAGTTAATCTCTGAGAACTCCCAATTGGTTTAGTCTATTTTTCTTTGAGAATACCTCTCTCTCCTCTCCCCCTCTTCTGGCTCTAGAATTAGTCCTTCCTATTATTTAAAAGAAATATGGGATAAATGCACAATACAAAAAAAAAATCAAAACTTTTTCCTGGATAATTAGAAATTTTTAATGAATCTGTCCACATCCTAAATGAAACTTCTCAGAAGGAGGATACGATGCACCCTGAAGGTTTCTACAACGAAGTCTTGTAACAAGTACGGTCTTTTATGACAGCAAGGAAATTAAATAGATTGATTAAGCAAGACTACTCTTTCATATTCATTTAATCGTCAAGTGTAAGAAGCAGCGATTTTTACTAAAGCTTTTTTGCATGATCTACTTTTCATATGGAAACTATCTTCGGTTATGACGTCAGCAAAGATCACTCGTTCAAGTCTAATCGAATTAGTCACGAGTTCAAGCACAATTGCACACCTTTACGAGCGATTTCTCTTATGTTTTCTCGGAAGTCTACCGATCCCGAATAATATCTGTGACCTCCGAAAAACTGGTTTACCTGTTTTCAAGTTTCGACATGTCGGCCAGCCTTTCTTTCGTCTTAATAGAACTGACAGATGATTCGATTACTACAAAATGATTACCATTCACGTTTGACATCACGGTATACATGCCCCACGTTTCAAAGTGCTATTTACTAATGGGTTAGAAAGCCGTTATAACATAACGCGAAAAGGATCTTTACGAGAACGTAAAATATTATCAAACAAAAACGAATTTTTCAGGACTTTATAGCCGACAAACTTTGCATCGTAAATCACGAAGAGTCCGTAGAAAACGGTACATGAAATAAAACAGCATTTCAATTTTTTTCATAAAAATTGACATATGTGAGACAATGCCAGTAACAGACCGTTCTTTAAAATTCAAATGCAGCTTTTATGTGAATATTTTAAATTGCAAAGAAGTAATTGATCTTAAAATGGGCGAATTTCTTTCGTCTTGGAAAATTCATAATATAATTTCATAGAAATATATGCATTTTTACTGGTATTTTGCAGTATACTTATAATTCAAGATTTAACATTTTTTACCCAATTACCTTACGCAAAAATGTGTTCTTCTTTAAAAAGAGGGTCATACCAGTATGTCACTTCTTTTGGTTTAAGTTTCACATTCAAGTCAGTGACACACCTATGGAATCATTCGATCGTTTCTTAAAAACGTAAGTCGCATAACATTCTCCATATTTTTATTTTTATTATACTATTCATAGAGAGAAAAAGAGAAATTCTTTCCAAATGTATTCCAAAGTATTGGTATTCATGTCCGGTTTATCATGTATTGAAATTAACCAAGAAAAAGCGAACAAGGTAATTTATCTTCAAACGCATGGAAATAATGACAAAAACTTACATTTTTACAAATATGTTTATATTAACATGTGAAATACGTAACAAATGTAATGTAATGTTACAATCTTCTATCAATTGGTCTGTTAACAAAACAAAGCGTCAAAGCAAAATTCTTTAGAATATTGTAATGTGCATTTCAACTGAGGAGAGGAAAGGACATATTAACTATTTAATTATGCTACAATTTTATTTTTCTTATATAACTATAGTCATACGCACACGCACGCACACATATATATTAAACACGCAACTCGTTTTCAATAAACGTCGAGAAATTTCGAAGAATAGAAAATTAAAATACCAATTATCGACATCTGAAAATAGAATTTTCTCCCATTTATTCTTACTTTATAGAAAACTTTTCAAATACGTAGTAAGATAGTCACAAGCGGTATTAAAATCTGACAATATAGTATTTCTTATTTCTTATGTGACATCCACAAAATTTAAGTTTTATCTAGATATCTTTTCTCAGAGGGTCAATCGTTCATAATATATAAAGATTGGCTTCCGCAACAACAATTTTCATTTCATCATTGAGAAAAGAAAAGACTGCTTTATTAAATTTTATTAAGTTAGACCTTCAATTGTTCGTGCGGCTTTGCTTTCCGCGAACTTTATTTGTGGCACCTGGCTTCCTGAGAAGCACCTCCGGTATTTAACATACACCGCTCAGAATTGTCTACGTCATACGCGCGCATGAATCAAGCACATATGAATCGTACAATGTGCAGGAAATACGTTCGACGTAGATACGGATACGCAAGTCGAACGCCGTGACATGGACGATGGTCCGTTACATTAATGCGACTTTTTCGTTCGCGTATAACGTAAGAACGTAACGGTCGAGTTACCGCGGACGAGTGCACGCTGTGTATCGATTGCCTATCCTGTAGCAATGCGCGATGTGTCGCTTCCGATTCACATTTCCTATCGTGCCGTAGAGCCCAAGTATCGTTGTCACTTTATCGCTCGCCATCAGACTCTCGCACGTTTTTTTATTATTCTATCTATAATATATTTCTTATAACAAACAAATATCTTGCAATAGAAAATACTAAAAATTGTAACAGTATGGAAAATTAATTCTTTATGAAATAAAAAGGTCAGTTAAGGTAGCTGAGTCAAAGTAGCGGTTTCAAAGACGCGCGTTAGAAAGTCCGATGAAGAACACACGCCGGGAACTAAGATTAATCCTATCGATGAACACGTGGCGGGTCGAGAAAAAGCGTATCGAAGAAGGGAAAGGGTGAGAGCAAAATTCACCAGTTATAACCGTCATCTGGGGCCTAAAATATGTGTCGACGACAAGTACGATGACTGGCCTCTCGCCGTGCACTGTCCGCGAGCCGATAACGGTCTTCGATCGGCTCGTGCATGGGTCATATGTGTGTATACACACGGACATATCGGTCAAGGTAGACGCACGGACGCATAACAGCGACACATGAGTTGGCTTGTGAACGCATTTGAGCCACAAACCGGGCGCTTGTCCAAATCTGTCAGTAGGTCAGTAGAGGGGCCATCGTACTCGGTCGAGTGACCTTGACCACGAATGATCCTGCTGCCCTGGTATAATAATCTTTCCGATTTTCACTTAAAAGTTTGAGAAAAGATAGCCTGTGAGAAACACAGCACAAGTACGCCAAATGTTCTTAGTATCTAAAATCAATAGACACTTTGCACTATATCGTATCGATATAGTGTACTTAATCATATATTATTGTCACATTTAGAAAACAAGCGAAAATTATTGGACTTGAATTACTTGGACGAATTTTATACTTGACATGCTGTAATTCAATTGCTTTGGAATAAATATTTATAATTTGATAGCATCCCATTAAAAATAGTGTAACTACACTTTGACATTTTGATATTTTATATTCAGATGTAAGTCATGTATAAGTAATCCTCTAGAAAAATTGCAATTTTTTACAGCAGTCAAAATGTCTTTTATTAATAATGTCGAGTTATAAGGGATAGCCTGTCGGCTATCTTTTCTCATTTATGTAATAAATCTGCAGAGCTAACTGGCAACGAACATATCTCCGATATCATCTTCATGCAAAATTAGCAATAAATAATATGAAACGAGATATAGAAGATAGAAAGTTCTATAAATTAACATTCTAAAAAATTAAAGGAGACAGGTATTTTAAGCTCTTTCACGCATTCCAGTTTGTTTAATGCGAATTTTAAGAAAAAGCCGGATGTATCCTTAACACCGTGCCCTTTCTCAAAGCCCGCAAGCTGCAAAGGTTACAATATATCGATACGTTCCTCAAATAACGGTAAGCTATGTGAAAGTTATTTCGTGAGTGTTCTTTGCTAGAACGAGCCGAGATAAGCGTAGTGTTTGGCGACGTTCATTCAGCGCGTATCAATACACCATAATTGCCACGAGCAATTTTACAGCAGAGAAATTACGCGATTACTGAGATTACACGGATCACAATTAGATTAATCGTAATTGTACTACTTGTCAAAGTGTTATTTCGCTCGCGTGCCTCAATATCGTTGACTCGCATCTATAGCTCGTCTTCGGAAAATAACAAATTCTCGTCGATGATCGCGATACTAATCTGCCAAGTTTTCACCCGTAAGGATTGCGAAGTATCTGATAACTCGGATATCCCAACTGGTAATCGTTTCTGTGCCAATTACCGTCATCTTGTCCTGCAAAGAAAATGTCAAAATGCGTATTACAAGTTTACGATATGTTCTTAGCAAATAGGCATAAAGATCCTTATTTAGATGTGCAAATTTTGTATGGGAAAAGATTCAAGAATATTGACATCAAATATTCGTGACACGCAACATGACATTAGAGATTTTAAAGGAAATATTGAATGTAAATATGTCAAACACAAAACACTATCAGAACGTGCATTGACAGCTGTTTCAAATCTAATACTTGTCGCTGTTGGCTAACATTAAATATATTTACGCCGGCATAAATACGACATGTGTATTAGTTTGCAAAAATGTATCATCTGTTACAGTTGAACGACGCTATCTTAACTTAGCCTACATAATATATAATTATGCAAACTGCCATGTGCCAGTTACTTATGTTTAAAGAGATTTTAGAAGAAAATTTATTTCATATATTGGCATATATGATTCAACGACATAAAATTAAACGCATGACAAATTTTTATTGCAAAACAAATTTGTACCACATTTTTTAGACATAAGTATCTATAATGAATAATAAAATTATAATTTTAAAATTTCGTTATTCTTCGCATTCATTCTCTCCGTAAGATTTTATGAAAAATAATAAATATATACCTACATATTATAATTTGGTATATAACTTGCTTGTAGGTATAGCACGGTATTTTCAATCGTCAAAGAGAAAAAAATATTTCTTAAATAATCTTACCTGTTGGATAATCTGCTGCTGTGTCTGCTGCAGTGGACCACAAATGGAAAGGATGCGAATGATGTGCATGATGAGAATGTTGCACTTTGCAAATCTTTAAATGTGCCAATATTGATGGTAAAATTAATGATCCAAGTACGAGAAGCTTTTTGATAAAATGGACTCCTAAGAAAATTGGTAGTAGCAGTAGCTTTATTTTTATTACATTTAGTAATATAAGAATCGGGACGATTATAGACTTCTTCTTTTTGAAAATTCGCCAATCGCCTGTAAAGCAAATAATTTATTAATTTTCTCTTTCTCAAAAATCGCCAAATATTATTACAAATTATACGACTGTTGACATCGTTGCCGTTACAAGAAATACAAGGTAGTAAACTCTGTCATTTCGCGTTCATCGCTTTTTTCAAATATATGGAACAATATCGCAGATTGCATAGCTCTTGCAGTGATAATACTTGTTACGTGTAACGTTCACCGTTACCCGAAATAAAGGGCAATAGAAGCTACAATTTCGCTCAGACATATCAGAATTTGAATGCAGCATAATTTGAAGAATTCGAGTTCCGTTATATAGAACAGTAAGTATACCTTTTCTTTGTTATTGCTAAGAGATCAATATATCATTACAAGAACTTCAAGAATTTTTCAAGAAAAAATTATCCACTGATATCCATCAGTTTATTATATTTAACGCAAATTAACGCAAGAACATTTAACCAAAATAATAAGAAATAAAATTGTAAAAAAACAATGTAAGAGAAAACAATGTCAAATATTTTATTATTCGGCAGATCTATTACAAGATTTTACCTTCCTGTTCTTTGCTATCCTTCAGTCGCTCAAGTTCATCCTCATCCACAAACATCAGATTCGAGGAGAAGTCTCTGGTAACTGCCGAGTTGTCTACCGTATATACAATGGCACGTTTTGTCAATAAATCTTCTACGCTATCTCTAACGAAGTTCAGAGCTTCCGTTATGCCGCTTTTAAATGCTCGAGAACGTGGCAAATAGGGCAAAAAGGATTGCTTGTAAATCGATGGTATCCTTATTATTTGAAATGGCCCATAACTAAATTCCTAAATTATAATAATTTGCTTTAATAAAGTAATTAAACAATATATATAATTATCTCTTAAAAATTAGAAAATTTTAATTATAGAATTACATATTTACAGATATTATTGGTGCAATATATTTTATCAATTTTATATATAGTATTTTATTCATATCTAATTAATTCTTTAGCTTTTATTATAATTCTATTAATAAATATAAAACATTTAAATGCAAACAAACTTATATAAGTAATATATATTAAAAATTGACTATTTCAATAATTTATTATAAAGATAAAAACGCATAAATTAGTAAATTGATTTAATCTCATTCATTACAGTTAGCATTATACAATGTGAATTATTAATTCCTAATCGTTTCTAATATAATCAAATGTTACATAAGATCATAAACAGCAAACACGTACCTTTTCTCTCACTATTGTGTTTAACCACTTTACAACTTTATATTTTCCACAAGTTGTAGTATCTTTCTTTAAATTACATTCTGTTTGACATTTTTGAACAAAAAGATCCGTTGTATTATCAAAAGCTAACGAATAAGTCCGTCGAGAACAAATAATCAACAAGATAAACATCCAGCACGACATATGAGTCTCTCTTGGACACCCAATTTTGCAAAACCACTCGATAACTCCGAAGTATCCGCACTTCATGATTTAGGTTGATGATTTTAACTTTGCACTATTGATTTGGATTTTTGTTAGTTTTGATCAACCGGTTTATATTTCATTGCAAACAGTAGTGACGATCACCTGTCTCGCTTCGAATTCTTGTATAGTCATTGTTAACCGTGAAAATTGCATCGACTATACGAATCATCGAAATGCACCGCATCGAGAGAGAATTTCGAGAGAGTAATTCAGTAATTAATCAAAGGAAATCATAAGTGATGTTATAAGATACGAAGGATTATCGCATGATATTACGCACTCTTTTCACAGAATGATGCAAGATGATGCACGTTGCAGAAAGGCGAGATTAGGTGCACACGCTCACTGACAGTGGTTAGAAGGTGTTCGGACCATTTATACGGCGTGCATTTAGGTCGGTGGGGGTAACGGTCCATGGCTTAGATAATGCTGTGCAGAGATTGCTGCTGCATTCTATACGATACGACGTCTCGAGAGACACTCGAGAACTCGCTGACGGTTACTGGCTGGTCATGGAAATTCTAATGACAATGGGACAAACTCATCGCACCATAAAATTCGTGATACATTAAACGGGATATTTTTAAACTGAGGAAAGAGTGCCAGAAAGATCTTCTGATAGCTTCGCGAATATACTTTGTATGGTGGATTCATTAATATTCTTCGCTAATCATTTTCATGCTTTTTTTATATTTGCGGAAAATTAAAAAATTATTTATATAATAAATATAATTTGTATATTAAAAAAATCAAACTGCCTTAAAAACCTCAATCTAATCATTTTGTCCAATCGATTCATTAGAACCAAAAGAAGAAGAGTATCCTGAAAAGAATAAGTCCTTATTTTTTACTAAACAAGAATATAATTTTAACGGTATATCGCAGCTGCACGACTTGTAAGTTGTCAGCCTAATAGCCTACCAGACAATCAGAAAGATATTTCACGAAGGCTTCAGGCTTAGCTACAGAAACAGTGGTGGACCGCACTATATTAAACATTATATTAAACACTACATTTTCGTTCTATATTATGTGATTACCAAGCGGGAAGTTTCTATATCGAATTTGCAGAAAGGGAGCAAACGGCGGCACATGCGGCAATGACCGTGATAACAATGTCCTTCCGTTAGCCATTTTAAGATCCAGCGAAGGGTCTTCTCCGCGACATTCTGTTCCATGCGTAATTGCGACATTCCTCGCGGCCGGTGGAAACACTACATTTTCTGGTGCACCCACCCGCAACGGCCGCTCAGTTTTTTATCGTAGATAATCACAGGTAACGTTATAATTCATAAATTATCTCTTCATAAAGCGGAAATTAAGTAAAATTGGGCGTACTAATTTGTTTTTTGAGAAAATGTTATCCTGCTAGGAGAATCTGAAATCAAATCCCATACAATCCGTGTGACCTTAATATCTCGTGGATTCCTTTCTTAACAAAAAAAATATCGAAATCCCAATAATTCTTCCTGTTCTAAACTTAATTGAAAATTTAGAATTTCGCATAAACTCAGATTCAGAAATGCAATTTGAGATAATAAAACATTAATTTTAGTTTAATTTTAATTTAAAACTTCAATTTAAACATCATCAGCTGCGAAGATGTCGAGTATTAAAAAATGTGAAGAAAAATTATGTTCTCCACGTACTATAAAATCGCGATTCTAAATTATTCTAAGAACAAGGAAAAGTATAAAGAAATATGTAATGTTATAAATTGAGTGTTATATAATAGCCAGCAAAACACGGCACAGGATAACAAACAAGAAGCGGATAGAAGGCAATTGATTGACCTATTAACGCCATTGCAGCATTCAGATGGAGTCAGGATATAATGTATGTACACACGTGTTAGCGGCGCAGCCTCTTTTCCGTAACCGGTTTACACGACAGTCGTCTGCTTTACTTTGGCCTCGCATCGAACTGTTTAAAAATCCAGTGCGATTTTTAGAAACTGTTTTCCTGCCTTGATCAATATCTGATCTTCTCTGCTTGATTTGTTTTACAACATTGTTTGTTTTATAACATTCGTTCAAGCAACATTGCTATAAACGTGTAGTTGAACAAGTAGGAGTGAGTAAATAGGAATAAAAAGAAATAACTAAACATATCTATCGGTGACTTTTAAAAATCTAAATCTTTGTATTATGCTTTAATTTTGTGATTTTTATAGACGGCACTCTTAACTTAAAATTATAGAAGATATGTATTAATTTAAATTGTATTCATATATCTATTTTATATTGCTATGGCGACATACTTGCTGTCTACCATTTTCTACTAATCCAGTCAGGTCAGGTAACTAATTCACCAAAAACCGTTTAGATTATAAGTTCTGTAATTTAGATGGTGTGTTATATCGCATAGAAGAATTTACTTTAGAAAGTTGTAAACTTGAAAACGTACGCATCAAGCGTAAAAGCTGTAATTATTAATTTTATTTTTTTATTCATAATAATACATTTACTAGATATATCTATGCGATCGCTGATAATTCGACGTGAATGCGGAAGCTAACTCTTAAAACCGGAATCGCTCATCAAATTTATTTTTTGGGTCACAAAAGAAGCGCGATTCGTTATAACCCACTAAACCCGGGCGATAAGTTTTTCTTTTCACACAAAGCTGGAAGACATCAACTTACTCCACTGGCCTGGAAATTTGATCTATCGCATCTGTATAAGGAACGTCACCGAAAGATCTATTTTCGCGCACGACATACGCGGACGGGGTTGCAAGTTGCAAGGCGATTAGGCGAAAAACGGATAACAAACGTGCCATTCTTCAGGTATGTCAAGCACGTATATGCGTGCGTGCTTTCACTCACGGTTACGGGGCAATAAAAAAAGGACGCATAGCGAAGGCGCCTGTCGTTCATCGATGTCTCTACCGCGGATTATGAGGCAAGAAGAAGTCGCGCGATGGTCAAGCCGAGTGGGCGAAACGCGCGCTTGTTGGCTCGCGATATAACCTGTTTACCCCTTTGCCCGGCTGACCCAGTACGGGACATCGACAGGATATGAAGTGGTAATATCGCTGCAACCGATTACCGATCTCGATATTCCAGCTTGTTACACATTCCCAGCCGGAAAAGAGATTCTTGGGAGAGGCGCAAGAAACTGTCTACGAGATCAGTAGCCTCTTTAAGCATTACAGATATCATCAATCACAGATTTTAAGCGCTACATATATCATCAATCACTGCAGATCGAATTCTGTTAATTGAAGTCTGGTGATTGAAAATTTATCAAAGCGTACACTACGTGGAATGTGGATTCGTAGTCGTTTATTTGAGAAAAGAGATGTGAAAGAATTTATGAATACATAAGAGATCTAAGAAAATTTTCACACACAAAAAGACACATTTTTAATATCTAAATATAATTCTCCAGCAAATAATTATTTCATTAAGATTCATCCTGTTATATATCTTATTGATAAAATGCAAATAGGAATTTGCAATCCGAAATATGTTGTCAACACGATTTTATAAGATATACATAATAAGTTATATCTTTCTAAAAATGAATAATGTATTCAATTTTCTCAAATATATCTCCGTTTGCAAACAGAGTTTCTGCGGTTATAAAGTGAGTTATTTACTTTAGCGTTATCAGTAAATCACTTCGACAGCCTCGCAACTATAATAATCAAGATCTGATATCAAAAAATGAATAAAAGGTGAACACGAGCATATGAGACTTCACAGATATTAACCTTGATGCAGGTGCACGTTTACAATAATGTTACAAGCAATTTATTTTACTCTACGTTAACAGCCGCAACCAATCGTTAATATCCACCCTGGAGGCGCGAGATTTATCTTAGTGGCTTAGTTACGGTTACTTTGTGACATTTACGGTCTATTTCATGAAGATTGCACTGTTGCATAACTGATATTGTTAAATACTCATTTATATTCGAATAAAACGCGTTGTGTGTGTTGTGTGTGTGTGTGTTGTGTGTGTGTGTGTGTTGTTGTGTGTTGTGTGTTGTGTTGTGTGTGTGTTGTGTTTGTTGTGTTTCAAATATCTAGGAAACATTTTAATCGATGTGGAAAAATTGCGAAGATACTGATAAAAAATTAATTTATATCAAAACAAAATATTTGTAAATATAAAACCACTTTTACATATTTTCGCGAAAAAATTATTTTTATAAAGCAAATTATTTCGTGACAAAGAACCTCTCCATATTTTATATCAGACAGAGTAGTTATACGTTGCAAATATAACTGATATCTATTCATACTGTGTCACACATCGTTTCGAATGAATATTATTAATTCACATTCAACTCAGCAATTCACATAAGTAAAGACGTATTTGGTGTAACCTACAGTGGCTAGTTCGTGACTGGAGAAATGTCTCAAATTAACCCCGAAGAGCATCGATTAAGGTCTTTGACTGTCATCAACATTGCGAGATCATAAACCGCAAATTGTCGCACAGCAATCACGCACGTCATAAACAAAAGATGCGCATTATTTTGTCTGAGTTCCCACGATTGAATCAAAAAATGAATAACACCACATTAATATAGTTGGAAGTAAATAGGTTTATTTTCTAATATGTTATTATATATATTTCGAAAAATTAATCTCCCCAAATAAACACACTTTTTGAACACTGTTTTCTCTTTATCCTATAAATTAAATTAAATTAATTATTAATAAAATAAACTTACAATATAAATAAAATACGTTGAGAAATAATATTATATATATATAAAATCTTTATATCGTTTTTGAAATTATTTACTCTGGAAGATATATCCTCTTTAAATAAACAGACTAATTATAAAAGTTGACGCCTATATTCATCTTCCATCAAACTCTTATGAATATAGAAAGAAAGTCATCTATACTTACATTTATACTTTCGATTTACGCTTATGCTTATACGATCAATCGCCATTCCACAACTATAATCACCGATGAAATCAATTCAAAGATTAAATTAAAAGATTAGACCGCTTGACAATCAAATTCTTCAATTTGCTTCAGAACAACGTCTCGTGTGCAATATAACTTTAAAAGATATAGGATAAAGTGTCACATAATATTAAACTCGCCGAGTTTAATATCGTGTTTATTACGATTTTTGATATGGCACAAATAGCGTAAATGTTAATTTCATAATATCTGGTCAAACTGGACCTGCTTATCAATATTCGTAATAAAATAATTGGAATTGTCCGCGTTTTAGCATCTGGTATCGTAATTGCATGAAATTATTAAAATAGAAACTATGCCACTGTCATAGAAAATATCTTCAGACGCAAGACGTCAATATAAAAAGAGACATAATTGCAGTCGCTTAGAAATTCTTCCTCGTAAAGAGCGCGAAATTCATGTTCGCTGCGTGTATCGATGTTCATAGTATTTAAGATGAGGCAACTAAAACCGTAAATATAACACAGTGGAATAATTGTTGTAGTATTGTAGAAAGAGAAATAATCATCGTAATAACTTTTTTTTTCAAGTTTAAGCTATTGAATTTCTAACACGGAACATAGATACAGAGCAGTAGTACCACACCTAGTTTAATTACCAATAAAATTGCACATTCATAAAGCTATATTTGGTTGGAAAGAGAAGGATGTTACGTATTATTGTACTCTGTCTGATATTATCATTCCAAGATCATACATCATCAAATGGAGCAAACCGCTGTCAACGATCACATAGAAAATAACAATTATCCTCGACAACAGATAAAGTAATAATATGAGAAGTCAGACAGATATTGATGTCAATAATCTAAACGTGATTAGTACAAAAATAAAAGAAAATAAAAATAGAAATCGAAAGAGACAAAATAAAAATTAATCGTTCATACTAGTTTATATAAATAATTCACATTTTTCAGGTATACTATATTATAATTATTATAATGTTTTATGTTATAAATAATAATTATTTTAATATGTAGAATGCTCTTATGCCATGCCTTAATACAATTTACCGAAAGTTAAGACCAATTAAAAAGTACTATGCTACAAAATTTTAACAGTATTGTGACTTTGATTACACAGATATCTGTATACAATGTGTTGAAAATATTCTTATCAGTAGTATTTCAATGCAACGTTGAATCTTCAATAGACACGTACACGTAGGAAAATCTGTTACGTTTCGCATGAGATGAGATACTTATCGGAAGGTTGAGAATAGCGTGACGTGCATGCGTCTACAAATAAATACATCTTGACAATACAGTGACTATATGTACTTCTGCAATCTTCCACAATCTTCCATTCTATATATTTCTTTCACCCATTCTTTCATATTTCCGTTCCCTCTTCGCACCTTTCATTTTCAGTCCCGGTTCCATACTCAAACATGTAAGTAGGCTAGTAGTACATTTCTGTTATTATCATCCTGGTATTAAACGTGACACAAAGAGAAAATAAGCATTAGCGGAATAGTTGTATCTGAAGACAATTTACTCGGTGCTAACTAAACGTTTTGCAAATTATCACCCGGTCAGTTATTGCATTAATACATCAATATTATTTCTTTCAGCAAGTATTTTCCTGGGTTTCTTGTTAATGGCGCAAGAATAAATTCTGCTCTAACACACACCACTATAGAATATAATAAATTAAGCATGTAGGGTAATTTTATGACAAATTGATTATTTATTCTCTCAGATACGTTGGCACACAACCATCTAATCAGGGATGTATATTTTCTTAATATTTATGCTCCTCATAAAATATTGGTGCACAGTGGTTTTGCATTCTATTCCACAGTGAGAGAAGAGGCATGTGGCATACATACATCGGATTAATTAGAGCCCTGCAGACATTAAATTATATTTTGTTATGAGGAAATATAGTAGATTCGTCTTCTAGTCTGGAATGCGGTTAGGCACGATTAGATGACATGCTTTGATACGTGTATTTCACACATGGACACCTCAATTAAAATTAATCATGAAAATTACATAAAAATTGTTCTGGTTTGCATTAACAATATCGATAATTTAAATATGAATTGTAAAACTTATATATGTATTTTTTATTTCAAATATAAAACGCGTTGATTTTGTGAGAAGTTTTTTTGGCATTTCGGCCATTGAAATTGCGATTTGATTGCGGTCACCGCATTTAATTAGCGCTGATAGGATTATATGGTTCAGCGGCACAGTCTATTTCGCAAAAATCGATTCACTAAAAAATAAAACATCGCACGCAATCACGTCTGACCTATTTTTTTTTTACAGAAATTAGTTATTTTTTAATTATGAGATGATGCTAATAAAGTATCAACGTTAAAAACTGTTACTGCATTGTACATTGTACCAAAAATTTCAACAAAAAACATCCCAGTTTAATCAATACATATAGCATGCCTGACTAAAATTTATTGGCTCACAATTGTTGTGCCACAGTTGCGTGCAGATAGTTCCGGGATATTCTAAATTAAAACAAACAGAAATCGATAAACATATCAAATAATTAAACTAAAGACAGAAGGATAATAAACCTAAATTGCGCCATTAAAATTATATCAAGTCATATAATACTTAATAAGTGGTTTAGAAAGCTCGGTGAATGATCGCGTATTCGCTGAAACGTATAGCGTCAAATATATGCCAAACAAATAATAATATAAAGTCATATATAATTTAACGTTTGACCTCAGCGATTGACACAGTACTCTCGCTAATAACTGAAGAAACGTAGCTCTATCGTATCAATACCAGATTTGTATAATAATAGTTGGATATAATTCTATATAATTTAAAAGATTACAACACATTGTACATTTGATCTTTCTATGCTTTATTCATTTTATTGTTAATCAGACTCGACATAGATTCTTCCTTCTTGTTTTTCAATGCAAAATATTGGTTTCTAGATTGGTGTCAGATATTTAAATAGTAGTGTTTAATTCTCGAATAACTACACTGAAAAAAAAATGTTCTGAATTTTAGTAAATATTAGTTTGCATACAACTGTGACTCTATTTACTAAAATGAAGAAAATTTTCCTTTTTATTAGTATATGTGTATTCACTGAGAAAAAAATATACTAATAAAAAGGAAAATTTTCTTTATTTTAATAAATGGAGTCACAGTTGTATGTATAAACTAATATTAACTAAAATCCAGAACATTTTTTCTCAGTGTATAATAGAAATATTTATTACTGGTCCATAATATTCATTTATTATGAAAAGAGAATGCAAGTAAAATAGAATATCATATTAACATTATATATAGATTTTTACATACGAACATATCTTTTTAAAAACTCTGAAAATTTTAAAACGTAAATAGAAAGAAAAGCAAATTTGTTTTGAGCTCTCATTTATAATGTGTTATTTGTCAAGTTATTGATATAAGTTTCATTTAGATTAGATGTGTGTGTGTGTGTGTGTGTGTCATCAATCTTATATAATTATTATATAATTAGAACACTATCTTTTATAATCATTAAAAGATTATGCGCCAGCCTCTGATATAAAATGCTTATAAAATATACTCATAAAAAAAGAAAAATTATCCTTATTAAACGAATTATTATATACTATTATTATTGTTATTATTATTATGCTACGCACTTATAAAACGTTATGAAGTTGATTTTATTAATCATTTATATGTTATATGACCGATTAAATTAGAAGAAAGGAACGTTAATATAGTCTTATAACGTACAAAATATTCATATATTTAATAAAAACATGATCCTATTATTGTAAAAAAATGCCCAGCAGTAAAAAGTTTCTTTATTATCACAACCATACGAATTAGTAAGGTCACTTAGCGATATTATCACCTTGAAAGTGAGTCTTCTGTCCCAGAAAACTCATTTGGCAATCAAATGCGCAATTTAAAAATTTAAGCATCGAATAGAAAATTTAATCACACCATAACAATGCTCATTCATCTGTGCGATACCCACTTGATAAAATAAAAATGTTATAATCTTGTAATAATATTTATAAAAAATATCGATGGATGTATGCGCATGTATGTATTAAAATTATAAGTTCATATAAATAAATTCTATCCAAAATGTAGAAATTATATTTTCATTATAAAAAAGTTAACATTTTATTATATATAGATGCTTGCCAACTTATAAGCGTTATATTTGTAAATCAGAAATATTAGACATACATTATTTTGCTTGCATTCTCTTTTCATAATCAATGAATATTATGGACCAGTAATAAATATTTCTATTATAACTATTCGAGAATTGGCAATTACGGTTAAATAATAAGATACTAAGTCGTGAACTTGACCTATGTAAATATCGCCTACTAATTAACTAATATTAATATCTTCAGTTATTATTGATAAATTTTTACCATTTTACACGAAGAATCTTTCTATGTGCCACCATCTCGTGGTAAATCCGCCAAACACAGATACTGCTGGACGGTTTGTGCGCACGCACCAAGCCTTATCGATGAGAGTCGGCAAAGGCAAAGCCACCAACGATATAGTTGATGGATCGAAAAAGGGAAGGGGAGAGGAGGACGAAACGGCGCCGTGCGTGTGGAAGCGGAGCGTGGTAGAGAGAGAGAGAGGAGAATCAGTGGCTGGACTCTGGAGCGAGTCAGTCGGCCGGGAGCTGGGTGATCAGCCTGTCTTGTGAACGGTCGTGAGCTACATCACGTATGCCGTTTCTCTAAAGGCTGACAGACTCCCAGCAGGTGTGTAGGTGCAACGAAAAGGCGACGACGATTCGCTGACACGTCGTCGTGACGGTGAAGTGGGGAAGAGCAGGTGAACGTGGTGGAGAAGAGAAGGTACAGGACTGAAGGTCGTTAGAAGGGACATCCCAAGAAATGTCGGGAAGAAAGGAAATCGGAGCACAAGATAGCACGCCGAAAGAGATTGACATTGATAAACCATACTGGGATCAGAGCACTTACCGAGGAAGGGCATTGCACTTCCTGACAGTAACGAATCCGCTCAATGTCTTCGCCACGAGTCAGCAACTTGAGCACGCGCGTGATGTCGTCACGAAATACAGGTAGTCGTCGCTATAATTAGTATTTCTTTTCCTTTCGCTCAGTTGGAATACGTAATCAACACGGTGACGTTATATATCATACATAAAGAGTGTATGTGTTAACATTATATGTATATAAATGTTACCACATTCTGTTACACATTCGTTTACGTCTTGAGTTGGAGTAATTTTCAATTACTGCTGATTTACTTATCACATTCACGCGTTAACTTTATCGAAGAAAAGATTGCAACAAACAATTCTGTCTAACACACGCCGTAATATCTTCATTATATATTTTTTACGTTTTCTAAATCCTTATCTCTTCTAAATTATCTTTTCTACTTTTATGTTAATGTGACCTGTGTATTTTTTTTTATTTATATGTATAAGTATGAAATAATAATCCGTATACAATTATACAATTTTGATGTCGTCGCAGACAGGGCGAGGCCTTGGAAAAACAAGGAATCACTGAATACGAATTATGGAGATGCAAATATCTATACGACAGTGCCTACCACCCTGATACCGGCGAGAAAATGCTGCTAATAGGGCGTATGAGCGCGCAAGTTCCCATGAACATGATGATAACCGGCTGTATGATGACATTTTACAAGTACGTAATTGAAATTGTTGACACACAAAAACTTAACGATAACGTAACGATGAGAACACTCACAAATACTATGACTTTCAACGCTTTATAAGATATCTTAAATATTATTAGAGTCTTTCAGTAGAATATTTCGATAATTGGCTTTTACATTTTTCGAAACGGGGTCAAAATTTTGAACAAAAGTAAATAAAAAAAGATTATTTCTCAATTATTTCTCAATTATCACGATTATCTCCTCGATTATCTCTCAATCTCGAGTAAACGTTTAGAATAATTGAAACGTTGCAAAAAACCAGTTTAGAAAATTGATGACATTTAAGAAGTCGTTAAAAAGATTGCTGATTATTGTCTCCGTAATAGTTGTTAGAAGTCCGCGATTATATCGCGATGCATTATTTATAAATCTATTAGATCAACGCCGGCTGTAATTTTCTGGCAATGGGTCAATCAGTCGTTCAACGCCATAGTGAATTACACGAACCGTAGCGGTTCGAGTCCGATTCCAACGGAAACGTTAGCGCAGAGTTACATCGGCGCTACAGGAGGCGCCGTGATAACGGCGCTGACCCTGAACCGTCTCGCTCAACGTGGACCACCACTGGCAGGCCGATTAGTGCCATTGGCGGCAGTTGCCGCAGCTAATTGTGTCAACATCCCTCTCATGAGGGTCACTGAACTTCAAAATGGTATTGAATTACAAACCGAGGACGGCACGAAAGTCGGGCACAGTAAACGGGCGGCTAAACAGGCGATCGCGACTGTAACGTTATCGCGAATACTTATGGCCTCTCCGAGCATGGGTAAGTTTCATTACACTTATTTCATTAATCAAGTCTCTTAATGAATTTGACACTGAGAGTCGATTACGCTAACTTTAATCAAATAAAGTCTTGTTATAGTCATATCACTATATGCGGCATACTATTCATAAGAAAAAGTTATATAAATAACTATATTATTATTATATTAACTAATTAAATAATTCTAAATTTGTTCTAAATAAATTTCATCTCTTTTAAAACAATCAATTAAGCTCGGTGTAAACATCATTTATGAAGATATATATTTAAAAATGGTTTTATTTTATTTTATTTCATTGTTGCAGTATTGGCGCCGATAGTAATGAATTACCTAGATCGAAGGCAGCTATTGCGTAATGCGAAATGGGCTGCTGGACCAATTCAAGTTTTAATTTGCGGAGTGTGTCTCACTTTCGCAACGCCGCTTTGCTGCGCACTTTTCGCCCAACGCGTTCCTATCTCGATAAATCAACTGGAACCCGACATACGAGAGCAAGTACGATCACACGATACCGGTCTGGAAACTGTCTACTACAATAAGGGCCTTTAAACGATAGAGCAGACTATTGTGCGGCATATTTTTACCCGCATATTTTTACCGATCCGAGAACATGGCCTACTCTTGAAACTCAGGTATACACGAGACATTTCCAAACACAATACTCGAAAGCACATATTATTATCGCGGACTTCCAACGATTGCGTAAGCGATTCGTTCTAGTTGGTACTTAGCGCAGACAGACGAGACACGGTAATTTTACAAATCCATTGCCTTGACATCAAAATAAAAAAATAACTTACCGGCCGATGCGCAACAGCGGAGTTATAAGTTGTAACCCTGCGTTGATCTGTAACATAGAAATATTTTTACATTAAAGCAGGGTTAGATATCCAAGATAATCGACGCTTGAAATAAATAATGATATCGCGCCCGTTAAACCTTTAAAACATTATTTTAAGAGATATATCATAAAAACCTTATGCAAGAAGCAATCGCGGCCGCCGGCGCCGCGGCAGTAAGCAGTTGCATACTTCCACATTAACTAATTCGCATAATTAATCCGCGAAAATCCGCGAATCGTGCAAGTAATATTACGACCGTGCCAATAAGAGAGACGCGACGTAATATGCGGAGATCGAAGATCGAACTCCGAAATTGCGAAATTGCGCCGGAGTTAAACCTCGAACGAATAACGAGTATCACGTAATATAATCAAGTCGCGTTTGAGAAACGGAATCCGCCGTACAGGACTGACAGGATAGCAAAATAATAAACAAATAATTACTCACCCCACGGTTGCTCCGCTGTCGCCCGATGCCTCCCAGGCCCCCTCCTCCTCTCCTCGGTCCTCCTTCGTTGTCGCATGTCGCATCTCCGTCGGCGCGCACTCACTCACTCACGACGTTCACGATTTTCACGAAAATCGACGATATCGTCGCTCATGATCGCGCGATACTTTTGACACTTTCGACACTACCGGTATTAATCTCGCGACGCGGCGCGTACTTAGTTACACGGCGACGGAAGAATTACGAACGAAGCTACACAATAATATACGATTCACTTGACACTCGTGACGCTTCACGTCTCGCAGCCCACACAGGTAGACACGGCGGAGAGAATTTCGTTAATCGCGCGGCCAACTTCAACTCGCCAGCAGCAACTGTCGCGAGGACGTTACACTTGTCGCTTGTAAAGCGATTTTAGTTAACCGCAATTAAATCATCGATTTATGAATGTCTATCCTCCACGATATCCAAATATCACACGAGGTTAAACGACGCGACGTTAAGAGACACTGTGATTAAACACGTCGCGGAGTTACTCGATTTAGATTTTAAGGGCCACTCGTATCCTTTATCTGTGTTCCGAAAACGACGACGACGGCAACTTCATTCTGAAGCCGTGCGACACGACCCGAGACGCGAGAGGCGAGTCAAGTCGACGGTTGAGAAAAGCGAAACCGATTATTCGAAAGAATGTAATTGAATGCGATATACCTCGGTATCCGTATAAACTCCGCGAAGCACCTGTATTAAATGTACATTCGATATATCACAGTTTTTCGCAATCTAAACAATCAGACCCGGCGATTCGTGTATTTACTCCGCGATGTGATACGAGAGCGGGAGCGCGGGAGCAACGACGTCACAACGGGCCACGGGCGCCGCGGTAACATGAGTAGTGGGGATAGAGTGGGGATAGGGTGATTACACACGATGCGCGTTCGGGGTGTGCGTAGTCAGCCTATCCCGCTCTATCCCTACTGCTCCATGTTACCGCGGCCCGTTTCGACGTCGTTGCTCTCGGATCGCATCGCGGAATAAGTAATATACGAATCGTCAGGGCGGATTGTTCAGATTACAAAAAACCGTGATATATCGAATGCTCATTTAGGCCGGTTCTACGATCAGTCGTATGTCGGAGTCGATCAATGTCGGAACGTAACCGATGGTCCAATGAGGAAAATTCGTTTTCTATAAAGAAATCCTCTCATTGGACAATTGAACCATCGGCTGCGTTCCGACATACGACTAATTGTAGAACCAGCCTTAATATATATGCTTCGCGGAATTTATACGGATACCGACTACCGAGGTATATCGCATTCGATGACTTTCGATTATATTTCTTCGGGTGATCGCGGTCTCGCTTCTCTCAACCGTCAACTTGACTCGCCTCTCGCGTCGCGTCTCTCGCGCGGCTTCAGAGTGAACTCAGAATAAAATTTTCGGAACACAGGTACGAGTGGACCCTAATGGCCTCGGCAGATCAGCGCGCAGCGCGATTACGTCTACGCGCGCGACAAAATCGCGCTGGTCTGCCGACTGCCGAGGCCATAAATCGAGCAACTCCCCGACGTGTTTAATCACAGTCTCTGTTAACGTCGCGTCGTTTGATACACCTCGCGTGTGATATTTGGATATCGTGGAGGATAGACATCGTGTTCATAAATCGTTGATTTAATTGCGGTTAACCAAAATCGCTTCACAAGCAGCAAGCGTACTAAGCGTAGCGTCCTCGCGACAGTTACGCCTGACGAGTTGAAGTTGGCCGCGCGACTTACGAAATTCTCTCCGCCATGTTATTAGCGTCTACCTGCGGGCTGTGGGACGTGAAGCGTCACGGGCGTCAAGCGGATCGCATTATCATATAGCTCCGTTCGTAATTCTTCCGTCGCCGTGTAACTAAGTACGCGCCGCGTCGCGAGATTAATACCGGGAGTGCCGTGCAAAGTGTCGAAAGTGTCGCGCGATCATGAGCGACGATATCGTCGATTTTCGTGAAAATCGTGAACGTCGTGAGTGAGTGAGTGAGTGAGTGCGCGCCGACGGGAATGTGACAACGAAGGAGGACCGTGGAGAGGAGGAGGGGGCCTGGGAGGCATCGGGCGACAGCGGAGCAACCGTGGGGTGAGTAATTATTTGTTTATTATTTTGCTATCCTGTCAGTCCTGTACGGCGGATTCAGTTTCTCAAACGCGACTCGATTCACCTATTACGTGATACTCATTTATAAGCTGGCGCTAGACTATGCGCGATTCATGGTTCGCGATTCGCGATTCGCCAGCGGAGCGGTTTTTTGACGAAATCAAAGAGATGAAATTCATCTCATTCGAGTCTAGCGCCACCAGCTTTTACTCGTTCAAGGTTGCAACTCCGGTGCAATTTCGCAATTTCGGAGTTCGATCTCCGATCTCCGGCATATGCGAGAAGAGATATTACGTCGCGAACGTCGCGTCTCTCTCTTATTCGCACGGTCGTAATATTACTTGTACGATTCGCGGATTTTCGCGGATTAATTACTCGCGGAACGAATTAATGCGGAAGTACGTAGCCGCCTGCGGCGCCGGCGGCCGCGATTGTTTCTTGCATTAGCATTTTAAAGATATCTATTAAAATAATGTTTTACAAATTTAACGGGCGCGATATAATTATTTATTTCAAGCGTTGATTATCTTGGATATCTAACCCTGCTTTAATGTAAAAATATTTCTATGTTATAGATTATAGATCAACGCAGGGTCACAATTTATAACTCCGCTGTTGCGCATCGGCCGGTAAGTCGAAACGGATTTATAAAATTACATTACAAAACGTAAATATAGTATAAGAGAAATGAGATATAAAAGAATCACGAACAGTCTAACAATTATTAGACATTATATTAAAATTTTTATTTAAAATGATTAATGTAGCGGTAAAATGTTCTATATTTCTTAATCTCATGAAATATCTTTATTGAATATTATTTTCTACAGTTATTACAAAAAAACATTAAAGATAATATAAAAGTATATTAAATGAATTAATATATTATAATATATTAGTATGTTTCCATAAATAATCGACGTTCATGGTTGTGAGATGGAGATTTACAAAAACTATCGCGTATCAGGGTGTCTATATTCAAATCTTGAAAAAAAGTTTACTAAAAATTCCCTGATTTTCCTCGTATTTTCGTTCAAATCTTCATATGAAATGTTTTAAATTCCGGTGAAATATCCTAATCTTTTCAGACAAAAACAAATTACTGAGAATTTTTTAAAATTTATTAGGTTTTTCCAGATAGTAGACAATAGACACCCTGCTTACGAAACGAGTCTCTTATTATTAATTATATACGTCCAAACAAATACATACATATCTCTTCTTCTTCGGCCTGCGTACGTATGACAAACATCTTAAAAAACTTAAGAGATCTCTAAATGTTCTTTCTTGTCAAGTGAGAAAGGGTAACGAAGACAATAAAACACTTCAAAGTTGAATGTTTGAAACGAGCGTTTATTATAAACCTTAACTGCATATATCTACAACCGCAATTGATCCGTGAGATAGCTTAAGCATTGTGGTAACTATTCAAAACAAGAACATTGGGAGGTGCCGATTTTTCATCGCCAACACGTTGTACGCGAGGAGGCGGTTTGATTTTACGGCCGAATCTACCAGTTTTGCGTTGCCAGAGACCGCTCCTCGGTCGATTTCCCAATTCCCGATTTTTTCCCGCGCTACCAATTGGCGTGGAATCGTGTTCGATATTTGATAGTCGGCCAACCGTAGCCATGCACGTCTCGTGCAAGCTAAAAAGTTTCTTACTGGGCATTTGTATTACCACGCGATCGCCGTCTCGCTTTACAATTGTTCCGACGGTACCGGCACCGTGGATGAGGAACCCACCCAATCCGGGATATTTCTCTACACAATGAACAGGGGTTCCCGTGGGTAAAGCACCGAGAGGATAGGCGTCTCCCTCCGAGGGTCTCACAGGATTACGCGGTATTCCCTGATGGGTACGTATTATATCGCCCGGCTTCATGTTCTCCGTAGCTAAAATGTACTTGAGTTCCCGACCTGTACCGACTAACGCGACAAAAGACGTTCTACAACCGTCTTTAAAGACCTCTAGGACTTTCTCTTCCTTTGGCGGCTCATTAAGGTCCTTCGGTCCATCCCTGATCCACTTGATCCAATGAAACTTGTGCTTTATGCCACCCCCGATACCCTTGGCTACTAGTCTACCTGTTTTAGTAACACAAAAGCGATTTATTTTCCTAGCGGTTACATCTAACTTCGAATAAGATGCTTCAGCACAAAATATTCATAAGTCACATATTTTTGAAGGAAATATTTATCTCGATTAAAGGTATCGATATTAGATGAAAATTGAATTAACTTTAATTCAAAAATTGTCTTTTCTAACGTTGCGATTATCTATCATACGAATGACTATTTTATTTATAAATCTTATAAAACAAATTATATCTATACGATACGTAATACTATACGATATAAAAATTATATCGTATAAATATGTGTACATATCGATATGCCCGTAATAGAAAAAAAACCTTCCTCAACGAAATAAATTGTGCTTGTGCCTAATCTAAGTCGATACGTTAGTTATCTGCATTATCTTCCAGTAGTTTTCTACTTTATATCAGCACTCAGCACTATCAGCAGAGGTCACTTGCTTTTAATGAGTAACGATCTATACACGGCAAGTTGCCGTCGGCAACGCACATGTACAGCGTTCGGTTGAATAAGTTTCATTCTTATTAATTTGTAAAGAAAACTACTAGTAAAAGTAAGATACTACGTATGTACAATCTAAAAAGAAAGATAACACTGGAATAACGATTTTATCTCACGTACCTGTGACAGGATCTCTGCCTGCTAGATTCGTAACTTCTAAAGGCTCCACCGTGTACTCGTCCTTGTAATGGACGATTCTTCGGAAGGCTATGCCGGTGCCCGGTTCCGGTAGCTTCACGAGTTTCCATTTGTACCTTCTTGGCACCTGGGACAACACCGAGACCGTTAAACCGACGAAATTAGATATTTGTTGACCGAAAACGCGACGTGTCAATGCCACGGCAGACATCTTGGATCAGATTGAACCATATATGTTATGTATACATTCGGTATTTCAGCTAGTGGTGCCATCTTCAAATTCAGCTCTCGTCGTAGCTCCAACAGATCTCGCATCTCGCCTCACCGTCGGAAAGTAAAGTAGATATTAGCTGTTGTTTAATATCAAGCGTATAGATGTAAGCTTCAAGAATGATCAAGAGAGTTCACCGCTGGTTTAAAGTTTATTTTCGTAATGCACGATGTAATATAATCTTTTAAAATTTTTATGATACAATTTTTGGAAAAAGATTATTATAAGTAGTATTTTATATTTTCGTATACATATACTGATATACGCGTATTTCATATTCATGCTAAACCGAATGTGGCAACACTGCATTTTTGAGAGAAAGAACAGATATTAATTATATAAATAAGCAACCGATTTGAAAAAGAAATTCTATTTTTTTATTTATCATGACTTGAAAAATTAATATATTTTCAAAAATATTTATAAAACTAAAGAGACAACTCTATCCATATTTTTTACAAAAATTTACTACACAGACTTTTATTATTAAATAAATTTAGTAATTCTTACACACAATACGCAATTTAATCTTATCAAAATTTTTGTCGCACCGTCGAAATCGACGCAAAACCGCATGATCAAAAAAGCGTGTCTAACTGCGACGATAATAACGTGGCTGAAGTTTAAGCGGGGAACACAGACTTTTGCATAACGCATAATACGTAAGCATAAGAAAACTGATTGGTCTATTTCCTTATGCACATGTGTATGGACCAATCAATTTTCTTATGCTTACGTATTATGCGTTGTGCAGAAGTATGTGCTCCTCGCTTTAGTCGCGCGAACGCGCATAGACATAACGTGCCAATTAGTCGACATCTCTTAAGATTTTGGTCACGCAGAGCGATAACGAATAAACGCTGAAATAACATGCCGCATTATTATATTGGCAAAGGCCGCGCATCGTCCATGGAGAACGCGCACGGGGTCCCACATAAAGGAACGAGCGAACGGCGTAGAGGGGAACGCTTAATTGGCCCGGGGTAATTATTTTATTAAGTGAGAAGATGGCGGATGGAATGCTAAGAGAGAGCACGCTGGTGCGGTCTGCCGACTAGGGGACGCCGACGGAAACGGTTCGGGGCTCAGGGGACGGACGGGAAGAAGGGGTGAAAGTGAGGAGGTGGCAGAGTCGGGTAGCGCGACAGCGGTGCGGCGCGGCACGGCGCGACGCGGCGGGTGACTGTGTGGAGAACGTTTAAATACCTACGTACCCACCGACGATTGTACTCCGTCAGAGCGACAGTTTTCCGTGTAGGTGAAACGCAGCCGCAACTCTCGGTCGTATACGTATACATATATACATGCCTTACGTGCACGCGCAATTCTCACCGTCACGCACGTTCATACGCCTGCCTCCCCCGGGCCCTCGTTCCCTTGTCTCCCTCTGTCTTGCCACAGAGAGAGAGAGAGAGAGAGAGAGAGAGAGAGAGAGAGAGAGAGAGAGAGAGAGAGAGAGAGAGAGAGAGAGAGAGAGAGAGAGAGAGAGAGAGAGAGAGAGAGAGAGAGAGAGAGACGACAGCGAGGGAAGAGGCCGCGAGATAAAGGAGGATAGGATACGCTTTTGCGCGCGCGTTCAGCGTCTCCGCGTTGGTCGTGAAGGAGGAACATCTATTACCCGGTACATAGACCGGAAGGGGGGTCGGAGGAGGTGGAGGTTGGAATCGTCCAGGGAGGGGTGCGGGCAAGAGTAGTCGAGCGGCAAATTGTCCGCCATCTTACCCACCTTATACCTTATCTCACACCCTCGCCCGTAACCACCCTTATCCACTCCTTCCTCCGCTATGCTTTCCTCCAACCAGACCCTCTCACCCTACACATTCCGTTCTCTCCCGCCCTCCCGCTTAGCCTACCTCTTCATCGTCCTCTTCCTCCTTCTCTCCTTCTCTCCTCCTCTCTCCCTCTTACCTCTCCCGTCCCCCTCGCCCCGCTGCGCCGCCGCCTCCAAAGCTTTAGATTACCTACCCCTTATAAGCGCTCGTGTTGCCCATTTATTACCACGACTCCCGCGACTACCACGACCGAAAGACCAACCGCCCCCACTTCCTTCCCCCGAGCTCCCTTTCATCCTTCACCGTTTTCCACCGTTCATCTCTCCTTGCTACCTCCTACCACCTTCCTAGCACCCCGCATCTCGCGTATTTCCTTCGTTTCTTCGTTCTGTTCTCAAGCACCGCCGCGATCCTTATTAACGCTTTAACGCTACCATTACATAACTACGCGTGCCCGCTCCCCGACTCGGGTGGCTCGAATAACACGATTAGTCGAGTTTACAGAGAATTACTCATACTAGGAACTATGTCTCCCTGCAGCGCGTCGCTACGCTCTATTCGTCTAGATTTAACAGCGATCGAGCGGCTCCCGAAACAAGCGGCAGTTAACTAACCAACACTCTCGTATTGTGTTTATGTGTTACCGCTATCACGACCAACGTGACAACTCCATTATACTTTGTTTTCAGAGTCTTCTTCTTAATCTTTCTTTATCTTAATCGCTATCTTTTCGTTTTTCATTATTCTCGCACTTTCCCCTCGATACTTATCTTCCAACACTTTTTTCATCTCTTTCCTTTCGTTTTCCAACATTGCCCCACAGTCTCTATTATTCTACGAATTATACATGGCAGAGGTACATCTGTTTGAAACGTAGCGCTGCTTCCTATCTACTTCTCAACCACGAATAATATTAATCAGGTTTGCAGAGAATTACGAATACGAGAGCCGCAATTGTTCAGGGTGTACTATTATTCCCTATTCGCTTAAAATTTAAAAGAACGTACGATTTTCTAAAGAAAATTATGCTTGTATTCATGTTGTTCACGCATTATCAGCAAGTTCGACATTTTCTCTGAATAATTTTTGTGAGTGAAAATTGATTGCCAAAATTTCCTCGCACATTCCTTTCTCTGTTCTCTTTTTTATTTTGTATGGTTTATTTTCACTTGATTTTCAACCACATCTAACATTTCCTTTGTTTCATACTATTCCCGAGCACCTTATTATCTTCAACGCGTACTATTATATACCTACGCTTGCGGTTTACGGCGAGAGACTCAAATAACACGATTAAACGAGTTTACGACGAATTACGTGTATTAGATTAGAGCTATACGTCTCTTCAAAGTGACTACCGCTTTTATTCATTTAGAGGCACAAACTATCGAGCTCTTCTTCACAATGAGAAACTACAAAGCGATATTGAAAGGTCACGCTTTGGAAACGTATGCAACATTCCTTGTCAAACATACTAATTTCGCCTGAAAATTATTGCTCTTCCATTATCTCGTACATTTAACACTAAATGTGTCAGATTCCATGCTTTATGTGCTTAATATGAAAATCGCATACGCGCAATGTAAATAGATGAAATGGGACAACGCAATGAGAATTAGACAGCTACATTTACCGCTAAATGTGCGTTTAAAATTCAAATGTGTTGTATATTTCTGACGTAACTCGCGCTAAAGCTAAAGCTCGTATATTTATTTTGCAACAGTGCGATAATTAACTTGTACATGCCTGCATCACGAAAAGTCACGGTATTGTTCGCAAGGTGAGCAGCACACTCACTTTTCGCGACGCGTGCTATTTAAAATTAACATACTAAACCGTGTACTTTCTAAAGAGTTAAAAGTTGCAATTGCTACGTTAAGACAATATTTTATATAATGATACGAAAATAATTTTTTATATATGATGAGAATTACATATAATGAGAAATAAGATTTGACGTTGTGCTAAAGCGTAATATAGCATACAATTATCGTGCTTTAAAATTTTTATTCTTAAACAAGGCGTAACTGCAACGTTGTTAAGTACGGTCGGTCTCGCGATAATGGCACGCAAGTTATCCTATATTGATCACAAGCAGCGGTATTTAATACGTACCGCACGGCAATTTTCACGCGGGATTTTCGCCGGCTGAAAAATAACCCTGATATTAGACACGCGAGAAAAGTTTGAGGAGGCGAGAAAAAGCCCGAAGGAAAAAAGCCGAGAATGGCGGTCGATGAAACGTTTCCGCAGGGACGAGTTGGAATAAACCGCGCGCGGAAAGCTGCTGCGGGGGAGGAGCAATGAGCGAAAGAGGAAGCGAGAACAAGGGTGGGAGAGCGGAAAAAAATTGGGCCCGCGCGCAACCACGAGGAAGATAAAGAGAGAAAAGTAGAAAGGGAGGTAAAAAGACAGATAGAGAAAAAGTGAGCCGAAAAGTACGACGCAGGGATGGCATTTCGCATTGTAAAGTTTTCCGGGCGACCGCAGGAAAAGGGGAGGACAACAGGAATAAGGACGGCAGAGAGGATAACGCGGATACACGAAAGACGAAAGACGAAAGGAACGAGAGAGGAAAGTGGTCTCGGTTGACGGGCGGTTGCTTCGGCCCTGTTCTCGTTCGTTTCCTCTCAATTCGTCGGCCAGCGGCAGCGGAGAGAGATCTACACACGGAGGACGGGGGGAGGGGCGGGAGAATGGAGTCGCAGGATGACGCGAATCGAGAGAGTCGGCGGTGGGAGAGGGAAAGAGATCCGCGTGACGAGAAGGGGAGTACAGGAGAGAGCTGCGAAGCATTACGCAGGATGGCACGACTGCGGGGATGCTGCGCGAGAGGAATAAAGAGCAAGAGAGAAAAGGAGGGAATGGAGAAAGAGAGAAAGAGAGAACGGAGGCAGCCACGCCGCGCCGGTAGGATGACGGGACTGTTACGAAGAGGTGAGGAGTCAGGAGGATACGACCGAAGGAGGGTGCAAATAATAACAATAATCATATTTCCCGGCAACATGGCCGCTGAAAGAGGGTGGCCGCCTGGTATACGCGCAGGAGGGAAACGAGAGGGAGAGCGAGAGCGAGAGAGAGAGAGAGAGAGTAGGAGGGAGGAAGGCAGCCAGGCGCAGGCAGGGAGGGTTATCATAATATTACAAACCACCGCCGCAGGGACGTATCTATACAACCCCTCACCCTCGTTCGCATTCGAGCCCTCCTCGCGCTCATTTCTACCACCGCTCGTTCTCCCATCATTCCATCCTCCTTCCCCCGCCCCCTGCCCGCTACTTGCATCCTTCTCGCGGAGATTCGCGTACACGGTACCTAAGTTCCCCGCGCGCAATTCGCACGAACGGTCGCATCCGGCAATTGTCGCGTTATATACCCCCAACCCCTCGCACGTCCTCCTCGCTCTCCATCGCCTCTCCTCCTCGCCGCCTTCTCCTCGTCCTCCTATGATCCGCGATCCTGCGCGACCGCCAGTGGCTCTTCCTCGTCCTTCACCCTCGCGCTCTGTCTCGGTCTCCGCTGTGTTCTCCGTGTACACGATCCCGTATAAAATGTACGCCCGCGTCCGCGACACGATCTGGCTTTAGTTTCCACGTCCAATGGCAGTCGCCGTTCGACGCGGATTCTCGCTTGACGAGGTTCATTCGCAGCCCCCATTACACACCTTTCCCCGCGCTACCGCCTCTTCCTCGTCCTCGTCCTCGTCCTCGTCCTCGATACTGGCGAACGGGCCGTACGCTCGAGAAAAATAATTACCCATAAATTCTATGCTGGCGAGGTTGATGCTTTCGAACGTCCGCGCATTTCGCTCCAATCGACTCTCTCCTCCTCTCTCTCTCTCCTGTTTGTTCTTTTTTTCTACTTATTTTTTTTTGTATTTGCTCCCGGCGAACAGCGCATTGTTCACCATTGGCGTAATATTCGGACGCGAAACGGCGGACTTCCCTATCGACGATTGTCTTCAGGCACAGCAGTGTTAACGGCCGATTCTCTTTTGTTTTCTCTTTTCCTTTTTTTTGTACGCTAGCCGCGAATATGTCGAAGCGCCTCGAATACTCGTCGCCGCTGCCGCGCTTTGCCGTTGCCGGGCGTATTTGTCCGGCGCTCGCGCTCGCTTTTAATTGTACAGCGCGCGCTCGAAACGCACGGGAAAAAATCTCGCTGGAAATGCTGCGCACTGGCAAACGAGCGAGAATATCAAAACTACGGATAACTCGATGGAATTTTAATGCCGCTCCGCTCACGCTTATACGGTACGGTAAAAAAACCGTGTATTTATAATCCCGATTTTATTAAGACATTATGGAATCATATTTCTGTATTTGATCATTTTTTAGGTGAATTATATTATTTGAGTTCTCTCGTTAATAGGAAATTACTATTTGCGGCGCTCCAATGGGATTGCCAACGAGGTGCAGATCGTTAGTCGACGCGATTGTGAGAACACCCGTGTCATAAATTTCACTACCTATTCCAACGTTTGTACGTTCTTAAACGCTACGCACACTAATGCCGTTTAATTTATGCCTCATTAATTAGCTTGGTGAAATCTGAAGCTAATCTGAGGATTTATATTCCTAATTCTTAGATTTTTCTCTAATTGTAAGTCCACGTTCCTAATCATAATATATGCATTGTGCTCTATGTTTAAATCAGTTAAAATAATTTTAAACATTATTATTATTATTATAATCAAAATGTTACTTTCAATTGTATTGGAAAATTCAAATCATTTCTGTCAAACAGTGACAAAGACACATGTCCGAAATTTTCTTTATTTCTGCATTTTTCATCGAAGACGATCACATTTAGTACCAATAATTTCAATTTAGAAACGTTGATATAAATTGTGTTACAATGTTATGTGATTAAGAGACTATTAATGTCATATCAACGGGATATCCTCCCTTTTCACATCTTTGCTACTTTTTCCGTTCGGAATAGGAAACCGATGCGGATTTTAAATAAATAGCGACGGGGACAAAGAAATACGAAACTGTCGAAACGCACCGGAGACAGCATGTCTGCGGAAGAGAGCCGCTCGACTTAATTTCATCCAGATGTTCGTGGGCATCTTCGAACGGTTCGTTGACTTTCCTGCGGCAGCGTCCCGGCATCACCCCTTTTAATGGCTTCCCGAGATGTCCTTGCCGACAAACTTGGCGCTATATCGGGTACACGCGCGAACACAATTCCGGCATGTAAATAGGGTACTTGGCGGGATTATTTTGTGCATCGCTCGAGAGCAGGCAAACACGGAAAACTAGCTGCCATGCAAGTAATTTTACTCATTCGCGGGGGTTACATCGGGTCGATCCGCGCGCGTACTCATTCAGGGATAATTATGTCATTTACCGGGCACACAGCGTGCCGCTTCGCGCGACTCCGACCAGTTGCGGAAGTTACGAGCCTCGCGTGTAGTAATATCATTGCAATTATGAAACTCGGCGTTTCAAATTTGCGGTAGTAATGCTCTATTTATGATGTAACACGCGCGTTATGTGACGCGCAGGGATCGACAAATTAACGGAAACGCCATGGATGCTGGAAAATTCAAGCGGAAATCAAGTCAAACGTTACATCGTGCCATTTACCGTACCTAGATTCTAACTATTTGTTAAACTGCTTACGACATTTTGATTAAACAATTACATTTTTTAACATAATTGTTGTCGCGAACAAAAGTTTTAATTATAAAATTGCTGATTGGGCGTAAAATTGCTGTAGACGTCATAGTTTCAATAATTATTAATCGTTAAAAATTGTAATTTGTAGCCGTTTATGAGAAAAATTATGGTGTATAAAAAACTATTAAGTATACGATGCCTGTACAGCTTTTAAACGAATAAGTGATATTTAGTACATTAACTTCTTTTCTAAAATTGTCACTTTGGGCACAATTGTCAATTTGAACGTTTACAGCTCTTTTCAAGAATAAATCTCAAGTCTAATGTACATAGCACAGCGTAATTCCCTTCTGATATCAGAACACTGTTCTCGTGTACTCATTACAGCGCATTCAATCTGAAGCCACTTAACTTTCGCATCGCTAAGGAGATTAACGGCATTACGTTAAGGCGTCCCTCCCCCCCCTTTCTCTTTCTCTCCCCTCTTTCTATTCATCTATCTCTGTCTCTCCCTCGTAGAAGCGGGGATTAGTAGGTGCATACGGAAAATTGCTAAAAGCTACTCGGCAATATCCTGGCACCGAGGACGACAAAGAAGAGAGGAAAAGAGAGCGAGTCGTATATAGATCCTGAAGTGGCACCGCGAGCACGTCGGTCTGATGGGTAGCCGGGGGTAGAGGTCGAGACCGAGGATCGGCCCCCGGGTAAGAGCGGCGGAGTCGTGGGTGGCGGCGACGCGAGCGGGGGGGAAAGGAAGCACTTAAAGAATTATCCGAACTCGCAGGAGGGATGGGATTCCTCGCCAGCACGTGCAATCGTTCCCAGGCCAACACCTAATACCTACTAATACCGTGCCGTGTATCTATCTACCCTTTTACCGCTCTGACGCGAGTCCTACGAGGCCAGGACTACGGAAAGAGTAAGTAGGGTCGTGTTTATAAGTGGATACCTACGTAGTGGCTGGCTGCGGACGCGACCCCGACGACCGAAAGGTTGATCGGATCCTCGAATCTGGACCGCCAGAAAAAAAAAGAAGGAAGGTGCACTTACAACTCGCCGACTCGTCCTAGGATATATCCGTCTAATTGTCTTCTCATTCGTCACTGTGTCTCGAAGAAAATCGATAATCATCAAAAGCTATTTTTGGAATATTTAAATTTTAAACGAAACATTTTATGTGAAACGTTCTATATTTTTAAAAAATTGAAACAGAAAGTATTCTCAAGGATCTTCATGACGCCACACAGTCTCTAACTCGGTCTTACCTACCGTTGTTCTATGCAATAGATAGTGGCTGTGAATTGATAAACCAGAGCAATATATTATGGTCTAATAATGCGAATAAACGTTCAGCTTTATCAATAGATTCTAGAATTTCAATCCGCGCGTGAATGAGAATTTCTCCAAAAAGATAAAGCGGAATAAGCATAATCACTCATCCATAAAGAGTATCTATTTAATTCTGGTAATTCATAGCAGAAGAAATTCGCGCAATATTTAATTGATATTCATATTTAACATATTTAAAGAATATATAAAATAAAATCTACGATATGTGATAGAGAGATAACGCATTATAAAAAAATACTACAGTGATATAGTAAGTCTACATAGAGATGTAGCATAATATGAGATAATGATTCAGAAATATCAGACGTGAATTGTTTTTAGAAACTGCTTTATTTAGCTACACTCGCAAAGAAGGTTTATCTAATTTATTGCTATGCTGATATATAAGTTCTTATAGTAAAAAAAATATATAGTAGATAGATTGTGGTTAGGACGAAAAGTTTCTACGAATTCAGGATTACTCATCTCCCTCGCATTCATTTCAGGCTTCTCGTCTCCCAGAGCAGACTGCGAGCCTGCTTTTTCGACGAAATTCCCGATTACTCCGACTAATTATCTATTCTTCGAAATAAGATCTAAAATAGAATCTACTTCTACTCGTCTTTTATTATTAAAAGGAATTTGTGTTAAATAACAAAGTTTCAAGCATAACTTTTGACAAGAACGGGAGTCCAAAATATACATCTTCGATTGTGATGTGATAGTTGAGCTACTATAAAAGTAGAACGTTAACACGTATATTAGTTTTACTGTATAATTACTCTGATCGGATAAAGATTCAATTTTTTTCTTTATATTATTAAATCGATGCTATATATACAATACATTTATAAAATATGAGATTTGCGTGAAGTTATCCTCCTGCAAACTTTTATCTTCATTAAAAATAGAAGGTTTTCATTAAAACGACTCACGTCTTCCAACCAAGCTCACTTACCAAAAAATATGTATCTTTTGACAAGGGTCAAAACGTTGAACGCATCATCGAGAAACATCTACGGATCACTTCACTCTATGATCGAAAAAGGGATTCTCTTCCCTCCAGAGGAGACTGCGAGTCTGGCCCGATCGTTCTTCTCGCCGAACGCCTAATTGCCTTTTTCGGGGTACTCCATACGATGGCCCTCCGCGTCCCGCCTAGATTTCATGGAGGTTTTTCAGAATATTAATCGTAGGACGCACGAGACCGAGAGGGACAGAGGCGGAGGTCTTACGAGTGCCACACGTGTTGCCCCAACGCATTCCCCGACAAATTGACTTCAGACCTCGACGCGCTCCGCGGTCGTGCATTCGACGTTCCTCCTCCCACCCTTGACCTCTGAAAACGATCCTCTCCTCTCTTGTTCTCCCTTCTCTCTCTCTCTCCCCCCCCTCTCTCTCTCTCTCTCTCACTCACTCATCCTCCCTCTACCACAGACTCGACAAACCGCCAGGCGATGCTCAACGTACGACGACTCCTTTATTATTAGCCGCGGCGAAGCTAGTTAACCGAGTTAGTTAAGTGAGAATTATTATTTAGCTGCCACCCTCGGCCCCTGACGTCCCCAACCGACAACGTCGTGTGTCTTCGTGTCTCGCTTTCTCTCTCTCTTTCTCTTACCGTTTCTGATTCGCTTGTCCTCGTCTCTCTTGTTTCCCCAAGCTGAATGGAAAACGACCGAATCTCGGAGCTCTCGTCGACTCCAACATGTCTCACGTCGTCCAACGACGCGCCACTCGCTCGCGTCGTTCCCGTCGTCGTCATCGCCGTCGTCCTCGCCTCATCCTCTTGCGCGCTGTCTTATTTGTCCAGGAGGACTGAGGTGTCGAGCACTTTACGATTTCCGACTACTTTTCCATGCCGTTTCGTTTCTTTCGTGCGCCGCGAAGCGTTCAAGCTACAACTTACCTCTCCACTAGCGCGAAAAGCAAAACAAACGAGAAGTAGTTATCCGATGATTTCGTTGATGACATTTCGTATGGGTATTGGCTCTCATGTTTATTCTTGCATAAAATGTTTTATACAAACAAATTTGCGAGAAACTTCTTAAGTGTATCATCTGCTAAATCCAGGGATAGCTTGTAGCAAAAATTTATGCATTAACAAATATTTCAGTGAAGTGATCTTTCGTAAATTATCCCTTTATATTTTTATAACATTGAACATTTCAATAACTTCAGATTCAGCTTAAGATTCTTTGAAAAAGCTCATGTAAGAGCATTAAGAACGCTCCTGATTTAACAGTGTTATTCGAAGCTATCACAGTAAATAACCGAGAAGAAATTTTCAGAAAAAAAAAACAAGATAGCGTATTTCCGCGAAAGTGTGTCTGTCTAAAATTCAAGTCCGGTAAATATCACGTACACATTCGGTGAATCGAATTCGCCATCCCCCGCTATCCAATACGAAGATCCGCCGAATCCTGAGCGGTCACGGTTCATCGAGGATCGTCCGCCGCTTTAGGAATCTACTCCAGATATCTGAGTCGACTCCAGGGAGAGAGAATCCGGTAGAACTGTACGCTTTTTGGAGTTACGGATAAGGGAAACGAAGGGACACGATGGCGAAGAGAAGGAAGAGGGAATCGAGGCGGAAGCAGCCGATGCTCTTATCTGTCTACGGTACGTCGTAACGATTACTCGAGGTTGGTCTTGGTGTATATATAGATATCGCAGAACGACGGAGGGTTCGCCATCCTCGCGTCTCGAATCCTGGGGTCAGGACACGTTGCTAGGTCGGTGGAATTTTGTTTCCGCTAGAGTTGCTCCCCGACGAGCCGCCGAATGGAACCATTTCTTAATTAGCTCTTAGGCGAAAGGTAATTCGTGCTTGGGTATAAGCCCAAGTGCAAACTTCTCGCTACGCTATTTTAAACGTTTACGCAAACTTTGAATCCTAGCCGCATCTCAATGAGATCGCCACGGGTGCAAACTCCGTTTTCTATCTCTTTCTATTTCTGTCTCTCTCTTTTTACTTCTGTTTGAAAGCGCAATCTCAAAATAATTTGAAAAAAACCTGAATAATTTTAAACTATTAATGACAAGCAGCTATTGCAGAATTGTGATTATAGCGACATTATTATTAACAAGCAACTTAAGTAATTAACCGAACCAAATTCAAAAGGCAAGATTAAAATAAAATAATCACAATCTTGAATTTTCGATATACAGTTAAATTGTTATTCTGCATTACATCGCATTTATAAAATATTGCAAAAAATTATGTAATTTCTTTAAACCAATTATACTAGCGCAAGCACTGACAAGAATGAAAAATAACGATAACGCAAATCATTATCGAAATATTAATACTTTATGAATCCTAGCGATTCATAAGCAAGCGATTTCAGATTACAGTGCTTTGTCGAATTAAGCTTTACGACTGGGACCTCTCGCATTTGCCCTACTCGCAGCCGATTAATTAAACGCGACACGGTTCATGGCAGAGCCAATTTACGCAATTGCCACTTTTTGAAACGCGGCGTGGTTCATCGCCGAGCGACGTGTGTCTGTAATTTGATCCGTCGACAATACGGGCGAGCTATTTCACCCTATCAACCCGGCCGAACTATCGCAAAATACTCGATTGCAATTTAAATGACGCGTATGCTTATAATTAACTGATCCGCGCCGGTATACGGTAGGGTGGACGGGCGAACGCCGGAGCGTGATACGTCCCCGGAATATGAATTAGCAAGCGGACGATAGCTAATTCACGCTTTCCAGTTCGAGTACAGGCATGTCGGCTTCTTCGACGTTGAGAAACGTCAGGGGGGGAGGGGGGTTGAGAAGCACGATGACGATTCGTGCTCGTGGTCGGGCGCCGCGCCGAGCAAGGAACCGACGCGCAGAGAAATGTGGCAGAGGCGACGGAGGCGGCGGCGGCGCGGCGGTGGCGCGGCGGTGGCGCGGCGGTGGCGGTAGCAGCAAAAGGTGGAAATAGGGATTCCATTATTTAACCGAGGTAGTTTAGGCGGTATTAGGGGGTTGAGTTTATGACACCCCTCGGCTGTCCGGATTGCCTATTAATACGATATGAGCCCCGCGCTCTACGGGCGCGCGCGCGCCATCGCATTCGCATTTCCTGGCCAAGCTTGTGTCGCTCGATTTTTTGCTGTTACGTTTTTTAGGGTTGTTTTTTTTTTTTTTAGAATGCGCAATGTGTGTGAATCACAAGTGTTCGTAGTTTCATGCGCGTCAAACCGACGATGTTCGGCTATGAAATCTTTGGTGATACTATGATTTCGCTTGAATTCCGCACCTTTCCTTCACCTCTTCGTTACTCCACATGCCGCAGAACAAAGCCGGCTCTCGATTAACTTGGCCTTTTGTGGCGAGTTTTAAACTTGTATCGAATCGCTGGGTTTCGCGCACTATTATCTGACGTAATCTTACGGCTTGGCGCGAGAGATTATAGTGGTTTTATAGTACTCCATTAAATTATCGTGTCTTTACATAGAACCAAACATTTGACACGCTCTAATTTAGCATTGTAATTGCTATTTTTAAATGGCAAACATCTCATTTAAGTAGTAGAGGTCGAGAATAATGGTGCGGTAAAGAATTGATGCATATTTCGACAAATAAAAGAAACTTAAATTATAATCTTAAATTGACTTTAAAAACTAACAATAAAGTAATACGCACTAATAAAATAGTAAAGACTTTTGAAGATAAATTTCATCCGTGAACTACGAAATTATGAGCTTAAGAAATAAAGGGGTACATCGCCAAGATAAATACATGGTATAGGATACATTGCCAAGTTTAAAGAGTTAACTATAGCATTCCGTTAATAAGAGGCTATATCGACGCCTGGCTTTATACGCTTTGGCTTTATACACCGTATCCCTCGTGTTATTTCAAGCAGAACGGTGGTCGGGACTGACTGCGACCACTTGCCTGATATGGGCTCCAGCCTGAGCGCGTACAACTTCCCTTCGGCGGGTCGCTCGTCGATGGTTTTCTAATTTGGCGAGCAAACACTCGCTTTACGGCGAGCAAGCATCGATGGCGAATAGTTTGGCTGAGCGCAATCCGCAGCGGGTCCCGCGACGGGGGTCCGAGCGAGAGCGTTTTAAGTAAGTAGCGGCAAACGATCATCCTCTTCCGTTCTCCCCTCCGTCCCCTTTCTCGCTGATTTACACGCGTTACATCGACGCGACGAGACACGTACCCCGGGGCACGTGCGTATATGATGCGCGTAAACGATCGCCGCACGGTCCCCCGTGCCCCGTGCGTCGCGCCGGGTATAGCTCTTGCTCCTCTCCCTCTGCCCTTTCGGGAGTTGCGCGCCCTACGCCGCCCGGGTTGCAACGGCAACCACGAATGACGGTAGCCTCCGATGGCGCGGCGCGGCTTTCGTCGACGTGTCTCGTGTCGGTGTGCAATGCGCGTGTATCGGGCCCCCGCTGCACGCCGGCTAACAGAAGGCAGATCTCTCCCGGGAGACTCGACGCTTGTTTGCGCTGCTTATCATCAGTTCCCATTAATATTAAACCGCATTCAACGAACGAAGCCCGCGCCCGGCCACCCCACGGCGGCCGCCCCGATGTGTACATAGGTATAGAGGCGCGCCGTATACCGGGTGTCCTGCGTTAGCTACAGATTTCCTTGCGTCTATAAGTTTTCTACATTAATATGAAATCGAGCTTTTCCTAGCGAAAAGACTTTATTTGGCGCCAACGTTTTCAGTGGTCTTGTAACGTTCAGTTTTGAATACCGACTTTGTAATCTACCTCCAAGTCAAAATCCTGTTAAAATTTGTTTAAAATTTTAGGTAATTTAGGTGAAAGATGAGATTCCATTTCGTCTTATTCTTGAATAATAATTAAAACATTAATGGCATTTTTGTTAACTTATTTTAAATTGGATCCAAGGAAAGGTAGATCAAGTAAAATGCAAATAGTCCAGGGTACCCCGTATATGTACGATATGCGCTTCTATCGAACGCACATACATGCGTACCCGCACACACACACACTTTTCGTTCACGTGTACACGCAGTGGTTACTCGAGCGTGAGACCGCTATGTGTGTCGGTATACGAGAGCTCGTGCGTATACGTGTACGCGCAAATCGGCGTTTTACACAGGCACGGTCGATTGTGTTGCGCGGGATGCGTACCGAGATGTGTGTATACTCACGTGTGCACGTGTATGTCGAGCCATAGTGTGTGCGTGCCACCCGTCGACGGGTTCACCGTCGGCACTGAGTTGCGGAGGGGGGGGGGGAGGTTTTGCTCAATTTTCACCCTTTGTTTAATCGCCGGCTACGGAGTCGACTACATTAATTTAATACCCACGCGTGCGCGCCGGCGCGCACTCGATTCTAAAAGGGAAAGATTTCGGGGAGGGCGGACACAATCCCCCCCTCCCCGCGTCTTACAATCAACGAGCGACGCGTGCGAATGGAGCGGACGAGAAGGTATAAAATGACGGTCTTTCATAAGAAAGCTTTTTCGTAACACCTGTGCAAATTGGGATTCTCAGTCAATTAGTCGAGTGTGAGCAAGTATCGATTGAGATTACGTGATAAACGAATAATTTCAACCTCTAGCCAACCAATGACTGCATCTTCAATAAAATTTGCATATTTTTGTGTAAATATTTCAGTATGCGATCAGCCAAAAAAGCGAATTTTTTAACGAAATTTTTTTCTCAGGCATAAAGTCATACGTAATGCGATGAACATGAGAGGATGTTTACATATTCAAGCAACGAAAATTTAAGAAAATATCTGTAGCTTAATACACGCATTTTCGAAGTGCATTTGATGATGTATTACATTATATATGTTTTAAAAATAAATATTACACTCTCTTAAATATATTAAGATATGAACTCTTAAAGAGAGGAAAAAAGGGAGAGCATAGTTATATAGTCGAAAATGAAAAGTTGTAAATTTACAATTCTAAAAGTAATGGAAAGTAATTCTTGCAATTTCTTGAGGGTATGAGCTGCACAATCGTAAACTAGCGTTAAAAGTTCAAGCTCTACTCCAAAATTCCTGTGATTTCGGCTAGATTTCGGCCGTTAAAAGCGCAATGTGTGTAGTCGTGAATTCTACTTTCCCGTTACGGAGAAAGATCGAATCGATTGCGTTTAAAATAATACTAGTCGTTTGCCCGGAGGTCTTCACCGGGTGCGCATAATAGAAGCCTGGGAGGGTGAAACGTCTCGCTCGTCAGTAACACAGTGGGCGGGCAGGTCTGCGATCGCTTAGAGGCCAAAGGACGATTCAATTAGTATCAACCAGAGCAATCCTGTACTTCAACCGGTCCCATTGACCGTCCTCTCGACCCATACCGTGTAACTGTACGCGATCGATCTGCTGAAATCTCTTCCTACGATTAAAGCGCATCCCTAAGTTTGTTTCTACCCGAGAGGTGAGGCGTATCGCCGAAAACGCGCTACTCCATTGCGTTTAATAAATTTTACTGAACGATACTTTTATAAAAGAGAAATTTATCGCACCGCTAATAATTACTATGGTGGTAATAACGGCGAATTGACCATCCATCGGCCATAATAGTAGATAAAAAACACGTTGTAAACAGAGACCGTTCTTTTGTGTGGCAATAATGCTCGTCGATCTAAATTTTTCAACGATATTTATGTTTTCATTCTCGCGAACAATTTGTGCTCTTTCGTTCATTGCTCATTATTTGAATATTTCATACACGTTTTATATTTTATACCGGCGAACGTTTTGAAACGCACAGTCATACTGATTAGAAAATAAATACGAGGAATGTTTTACACATTATCCGCGCCATTGTACCTTTATTCGTATGTTTTTAATTCACTCGTGTACGATGTTTTATAAAACTAATTATTATTACATCAAATTCTAATTTGAGATTGATCGGTTTCTAAATAGACTAGATAGACTGTTTTTTCGCTAACTGTTAGTTACCTATATTTTCAATTTAAATATCTTTATACAATAGTTTTGGAAACTTTATTTATACAGATAATATTTGAAATATGACAAGTGTATATTTATCGTAAATAATTAGTTGCATCCAAGAATTATTTCGTGCTACAAGTTGTGTATCACTTTTCATTTTATATTACTTATCTCACATACACGAAATAAAGAACTATATAAGTAGAGAAAGAATTTCTATTGACTAGAATTTTGATTGATTAAAATATTCGTCGGAACACTTGGTCAGAAATATGTCGGCACGAACTGAATTCTCAAGAGACATTCCTAAGTGATCCGCCAAAACGATAATATATCCATATAAGATTCCCATAAAAGAGAGGATTCAGGAGAATGAGTGGGACAGGCAATATCTGCTCGATCGGTTTCAGGGATGATCGTTCGCCTCCTTACTGGCCACATCTCAACGCGCACGGACGGGGTGACATCTCATTAAGGAGACAAATTGCTTCACCTCTCGACTCTATGCGCTCTCCCCCTGCTGCCCTTTCCCCCATCTTGTCGCGCGTGTTCCCTATCACGGGAGCGCGTGTGAGCAGTCTCTATAGAGATAGACGTCAACCGCCTCCGAGTAGCCTCCCTTCGCCCGTCCGGCCCCCACATAGCTCCACGTGTACGTGGCGCGCGCGTTCAGCATGTGCGTACATGTAAACGCAAAGACACAATTTGAGCGAGCACGGCCGCAATCACATGATCGCCATTGTCATAGTCGTTGATGACGACGACGACGGAGTCCTTTATAAGTACTGCATCCAGACCACGTTGCCACTATAACCGCCTAATATCGAGCAGCGGTTGAGATGCGCAACGAAAGCCGAGAAGAGAGAGACGGAAACGCGATGATCGAACGGAGGGAGGACAGAGCGAACGAGAATCGCAAGAGAGTGGATGAGAGAGGATGAGAGAGCGAGAGGGGTGGAGAAGAGAGGGTTGACAGGCGGACCGAGGGAGAAACGCCTGCGGCTGGTAGTCGCCGCCGGCGTGGAAATGTATTAGGGCTCGCATAGCTAAACTAATTGGTTAAATCTGTTGGGCCGCATAACTGGGAGGCTAATTGGGTGATTTCCTGACAAATTATATCCACCCCGACGACTACGCCTACTCGGTAGCGGGACCGTTTGTCACTTGACACTTTGAAGAGGCAAACGTCCAAGAAGCGCGAGAAAAAGGGGAGGAGAAGGGTGGCTGGGAGGATGAGGGGAGGGAGAGAGCAGAAGAGAACAGACCCGAGAGAGTGAAATAGAGAAAAAGCTGATTTCGGCTGTGTGCCAGAAACGTCCGAGTTTATTCGCGCGGCGGAACCGACGCGGACTTATAGACTCGTTCGTTTACATTGCGCCGCGTCTTCTCCTCGTCAAGGCGCATCGTGTCGCAACGAGCGGTCGTATGAGACGTGTTGCAGCCGAGAAAATCTAACCAAGAATACAGAACATGTACTACGTGAAAACTAATTAAACTTAAGTTTCTGGCTCTTTAAGAGTATTTCAGTTTTATAATTATACATTCCTTTTGTAAAATAGAAGAAAAGACAAATTTTTCTTTTATCCTTTACTGACATCTGCAAATTATTTGTTTTACTTTTTATAAAATTTTATCAAATCTTATCGTATATGAAGAGAGAGAGAGAGAGAGAGAGAGAGAGAGAGAGAGAGAGAGAGAGAGAGGGAGAGATTAACAGCTCTCTCTTTGTCTCTTTATGCCCCTTCGGCGATCTTCAAACATCATCTTCTTCTACTCCGAAAGTTCAGCATCCGTCCCTGGATACAGCGAGCCATCTGTACGGTCTCTCCGCCCTTCTATCCTTCTTCGCCGCGGCGTCGCGGAAATTATTTTTGCTAACGAGCCGCGATCGGACACGGCCGTAAGTTTTGCGCGAAATTGCGACCGACCGCGCCGTTAATATGCGCGCGGCCGTTTAAAATTCAGCCACCGAGCGTCGCAACGCTGAAACGGCAAACGGAATCGTGTGCGGATCGAAACTTATGAGGTTGCCTTTGCGTGAACAAGCACGGCTCAGCAACGACAAGCTAGCTCTTTTCGACGCGACGGGACGAGACTTTTCCGACGTTGCTGCAAACGAGCTACTGGAGCGTGAATGGGATAACGAAATCTTATTTTTCGGTCGATTTCAAGTGGGTCGTACTCTAACAGGATTTTAATCACCGAGCGAGTTAAGGCTGGAGATCGAAAAATCGTGACCTATGGTAAACGCAATTAATCTTTTTATGTGGCAGATGTATGAAAAAGTAGAGTCTAAATTTATCTCAAGAAGGAACTGTAATCAAAGAAAAGTTTTTCCTCTGTTTGCCTTTGTAAATTTAATATATAAAAATCTTGGATTTTTTAATTGATTCTTTTAGAATACGATTTATGTTAACTCATATGTGAATATATGAGAAATAAAGTATATAGATTAAATTAATTTAGAACTAAACTGCTAAAATTTATAATGTAAAATTAAATATACAATACTATTACTTGTATTTTTGTTTGACAATCTAATCTAGAATGTCAGTCTCCTAAGAATATTCCACAAAAGGCCCGTACATATGTTAGATGTCTGGGAAGGGTTAATGCACCCCGGGATTCGCGCCAAAGTCTTAAAGCACTGTTAATTAGTTAGTGTAAACACTTGACAAATGTGAAGTATGAATTAGCATCATATATATATATATATATATATATATATATATATATACACACGTATTAATACATATACATATATGTTCCTATCGAGCGGAACTCTTTTTCAACAAATTTCGCAATAGCTTGAACTATTAGTCGTCTATTCGCTATCACGACAAGACTCCGCCCGACGTGTATTTCACAGTCGAGCTCAGCCACTTTGCGGCGTTTCCGTCAGAAAGACGTCTGGCACGACGTAACGTTTGGCAAAGTCATATACATTTCGCGTACAAGTTCTTCGCGCGAGCTGCATGCGATGTCGTTAAGTATGCGGACAGCCGTGAATTTCAGTACGATGCACCGCACCACTCGTATCTGCTATTAGATGTGTCACTAATCGTAAATTAAACGGGACAAATTTGCTCGATGGACACCATGAGATATTACTATAATATTACGCGAAACAATTTTTGTCTCATATACCTATAATGTCTATATTATATTCTCTAATGAAGAGAAATTAAATTATTACAATGAAAGATATAAAGAAAGTATGATAGAATCAGCAGATATGCTAAAATGTTCAGAATTAACGAGAATTAATTTCTTTAGGTACATTTATTTAACAGAAAACTCAATGATTTATCTTGCAATAATAGTCTATTCTGTAAACTCCTCTCATTGAATCTTGTATCGGATCAGTTCGTATACGAACTTATGCTATAGCATAAAGATTACGATGATTTAAAAACTAATCTTGGAAAATCATATGCTGACAATTTAAATTAAAACGTTTATGAAAAAGCAGATGATCCGGTCCATTTATCGTGAACATCGCGTTCTAGATTTCACGGTTACCATTAAACGTGCCATTAGTCGCGAATTAAAGCCGCTCCTATGGCGGCGCACGTCGCTCGATATTATTAGGCGTTACGTACGGGATATTCGCATAGTAAAGACGCGTGTACGAACTCGACGATGTAGAGGGATCCATACGCGGGATACATATATATATGTCGCTCAAGTGGATCAGATCGTAGTTAGGGAACGCAAAGGAGGGAATCTTTTAATTTGACGCACCATAAAGCACGCCTAGCCGGTTTCCCGGGGATCCCCGGTTTCGGCGACGGTGTGACAGTTGGTACCTACATTGTATATGATATCGCGCGGAGCCCCCATGGGAGGTCACGGCTGACACCATGGCGTGTCGTATCGCTGCAATAATAACGCGTAAGCGATACCCGGACTGCGACCCCCGCGTCTAATGCGACATAATATATATACATGTATGTATATATGCGCGCCCCTTTACTCTTTTCGCGTGTCTGTACATAATGCATGTATACATATACGATTCAACGATATGTATTTGTCGTATATAACGAATTAGTTCAAGAAATACGTATACGAAAGGATGCCTAGGGTACTTCGTATGTACGTAATCGTGTATCGGAGTTCGATATAACCGTATAATCACCTCCTTTGGGCCCGATTCGCACTTTCGTACGCACGACCCATCCCCGACATGTCTTCACAGTCGTTTGGAAATCGTCCCCCTCAATGTCGGATTATCCGGAAAGTAGCCCCACTATTATCCTCATTATATCGCAATATTATCGCGAAATATTTTTCGATTTTTATCGACGTCAGTCTATCTATATCTATCGTAACAGAACGTCAGAATTTTGCTAATTGAATTTATGTCGGCTACATTCGTATTTCTTTTTCTCCTGTTTTTTATACGAACCATATAATAATTGCGATAGTTTGGCAACAGCATTAAACAAATATCTTTTGTGGGCTATGAATCGAACATATCGAGCCGGATACATAATGCGACTATTTTTTTCGAGCGATGCATAATATATATTTTTTCTCCATTGTATGTTATGCGCTCGTTTTTGTCACCGTAGGAGAATGACGTATTTCACATTTCCACGCGCCAAAGTCGTAACACATGTGCTTTTACACGTCGGCCGGTGCCGCGCCGACTGTTCGAAACGTTCGACGGTTTAAACGAAATTGCACTTAATAATTTACATTAATCGATGCTCAATAGCCTATAGGAAATGCTAATTGCGGGCGGGGTAATCGCTAACAATTAACGTTCACGCGATTACACAGCCGACGTCATTGTGTTGTTCCGAGTGCGTACACTCGGCGGCGGCGCGGCAACCAGGAGGAAAACTGCGACGTAAATGGGAATTAGTAACATATTCGCACGCAACAAACAGAATTGAAACACACATCGTAATGCGCGGCGCTTTCACAGTGCATGTACACGGCCGTAACGGCATGTCGCACTGTATCTGCGAGTTCCTGGAAAATCCGCAAGTTTTACGGAAAATAAGTTTGCTGGTTTCTAATCGTTTATTTACCAGTACACGCAGGATGTCACTCAAATATCTTCCTTAATTTTAACGAATTTCATTAATGAATCTGATGTTGACTTTTTGTTAAACAAATTTCGAAAGAGGCACTTTTTACTTGATTTAATGTTTTGGTAAATAAATATTAAATTAATACTTAGAAAAAATAAAGCCAATTTGAATGCAAACAAAAATAAAGTTTACTTTTTAGTTGTACCCTAAAAAGCATTTCATCATTGAAAGAAAAGTCGTAATAAACTTTTTCATATTCGATCAAGCTGGATCGTTATCGATGTCTTGCTGTTTTATCATTACAAAATTAAACGTAAAATCTATGCGACACTCTGTAGGGTCTCATTTAAAATAGTTTATTCCGTTTAGTGCCGCTAGTAAGCTCGTTAGTACCGCAATTTCGCAGGTACTATATTTTTCATCATGAAATACAGATCGAAAAGGATAACGCCGCAATGCCAACTACCGTCGTAATTAATGTCATTACAACGAGATAAGGGCATTAAGATTTTCTGAAATAGAGTTGTCACTGGATATAGTTATCTCTACACCGTCGTCGCTAACGTTACTGAAGTATAACGGCCATATATCATTCTGCTCTCCATGAACCTAATTTCCGCTCGTGTCACGCGTAATTTCGTCTACTTTTTCAAGAGCTCCCCGATCTCTAATTAGAAGTAAACGATCAATCATTCGGTCGCGAAGTAAATCAGAGGAGGAGTTTCCTAATGAGACGTGTATTATAGACGTGAAACTTATTTCTCTGCGCTTAAACGTCCATTAAATTAGCTTTCGCGATAATTATTACACACTTCGGATTATGCTTTTTAATTAATTCTGTTTCGATAACGGTAGAACTACGTAGGAATTCTTATTATATAAATTCTGAATTAACGATTCATTAATAACCTTAATATTGCATTAGGAAGAACATAACAACATCGCAATAATCAAATATCTTTAGCATGTAATTAATATTTTAACAATTTTAATACTGAGAAATTATGTTTATTATTTGATATTTCACGTGAGACCAGTGAATCGATTTACCCTTCATTAAGTAAGTGCTTAACTTATGAGATACATAATCAAATTTCTGCATTTCTTACTTTTTTACTTGTTACTATTTTCGATTGATACGGAAGATTGAATATATCCGTTTCACGATACAAAGGCTTTCCCCGAAATCCGTTACTAATGTCCGCCATTGTTGATGCTGCAGTTAATCGGAGTATCTCGGTAAACGTCGCCTATCGCGACTAAACGCGGCATCAAGGAGTACTCCAGTCATGCGTCGCGGGGTTAAGGAAAGGGCGTGCTGTCCGCATTGATTTACGCGGAGGAGGATGTAAGCGAGAGAACGAGAGGAGAGTCGCGGCGCGGGGTTGCGAGACGGAAGCGGGAGCGGGGTGGCATCGGGGAGAGGGAGGTCAGAGAGAGAGAGAGAGAGAGAGAGAGAGAGACCGAGAGGACCACCGTAGTTGTAGAATCCGAAGCCACGTGATCGGAATAGTCGATTCCGTCCTCCGCCTTTCGGCCCTCCGGAGGAACCTTTCCTCCCGCGTCCGTCCTGCGATTTGAGTCCCACCCCTGTCCCCCAACCCCTGTTCCTCTCCTGCCCTCTCTCTCTTCATTGCTATTCGTCTCCACCACCCACGCCCGGTCGCGTGGATACGTGGTCGAACCGCCGCGAGGACACCGTATAATTATCGGATGGCAGGTAACTCGAACGCTCTCGCCCGGTTTTAATTGGCCAATTATCGTGGCGCGAATAGATGGTGCCGCCGGTCCAGATAGGCGTGAAACTTTTGGGGTGGCCTGCTCACCGAGCGACACAACGCGACTTTCTGTGACGAATATCTCTTGGCAGGAGGGTGCCAACGCGCGCGCGGATCGGGGGATACAGGGAAAGGAGGCGGGGATGGGAAAAGAGTGGGCGGAAGGGAAGAGACAGGGGGTGCATGGGCATCGAGAAGGGAAGATCGAGGGGGTCGCGCGTCGATATGTGTGCGAACAGCGCGCGCACGATACTCGTACGTGTATTTGTGTGCGGCGGACGGATAGAATCGGGATCAGAATCGGGAGCACGAACGGGCGCAAATTGGTCACGGCTGGTCTGTCCGATCTCCGTGCCGAGCACCCCGCCACCCTTCGTCCCTCGCCCCGCTCGGCCGCTCGATCGCTCTATCAACCCCTCTCACCGTCGCATCCCACCATCGTGCTCCATGTCTATCTCGCCAACTAGCTAACCTCCCGACTCGCGTACCGTTTCAGAACTATTAGGGATCCCCGCCTAAACCCACATCACTTTGGCAGGTGGAGTAATCCACCGGCTCCGGCGTTCACCTGAGCCATAATGACGCGAGGGATGCTCTCTAGCGTTCGATTCGATGATCGACAATAGAATCGCGCTACGATTCTCAACGCACGCGTAATCAATGTGCAAGATCATTCATGAAGGTTTTATAAGTTACGTTTAACCGCCTTTCGGAGACGGAGCAACGCGTGCTTAAGGCAACGGTGCGTTGATATGCATTACATTAGCGTCCTGAATTATTAATTAAGTTTTGGCGTACTACAAATCGAGTGGCAAACAGTGCATGCATACGGAATGCACCGCAAATGACCTCGATCCATCGTACGTGACGCTTACCAAGTACATTAATTTTTTATCTCTTGCAGCAATTAAAATATTGATTTGCAAAATGTCCATGGAGCACAAACGGCGCAGCAAATTTTTGTAAAAATTTACGACGCCATACCTTTATCGCAAAAATTAGGAAAATTAAAATTCATTTATATATTAACTGCGCCAATTGTAGTTAGATATTTTTTTCGATCGCAATTATGCAATCGTGATTATTATGCGTACAAATTATAGCTCGCTACAGCTTGAAGAGAGAAGAGGTATATAACGAACAAAGATTAGTGTCGCGACTGTCGCGACGTCGACTAAATCGGCCCTAAGTGACGCGAGTGAAACCGCGCTCATTTGTTCGCGGATAATTGACATTAAGTTTAGAATGACATTTTCAAGAAAAGCGTCGTGAAAGCGATATTTTTGTAGACAGGAACGCGCAGTGAATTATTACGTTCGTCCGTTTACGTGACAAGATGGAATGAGAAGAGCGTATTTCTACCTTTTTCTGAAGCCGAGAACGCAAAGGGTGTCCAAAATCGTCTCCAGTTTTTTTAGCTGCGGATTTTTCCATTAATTTGAAGCCACCGGTACGTAGCTTGACGAGTTTAACACGCTCGGATGAATAATGCTTCAAGCGTGCAAATGAGAACAGCGACTCTTTGAATTTTACTTTAATGGAATCATCATTAGAAAATAATGTATGAAAATATTTAATATTAAAGCACTGAAGAAACGACGATCGAAATTTTTCTTAAAAAGAAAATTACTTCAAACCTCGGAAAATATATAAATGAAAAGAATAGTGGTTTTCTGGGGTGTCCGTATGTGCAGAACAAGCTGCGATGTATATATAATGTACGTGGCTAACAAAACGGTTGGACTTGATGAATAAAAGGTCTATTATCGCATTAACTACGGCACCCGCGATAATTAGTTTTCGCGGAACATGATAACACCGCGATACCTTCTCGCGCGGCTCAACTACTGCACCGTTACTTCACTCGAGCGCTAACCAAATAATGAGACGGTACAATTGAGAATTAGTCGAGGCACCCTTAATCCAATTTGTCATCCAATGTGATCACCATCATGGTCATAATTTTGTAGGATGGAATATTCACGTTCGCAAACGTATATGCGACGTACGGATCATCTATAAAACTATTTTAAGCTCAATCATATTTTCAATTTCGCGTCAACAACTGATCGCGTATGAAACGCTTAGAGCTTGCTGCATTATATTAGTCGAACATTTATCACCGAATACAGCATCGAAACAATAAAACAGCAATCATTAAAACTGTCAAAACGCTTTACTGTCACAATCTTTTGGTAAAGCGTATGTATCTTTCCAATCTCGCCAATTTCCTGGAAAGAATCGTGACAATAACGGTGTTAATCTCGCCGAACAATTGGTCCCGAGCTAATTTGATGATGATCGAGGGATCGGCGGGGTAGCGAAGAGTAAACGAGAGAGATAGAAGAGAAAAGAAAATAAGAGAGAGAGAGAGAGAGAGAGAGAGAGAGAGAGAGAGAGAGAGAGAGAGAGAGAGAGAGAGAGAGAGAGAGAGAGAGAGAGAGAGAGAGAGAGAGAAGGAATTAGAGTGAAACGAGAAGAGCTGAAGATCACCGGAGCGACGGAGTTGACAGAGGGCGAGAGAGGAAGATCGGTATTGCAGACACATCCGCCGGTTACGTTCGATTGGCTGGCAGGGCGGTAGGCCAGCAATTACCTAAATGGTCGGGTAAACAATATCCGTGCACCGAGTTAAGAGCGGAGCGGCATCAGCACCAAGCTCTCACATCAATCCGTCCGCTCGTCCGTCCGTTCGTCGGTCGGTCGGTTGGCCGGTCGGTCGTTCGGCCGTTGTGTGTTAGTCCTAATTTGATCGCTAGTACCATCCACAACCCGCTCCCCGCATTCGCAGAAGGATGGAAGAGAGAGAGAGAGAGAGAGAGAGAGAGAGAGAGAGAGAAAGATACCTGCGCCCCGTGTACCTACCACGATTATACTCTCCACCCTATACACAGGGAGATTGCTATACACAACCGTTGAAGAGGCCGCGATGCGCCGCCCCCACCGCCGACAACACACCGACGATCATCGTCAAACCCACCGAGCGTTTCGCGAACGCGTATACACGCGGCGAGCACGCAATTCCTCCACACGTTCTGTCTTCCTTCCTTCCTTCCAGAGCGCAACGAATGATGCCCCGATGCCGCTCGCGTGTGCTCGGAGGGAAAAGGTGTTCCTTCATCGGCGCCGCTCGACGGAGTCGCTGTGGTGGTTAAATCAAAGACAAACCACTTTAGAGAGAACCGGTCCGATCGCGGAAAGGGGCGGAGAGACGCGCAAACGAGAAGGGGGTAAGGGGGAGGGGGAGGGTGGAAGTGGTACCTGTGTGTACACAGCCGAGTATCTGACGAAAGCTCACCGCGAGACGTCTGCACGCGACTCGTCCTCGTGTTCGTGCCTCGTCCATTCAGGGCTGCGACGCGCTCATGTAGTATATTACAGTTTCGTTTGTGTGTGTGCGTATATATGTATGTGTGTGTGTGTGTGTGTGTGTGTGTGTGTGTGTGTGTGTGTGTGTGGTTGGGTAAATGTGTGCAACGATGCGCACGCGACCAACACAGAGGCACGCCGGTCCTCGCGGTGCGGTTCTCGGTTACGAGCGTGTTAAAGCACGTGTGTGCGCGCAACCCCTAGCGGAAAACCGTCCGGCACGCCCATTGGCGGCTGACGGCAGCTTTTTGGGTAGTACGAGCGGGGTTAACCACGCCCTGTTGAGGCGGAACAAACCCCCGCTTTCGCCGTTCTACTTGGACCCACGGTGCCACCGCTCTTCGCGCGGCGGCTCTCTCCTCGGCGCTAATAATACACCGATATACCACCAATTCTGCCACCATGGCTCTACGCGGGACTCTCGCGTAGAGTAGCTGCCACGGTACGCGCGCCGCGTCGAGCCACCAAAGACATTGCTAATCGCGCGTCCATGCCGCGAGGGATATCCTAAATCCACGATTTGCCTGACATTGCGAAGCTTCGACAATTCGTCACATATGGTCTCGGAAAGTGCAATTTAATTTATATCCAATCGGTCTCGCGTTCGTCAATTGTTCCACTGTTGCGACGAATGTAACAAATTAGTGACGAGATTGATCGTGTCAGGATTAGTGACGTTCAAGGAAGGAAAGTGGAGTTGCGTTGGATTTACGTTGACGTGGTCGATCACAATCGGTATATAAAAGTGAAGTTCGCCGATAAGAGGAATATACAAACGGTTCTGAGAGTGATTGTAATTTTCGGAAGCGAGGATGAAGGGTCGCGAGACTAGATAAAAGAAGATCGTCTTCTTACTAGCGGGTAATGTGGAGGATGCAGGAAGGCAGGACCGTGTCGCCTTTAGGACCGGTCGTCCTGCAACGAGAGGAAACCGACATGCGTGCCGGTCTATCGTTACCATCGCAGGAAAGGAGACCTGTATTACTCGTACGCACCGGCGAATCCTTTCCGAGATACGATAGCATACGGCAGCAACAGTCGCCGTCGAGCCCACCGATCCTGCGATCTGTCACTGCCGTCGAGAAGGATCAGTACCACGAAACGGATCCGCAGGTCAGAGAGAAAAGGCCGAATGACCAAGAGGAGGAAGAGCAGGATGAGGAGGAAGAGGATGAAGTCGAAGACGAGCGAAACAGGAGGGATGTCGTTGTGGACGAGGAGGACGACGAGGAACAGGAAGAAGAAGAGGAAGAGGAAGAGGGCCAGCCTGAAGGACATCGAAACGGCGGCTACCACGAGGACGGGGACATCGAGGTTGATGTGTGTCGGGAGGACGCCGACGAGAGTAATCCCAGCAGCCCGGTGGATCTCACGGCTCCCTCATCGAGAGGCGTCGCGTCGGAGCAGTTTGTTCATCCGTTCGCCAACCGCGTGCATTCTTTTACCTGTGTGCAAAGTGGTGGCCACGGACCTGCCAGCCATGGGACACCAGTGTATATATCCGGACACGGCGCTACCGGCTCGGCCGTTATGACAGTGTGCACTTCCGGTGGTGTGGCGCGCACCACCACCGGCACGTCGACAGGTAGCATTACTACGACCGCCACAAGCACGGTGCAGACGAACAACAAGCGGTGCCTCGCATTTTCCGTCGAGAATATCCTCGATCCGAACAAATTTACCGGTGGTCGCGTCGTCCATAATCGTGTGCAGCATCGCCGACACCGGCGCGCCGGCAGCGTGCACGAAGGTGAATAATAAGCTTTCTGCTTTCGTCTTTTGTTATCTTCACGCAGCTTCCTAGAGTGCCTGATTGGCGTTCTCGATTAGGGAGCGCTGACATATCCGCGTCACACGGCCGAAACATATCGCGGCTATCTCAGCAAATGAACTAAGAATAACCGAACACGCGTGATGTCTTAAGCGGTGCGTTTTAGTCAGAATTTAATTGGTTGAAACAGAGACAGGGAGAGAGTCGGCCGGTAAACTTGAGTCATTTTTTTCGGAATAAACTTAATCTCTTTGATTTTGACTTGAAAGTAAACCTACCTATATATTGCAGAATAATACTTATTGAAAAATGATGGTATATATAATAGTTCTTCATATATGTATAAATCAATATACTCGCAAATTCGTCTTTCATATAATCGTAAAAAAATACACAAACAAATACACAGACCATTCTCAAAATAAGCATTTGGATAATCAATACATAAAAGAAATGTTTCATTTATGAGCATTGCTTTTAATACGAAAATGGAGTAATTGGATTAATTTATTACCTCGAAAACAAGAAAAATCTCCACAGGAACCCACGCTACACGGTATTATTTGTAGTTGTTTGTAACTGAAAAAAAATCGGTACTTTTCACATCGCTGTCTTCTTTAGAGTTTCGCGCGATCTCTCGAGCAATCTTTTTTCGCGTCCGGCGACTGCGTCTTAGCCCCCTTGATGCTTCACTGGTCCTCTCTCGCTTCTTCCTCGTTCTAACTTTAGACGCTAGAAGGAGGACTTCTTCTCCGACGATCGTGCAATTTTGGGAGCTGTCGGGCTATTTGCGTGTACGACGATACACGAAGATTCCGGCAAAAGTGACGACGTAGGGATATTTCACTCGAAACGTGAGAATGAAACTCTTCCACCGTCTCATTAACGTCGTTCTTGATAATGTTAATACAGCCGCGGAGCAACCGCATAAGCGATATGTATAAGCTACACAGGGTTCAGGTAACGCGATAGGCGCTAATTTATATGAGAGAATATAATGCTAAAATAATTTACAGTGGTAAATAGTCTACACGAGTAGATGCTATTACAAGATATATATTGTCCAAAGGTTACATTAAAATTTTTATATATTTTGCCTGATATAGAATAATTAATATTGAAAGCACAATATTTTACAGAGAATTCATATTTCTTTTAAAAAAATGTCTTACCGCTAACATAATTATAGGATAATTGCAACGTCACAACCGGCGGAGAACTTAATTTATACCCCGATTTATATATATTTGATTCCAATTCTATGCTAAATACATCAATCGCCTGCGTTATTTTATCATAGGAATCGCAAAATCCTCGTATTACATATGTAAACAATTAAGTCGATCCCAATTTCATCGATGTTACATACATAGTTTTTTGTCGCCCCTTCGTATTCTAACTTTGCAACGACGAGGGAAAATCGTTGGTGGATTGGACGAGTTCGGTGACCGTTTGCCGCGGAGGATCCCAATTTCACAGTTGACTTTCGAATTTAATGGAGTCTGGCGGGCAGACGAGAGAAGTGGTTCTGCAGGCTGATAAGGGACGGAAGAAGCGTCCCGAAGAAGGGGTGAAGCGAGGCAGAAGCAGCGACGACGGAGGTGGGCAGGGGTAGCGACCGGGCGACGGCGGCGGCGGCAGCCTGTCGGAGCGTGACAAATTGCTCCGCTAATCTGCGTTAACCAGTCCTTGAACCCCGTCATCGTCGTTCCTTTATCCCGGTACGGGACACCGGATGCTTGCGAAATCGGCATCTCGATGGACGGTCCAGCCCGCCCGCCGTGGCGTCGCGTCGCGTCGCGTCGGCACAGGGCTAAGGGTATTTTTATCATCGAGCGAAGAAGGAGCGTAAGCCAGGAAAAAAAGAAAAAAGGAGAGAGAAGGATGAGAAAAGGACGCATGGATCGATCGCAGCCGTCGAAATCGAGATTACACGATTGTCGGCTCATCCATCTTACCGGGATGGTCGCCGCTTCCCATTAAAAGTGCATCAGACCCAAGCCAATCCGTTTCGACTGCCGCCACCGGGATCTCCGTTCCACCCCCGCCGCCCGGATCCGCCGCATGGAATAATATCGCCGGTTGTTATGATAATCGCGCGGCATCGCGCCGTATCGCACCGCATCGCGTCAAGCCGCCCAGAAAATTGGCTCTTCTGCATCACAATGACTTCTCTCTCTCTCTCTCTCTCTTTCCCGCTTATGTTCTCCCTCTCCTTGCCCCTCCTAGTTGTCGCAGCATCCACGAAAGTCACCCCTCCGAGCATTGCGTTCATGATCCGAGATCCGGGATCTTCCGCTAGATTTCGACGAAATTTATAATTATCTTACGTACGCTTCGGAAACCCTGAGAAATCGCGCCGATCCGCATATCGCTTCTCGCAGCTGCTACATTCGTTATTACGAATGAAAGAATCCCTGTGTAATTAAACACGCGAGTGGGGTTAATTTTCTGCTTTTCAATGTAATAAATTTTAATCGATCCTATTTTACGGATCTTGTAAAAATTATATGTATTTCACAGAGCATGTACTATTACGTATTCGTATTATTATACACGATATTAGAGTAATTACGTTAGAGTATTTAAATATCAATTACATGTTATTATTAGAATTCTGTTATACACATATATCGCAAATTCATTGCCACAAGCAATGGAGGACCGTTAGGGATCTTGTTTATTGCGTATTTCCCAATCGTGCCACTTGTCGTTAAACACTGTCATTGTGTTTAATGAGGAAAACCGAAATGAGATAAGTATTCCCGTGTCTGCTGCTTTGTCGCAGCACGCTGCGATCGACTCCCCCTTGTGTACCCTTAACGTATCCCTTAGGGACTTGGCATACATCCCCGATCGCTTCGCTCGCACATAACCCGCTTGATCGTGGTTAATGAAGAAGATCTAAACGATATGAATGATCTTCCATCCGGCGATTCTACCGCCATAAAAACGCAATGACAGAAACACGATCTGCAGTCGTTAATTTCCTAATAAACTCAATTAATTTCATATCGTCGCAGCTGTCATACTATTAGGTGACGAAACGACGTTGATAATGCTGCTCTCAAGAAAACAGTTTCACTATTCTTCCAGATTTGCATTAACAAATATACATTACATCTTTTAGGACAAATATGTAATTTAGGACAACATTTTGCACACAATAAGTACTAATATTTTTATTAAATCTAATTTCTGTGGAAATTAAGCATAAATTATACTCAAAGTAGCTCAAAGCCACGACAGTTGATTAATTAATTAATTTCCATTTTGGATATGTATTTCCAATCTCATCATATATTTTTCAATTTATAAATCTAACAATTTTAAGTTGCGTTACATTTAAATTGTTATTAGTTTGGAAAAAATTACATCACAATAATTGAAATTTCATCGCGCTAGATATAGAACGTACTGACATTAGAAATGAAAGAAAAAGAGAGAGCGAGAGGGAGAAAATTCGAAAAGAGATACACTTGGCACACCTGACATTGTCAAAGACCGCGAAATGCTCCGGCTGACAAAACAAAACGCAATCCTCGGTGAAGCGGTGACGAGTGATGAAGTGAGAAGAAGGAGAAACAATATAAATTACGCAATTCAATTAGACGCAATCAATCGGCGCCGACCAGGTATATCTCGATGTGGGGACCACCGGGTTATACGAGAACGGTATATAGTCAGTGGGAAGAAGGCCAAAGAGAGAATCGAAGAGAGAGACGGGGAGATGGGAAAAGGTAGCCGCTTGGCGGCCTGTACGACGGGGCAAGAACGATCGCGCGTTAACGAGATACAAATCCCATTACGGCGTAAACCTTCTCGATCCGTCGCCCCCTACGGACTTCCAACCCCCAGGCACTGTGCTAGGCTGTAGGCTATGGGCCACGAGCCACGCCAATTCGGATAAAGTCCCACTGTCTCCCTCTTGCTTTCTCTCTCGGTCTGCCTTGCTTACTCCATCTTTCTCTGTCTCTTTTACTGCCTTCAACGTACTGCCGACGTACCGTCCTCGTCACTTTCCGCCTATCCTCTCTATGTCATTCTCTTTCTATCGCTTCCTCTCTGTCTCTCTGGTTTTGTTCGGTAGGCTATCCCCACTCGCGGCATCCCAGGGGCACCCCAACCCCTACGGACCAGAGCCAGGGAATATCTGTCCCCGGGACATCTGCGTGCTGATTGAATCTCCAATCTCCTCTCTCATTGAGCGAACGATTGGCCGTTTCTCTCTTTCTCCGTCCTCGCTTTTCTCTGTTCTTCTCTGATTCGCGCTCAAATCGTTCCGTTCTCGCAGGCTCGATCGGCGACTCGGCTGCGCAATGCGGCTCTTTCGCGAGATGCAAGAAGCGATACTTCCTCATGACGAATCGTCTCAGTCACGAATAAGAATTTGAATTAAACATTGCTCGGTAAGCGACACGAACGCATACAGGTCATTAATTGGTTACTAATAGCTAAAATTTCTGCTATAGTTAAAAGATGATACAAAATTATATGCCAATCTATCAGCATATTATGTATATAGAATGTACACTGAAAAGCTAGTAATAGAAGTCTTTAATTAGAAAATATGTTACGTGCTTTGTTATCATATTTTTTCACAATTATATCTTTCGAGAATTTGAAGTCAATTTTCTTTTGGTATAAATCAAATTTCAGCAAATTAAATTAAAGAAACGTAGTACGTGTGTTGAGTGAAGTGAATTTCCGTTAAATCTGTAAGAATCACCTCGTACAATGCGACGTCTACGCCGCAATTTTGTCCCTCGTATAATCAATCCTCGTCATCCGACACCGACCCCGTATCATCGCTTCTCCCTTCGTGATTACCTCTCATCCACGTAACATAAAAGTGATCCCGCGGTTATTATTTTCAGATGGCGACTCGCGGGGCGAGTTCGCCTGCGGCAGCGGCCAGGAAGATGAGGAAGGTACACCGGACACCATCATGGAGGAAATGGAGGAAGACGTTGAGGAGGAAGAGGAAGACGAGGAGATTGAAATGCGAGTCGTGGATCAGGATTCGGGCAGCGTCGGACGGGAAAATTCAACTAGCGGCGGTACCAACACGACTACAACGAACTGCAAGAAGCGGCAATCATCGTCGTCGTCGTCTACATCGTCGAGTGGCGTTCAGGTACAAAACTGTCAGGGTCAAGGTCAAAACGGACAGAACGGCACCAGCGGCAGTGGCGGTAGTGGTGGTGGTGGTGGTGGTGGTGGTGGTGGTGGTGGTGGTGGTGGAGGCGGCGGAAGTAATAGTAATACCGGCGGCAAACCCAGAAGAGCGCGGACGGCCTTCACATATGAACAGCTGGTCAGGCTAGAGAACAAGTTCAAGACGACCAGATACCTGTCCGTGTGCGAGCGTCTGAATCTGGCGCTCGAGTTACAGCTGACTGAGACCCAGGTGAAGATCTGGTTCCAGAACCGGCGGACCAAATGGAAGAAGCAGAATCCGGGGCTAGATGTGAACAGCCCCACCGTGCCGACGACGCCACCGCATCCGTCGCCGTACGCGCCCGCCTTCCTCTTCGCCGCGCATCCTCACCAGCACCCATTGCCACACTCGCACGCGCACCCACACCCGCATGCCCACGTACACCACCCGCCGCCGCCGGTGCCGCCGCCGCCGCCCGGATACTACCACCCGGCGGCCCCACCTTATCCGCCGACCGGACCGACCTTCTTCGGCCATCATCTGTCGGCGACTCCTGCTGCGACTGCGTCAGGACCACCAACCTCTACACCTTCCTCCACCGGCCTGACTCTCTCGTCTCATCCGCATCCGCATCCGCATACGCATCCGCACGCGTAGCGAATTCGGCGATGATACTCTACGTCAACGTCCTCGCCTTTGTAGTCCTCGGCAAGGAAACGGTAGGCTCGTGTGAGTACTTCCGGCCGTGGCAAGAAAAGTACCAGGATATGAAGAAACGCAGACGTACACGTTCGTAGGAAAAAAAAATTATAAGCTCTTATTGGTATCATCCGGACGAGCTCTCGCCAACAATTCGTCATTTCTCCTGGTGATCATTTCTCCTGGTCATCGAAATTGTTTTTTTACCAAAGAGTACGTATCTCCTATACGTTATAAATTAATAAATTGGCCATTTTGAAAATAGCATAAGTTCGTAATTTTTGCAGAAATAGGCAATAGGATATATTATATACACAACGAAAAGACAAAAAAATTAATTTTTATTCTTATTCCGCTCGAAAGCAATTTATAATTAAAAGAAAACATTTAGCGTTTGTTTGTTTCAATAATTTTAATTCCTGGACTTATGTTGTTTTCAAAATACAGATACTACTGAACAATATTTTGGTGTCGGAACCGATTTTTGTTTTATATATACATGTTTAAAAAGAAAATTGTTGGAACCTAATTAAGTATTGAATTGGATGATGGGTGTAATGTTTTCGTTTGTTGGATCGGGGCGCGTAAGCGCCCCCAATGTTATATTTTGCCTTCCCGTTGCGCACGTGGAACGACTCGATAGCATAATCGGTTTACGTAGGGTGACGTTCAAAAAACGTATCATTCCAACGCGACACAAACATTTAAATTCCATGAGTATTTTCCTCCAAACGTCGAGCTTTGGACTAGTAGTGAAGAGAACAACGTCTTTTTTAAAACGTACGCACTCGTCTCTCAAAAGGTAACCTGACATTTGACAGAAGGTGGAATAGTAGAAGGCGGAACTTCGTTAAAAAGTTTTGATTGCTTTTGCTTCTCCAATTTGTACTCATCGCCTCTCACTTTTGAGCTTTGCGTAGTAAAAATTAAACAGAGTCGTAAATTATTGTCCGGAACTGGCGCGCGAGTAATTCTTCATCCAATAAAAAAGACTTCGGTACTTTTCTCCAAGTAAAGTAGAATAACACGAACACCCGAGTCCTTGTCGTTTTCTCACCTTTGTAATATACTCCGTTCGTCGCCGCGATTAAGCGACGGAAGAAACTTGTCTTAAAGGGAAGTAGATTTTATCAAAAACGCTCTTATATATATAGCAGTAAGGTGCGTGCGTGTAAATGAATACGCGAGAATGCATGTGAGAGTGCAGCGATTGCAATTGTCGAAAAAAAAATTAGTGAGCAATGTTTCGTGCTGATCGCAAAAACGAGGCACATTCGGAACGTAGCGATCGTTCCTGTGTAAAATAAAAATCATACGTTACGCTCGTAAAAACCTTCATCCAGTGTGTATAGATACAAATAATCCCTGGTACGTGCGACAAGGATAAAGATCGATTTTGCTTACCACACTCGAACCGTCGTGTTATAACGACAATATCTCGTATTGTTCACGGTCCGCGTTTGCCATGGGACAATTCCGCTGCCGGGTGAAGTTACAAATTTTATCTTATCCGCTGTCTAATGCCATAATGCCGCTACAACGATTATCATAAAGTATTGAAATCGATGCGATATCAGCATGAGTTCAATTTAAATACAATAGAGTATATTTTATTTTTAAAATTTATTAATTTTTCTTTGCTACGAATAGATACAAAGAACAAGTATAGAGACATTTTCCTCGTTTAAATAAAATCGAGAATCAAACTTAATTCCGGTGTTTCACGATACACTAATCGGCACATCGAAATCAAAATCGATTTATCGTTACCCAATAATTTTTAACTTTGCGACACTTTGATTTTTACAGCTTCTGCAGAAACGTTTCTGCAGAAAAAGGGCCATAAGTTCAATTAAGGCGGCGCTGAAAGTCAATTGTTCCGTATCTCTCTGAATCTTAGGGTCGTAATTGCTTTCCTACCTTCTCTCCCGCAGCTCGCCGATTACGTTTTTTTTCTTTATCAGCTCTTAACGAGCGGCGATCGCTCGTCCGTCGTTCTCGATAGCGCGGCCCGTCTGATTTCGAGCACGAGAGAAAAGTGGTTCTCGTTTTTGCGGAAAATTAAAGGCGAAACGCTACGAAGGGAGCCTCCGAGAGGAGGCGAGCGGGAAGACGCGCTAAGTGAAGTGAACCATTAGACGGCCGGATGTTAGTTCTGCGTTATTCGTTCTTTGAAAGACACAGATCTTCGCAAAACCCGCACCGCGGTCTTTTACGCATAATTCCGATCATATAACGCCGCCTTGTTCGCGGTTTCCAGAGGCAGCCACGTTCAATTGACGGAAAATTGCTCGCGCCTTGCTTTGATGCTCAAATTAGAAACTACCCGGTCGGGCTGCGCGACACGCGTCGTCGCGCGTCGGCGAGCTGGCCACGCGCTTATGTACATCTTAATTATGAATTGAAGATAAAAGCATCTCTTTACATCAACAGCGGACAAAGTGACTCCTACGCTTGTTGTTAAATGTTATTTAAATACTGAAGCTAATCAGCTATGAGAGTCCTTTGCTATTGGACCGAGTGAAAGATGACAGAGTCTTTTTAGAAGAATAATTTCTCGTTTTATACGTAAATAAAGGTAAGTATCGTTTTGTAAGCTGTGAGGAACATGGATGTATACACTTTTCCATTATTGATATAAATTATAAATTTAAAAAAGGACATTTAAACGGGCATTAGTCAAAATAATTTCTCACGTTTATTCTGGTTTGGTAAAGAAGCTTAATATAATATATTAATAATATTTTATAACAACGATCAATTTTGAACAAAAAAGCAATTCGAACGAACTTTGAAACTTACTTATTCTTTCACTATTATATTCTCATTTGGACTCTTTCGTCGGATCTTCTGTCGAAACGACGGTGTTGTCGAAGCAGGAGTCAAAAGGAAGTTAAATCGACGCGAACGGGAATACGAAAGGAGCGACGGGGATGGGAAAGAAGACGGATCCGAGAGAAGGGAGAGATGATCCGAGGGCGCTCGAAAAGGTAGGAGTGGCTGTCGGTCGGTCGCCGGACGATTCTCTCGAATTAATTCTTAGGGGTGGATTTGGGAAAGGGGCTGCTGTGTGCCGCCGCCGCCACCGCCTCTGTGGGGTGTGAGTAGAACGAGTGGACCGTGAAATAACCAACCCCCGCGCGACACTCGCACTCCCCGAACGTTTCGAACATCGACAGTGGCGTAACTTCGTTATACGTTTCTACGTGTCGCGAAAGATTTCTTTTCCAGAGAACTCCCCCGCCCCCCCCCTTTCTCCCCGGTTTCCCTCATCTTGCCTCTGCAGTCGCAGTCGACGTAAGAAGCATTTAATTAATGATAAACACCGCGCTCGTTACGCTCGCCGAGCGTTATGCTCTTAAGTAGCTACGTCTGGCAAATTTATTTCCTCTGCTTGAACGTTGTCGCGGAAATTATCTTAATCGGTCTTAATCTAGCTATTAATTAGCTCTATGTTCAGTTTACAGAAATCTCTTAATTGTTGCTGTAATTATTCTGAAATATTTATGGAATATCGCATGGAGCGCTCCAGTCTCAAATATATCTCAAATATATATATAACGTGTTAATATCTCTACCAACTTCCATTTAGTTTGATTGCTTCGATACGCTGAATATCGTGAAATTACATGACAAAAATAAATCTTTGAAACATTCAGTAATGATTGAATTACAAATCTATCAAAGTATATAAAAACGATTTGAAAAATAATAGAACGAAATCTTTTTATTCCTTCGTGCTATGAAGACTTGTATTTTACGGATTATTCTAGAGAGTATATATTTTAATGAATCGGATGTGTTAATTCGCGCGATATCGTCGCGCGGAAGAGAAATAACTCTAATCTGAGCCGAGCTGCGCTCTCGTAGCGTGAACGTTGACGGGTTAAACAGAGTTGTACCGCTCTGTGTTCTCGGATTCGTATGGGGATTACTCGCTTGAGGTCGTGACACCACACGCACCGAGAGCAGCAAGGCACGCCACTGCAGTCAGTCCATTCCAGTTAAGCGTGTAATAGTTCAATAGCTGTCGCAGCCGTGTCTGCGAATACGCCGAGACTCGCTACTGCGTACCCTACGCGCATAAACGCGTATTTATACGAGCGTTTAATCGCGCATTACGCCCTGCGGTATTTCTCTATACTTCTCCTTCCTCCCCATCGCTGACGAAGCAAGGAAAATATCGTGATGAGATTAATTTCGATTTTTTTAAACGTTGAATTGCTGACGCTCGCGTGCAACGATAGATATTTAGTAAATATCTATCGTTGTAAATTTTCAGTTAGTCACATTTACAGTATAAATCATCTTGTGAATCAGATTTTCTCTTACTCAATTGTTTTTAACATTCTAACGGTTCTTGTTTTAATGAATCACGTTAAAAGATATCTTGCAGCACCCTATTTCTTAAAAACTTCAAGTTTTACATTTATATTTTGTACTTTTTCTAAAGTATAAAAATGTTGGATATCCACCTCTTTTTACAATCATTGTATTCCTGAATAATTTGAAGCAAATTTCTCTCTAGAAAAATATATATACTTGCACTGATTTTTTTATGTAATACTTACGAGCGTACGTCATGTTCAAGATCTCCCTCCCCCAACTTTCGCGCGGCGCTTTCATGCACTTTAGCTTAACCGGGAGATAAAAGCCGCTTCTTACCGGAACGCCTCGATACGCCTCCTTCCATCAAGTATTCGTAGTTAAATCGGATAGCAGGCCGCGTAGACGAACAAAAGCCTCGACGGATCGATCGATCGGCGGTGAGCCGTTATCTTTCACGTCCGCGCTTCTCTCTTTCCTTGTTCAGCCTCTGTCACTCTGTTTTCTGCCATCACCACTGGAACGTCTCTCGATTGTCCTAGGTATCACGGTTACAACGTACGTACGCGCGTCAGGGGAGATCAACGATTATGAGCTTGCCAATTCGCTTTTTCGCGCGCCGTTAGTTTCTCATCAGTTCGCCTTCGCGTCACGCTTGTTATAGCTAAATAGAGCCTATACAGCTAAGCTGTCCTCTCTGTCTCTTTTTAATCATATTTTTATTTAATTTTATTTAAATACTAATAATACCAATAAACAAGAAAATATAAAGAATGCATTACATTTTTGCTAGAAATAATTGATTTCAAGTTCTCTAAAAAATCTATAGAAATAAATATGCTTGGAATACTCTTTAAATAATGTATATATTAACAAAATTGCAATCTCCTTACAGTTTTCGATAATTGTGCCTTATTTAAAGGATTAACTTTTAATTTAAAAAAAAGAAGGATATTAACACCTGTTTAAATCTCTATGAAAGGCGTCTGTTAATTATCTAGCTGTTTTGATAATTTACTTACTTTTAGCGTTAACGAGATCAATACTAATTAGAGCAAATTATTATCTAAATTCTTGTTCGTTATTTGCATTATATCTACGATACTGTGCGACATGGAAAGAAACAGAAAATCATTATACAATTGCTTGACTAGCTGTCAACATCATGGACTCTTTAGGAACACTAATCCAGACGAAATCCAATAAGTGATTATGATAATTAACGTCGCGTACGTTCGAATACACCGACAATAATGTACATATACATTAGTCCGCTTTATTTGACAGAGAGTAGACGAGAGAGTTGCGCGCGTACTCGTGAGCACGTGCGCCGTGTACGGGTGAGTGTATAGGTGCAGGCAGGAACGGAATTCGGTTCGACCTCAACAGTGCAAACAGAGGCATTGATTTCACCGCTTTCAAACACCCCCTAGCAAAGCGTCAGTCGCTCGGGGTGGTCCCTGGTTCCGTAGGTGTAGATGTACGTGTATTTGTGTGTGCTTGTACGTGTGAGAGACCTGCGCGTTCAGACAAACTTGCGGATGGACGAGAAGGACGACAAGGACGGCGGCGACGATGATGACGACGACGTCGACAACATCCAACGTTCCTTGTCCTCGACGACGCGGCCCTAATAATAATGCTAATTGAAATCAGCACCGCCACGAAAATCGGTAGCGCAACCCTCCGGGCTTCCACGCTCGAGTGGATTGCGCTTCAAATCGGATACCGACCTTCTCTCGTGTCTCCACGAGCGATTAAATTTCAACGATTCGTGCGACGGTTAAAATATAAAATAATATTCACCAGAGTGGTTAATAACTCCGTCGCGTTATCGACGTCGCTCGATTATGCGCAAATGCGTCAAGTGCATCAAGTCTGTGAAAAAATATAATCTTGCAATCTGATTGAAAACTACAATTTGTGCGTGATAAATAAGGAAGAAAAATTATTACATTAAATCTAGAAACATTATAAGAATTTCTCTTTATTTCTTTCACGCGCGTTGAAAAAGATTCTATATATACCCCAATAACAGGCCTCTTTACAAACAAGAAATACATTTAGTAAAAATAACTAATCCTTTAATATTCTTATTTTTTATGTAAATAGAGCAAACTTTATTTGAAAATTTGTCTTATTCGACGTGTTGAAATTAAATGAATATAACTGCAGGCTATTGGGCCTTGCCTTGATCCATCTTATTCATCCAGATCGGCTTTTATCGTGACATATAATTATTTTGCAGCTATAAATATATTATTAAAAAAAGCTTGCACGATGTTTACTGAAAAATCATACATGACAGTCAATTAAGCACCAACGGACCGTCTCTTTTGTAACAACTCGACTTTGAAAAACGAACAATAACAAGTTTAGCGTAGCAGCCGTAGCAGGCCCAGAATATGTCGGTGTACGTCATGGTCCCCGAGAGAAACATCGTTGACGGTCTCGATGAAACTCGCTCCGTGAAACAATGAGGTATGGCGCGGATTGCACGGTCGGTCAATCCCCGTCCCTATCCCGAATCCGCCAAGAAGAGAGCAGTCAGGGTGGCAGTAACCCGACTGTGCCGGGGTGCAGGTTCAGGGCGGGATATAGGTGGGTGGCACGCGGAGAGTAGGACGGTGTTGGCAACGGGGTACGGGGAGAAGGCGCTCGATGGGCACGCGGGGGTACACGGGGCGGGAGGATGGCGAAGCGAACGTTTAATAAAAGATGCGCAGAGATAGCGCCATTACCCCGGCCTGCATTATTTACCGGCGAGGCAACTCTCTGGCCGCGTTCCGCCGCAGTCGCCCGCCGCTATACGTGCGCGTGTATACGAGTATGTCACGTGTGGCCGCGTGTGCGTGCACGTATACGTGCGTACGCGTAAAGTAGCACACGTGTAAAGACGGCACACGACGTTACTCGTGTGACCGCCCCTTCTAACATCACCCACAGGAAGACCCTCCTCGTCTCGGCTCGAGGAAGAATGAGCAGTCTACGAAATCGGGCAAATCTTCAGCTGCGTAAGAGCGTCGCTGACAATTTGCCCCACACAGACGGACACGTTAATCTCGTTGCGGTCGAAATTAGGAACAGATTTAGACAATTCCTTAGTTTACGGAAAAAAAGCTCGTCGATTTACAATTTGATATTACAAAATAAAGTATGAACAAGAATAATATATAGTAATAGATACATAGATTTTTTCCTCTTAAATATTTCCTATAAATAAATTTACCAAAAACTTTTGAAACAAAATACTTTTTCATTTAATTTATTTATCTCCGATACGTGTATCTTTTCTGCAATTTCCAACACGATTTCCTTAATATATAATAATAATGTCATAGAATTTTTTCAAGTACGGAATAAAAATTAAAATTACTTCTTTATTCATTGTTATTTTTGTGATAAACATGTTGTGTTGTATTGCCTTCTGTTACATATGACAACTAATCCTGAATGGCCGAGCGATTTGCGCCATCATAACCCAAGACGCCCTCGAGATCCGCGGTTGCTTTCATCGCGATCAAACGTTGGGAACTGAGCCCTGCGCGCGAATAAACCTTTATTCATCCTCAGACATACTTTAGATAAGGTACATTCGAAGACAAAAGGATGAAGGGCGCGCCGCAGCGTTTCTGTAATGTAATGTCGGCGATACTTTTACGATTGTATTAAAGCAATGAGAAAATGTGAAATCTTAATATCAAGACATTTTTTAGATATACTATAGAGAGACATGCTTGTAAACAAAATGCATAAAGCTTAGAGAAATAAAGTTCACTTCTCTTACTCTTTCATGTCAAGCCTGACAGTTGAGAAACTATAACTGCTTTTTGGAGCTCTTAATTCTTGTTGAGGACTCAATCTGTTAATCCTAAATTTATTATATTCATTCAAACTTAATTAATGCTAAAATCACAGAAATAACAGATTTTTTTTTTTTTTTTACATGGGAGAAATCTTCAGCTACTGGAATCCCCACGGAGGATACCTAGGCAACCAGTCACGGAATAGAAATAACAGATCTAGCTATTTTAATCGTAAAGTATTTTTTATCGACTATAAATCTTCTTGCCTCTAAACCTTAAAGAAAAGATCGATTTTGTTATTGATATAAATATAATATTTATTTTTTCTGATACATAAGATAAAAAGCTATTCTAAATAGAAGTCAGCTCTCGGTTATTTCGCTATTTTAAATGATTAAGCAATATTTTATTATTCGCGTTAATAAAATGTGTTCGTTTCGATCGTTGCCGTCGGACTCGTCGTGCGCGCGATCGAAGAAAGCCTGCCCTTTCCTTGCTACAAAGTTCTCTCCTTTCTCTGACCGTCCTGTGTGCTCTACGAGCGGGAACCGTCGTAACGAGGAACATTACTCCGGGGGATGGAAAACACCGTTAATTACCTCCCGTAGGGCCGTTCGTTATCCGCTGGACCTTTCCCTCCTTTGGCCGGTGGTGTGCGGTTCGCCCAAATTGCCTTCTCACTTCCTGGGCGAAGATCGGCGCGATTACGCCCGAGCCGGGGTGCTGTTACTCCTCTTGTACTTCGTTTGTTGTTTCGCACTGGTGTGAAATGGGCAGGACCCGGAAGAAGGAGGGAAGGGAGGTCAAGGGGAGACGGACAACAACACGAGGGAGAGAAAGATCAAGCGGGGGACTTTAGAACGATGGAAATAGATATATAGGTACGCGCTCGAAAGAGACCGAGAGGAGTTGAAATTTCGTGGCAGCGGGAGGACGGAGGAAAACAGGAGAGGGTAGTTGAGATACAAGAGGAGATCTGAAAATACGAGACAAGGGAGGGATGAGGGTAGAGAGGAAAGGAATAGAACGGGGAGATATAGTCACGTCGAGGGATAGCAAAAGAGACAGTTTCTCCCTCGACGGTGACGAAAGGCGAGAGGGGCAGAGAATGCGCGAGAGCAGGGAGGAGGTGGAAAGCCGAAAGGCGAACTTGACATTTATATCGGGGATTCTCGGCTTTGCACCGTGAGGAACCCTTTCAAGAGAAGGATCTCGCGCACGCGACCGCTTGTTGTAGAAGAAGAGGGTGACTCGCGTTTGCTGAGAGTGTGTACATAAACTTCTTCAAATTCTTCTTCAGTAGTCTGAAATCCTTTCGTTCCCCTTTTCCCGACGTTTTCGTGCGTTCAACACGAAAAATTATATCCGGATATCTTGCGCTAGAAGGGCCTTCTATCAAAAGACGCTAATCGCGATGTTCTGCAATTCTCAATGTTTTAGAAATTTCGATTATACTTGTGTGAATATAAAGATATTTATACATGAAATGAGATAAATCTTTTATTTTTCCTGCTTTTCAGTATGAACTAACATTTTAATTTTATTTAAATAATTCTTTTTCTTTTCTTTGGCATTAGAACTACAAAAAGAACCTACTAACTGAAACTTCAATAACGAAATAACTGTCGATCTTGTAGGTGTACAATATTAGCTTTTATTATCTCCATTGTCAAAATTTTTTATTCCATAATTTCGTAATTAAGTATCCTTATTTATTAATGTACAAGTTGAATAATTGTTTTCTAGCAAATAATAAGGCACGTAATTAATAATTTCAAAATTAACAATTTCAAAATAAATTATAATATTTCGTTATATTTAGTATCGCACAATTAAATTAATATGCTCTGTTAATGTCACATCAATTGTTTCAAATAACATCTGTTTACACAGTAACATCAAATCGATAAACATATCAAGATAAAGTTAAAGATATAAACTAGCGGATGTATACTACTTATCGCATGATAAATTCAGCTTTCTGTATTATCGGATAGTTCGATCAAGCGAAAATCACAAATTGGAAATGGCAATTATCACAGGTAGTGATAGAAATGTTGCCTATAGTGGGTGAGATAGGAAATGTATCTAGTTACGGACGATTAAGAGAAACGATATTTACTATAAACGGTAACGTTTTTCGCAAGTTTATCGTTTAGGGGTACAAACTTCATGATGGTAAGGCGAAGTTATTGCCTGTAGTTATTCACTCTCAGGAACACAGGGCTGTGGTTGGTGCTGCCTCCACTCCAAGGGTATCATCCCTTGCGAACAGTTCGCTCCCCGGATATTCCATGTATTTTTCGTTGGTCGGCAAGTGCCACTAAACTCAAGCGGTAAACGGAAAGTTATGATTATTTTCTTGATTAAGTGTTGCGATTTATTAAAATATAGCATATACATTGTTATAATTTTTCTAAGTAGTATACAAAAGATTTATGTCCATTCATTTTATGCTTAATTTAGACTGATATTTAGCATGATACTAAAGTTTAGTTAACACTATAACTTAACGCTATAAAAATTTTATTTACAAATGCTTATTTAATAAAACTAATGAAACAAAATATATGTATAAATTTTCATTGTGATAGTTTTTAATGTAATACAAGTATAGAGTATATCCACAAAAATGTGCGATAAAAAATTGTGAGTATATCCCACAATTCATCTCATGAATAGAATGAATAAACGTTACATATCTATATAAATCCTGAAATATTTTTTAACGCTTTTTCATCATACACAAATAAAAATCAGTCATCGTGCATCAAAAGAATCAAAGGAACATCAGATACACTCTATACGAACTATTGATATAAACACAAAATAGATTTTCATTGATTGGATAGCGTTTTTATCTGTCTTCAATATCTTTAAATAAAATAGAATTTTTGAATAAAATAGATAAAAAATAGAATTTTTAAATAAAATAGATAAAAAATAGAATTTTTCGACTTTCCATTTTATATAAATTTTTTCTTCTTTTGTCGTGTAGTCTCGTTATATTCCCGACGTTTTATTACTTGATTTTATCGTTAATTAAATTAATTGTTGAAGGAATATTTTAATCCTCAAATAAATAGAGAATATTTCTAACAATCGCGATTAATTAACCCCGATATTATACCGATTTTCGCGAAAGTTTACATCTGTTATGTGAGATATCTTGAGGAACGGTCGTGTCTTTGACGATCGGAGAACAAGCGGAGAGTTTCATAGAGTTGCCAAGTAACAAGGGCTCACTATCACGGAAAATCGCGGATGAAGTAGCAAACGCATTTGCCGCGCCTGCTAATGAGGTCGTTTAGCACGGCTCCTCACTAGTCTCTGGAGATCCGCGTTAATGAATCGGAGCTGAAATTAGTGCACCGCGCCGCTAACAGTGCATCGCGCCAAAGCGGAATGTGCATTGAGGTTTCGATGTCTGAACGTACAATTAGCCGTCGTATCGATGACAAATTGATACGCTTGCGAGAAAAGAGAACAATTTTCTTCCCAATGTCACAGCCAATATAAAAAAGAAATAATGTAATGGCACACGCACACATTGCACGGTTTGATCATTGAACATTGATAAATTTCTTCAACACCTGCTATTTCGAAGACTTTAATTTTCGAAAGCGCACCGTATAATTATTACCATATCTTTATCCACGTATCTGCAATGATAAGAATAATTAATAACACACAGCTTTTGCCAATTTTATCTCAGATTAAATATCAAATATATTTTTGACATTCTCATATATTAACCTTGTTTTATTAATAAAGAAAAAAAGGATGTTAGTAATTGCGGACAAGACAAAAGTTTTATAGTTGCGAGATGTCTGCTTTTATTATTCAAATATAAATTTAGTAGAAACGATGGTACAGGAGTACCATTATAGAAGGAGATATCATTCGTCTCTTCGACCAATAGAATATTTATGAATTATTACGGATACCAGCCAACGGGCCGTCAGCGAGCAACGTCGGATAATCCGACAACTATTTCCTGCCGGGAATTCAATGTAAATGCTGATGTGCGCGTGGAGGTCGCGTTATTTCAAAGTTCGATAAGGAGACGCGGCCCAACGGCGCGGTGGTGGCGAGCGTGATCCCGGCAAGATGGCGGGGACCCGGAAATTCATAAGAATCCCGGTAAGCCGGGGGGATACACCCACGGAGCGGTAGACGAAACCTCGTCGCGCGATTTTCCCCCTTCGTCTTTCATCCCTGTCCCCGCCCGTCCCACGGCCACCCCATCCCCTTCTCCATCTCCGCGCGGTAACAGGAATAGGAGTCCTTCTGGAGCGAATCCGTCGCGGGAGCCATATCGGCGGTAAACCGACAGATTGGAGCTTGCCGCCTTAATGCGCGCGTGGTGGGCGGGGGTTCGGAGGCAACGGGGTGGGTGACAAGGCAAACAAATTTATAGGTCTCTTATCCGAAAGATACACGGGATTATCCCCCGGGTCGCGCGCGCCGTCGCGGGTCGCAAGGGACAGAAAAAGACACGAAGCAAGAGAGAGAGGGAGAGAAGGGGGAAAGAAGGTGAATCTCGAAAGGTAAAGCTCGAAAAATCGTAAAAACTTTATATAAGTCGAGTGAAGGAAGATATTCAGGGCATCCGGACGAGGAACGAGGGAGGGAGAAAGAGAGAAAGAAAGAGAGAGAGAGAGAGAGAGAGAGAGAGAAGGAGAGGCAGAGAGAAGCGCCGGCAGGGGTTAGCGCCGGCAAGATTCAATGAAGGGCGGTGAAACGGCGACCCGAGGGGGGAAAGCGGGAGAAGGAGCACAGTCTCGAAGGAAGCACGGGGGTTTTGTGCATGGGCGACGGCGAAGCGTTTCAGCAACTACGGAAAGGAAGAATCGAGGGGCATCCGGCGCGCGAGAGGAACATCTCGAGGAAAGAGAAAGGCGCGGAGGATAGAAGGAAAATCTGAGAGTGGAAAAAGGATAAAAGGTAAACGTGGAGAGAGCGAGAGAAGAATGTCGAAGAAAGAAGGAGGAGAAAGAGGGAATACGAGGGAGCTCGAAAAGCGCGAGAAGAGTATAAACAAGAAGACAGGAGGGAGAAGGAGTAGAAGGAGACGAAAGGGCGGGCGAGGGTCGATTCATTCTAATTCGGTTGTGAAGGCTACAGCTTGTCCAACAGCTCGGCGGTATCTGTGGGGTGGCTTCTGGGTTGCTAGTGTCGCTGCCGATGTGACTGCGGACCGCGTACCTCCGCCTCCTCGTTGTCCTCTTTTCTGCTCCCGCTCCTCCTCCTCCTCCTCCTCTTCCCTACGTAGATCCGTTCGGCCGATCCGACACCATGGCTCTACCTCCTCCGAGGAAAAGGGCATTTTTCAAGCGCGCGATTCCTCTTGGACACACACGTTGTCAGAATGACAAGTCGAGTCCGCATTGGAATAGGACGGGTGCGCAAGCTTAGGACGGAGACGAGACGATGGCCGTTGGTTCCAGACTGTTGTTGCTTGAAATGAAATGAACCGGGCCGTTGTCCCCGACGTTATTAAGCCGACAAAAGTAATGAAATATTGATATAGATGAATTATCGCGTTAAAAAAATAGCTCAGATATTTTTGTTATCAAGGATCTAAGAAATATCCAAATAGATTCCGTATTACTTTTTAATTTTCGCTATATTAAATAATGTCTGTGATTAACCTTTAAATTAAATTTCGGTTAACATAAGCGTCGCTAACGTTATTCGAAGTTTGCGTATCTTCGGTGAGATCGCGCACACATACAGTTCTCGAAATTAGTTGATTTGAATCTATTTTCGAGATAATTATGTAACGGGATATCGAAATAAACGGGATATCGAAATGCGATTTCGAAACGATAATCCAAACGATTGTGATGAAAAGCGAAACGTAAATAGAGATAGCACTGAAATCCATCGCGTCCCTACTGTAATTCCGTACAGTCGCACAGAGGTGTAACATTTTCATCGCGAATCTCTTCTAGATGTTGACCTCTTTATCCGTCGCATTAATTTTTTGCGCTTCCTTCTATCCGGATTTCAGACCAAATATAGCGGGGATACACTGTCTCTCTCTTTTTCGCAGTGATCTCTCGCAAGGAACCATAGTCGGCGAAATTTCACACCGACGAAAGCCACCGCGGTGACAAGTAGCGCCATAAATAGGCCCGATACGACAGATACGTCGCATTCTCGTTCGTTCTGCCGCGCCTTTAGCCGCCACCTCGATACCTTCTCGTACTTTATTCCGATCCCGTTTCTTGGAGGAAGATCCGGGACCATCAACGAGCGGATTCTACCACCCCTGTGTATGCTCGAATCAGGCACGAAGTTATATCGCCGTAGCCGAAAAATAAAATGCGTTCCTTCGTGTATTTTCCCAGATACACGATACGCGAACAGAATTTTATCTTAACTATTGTTAGAAGTATTCGTGACTTATTTCTCTTTATCATTTGACATCTTATTGATATATTCTCAGTATAATTTTTATTTTAATATTGGTTAAAATTAAATATCGATTCAAAAAATGCTATAAAAATTATATTTCTATGCCATGTTATATTAAGATGCGAAATTTAATCGAAACTTGTATATGAAAACGGAAGGAATTATTTATCGGCTGAAACCATAATACAATATCTGCTTTCAAGAATACATAAAATTTATTGCGATTATTTTTCTGATGATTTTTCTGATAGTTATTTGTAATAGATCACTATTACTTCATGATGACCAATGATCTATGGGCTAAAGTATGATGTATAATCGATGCGTGTAGCTTATATATACTGTCAAGTGTTTGATGATACAACACTCGAATAGTATTTTTTGCCGTGAAATACTGTATGGCGATTTTATTATCGACGATTGGTTTCAGGCGTTAAACTGGCCAACATCCAACAATTATTGTACAGCATTGCGTAGTGAAAAATCTCACACCAGTTACGCGGGATAGACCGGGACTGCGCGCGCCCACACAAGATATTTTACGCTTTTTATTATTGCCCGGTTCCTCTTCGGCCGCTTATTTATCCAGTAATTACCCACCTTACTAATTACCTATTCCGTGTATTTCTATAAAATCATCTAGTTAAATTGAGATACAAATCGAATTTTAAAGTTAATTACTCGAACGAAGGATCGGTATGCTATAAATTAAACAATATTCGCGAATATCATATAATACATGATAACTAATTCAATAAAACGGGTAAAAAGGAATAAAATTCCGCATTGCGTAGAATATTTTGAAATACTGCGTAATTCTGATCGACGTTTAAAGTAATGAAAATAATATAAACTCCAGTTGTAAAGAAAAAATTTGTTATAGTAGAACGGAAAGAGATACCTATATTTACACATTTTCAAAAATTCTATAATAATTTATTGTTAGGTAATTCGTGCATCGACTTGCTTATTGTAATATCGCGTATTGAAAGATCACTATACTATTTTTTCAGCGGCTAAAAATAAACTTTACCGTGTATAAATCCCTTGCCATTTCAGAAACGCAACGTTTTTATCGCGTTTGTGTTTATCCGCATTACAGTCGATATAAATTTTATATTGCTGCGCTGCACGCGAAAATTAACAAGATCTGCCGCGTTAGAAAATCTCGGAATGATTTATCTCCGTCCCACGTGTTTCTCTCTCAGAGTAAGTTTCCGCGCACACAGATAAAGATAGCCCGCGCGTTTACAAGTTAATCGATGATAAATGCCGACAGATACTGCTCGATTCGTCCCCGGGCGAGAATCCACTCTCTAACGGGCGCTGCTCTATTAGGGAGATACATTTGCCAGGGTGGGCCGATCAGGGCGCGAGTCCCGTTTCCACTCTCGCCTCTTCGACATTAACGACGACATGTGGGCTCACCGAAGCAAAACCACCGAGAGAGCCGCGGGTGTCGTAGGTGAGACAGCCTCCATCCATCTATCCGGCGCGGTCGCGACCTATTCGGAGAGCGAAGCCCGGGCGCGCGCAATATCCCTTTTGGGACATCTTTCGCCCTTTTAATGGCCCGGGCCACCGAGGAGGGTGAAGAGACCCAGTGGTAGAGAAGACCCGTCATTCGTATTCGTCGCTCATCATCGAGAATAATGCCATCGCTGATGCCCATCGTGGCGTTATCGATCAAGCCCACCCCCGACCGACAGTCCAAGTCGGCGATGACGCCCCTCTCGGGACGTGTTTTGACTTCTTCGTGAATGGGTTGTCAAAATCGGAGCCGCGTGCGAACGCGACGCAACGTGACGCGCGGAAATTAAAGAGCGCTCGACGAACGATGGACGGACGTTTCGCCTGCGGTGTCCGATTGGTTTCGCGGCGATCATCGTCGCGTATGATGGGGTCGATGCGCCGGCGATCGCATTCTCTCGCGGCTATAACGATATTACGCTCCATTTTAACCGCCCGCGCTCGAAACACCATTCGCTCGAACGAATGTCATGCAATTCGGAACGCGGAATTTCAACGAAATGGTACGCGGTGAGTTAAAAGGGATTTTTTACTTCCACCGCTATATCATCTTTGGTATTTGCGAGATTAATTAAATACATCGCGGTTCCACGTATACGTATCTCTCTTGATTGAAAATGACCGAATATTCGCGCATCGCGATTTCCATCGGTATCGTTAATTAAAAATTTTACAAGAATGAAAATCAGATTTTATCATCAAAAAACTGATCGAAAGATAGATGAAGCGTTTCTGTTTTAAAGACTAAAATTAACTGCCAATGAAACCGGCCTTGATTCTCGTTGACGTACCGAAGGAAACAATCGCCCGAAAATAGAAGACTTCTCTGCTGTTAAACGTCGACTAAAAGCGGTGCGCGAGGAAGAAAACAAAAGCTTCTATTGGTTACAACTTACAACGTACATTCGCGATTCACCGTCTCTTCGAGGATTCTTCAACGTAAACATTCAGACGACGGTTGAATAGAGTCATGCCCGAACCGTGATCCGCAACGGTAAACACGTACATTTTTCAGAGTGCAAGAGGTTAAATTAACATTCGAAACGTACACCCGGGGGTATAATTCGCGTCCTGTTTGTTGTTTTGTAAGTTAGACGATTAAATTAACGGAGAAAAGTCAACAAACCCATTAGACGAAGGTCGTCCGGCGAATTTTATGATAACGCCGAAGTGGCTTACAAATTATCGGTTAAGTGATACTAACTGCTGCCGCGCGCTGCTCTACAGATGTTTCATAATGACGTTAAATGTTTTAAGAGCTTACAGGATTTCGCTTCAATATCGGTTAAGCCGTTCTGCCAGTACTAAAGTGCAGTTTACCGCGCCGGTCTACTATGTACGTGGAGAGGTCAGTTTCACGCTAAAGCGAACCGCGCACCGCACACCATCGTACTCCTCTAATAGTCCGCGTGTACGTTAGTTTTAGAGGCCGCTCGTATTTTGCGCAACCTCGGCGAAATAATGCGTGTTTTATCATTCGGTAAACGACGCGTATTTAACGTTCGCTTAATGCCACATCTTTTGCCGCGAAACCGTTCGCACGTTTCAATTTCCGGGAGAACTTCGGGTTTACCTGCTCTGAAAATGCTCCGAAAAAATTGCTCCGAAGGGACGGGACTTGGCGCCATCGCGATGCGATCCAGCACCGCTCGTCGTTCGTCACCGAAATAAAATAATCGGCGATGAGACGAACCGCGGGAATTCGCTCGGACGAATCACGAACGGGAAAATGCGGCGAACCGTATTTGCGGAACGTCGAGATTACCGCTGTTCCGTCGAATAGTGAAAAAAAAGAGAGTTTAAGTTACACGAACGCGAGTTTGAAACAGAATTAATTTTACGCAATTCTGCCCGACCGTTGTAAAAATTAATGCGGCGTTCGGGGATGTCCGTTATTACCCCGATTTACGTGTAACGATATACGCATAATCCGGGAGTAATATTAGCGTCGACCAAATTACCATCTCCTCGTGAAAACTAAAATCGGTATGCATAATATCGTATGTACGCGCAGAGAGAGAGAGAGAGAGAGAGAGAGAGAGAGAGAGAGAGAGAGAGAGAGAGAGAGAGAGAGAGTACGCGGGGACGCCGTGTTCCGTTTTACGTGAACTTTGCCGAAATATAACGCACTAGTCTCAATGAGCTTTGCAGAAGCGCATAGGGTTTCTAATATCAACCACGAATAGAGACGATGTACGGGTCCGGTGTTATTGCGTAAACACCGGGCGGTTGTCGCGAAGTCCCGGCATCAGATGTCCCGGAGTTGCCGCGCTACGTCGGGCACAACGCGTTTTAATAAAATATTTCCGACGCAAATGAATTTTTCCATTAAAACGCATAAAAACATTTTCGCCGCCGTCTCCTTCCGATAATCGGCTTACAGCCACTCGATGCTGTTACAGCTCTCTTCGGTTGCGATTGCATACATTTTTTTTCCTTCATCTCCGTATCCCGCCGCGACGAAAGAGTAGCGGTCGCTTTGGCATCTACATGTGTATATCTCGCGTAGAAAATGTATTACTGATGAGATCGTTCTATAATTGAAGCTAAGCGATTTTAACGACTTACGAGGCATATTTTTCTGCTATTGATTTCATATAAATTTTACACTAACAAAAATTTAGGAATTATTTTACCATTATATTTGTTTTCAATTATATGTATGTAACAAAATTTATGAAAACGGTATCTGATTAAATTTTGAATAAAAAAATTCTCTTCTAAATTATCTGGAAGCGATATACAAAGACAACATCGTGGCATGGCAGCAATCGAATCTATGCTTGATATTCAAAAAATGGGAAAAAGTATTAAATTAGCCGTGACTTTGGTCCTAATCGCAGAAGCTTTAAACCTCTTCAGTAATCACACCGCGCAGATCGGTCAAAGTCACGATTCAGAAAATGCATCGTCGCGAGCTGCTTTGCGAGGGTACACAATACGCCCGATATCGCGAAGCAAGCGTAATTTATTCGCTAACAAACGGAACGATTGTTTCGCTATCAGCATCCCCGCCGGCGCGGCGGTATCGGCGGCAGCGATGCCTGTCGAGGCGATCGGAGTGGTTTACGAGAACGGTCGATAGCAATCTCGAGTGACGCGCAAAGTAACAAACGAGGACGAAAAATAGTTCGCACAAGAGTCGTGTGCGCGTGTGTGTTTCCAATCTCTTCTCTCCTCTCCTCTCTTGCCATCTTTCTCTCTCTCTCTCTCTCTCTCTCTCTCTCTCTCTCTCTCTCTCTCTCTCTCTCTCTCTCTCTCTCTCTCTCTCTCTCCTTCCCTTTTTTTTCTCCCAAGCACCTCACAACGCGGGAACGTAGAGAAGGTGATGGAAAAGACGAGTGCCAGCCCGGGGCGGTGGTTGTTTCCCGGGCAAGTAGCCGGAGTGGATGGATAACTTGGCCATTGTGATGAGCGATGGCCTCCAGCAAGAGTAAATGATTGCCGAGGAAGCGGATACGGCGCGGAGGCAGCGCCGGCGGGTCTTTGTTGTTTAGAATAACTGAAGGGTTTCTCGATGGGGCCCATCGAAACCACCCTCCCGCACCTCTGTTTCTCCGATCTCCTCTACCCCCTAGGTCCGCATGCCGACCACTCTTCCCTTCCCTATTCCCGCACCTTTCCGCGTCCCAACTACCCCGTTGTCATCCTCACTCTCTTTCTCTCTGTCTCTCGCACCCCTCGCTTTTCGACTGTTATCGGTAATTAGAGGTACGCTCGTGGCCACGCGACCATTTTCGCCCGACCGAGGGTGTTCGTTCCCAATGAAATGTGCGCACGTCCCTAAACGCGCCAGTAAGGTCGTTAATTCGTCCGCAACCCTTGATACAAATATTTATATACATCGGTAATCGTGTAGCAGAACCAGTTCAGAAATCTCTTCGCTTAGAATCGATATCTATATTCAACTTCCGGAATATTATATTTTCTTTAAAGAATGTCAATCTGATTGTCAAACTAATTTATCAACATTGATTATCTGTCAGATTATCAAACAATCTGAAAAAACATAGTTTTCTTTAAAAAACGTGATTTTGTTTTTTTTTTTAATTTGCGTAAGTACCACTAAAAAATTGTCAACTTGCTTATATTATAATTTAATTTATTTTAGAAAATGGAAGACATTTTCAAAAAATAACAAACTCTTTTTTCAATCTCTTTCAAGACACACAATTATGATTTTTAAAAAATTTTATTTTAGTTTTAGAAAATGTTAAGATGTGATTCTATATTCGTATTCAAAATTCAGCGGTATTGAACGTTTGATGCCCGAGGCAGATGTCTCGTCATCGCTTCTCTCCTCAGGATGAGCTTGATGAAGATCAATTAACATCTGGACGCGGCAGATTCTTGTACGATAAAAGATTAACGTTACTTTTTGATAAAATTAATCAAATTAGATAAAATAGTCCTTATCAATCTCAAACTTGAACAATATATCTTATATCTAATATATATATTCTTTTTCAATATCTTTTTTAATTTTTATTAGATTTACGTACCTCGCTTAATCAAACCATCGCAATTACTTTTTTGTATTGTATCATAATTTTATAGAACAGTTTTTATTTCAATATAATCTTAATTCCACTTTATATCTTTGTTAAACTTGTAATTGTTAATTGTATCATGAACGAGAGACAAAACAGTAACTTCTTATCGAATAGATGTTTTTAATTAACTGAATAAGATGAATGTCGGTTCCATCGTACGAACCACTTCGCGTGCACAAAAGAGATACGCTCCCACGTTCAAAATCTTGGATAGTCCAATTCCATACATCAATCACATAGATCGAACATATCGAGAACAATATACTCGCTTGTGTCGCTATATATAGGCCGCGTAGGAATTCATGCATAATCACAGTAGAATTTTCACGACCATTGTAATGCGTCCACTTGCGCAGCGTGGCATTTTCCTAGCTACATCCGCCGCACTCGATGAATTATGTTATCTCTATTACTAGAGCAGAGTATGTGAGTACCGCCGCAAAAGGCCAGGATATACCTTCAGCCGCATATTCGTCAGTCTTTGATCAGAATCTATTAAAAGGATCAGTTGCTCCATTGTGGGCCGCATTCCGGCATCGATATTACTTCCCTGCCACGCCGAAATATATCACTCCAACGTTACGAATAATATCCCCGCACGGGAGATAGAGAGAGATGGATGCCATTCACCTGCGATATACACCGGCCAATCTCTCTAATAGATCTTGGAAAAAGTTTCATTCACATGGCCGGGATACCTCTGCGCGTCGTTGTTAGCTTAACGATACACTGCCGATATACATATCCTTTTGTACGACGATAGGAAATAATCCGAGCGGAATACTCACGCTTTTAACACGCATACATCGCCAACCTTACTAATTAGAAATAAAAAGTATGCGCGCCCGCGTATCGGGGCGCGCGCGGACTCGTTTACCGGGCATCGTAAACTTTGCCGTTGCGATGGATGCGTTACGCGGGATATTTCACCCTTGAGCGTAATTACGTTGCGATAGCGAGGTTTATGAATGCATTTATTCATAGGTTGTGATTTGTGATGAACGAGTAATATCGGCAGTCCGACACTCGCAAGGAGATACGCAAGTTTGATATCATACAGAGCGCGTGTTTTATTAACCAGTGTTCGGGGAGTAGTCTTTATCCGTGAAAATTCCACTGGAGAGGTAAATATTTCTAGAATTCTCTTCGGCGAAAACTAATCTTAATTACATTTTACAATTAAACAACATTAAACCACGAGTAAAATCTCGCGTTATGAAAGAAATTTGAATGTGATGGAATTAACGTGGGCGATTGAAATGTCCTATCCATCAACAATGTAAACTTGGTATTTTTCAAACTTTTCTCTCTCTCTCTCTCTCTCTCTCTCTCTCTCAAGAGATATTGGAAAACGCCAAAAACTTTTTATTCTTTAGCAATAAGTTGATTAATATTACTCGAGCTATATTAACTATACTTAAATATATCTCTTCTGTTATCGATCAATTAAAATTGCGTCGATATTTAAGCTTAGCTCAGAAAGGTGTCCTTGTCGACGGCGATGAGAAGTTATAAGCGACGTCGTAGTCGAGCAGCTCGTCAAGCTTCAACGTCGGAGACAAGCTCGGGTACGCTTGTGCATATTTATCAAACGTACGGCTACGCGATATCAAACAAGGTGCGTAGCAGGGCAAAAGATAAGCGAAGACGATGACGGCGGCGGCGGCAGCGGTGGTGGCGGCGATGCGCGGTGTCGGGCGTATCCACCAGCAAGAGAACAAGCCCGCCCTTGGATACATATCCTCCCCCGTTTATGTAAAAGCCGCGCGTACCCGTACCCGTACGCGCGGCTTAATAAAAGGATGGTGAAACGCGGGGAAATGAAGGGAGACAGGGGACGGAAAGCGAGAGATGGAGATGGGCGATGTAGAAGCGCGACGCGCGGACGGGAATGCAGATCGCGGGGTCAGAGGGACGGAGAAGCGAAGAGAGAAGCGGAACGGATGGAGAAGGCGGTTGCAAGAATCGAAACTCGGGGACTTTGAGTTCCAGTCGATAAAGCTATTAGCATTTAGACGAGCTGTCGTCGCCGCAGCCACTGCCGCCGCGCCGCGCCGCGCCGTCGTCCGCTCTTCCTCTTCGCCGCCGTCCCTCTATCTCTCTCTCTCTCTCTTTCTACTCGCTCTTTTTCCTCTCGCACCCTTTCCTCTTTTTCTCCCTCTCCCCCATCCGGCCGCCCTCTTTTTTCCCCGTATCCTCTTTGCCTCCCGCCTCGAACGGTAGCTTTGCGGCTGAAATACATACCGATGTATCTCCAACCCCCTCGCGTACCCCACACTCGTCGTTCTCCAGCTTCCTCCCCCGGAGTTCGCCCTCTCTCTCCCCCCTCTCTCTTCCCACCCTTCTACCGCGGCTCCTCCTCCGCCACCCACGAATCTGCACGTATACACACGCGCGTGCGGTCGCGCGCTTTCAGCGGTCGCTCGCGTACACACGCCGAATATACAGCGCGCCGTGACTCCACCACCTTCTATTGCCGACAGACCGAGCGGGCAAATGGTAGAAAAGGAGAGAAGCGGCCAGACGTTGCAGTGAAAACAGAGAGAACGAAGACAGAGAGATGGGGAGGATGAGAAGGGTTAGGGGAGAGAGAGAGAGAGAGAGAGAGAGAGAGAGAGAGAGAACAGGATCACGGGGGACGCAACCACCGCCACCTCATCGCCCTTTCCACCCCGAGAGGTGGTATACTTCTCGATACGCTGTACGTTACGTTCGTTTACGACTCTCGCACGAATATCAAGAGAGGGAGAGAGGGAGAGAGAGGGGGGAGAGAGACGTTAATAGCCGACGGTCTAAACTCTACTTATATACTCCTCATATATCATATATCCGTATCTGGCGTAAAATGTAACAATGGCAATTTCCAACAACTCTGAGGACTGGTTGCCGCAGCAATCTTCGCAGCAATTAAACAAAAACGAAAAGAGACCTCTGCAAGTTATTGCAAGTTAAGCAACTCCATTTACAGATAAATGTGCGCAGAAAAAGGTAGGAAAATTTTATTCTCCGGTAAATCTTCCGGGAGACTTTATTTTAACAGATATCCAATTTAATGAATCATCATTACCAATGTTTACGCTCGATTCGTGGGGATTTATTTTCTTACAATCAGTTTTTTAGAGCTCGTAAACCTATTGACGCGCCGCAACATTTTCATCGGAAGATCTAAGTGGTGAAGATCATTATTACGAGTACACGTAGTTACCTACACGAGTTGGCGCGCGCGGCTGGTGGCGGACACACCGCCACGAACGTCGGACACGCATACGGCGAAACGTTTACGTGGAAGCTAGCGGGTCCATCTCCACCAAAGAGATACCTATTAAAGGCATCTCTCCCGCAAGCACCCGTTGCCGTGGTAACCCGGCTCGGCCACACGCGTGTGCATACGCGCACGTCCTCGCATATGTGTATGCATGTATACGCACAGAAACACATGCATGCCCGTCGGCGAAACCGCACACTCCCTTCGCCGAATCGCGAATGTGCGTTCGTGTACGCGATCTCACACGTCGAGAAAGAGGAATAGAGTAGGTGGAGAAGCGAGGATGATGACGAGGACGACGACAACGACGATGACGATGGGACACATATACGCGTCACACATACTATTATACGCGTTACTGTTATACCACGCGGTGTTTCACCGACGAGGTAGGGGTGAAACAACCCTCTAATAGCCGGGGCGGCGCCTATAGCCAACCCTAATAGCCCTATCTCACCCTCGCCTCTCGCTGCATCTCGCCTCAACTATGAGCGGCTTATCTCCTATCTCTATCCCTTTCGTCTCCTTTTCCTCCCAGTACCGAGAGATCCCTCTCTCTCTACTCCTCTCTCTTTCTCTCCAGCTTTTCCCCAGTTTTCGTCGTCTCTCAACCGCTCTCCTGATCTTTCTTCGCTCACTCTCCGTCGCTCTATCTCTCTCGTCGACCACCGGGCTGACTTGTTTCGCGCTCTATCTACTTTCGCTATCTCCGTTTGTCCCTGTTCTCTTCTTCCTCACTCCACTTGCCCCATCCCTGTTCTCCCTGTATCTTCCTCCCCGTTTACCCCTCGTGCCCTTCCGCGCCCCGCGGTCCCACGATCCCGCGCCACCCGGTGTTTGTTTATTTGATGCCTTTTCACTCTCTATTAGTCTCCCGCGCTCCTACATTTTCTGATTAGCCGGATGTCGCGCGTATACAAGCTTTACCTACCTACCTACCTACCTACCTACCGCGCCCGTCCGATTTCGCGCGCCGGCTTTTCTTTGAACCGGAGGCAACGAGAACCACCCGATCGATCGTGCCATCCCACCTCATCCCCCCCTCACCCCTCGGCCCGCCACCCCCTTTCCCTCTCGCCGCCACGACCCCACAACGTCCCGTCTCCCCCCGCGCCACTCTTCTCGAGCGTGCGTGCGGGCCCCCGCCGCGTGTTTGTGTCCGTGTGTGTTTAACGATTCGAGTTTTCGTTTCCGCAATGAACGCTCTTTCACCGACGGTCAACCGCCGCGCGCTCCACAGGGAGAAGGAGAGAGAATGGCTCCTCTCTCGTGCTGTGAAACCGACGATTCGCCGAATTTCTTTATCCCGATCGGGGCCGCTCGCTCGCGGGCGATTTCCACTTACCGCGCAGCACGGAGATGTGCGAAATCCTACCAATTTGCTGTGCTATCCTTAGCATATAAGCGATATTTCTTCAAGATACATAAGAAAAATTTATCTCTTTGAAATATTGCACCTTGTTATATAGTTATCATTACATTTCTATTTTCTTTTCATATACCTATGCCTGTGATAAATCTTTCTACTTTTATACAATTTTCGGACTGACTTTAAACTTAGTTTAACAGTCTTTCTACTGAATATCCATACTTCAAATTAAATTTCACAAAATTAGTTATCTTAGATTTATTAAAGTTGTAATACGTACTATTAATATAGTTATATGAGCACATTTTACGTATATACACCCTTTGTTTTGCGTTTCTCCTGCTATCTCAATCTTCTGAAATCTGCCATGGAATTGAAAGAAGACACAGAGTATTTAGTATTTAGAATGATCGTCAAGGCGACTTTTGCCTGCCACAGCGGCAAGGAGCGAAGTAACAACTATGAAAAATACTAAGATCCATTACATGCCGATTCGCAGTTCTGGAGCTTAAACGCTCTACAAACACGCATAGCGGAGCTCGCGCTTTTTCGTACATCATCAACGAGAACGAAGCGAAACGTGATGCATCCCGATATTACTTTCCCAGCGCGCGTTCACGCCTGTAGCATTTTTCGAAATTAAATGGAAAACATCATTGAGCGGTGTACAGTGCGAAATGGCGAGAGAACGAGAGAAAGAGAGAGAAAGAGAGACGATCGATCGCGTGTAGGCGTCGGGACAGCGGGGCTCGGCGAGAGAGGTACTCTCGCACCTCTTACTCGTCAGTTTTTCACGTGCGGTTTCATTTAGCCAGCCAGCAATATCACGGAGACCCGTGCGCACCACAGAATATCTCTTTCTCCATCCGCACGTTCCCTCCTCTCTCGACTCTCACCCCCTCCCCCTCTTTCCCTACCCCCTGAATACGTATACCTCTTTCCATCTCTCTGTCTTTTCCCTCCTTTCAAAGATCCCCATCTTTGTCCCGCTCTTTATTTCTTTCGCGCGCGTAATCACCGCGAGCGCAAGACTCCATTTCGGTCTCCAAAGGAAACCACCACTCGTCCCTCCCCCTATCCCCTTGTCTCCTTTTCCAGCCACCCTCTCTGTTCCCCGTTGCACTTCATTCTTGCCTAGCCTGCCAGGAACCGCGGAGCCGAAACCCGCGAACCCGCGAACGTCGACGAGGACCAAGCTTTGTAGGTAATACACGTGGATACATGTTACACGCACGCGCGCGCGTAAGGGCACGTAAGCTCTCGCTCTGTCTCTCTCTCTCTCTAGAATTTCGATCTTCCCCGTCTCCCTTACGCGCATCAGGTCGAAACTACGACTTTTGAGCTCTCGTTGGTCCCGGTCGGTGGAATTTTTTGGGTTTCCTTCAGGCCGCGGTACTCAGAACGACGAGAACAAGAGGAGAGCGGACGGAAGAGAGGTAAACGGAATATTCGCGGGGAAAATATGCCGGGTGGACGAAAAGGCCGCGAGAAGAACGGTAATCGAATTAACTGTGCATTATTCACGAGATACATTTAGCGGAGTGTAACATTAATGGCGATGGAGCGCGATAAAAATTATACGCCAAGCATTGCGCGTCCTTTTGCGGATGGATTCGGAAGTATACACTGAATTATTTAGAAGTGTGATAAAAAAACCGCTCTGAACCGTTCTTTCCGTTGATTCCGAAATGATTGTTTATGTATAGACGTAGACGTGAATAACTACGGACTGTCGATGAAGTTTTCAAAAATGTTGTCTGTCACTTCCGTCATTAATCGCAGCTGACTTACATTAGTAAAAGTGCTGAAATATCACAAATATTTACAAGCAATTAAAAATAATGCGCATACGTATATTATGAAATAACCTCAGAAATATAAATAGATAATTGATGAAAAATTGATGATCTTTTATTAAAAAATTGTGGGTATATTTTATTTTAATAGGATTTTTTAATTGAAGAGAGATTTATATATATATAATTACAAAAACTTGAAAAATCCTGTTTAGAAAAGGAGCTCGTAATTAATTGTTAAGATAAAAAGAAAGCACTTCTTTTATGCATTATGTGAAATTAAATCATGACGATCCTGTTGAGAAATCATACGTTATTATTTAATGACAAATAAGTTTACGTTTCAGAGGCAACTAATTATGCAAATGAATTTTATGTATAAAAGTAATGGATGTGTCGCGATGTACCATATTTTATGATACGTTTTAACTCGAAGAGGGAATTAAAAATTTACTCGTGCGTAATACAATGCGATACACGCTCCTATATATATAGTTTATTGTTTAATTAATCATGCATTAAAATAAATGTGTACGTGTATTTTTAATTGCACGCTTAATAATTCGAAATCCGCGTCCGCATTTTACTCGTATTTGTTAAAGTCATTATGGAATATTTTGTATTTTGCAGAAATAATGACGTATCAATTTTTCCGAACAACTACTCGCACGTCATTAAGCATTAAAAGCATTAAACATTAAACGTATAATTAAATTTATAGATAATGTCTTATCAATATGTAAAAATGGCAACCGATGCAAACCTCTAGTGATATTCTTAACTCTTAACTACCATTATTAAATTTCACGTAAATAACTATGATGATATTTGTTTGAGTCCAGTAACGATATTTCATGTTAAAAGTATATTATGTTGGTATGTAAAATACAATGGAGAATAACATCAAAATATCTTTCATTAATCTTCATAATATATAGAAAAAATAGTCATAAAATTCAGAAAGCTATTAAAAACTGTTGAAACAACAATAATAGGGCTGTGAATGAGTTATATGTCTTTTCTGAATTATAATAAATATTAAGTTTATCGTTATCTTTTTTATTTAGAAAAGATTTTACTTTTCTGGTTACAGTTAAATGGAAGAGATGGTTTCAGAAATGCCTTAACACTGCACATTTCCTGCTCTGACCAGAAAACCACACCAAGACTATTCACAAAAGTTGCCTAATTTGACCACTACGATTGTCCTTAGGGGATATATCCACCCTCGTCCATTAACGCAACCCCCTACTTTACCGAAATGTAGATCGTAGCCCTCCTCTGCTAGTTGAAACGTGAAAACGCCATTATTGAGTGTAATATCGCGTTATCTCTCGCCGCAATATTGTAATATGCGCAACTTATTCCTCGTGACATCCCTTTTTGTTGAGAAAGGAGGAACTTTTGTAATATCATCTATGGAAATGAAAAGCTCAGCCCACGTTGCAGAACGTAAAGTTGAATTTAAACGGTGAGAAAAAAGGGAAATAGAGAAGAAGTTCTCATTATTCTAATAGTTTTACATGTTCACGAAATTGCACTGGAATATTCTCTGAATAAAAAGCAGACAGCAATTCAGACCGAATTGCATCTTTAAAATGTTAAATTTTTAGTAAATAACGTTATACAAATGCGTAATAATAATTATAATTTAACAATTCTACAATTTGTAAACGATTTTGACATTTAAATGCTTCGATCAATTTAGGATAAAACGTCGAAAAATAAAGGATAAATAGATGAAAATAAATTTATAAGAAAATAAGATTTGTCACATATATCTTAACACGTCGCAAAATTTATTAGTCACAGATTCTCGAACACATTTTTATCGGGATTTTACGCGTTTATATAAAATTAAAAGTTCATAGATTTACGTGTTCGGAGGATCTACATAAAAGAACTCACGGATACAAGTCGTGCTCGTTAATTTTGATATCTTGGTCGTTATCTTTGATCGCATGGGCATTTCATACAGCGGGAAATATATTGCGGCTTGGCGGCCCGAGTAAAGTTTACCTGGAAACAAACCCCCGGTACAGCTCCTTTTAATTCGCGTTTACTGTGAACGGCGTCACGTAATTAGTCGCCCGCTCCCCGAGCTTAATGTAAGGTATTAAAGCCAGAGTCAGCCAGCGGCACCCACCTTTTCTCCTTGACGCCTCGTCTTACGACTTTCAGACTTCTCGTTTATCCCTGTCACCATTGTGTCTCTCTTCTTCTTCTTCTTCCCCTATCACCTTTCTGCCTTTTAAACTGTAGCCGCTCGTTAATCGCTCGTTATCTGTAAGTATATCGCGTGTATTTCCGCTCCTCGATGCTGTCCCTTAAGCAGGAGTAATTCAATTTTCTCATCCCACGACGAGAAATTCTTTGAATACATCGCTACTAATTAGTAGAATCAATGCCCAATGCCTTAAGGAGTAAAAATTAATTAATATTAGTAAATACACTGCTAGGCTGAAACATCACAATCTGAAGATAAATCTTCGTATAAACGCATAAAAGGAATAACATACACTATATATACTGTGCGTGTATATTGATGTGAACATTTAATGACACTGAGCCAAAGTAAATTTATTACGTATAACGTGATTGCTCGCACACATTCATTCACAGCGATCGCTATGTTATATATAAGTCTGATATATTTTCTCTTAACTGAGGATCCTTTGATAAAATTTTAACAAAAATGTCAAGACGCCACAGAGATTTACATGTAATATGAAAGATGTTCCACGATTAATTAAATTTTAGATATAAAAACAGATAATAAAATCTCATTCCTCTGCTTAAATAGAGAAAAGAAAGAGTGACCTTTACTTATATATAAGAATTTCATATAAATGTTATTTATAAAAATATTTAACATTGCGGTAATGATGTAAGATTCCAGAAAAAGGTGTCATCGAAAGAAAAATTGGCTAAAAGAAAACCGACATTAATTTGATCAAAGAACCTATAGTCGCGAGAAGAAACGCGCGATACCCGAGACACCTTGTATACATATAATCTCTTTATACATAATAGCGTACGGGGAAGAGCACGGTCTAATTACTTCGCAAAATAAATTCCCGTGGTAGGATGAAAGAAATCCCAAACGATAACACAAATCGGGCGTGCTAAAATGCGGAGGCTGCGATCATTGTTGCGGTGCACGGTAAGAGTATAAATTTCACAGCAGGTCGGCGGCTCCCGATTTGCCGACAACCGGCCGAGAGGGAACAGGATAGGGAAAAAGGGCACACGAGACGAGAGAGCGGGACGGAGAAAGCGAAGCGACGATGCTGTATGCGATAAAGAAAGAAAAAGAGAGAGAGAGAGAGAGAGAAGGAAGTGAAGCGCCGAGTGGTTCGAGAAAAAAAAGGAAATATCGAACGCCTCGCAGCCATCGAAGAGAGATAACAAGAGGGACTGTGAAGATACACAGAGAGTATCGGAGGGAGAGAGAGACGTAGAAAAAAGATGTAGGGAAGAAGGAAAGTGAAAAACGGAGGGTACTTTGGTTCAGTAACAGGCCGATCGCAATTCTACGTCGAGTCTCGCGCGACTCGCGAGAGAGTAGTTCGGCCAGAAGTATAATGGGGACCCCCCGTGGTAGCTTACCTGCATCATCGACTAATCACATCGGATAATAGGGAACAAAGGCGCCCCTGTGAAAAGTGAAGCATACCCACCACTTACCTCTCTTTCACCCTCCGCCTCGCCCCACCTCATCTATCTTTTTCTTTCGCTATCTCGTCTCATGTCCGTTTTCCTGAGAGAGAGAGAGAGAGAGAGAGAGAGAGAGAGAGAGAGAAAAGCACCCTCTCCCTCTCAGTAGAGAAGAGAGAGGATATAATCCTCTTACGCACCAGGCACAAAGTAAAATACAGGCGGCACAAGCGGCGCACTCGACCGTGGACGTCCCTAGTATTACGCATCGGCACGAATGAGGAAGAGAAGAAAAAAAAGGAAAACGAGAGAGAAGAAACGCAGAAGGAAGGAAAGAGGCACGAGGAAGGGGGGCACCTACGGGATACTCATGCAGGAGAGGTGCCGACGAGAGAGATCGACGCGCCGGGAAATCTCTCGGTCGCATTATGCAGCTTCTACACCCGCCCGTCCGCGAAATCTCTTAAGCGGCTGCCAATTTGAGCCGAATCTCGAAACTTCAATCGCCAGCATCAACCCCCGAGCACTCTGTTCATCCCCTCCCCCCCCCGTTCCCTCTCCGTCCCTCTCCAATCGCTCCTGAAACACGAGCCGGTTGCTCTCTGAAAGAGCTCTCGATGTAACCTCGTTATAGCGGCACGTCATGGTCTTTTTGTTCCGCGATCTTTTCTCGCTATATATTTAGCGTCAACAGACAACCATCTTCCACAGACATTGAATATTATCCTCGTATTAGGGAGATAAGACTCAGAATCAGAAGATCGCTCTTGGAACTAAATATTTGATAAAGATATACACAGATTTCCTCTCTCTCATTCTTTGACGAAAGTCTCTGATCTCATGTTAATCAGCAAAGGTGTTTTACTTAAAACAGCTTCTAGAGAGATTTCTGAATTTTATTTTTCAGCATTATCTTGGTGAAGACTTTAAATCACGCATACATTTAGGTTTTCTAAATATCTCGATTTTAAATATTTTATCACTGAAATTCACGCAACGGCAATTCCCGTTAATAAAATTCTCAACCGTGCACTTAGCCTAAAGGAGCAACTCTGTGCGAATACATGCCAGATATGTGCGACATAATAGGATTTCGCTATCCGCAACGATTGTGACTATCGACTACACGCATATTCCGCAAATATTCGGGCGCCTCTGCATTTTCGATGCGCTTCGACGAGGTGTGTACCGGGTAGAAGTGTGATTCGGAGCGCAGCACACGTATTTGGTCCGACCATCTAATACTCTTTATACAATATATATATACATTTTTCTATTTGCCAGAAGCTATTTAACTATCCGAGGCGATACTGAAAGTTACCCTGCCCGACGCTAATTCCAAAAATCGAGAATCCACAAGCGGCAAATCGTTCGCTTTCTTTTATAATAATCGTGCATTTTTTGCCAATGCTAAAAAAAGTCGTAGTGTCCTAAGTTTTTATTCGGAGATATTATAAAAGCTGCTTTACGCAATTGGAAAATTTTCCAAGTATTACAGATATTATCGTTAAGCATTTATCTATAACGACACGTGTCACGCTTTGATACAATCTCACCACTTACATTTGCAGAGAAAACGATATTATGTCATTTTTAAATGTATACAGGATATGATTGCGTTAGATAAAAGTTTATGGTTTGATTAATTTTTAGAAATATAAACCGTTTTCGAATTGATACATGCGTATTGATCCATCAGTTATATTGGATTATCTTTGAATTACTTTAATTTTTATTCCGTTGATTATTCACACGCTGGTAAATTACATAAAACATTGCGTGTAAAATTAAAATCTCTGGGTAATAATAGTGGACATATGTACGTTAACGCAGGCGGTGTTTTTAAAAAATTGCCATTATACGAAATCATATCTCGTGACTTGAACGCGTATGGCGCAATTCAAACGCATTAGAGCATATTTGACCGAATCGTGATTGGAGCGTGAATGGAATATGATCATCCGTCATAACGTGAATGGAGTGTGCGTTTATTGCATAGGAACATATACTGATCTGCGCGAAGCCGTACATATGTATATGTATATCTCTGCACCGAACGCTCTATTAGATATAAATAATAATATAATTTATACATCAGAGAAATCATATTTTATTAATGTATCAATATCCAATTTCCAAACTAATCCACGAGAAATATTTGTCAACAGTTTTTTAATCGTTTAAATATTTATCAGTATTAATATGAACTATTTAAAAAAATCAACATAGAAATGCGCGATAAATAATATTAAATGATTTAAAAAATACTTCTTATCTTCGTTATATATTCTTTCTTATAACTTATAATAAAATAAAATTTTAATATATCCCGTTTTATATTCTAGTTCGTGATTATAACATATTTATTGTAAAGGATTTTTCTGAATTTATATATCAAACGATATTTTTTTCAGATTTAAACTTTGTATTTCTAAAACTATCGATTAGGTCATTCTCGATGATATTACAAAGGTGCGTAACTAAATGAAGTGTGAAGAGAAAAAGAGCATCGCGGAATGCCTTTGTCCTTTCCTTATCACATATTGCGAAACAACATCGCGTCTCCTGCGTTTGACCATTTCTTTTTAATTCACGAGCGTGTACATACAACTTTTTTCATCTACCTTCTCGCCTACGGGCGGAGACGACGACCATTCGGGGCTCCGAGCTTTGAGCGAGCTCGGGTTGCCGTTTGCGGCTTTCCGCTTTCTCGCGAGCCGCGAGGTGTGGCTATGCGTGGCGTGCGCGCCGCTCATTTGCGTCCATCCAACTTGGAGCCGTTAGCCGCGCTCTGCCTCTTTGCGTTTTTACCGCGTTTTTACATCTTGCTTATGCCTGTGTATTAATTATCTTCCGACCTCGGAAGAGAGAGAGGTGGTTTTTTTGATACGGTTTATCGGCAACATCGAACCAGTTGAGCCAAATGGGATTAAATAATGCTTCCTCTAATTAGCTTCGTGGATTGGATAGGAAGAAAACTCGATGGACTAGATTAAAAGATATGTCTCTTTTTAGACGCGTATATATAATGGTCGACAGAAGTATATCCCGTTTGAGAATTTTTTTTTTAATTTCGAGCAATCATCGTATTCAGATCGAAAATTGTATTTCTCCTATAAAGAATGCAATATCATGTTTTGTATAACTTTTATTATTTTTATTCCAAAACTCCAAATCTTTTACTAGCTGCTAGAAAATAATTTAGAAAGGTTGATTTTTATACCGATCTCTTCTTCATACAAATTTTTCTACAAATTTTATGTTGAGGTATATCAAAGTGTATGTGTGAAATATTATTTAGTATAAAGAATAGAAAAGATATATATTTTTTCAGAAATATTTGTTTTGGTATTTCTTTCAATATAAAAATAATCACTATTTATAATTTAGTCTTCGAAAACAATGTGTATTTCCAGCAATTTAAACGATATTTTGAAGCAACCCTTTGTAATAATTGTGCGTTTGGATACCTAACATTGTTCCGAGCAAATAATCAAAATCAAACCAAAAGTGTAGGCAATGCGATTACGTCAAGCGAGATACCTGATAACTCCGAATAGCACTGTTTATCATTTAATTCACGCGGCTAAATGCAAAAATCGAGGATGTGTCTTTGAATCGACAAACGTGACACGTAACTCGCCAGGAAAGGAAGCGAGGAGAGGATACTGGCGTCCCGTGGCTCGATCGCGTCACCCTGGCGGCGCGGCGTATCTGGTGCCGCCGCAGGAGCACTTCTCCATCCATTGGGCGACGAGCATCCAATATTACCGCGCATCTTCCGGCGCGTACGTGTTTAACGTATACTTGCCGAATGCACCATGCTGATACACCAACGCTCATAATGCGCGTAGGTACATAACGAAAAGACGCAAAGACGGAGAGAAAGAGAGAAGAGAGAGAGAAAAAAAACAGATATGTGCATGGAAAAAGCGAGAAAAGTCGAGTGAAGGATAACGCGGAGGGAGAGAGAGAACAGGAGGGGGGGGGGATGAAGAGAGCCGGTAAATTAGGTGGGTATATCGTGCGGTTGTGGACGAGGACGTTGGTATAGGATATATAGGTACACCAACGTGGCGGCTACTATCGCGCGCCACGGTAGGAAGACTCGACGAGGCGAGCTAGAAGGGCGAAGAGAGGGATCGGCGGGAAGCGGGAGGGCGGAGGGAGTAGGCTATAAAGGCTAATTGGTTAAAAGCTCACCACTGGCTGCAGGCTTAAATCAAGATCTTGGAGTGTTATAATGGATAAGTAACACGGCGTGGCGCGGCCACCGCCACCGGGTTGTGTGTTACCCCCACACACCCCGTCGCGCGCTCCCCGCTCCCCCCGTTTCGAGCGTTCGCCACCCTTCTTTCCCTCCCGCCCCTCTCGCTCGCAGACCTCGACGTCCACGTCGCCTCGCCTCGCCTCGCCTCGCGTATAACCACCCCGTTCACCCGCCGCGCCGCCGTGGCGCGGAACGTCGAGGGCGAGTATCTTTCGAGTTAAGGACGGCGCGACCGACGCGATTGGTCCGCGGCGAGGGTTACCCCGGCGGGTAGTCGTGTGCGGCGCGAGTCATCGATCGCGCCTCCGTCCTATGAGGAATCCGGAAAGCCAACCCCTGGCAAGCCGTAGGCCCCGCCCTGCCACCTACCCCGACCGCACCGACACCCCTTCCGACAACTTGCAGCTTAGCCGTCCTCGCTCTCGCTTGCCACCCTTCCCCTCCAACTACCTTCCTCTCCCTGCTTCGCGCGCGCGTCAGCGTGCTCCCTCCTGCCATCTTCCTCTGACACCCTCTAATTTATCCGCTCGCCCCGTTCTAGCGAGCGGCGGCCTTCCCTGCCCCTCTCCCTCGCTAGCAGCCCGCAGTCTAGCTATCGCGCGGCGCGCAATAACTACCCCCGTGACTCTCGAAGCGTGACTCCGAAGCGTTCTTTCTCTTTATCTTACTCCCCGCCGCCGATTCTCCCTCTTTCTCGCCGTCGCGCCCCTCGCGCCGCGCTTCTACCCTCGCGCTCCTACTCTCTCTCGCCGTATGAGCGAGCGAACGTACGTGAGCGCGAGCGTGCGCGTGTGTTTACGCATTTACGTGTGCGAACGAGTCTCTCCTCGTCCGTGTGACCTGCGGTTTCTCCGGCGTTTTCCTACCCTTAGTAGCGCGAGCACAGTGCATCCATCCGCCGCGGCCCGTCACTCGCCGCGAAGCGTATCGCAGGACACGAGGGTGCTTGCGCGCCGCTCTCTTTCTAACGCGAGCGCGCGACCGAACACGGTGTCAGCGTGCGCCGACGCTCTGACGACACGCGCGCGCGAGTCGAAATTCCGACGCAACGCGACGCGACGCGAGGTGACGCGAGGCGACGCGACGCGACGCGACGCGACGCGAGGTGACGCGAGGTGACGCGAGGCGACGCGAGCACATCGTCGGACCGAAAAAAGTCAACGTAACTCTCTTATACGAACTACAAATTCTCCGTTTGAACAGCCGAACATATATCAAAGCTCTTTCCGATTTTTTCGTTTCCTCGACGTCGCGCGAAAGTCGGCGATTTCGGTTTCCAACCCGAACAGGGAGATGAACCGTGTGTCGCGATTGTCAACTCACCCACGGTGACGGGCCGATTCGACGTCGGTAGTCGGTTTGTGAGTGATTGGCGATCAGTGGAAGTGACTCGAGAAAAGTGACGGCACGATAGGGCACCTCGCCTCGGTGTTACTCACGCGGGAACGCTTTACGCTTACGCCGCCGCCGCCGCCGCGCCGGTGGACGGTAAAGAGCGGAAAGCGAAAAGGAGAGAAGTTACGTGTCAGACTGGAGCGGACGTGTAGTGGTGAAAAAGGAGAGAGAGGAAGAGAGAAAGAGGGAGAGAGGTGAAGACAGAAAGAGGGGGTGTGGTAGGTGGCGGAAGGACGATAGGGGGAGAGGGCGACTCTCCGCGAAGGGTGGGCCGTCCAAGTGTCTTGTCTCCTATCATCCTGTCGTCCAGGGTATCGCTTACGAATGTCGCGCGATCGAGCGATCCGTCTGCGATCCACGACGACGCGCGAGGACGTCCTGGCGACGGCCGCGCTTCGACTACCGACACCGACGAGCCGCGCGATCAGCCTCGTCTGAGTCAACGACAGCAACCGCGCTGGGTGCTACGTACCTGTGTGTCGTCCTGATATGCGATTGTCCGAGGTGGATAGTCGCCGGGTCGCGTCGCGCGAGACGACGGCGGGCACCACTTAACCGATATATAATATAAACGAATACCGAAGCGTTGACGCGTGGCTTCTTCCATCGGGAACGAAAGCTCCCAGCTCGTTCGAAGAACCGTATCGGGCTAGCTGGGCTAGCCGCGAGAGAAGTGCCGCAGCGAGAAATCTCCCCGGACGGGCCGGCTCGAAGGATGTCCGGCGAGACGGAGATAGAAGTGTCGGTTGTGTCGGAGGAGGATCTGGAGCTGGAAGGCTCCAGGAGCAGCTCCACCCCGGCGGAACTGCTGCTGCAGGAGAAGAATGGCAAGTCTGGCTGCGGCCTGAGCAATCACCACCACTCGTTCAGCTTCGACACGGTGAGCAAGCCGGCGCTCAGGCCTGCCTGCAATCCGCAGTACACATCCTTCAGTATCTCCAGTATCCTCGGCAGACCGGAATCGCCGCCTGTCGACTCGACGACCTCCACGGGGTCCGGCGAGAGGCAGTCGTCAGACGTCGACAGGACGTCGCCGCTGCCGCCAACGAACTCGCAGAACTCGCAGAGGATCCCGCCGTCGTGCGGCAGCCCTGGAAGGATCTCGTCCTCGCCCACGTCCCTGAGACTGTCCGGCGGCCAACGCAGCGGACTGTCCGCAACCGGTCACCCTGGACTGGAGCCTAGGGCGAATTCCGCGGGTATCGGTATCGGATGTGCTACCAGTGCTACCAGTCCGGCCGCGACTTTTTCACCGCCCGGCGATGCCTCTACCAATCCATTACTAGGACACCAGGCGTCGGCGGATCTCGCAATGCTATCAAGGTACGTAGCCTTGGACTCGATTCCCCGTTTTCGTGAGTTCTCTTACAGATGACAAACGAAATTTTAGTTCGCACGGATTAATCTCATCGTTTTTCTAATTTTGATCAATTACGCGAGAAGAACAGAGCTGTAGATATAAACAAAACTCTTGAACGATGAAATATCCAAGTAGCTTTTATAAAACGATCGCTTTTATACACCAAGACTTCATCACTCAATCTGTATGTTTGATTAAACGTAGTTACGATTTGCAAAAGATGTCTCGCAAACAATTTGTTATTATTTTAGGATACATTACGAGTAAACAAGATTATTCTCGGACATTACTATTATTATATTATATGATTATATATCGAACATTGTGAATTATTGAATGTCAAATTACGCAATTGTTATCACTCGAAAATCTATGATTTCGTCATAGTACAGCTGTGTCGCGCATGACGTAATGTCTATGAAAATATAAAGAACCGAATACCAGTTCTGTCAATTGAATGACTTTTGCATTATTTACGTATTTACGTATAGCTGGGAAATATTTTTAAACTGAATACAAGATTTAGGTGACGTCAATGAATTTTACATGCGTCGTCTAGAAATTAAAACATAGACGATATATATATAGAATGTATCAGATGTCTCGCACTTTTATTCGAATGCAGTTTCTAACATGCCTGTTTTCCATAACAAAAAAATTGCATATTTCCATCTGTCGCTTCAATTTTCAGCATTGCTTATTTACATCTCTTCAAATCTTGCTGACGGAAAAAAGCAAAGTGCATTCAAACTTTATTTGGAGGAATAAACTTCCTTTTTTTTTTTGCCTATTTGCGCTTCTCGACTCTCTTCGATTCTTTTTTATTTTAATCGGTTATTGAAACCTCAAAAGCTGTTGACGCATCAAGAACTGTCGAAGCAATCAGTCTTCTTTCTCTTTTAACTTCAAACGATCGCGACATCCTGTAAGTATACATAATATAATCGCGCGAAGCAGTTTCTCGGTAGGGAGCTCGTGAAAGTGAAGCCCGCGCGTGTTTCTAAATTCATTTTTAAAAACGATTAACGCTGGAAGCTTTGCGTCATTCCCGCGGATGACGTTTTATTCTCACAAACGTTTTTTCTTACGCGCGTCACGGAAAATGAAACAACATAGCAATATCGATTTTATAATAATGCAATACTTTTTGCATCGCGAGAATACTTTGCGTTACAAACACGTGTAGAATGTACGTCATTTATTCGCGTACGCGACGCACACATATACCATTGCATTAAACTCAGTCAGATGCGGCAATGTGACCTTCGATTTTGTAGGTTGGTGCCGCCAAAATAACTGGCCGAAATTTGAACCTTTATACTGATCGGCGATCGCCATTCATTTCGCCGCATACAACGGTGTACGTCAGTCACCCGAGTAAAATATATATAAAAACACGCGTTGATTTGTATTTATATAATTTAGTTTGTATTTATAATACGCGGTTAACGAAATGCTCCTGGCAAGCATTTGTAAAAGAAAAAAGAAAAAAAAGAGGGAAAGAGCCCCACTACATAATTCAACGATTTAAACGCCATCGTTTAACGGCTAATTCAATGCCGTCGCCATTTAATATTAATGCAAAAGTGTCGGTAAATGGAGTTGCTAATACTTGCTAATGATTAATTAATTCGTAACATCGTCGTTATTCATATTCGCCGCTCGCGTAATTGGCGGAATTGTTGAATAAATTAAGACCGCACCCTCTCTCTCTCAGGCAATTAGAAACTCCGCCGCGTTAGCGTTTCCACGATAAAAACACGCATTTGCAAAGCTTTGACCCGAGAGATTCGACAACACCATTGCGATGGATTAATATCCGACTCTTCGCCGCCATTATTCGCATAATTTTATATAAACGCGTGCACGAGTGCACGAGGCCACGCGTTTCACATTAGCGTTGTATAAATTGCACTAACTGAATCACGTGCGTTAATATTCATTAAGAGCATTCATTTAACAAAAATCGAGGGAACTTTAATTTTCACGACATGCAGTGATATAATTATCATTAAAAAAGAACTTGTAAAATTGACAAAAGAAAATTCTATTTCTATGGTGATTCAAAAATTGTAGCTCTCTCAATTTCGATTAATTCGAGAAACCGAGAAACCTTAATTTCTTAATTATACAAAGATATTTAAGAAAATATTTTTTTTTTCCAGTGGAAAGTCAATATCCTCGAAATATCTCAGTAACAAAACTTTGTTTTCAGTTAATTTCTCGTCGACTTTGCTTTAACCAAAAGTTTATTAAAGCTTGCTCTTGTCAAGGAGCTTAAAATTGAGAATTATTAAGTCGCAACGACGCTGAGTCTCCTCGACATCTTCAAGAGAAAAATTGACTCGAAATTGTTCAAAAAAGCCCAGAGATATTTTTCGGTTGATGCGGGACACCATGTTCCACGACCCAATGTCCGCGCCCGTCAACTTGGATTACCGGGCGGAAAGGGATGTATCCAGGGTCTACGCGGCCGTCGTGGACCGAAGATTTCCGTAGGCGTGAGCTCGTCCGGATCAAGATACACGACATATTGGGGGTGGCGAAACGGTAAGGGGTAGCGGCAACGAGCGAGCGCGTGCGGTGAGGATTATATTATGTGGGAATGGACCGACGAGGGGACCGTAATGGGCCTATTAGGCTGTCTCATTTAATAACAACCGTAGCAACAACACCACCCTCTTACATTACTTACGTTATTTAGGAGGACCCCCGCGCGTTATCGGATATATCTACGAGGAATCCGAGCACGGCACTGCGCGCCGCAAAGGGGCAAGAGAAAGACTCGAGGGTTCGAGATGATTTTATCAGATTTACACCCCCTCCTCGATTGACGAGACCTACCACCCTCCCCCGCTCCCGTCCTCGTCCTCGTCCTCGTCCCTGTCCCCGTCCGCGCCCTCGCCATGCTTGGCTGCCGGCGCGACGGCTACGATTGCTTGTTTTCCACCCGTTTACCATTTGATTAAGTTCCACTCGTATGCACCGTTGGGGTACACTCCACTAAACGAGAAAAGCCTCGTCGAGTGGGGCCCGTCACGCAAACGAACTTATCACGGCGGATAAATGGTAAACTTTAATAAACAGATTTTCTCTCTTTTCGCCAAAAGCATGTAGTTAATTCCATTTTCACCAAGAAATGAAAATTTTGGCACTCCTAAGATTATAAACATCACCCTTATGGCCAGCAAAATCCCCCAAAATGTATTTGTGAATTATTTCTGAATCTGTAAATATCTTTGTCTTCGATAAGTCGATCAAAAATTTATTGATTAATATACAATTGACGATTAATTCATTGAAAACTACGCAAACTAGACTCAAAGAAGGTTTAATGTATGTCCGTGTAATATGGCATAACATATAAAATAACCAATTCTCTTTGAACAATGGCGCTGAAGAAAACACAAATCACGCATAAATGCATGCAACAATTAATGCAATATGGATAATGCAATATAATAACGCAACAGATTTTTAGGTAATGCACGACATAATTCGCGCATCACAAAAGGCAACGGAAGGAGGCGTGTCTCGCTTGTAATAATCGCTCCGCGGCCGATACGTAAAATTACAAATCGCATATATTCCGTTCGGATCCATTTACACGTTTAAATCCAATTCAACAAAAAATCGCGCGGCGGTATAGAATTACACGATGATCGCGCGCTCGCGCCATTTTCACGCGTACACACATACACACACATAGGTAAAATACACGCGCGTGTCTCGGGCATAATTTCGCAAGCACGCTAATTAACGTCACGCGCAACACTGGCAACCGAAATTTGCTGCCAAAACTCGTGCGTTTTGATGAAAGGGAGGGATGGCAAAAAATCAATTAAATGTAGAGTGCTTAATGGATGCGGATGAAACGCCGCGCCGTACGCGTATAGTCCAAGGTTAAGGAGCCTAAGATTCCCTCGAGAAACGGGCTACCTATCCCGCGGCCCATTTGCTGCCGAGCAACCAGCCCTTACGTCTCTTCCGGGAGGAAGTGCGCAAGTTCTAGGCTCGATTTATTATTAAATTGCCGCTCTACGCCAGCCTGAGATTCTCGCTCGCCAAGGTCGTGGAGAGAGAAGTTGACGTCATGCGATCTCAGCAGAGAGCACTATCCATCCTCTATATATATGTATATACAATATATAACTTATAACTGATCAAATAATAATATTTCTCCGCAAGGGAGTAAGTATACATGCGCCCAGGGATTTACGCACTAAATACACCCGGTATACATGCGCGCCTTATGAAATCGTAACAATCACCTCCGACTCCTCTTTAAGGAGTCCACTCCTCTTGAGCCGAAGAAATGTGTACCTCAGAGTTGACACGTGATACCCACGGTATTCTGAAAGTCAAACATCTTACTAAAGACGCTATCGACTCCAAGTTAATTAAAATTGTTATGCACGTCAAGTTTCTAAAAAAAATAGCCTATATATCTATCTTAAAAAGTTACGTAAGGCATCCAGAAAATTGGTGGGACAAAGTAATCAGATTTTATCTCGGGCCTCATATTCAGAAAAATTAATTATCGTTTCATCTTGTTCGTTCTCAATACATTTCGGATTCGTTCGCGTGGTTCGTTGATCCCGGCGCGGAGTATCGCAAAAATATTTTTTGCTCGATTTGCTCGTGCGATATCGCGAGGGCTTACATTCGAAAACGTTACCGCGGGCGCGGTAGGACCGCGAACGGAAAGATCCGTCTGATATAATCCGCGACAGAGACTACCTCGTTAATTACAGCGCTGATGAATGATTCGTTAATTAGGGTGGAATCGCGCTACAAGTTTCAAAGGAAGATACGATAAAGCCTATTGTGTATGATCGCCTATTCGCGAGCGATATGGATGTTTCGACGTTGGGAACAAATGCTCGGGATGAGCGATGGCGGCGGCCATAGGATCACGCCGCGGATTGTAATTGCGCCGGAATACAATTCCCTCCGATTTCATTCGACACTGCTTCGTCTACGAAGTAGCGAATTCTTGATTAAAAAGTCATGCGAGGAGACATGGCTAACAAAACGTTAGTTCTGTCCAAAAGTAATTATAATGTAAATATATAATTGCGTATCGTACGACGATGCTATAAATCGCGCTTCTAATATAAATTAATTTCAAGAAATTTGCTCTATTAGTTTATATCATTCGTAAAACGATTTGGAGTTGTGTATCAAAGGCCATATTTATAGTAATGATAATTTTCTTTAGGATACACATAGAGACGAAGTGTTACTGCTGTAAACATGAAAATAAATTCGTCATTCCGTCTATCGCAAGCCGATAATGTAATGAAGCCAACTAACGGATTTAGCCGAATGCTTTGAAAGCCAATAAATCGTTGTTGAGTCATTTCGACGACGCTTTATAAGACGATATAGTGTAACAATAGATTTCATCGTATTGCAATTATATGCAAATATGAGAGAGAGAGAGAGAGAGAGAGAGAGAGAGAGAGAGAGAGAGATAAAAATCGGATTAAAAATAAACAATATATAAAAAGGATGTACAGAAGAATGCTTCTTAATTCGACGGTGTAACAAACAAAGCTTGAAAATTTATCACATCCGTTTACTTCTTTTCTCTTTATTTCTCCTCGTTAATATTCGATAATCTATTTTCCACTGTTTTCTTTGTCCCCTTGTTGTTATTTTTCTCTGTAAAGCACAGCGTGATGATCGCATATTGAGCATACAGATTGCGAACCGCTTTGGGCGCACTTTCGCTAGCAAACGCGATCGACTTCTCCTTTCTTCGCTGCGCTCCTAACTACCCTCGGTGTAACGATACACGACGAAACGTATCGTGTTACGAGCGATCGTTAACGGCATAAAGAGTTTATATTTGAGAATGGCACTTACTAAGCGCACAAGCAGAGGTAGAATAATAATCAATACAAGCAAGCGGTAAAATACGTCATTGAAGACACGGAGGGAAAATTTTAACGGAACTGCCCAATAAAGCCAAACTCGGGCACCTCGTATTAAAAATGTGTACTTAATAAAATAAGGGTAAACGAAATCTTTAAAGAATTTCTTCATTACCGCGGCAAGTTGCAAATAAATTAATATTCTACGTGATAAATTATAATATCAAATTCTTGGATAAATTTAAATCGTACTTTTCTCAGTAAGAGATTTATGAAAAAAAATTTAATTATTTTGATATTGAATTTTAGAAGATATAAATCTGGTTCAAAAACTTACGGAGTAAACAAATAAGAAAGTTTATTTTCCAATTAGTTTCAAGTTAACCCCTATAAATGATAAAATCGTCGTCACCAAAATTATATTAAATTAAATACGAAAATATTATTACACACAGAATCAAAAGACTGTACAAAACAGAAAATGGATCAAATATGAATACTCGAATGCAGTCGCTACATCCGACAGATCTTCGACTGCAAAAGAGGAACAGAAATGAAAGGCGAATTACGCGAGTCAAGTGTGTGCTCGATGACCTAGAGAGCGTTAAAGGGAGGTATCGCGGAGAAGAGGTCCTTGAGTGCCTACGTAGAGAGAACTCGTAAACTCAGCCAGCCACGTCGAGTGTTCGCGGCCGCCTAAGACGTAAGACCTGCAGAATTAGGCAGTAAAAGGTGGTAGATCTCTCCACCGAGAGAGATCCGAGTGTTTGGTGTTTATACCTGCTTCTTCAGAGAAGGGTCCCTGAATGCTTACAAAACAGGCGGTTGTCAGATTTCCTTTATCTTTTCCGGGATATTTGTGTGTGCCCCGCGGGCCGTCGTCTCTCCTCTCCCGTTAGCCGCGCGAAGCCTTCTTCAGAATACCTCGATATCTCGTCTTGATGCCGGGAAAATCGTGGGGAATTAAGGAAGAGGCCCACCGAAGATTGCGTGTCGCTCAGGAATTCTCTTAGGAAGGGTGTCTCTTAATTCCTTCTTTACTTCGGTTCCGGACAGCCTCGTCGTCGTCATCCTTGTCGTTATACTACTGTTGTGTCGTATCTATCGCCCAACGTGACTTTCTCCTGGTGATAAACGGTTGACACGTATAGAGTCTCGTCAATGAGACATTAACTCACATAAGCGTGAGCATCGCTGACTCGTTGATACGAGAAGATAAGGCCATTAAAAGGGAGATCGGATATCCGATCGATTCAACGAATGCGAAGAAGAGCAGATTTCGCTCGAGATTTCGCTAAACCATTTCTTGCTTGAGGAAAGAAAAATGTTATTTTGCAACATATTTGCTGTGGATTTAATTGGAGCTCGAGCTTCTCAAGATAATAACATCAAGTTGCAAAATTTTTACATTATTACAAAATTTAAAAAAAAAAGTGTATTACAATTATCTCAGGATGAAGAGTAAAGAATATCTCTTTAAATATTTTGAATAAATTTGCAAAGTAAATGTGACCCGGCCATTAGATCGGCGAAGTGGAACGCTGGAATTATTTACCATATCTGATGTTGCCTGAACGAGCCCTAAGTGATAATAGGCGCAAAGTGCGAAACGATGGCGGACAAAGTCAAATACGCTTTCACGTGGCGAGCGTGTATCGAAACGAGATCAGATCGCTCGTCGCAGACGGACTGCGACGGGGAAGCGAGGAGGGAACACGGAAAAGTAAGGCTTCCGAAGCCTCCTCGGCCCACATGCCTGACCAACCGGCCCTGCTTGCCAATATCGGCCAGTCGACCGGCAGATCCTGCTTGCCTATATTTCTGTTCACCACAAATCGGTTACTCTCGCATTAAGTTTCCACGGCGCGCGCGTGCAGCTGCAACAATGGCGCTTAGTTGCGATCGGAAATAAGAGAAAGAATTATCGGAAAAGAAAGAAAAAGAAGGAGAAAGAGAACTCTTGTTAAGCGGCTAAATAAGAACCGGAGGACAAGCAGCCATGAAGATAGATTTACTGATAAACGATCTATAGACCCTGACCGAGACAAAGCTACTAAACTCGCAAAATTTCACAGAAATTTTATTGCACCATCGTATTTTGTTTCTCATCGTTATTGATGTGTTGTATGTACATTTGAACAAGTGTGGAAAACCGCGTTATCATCAAGAGTCATTTTAACACGTAGAATATTGGACCTATTTCGCTTGTCTCTCCGGCATCCACAACTTGATAAAATATTATACAATAGAATTAAATTATGCAAAATTACCATACATAGTATGTTTATTAGGTACTTTAGACTGTTACTTTAATGTAAATATATTTATAGACTTGTGAATTTTGTACGAGTTTTATACATTTTTTTACTTTGGTAGCGCCGGCCAGCGCCGGTCACCGATGAATCGGCACTTGGACTTTCAGTGGCGCCGATCAGCGCCGATCAGCGCGCGGCCGATGACCGGCATGGCATTCAACGTGTTAATCAAGGTTTCCGCACGTCATTGTACGCATAAAGCTGTTACTAAATTCGCTACCGGAAGGGTCCGCGACGCAGGTATACTTTCCTCCTGATCAGCGTGACGATTTTCTCGAGAGCTTCTTGCTCTAAGCGGATTTTTGCTCTTAATAACCAGTCGAGCGTTTATTCGTAGCACGTCCAGCTATTGTTGCGGTGCAAACACCGTTTCCAAATATATTCCATTCAGTGGTGAGCTTTGCTTTCTCCCGAGTGGTTGAGTAAATCCGAATGGCAATGGCCGTCGGCTACGAGCGACGGCACTTATCCCGAACGTAACGATCCCGCATGCTCCAACTACTACCGCGTCACGGACAGGCTCTGCTCGTATTTACGGTAGTGGCGGTTCGTAAATTCTTTTGTAACCAAAGCTGTAGGTTGTACTCGACTTGTTCGCGGTGTTCGATTATTCCTTTTTTTCTCGGTCACGTGTTAGATAAAACTCACAGACTTTATAGATTTCGCGATCTGCCTACCAATCAATTCTTGACATTTCATTACTTGACGTTATTCTTCATATTGCTTGGCTTGGATATTTCACATCCATGTCATATTATAATAATCTAATATAACACGAATATTACTGTGTTGAATTAAACCTGACGCGATTTAAGTCTTTGCAATCATTGATCATAATTATATTCAACTATTAAGAAAAACTTATATTAATAAAATCAATAAGATTGTATATTAATAAATTCTTTCATGTATTAAAAAATATTTAATATTCAACGTTAATCATCGTGGCAACAAAAGATCTATCCAAATTAAAATTGTAAAGAGTAAAATTCTCTTGCATTTAAACGCGTGAATAAAACTTTTAAAAATTTCTCATAAGCTCAGTTGAAAATTGGATGTTCTTTGTTTTCAATCGTGTCTGATTCTAAAAGCTACTTTCCACATTTAGTATTTCAACATTTTAGCTAATTATAAGAGAAAAGTCAAGTCCGGATTGATCAATTTATTTTTAAATAAAAGCAGAGTGCTTTTGGATCACCTGGAATTTACGCGTGAGATTTATTAAACTGGATAAATAAAAATTATATCTTTACGTTGCATAGGACCTCGCTCTTTTTACTGATTTTAATGATAAATCCTTAAATCTATATACACAGATTATACAGTAAAAATTATAAAACAACAACGTACCATCTTGTTGTATAGATTAATAGCGAGTCGATACCCGGTCGGCATCGGCGGCCTGTTCTACCCGTCGACGCTGCAACATCTCCATCAGCAGCAACAGCAGCAGCATCAGCATCATTCGCGGCTGGCCGCCGCTGCCTCGTCCGCCCTCAGCAACGCCGTGCAGGTCGCCGGCCAATCGCCGGACATTGTCGACGCCGACGGCATCCGTGGCGTTTTACTCGGCGGTGCCGGCTGGCCGTTTCCATGGAGGCCGGCGCACAGCCTGCAGACGCTCGAGCATCCTTCGCCAAGCGACGTGGTCGGCACCCTCAGCCGCGTCAGTCCCGCGTCCGCATCTTTCCCGCAGCGAGGTGAGTTCGATTCCCTCCCTTTTACATCTCTCCCGCGTGCCCAGGCAGATCGAGACGGCTTATTAAGGATAATCCAAGGGAAAACGCGCGCTACGCTCGGAAGGAGATGTTAACATTGTTTCGCAACTGCGGTCTAGGTCTAGAACACCGGCTTTCGTCGAGTCAGACAGAAGTACGGTAATACGAAGAGTTTCTCTTTTTTCAGATTTTTTGATTAAGTGGAAAACCGAAACACAAAGAAAACGTACGGCATATTTTATACCTGATGTGTTCTATATGTAATAGAATTTCTTTAATAGTTTTAATATAATTATAATTATTATAATAATTAAATTATTTCACCCCAAAGAAGATAAAAATATTTATCTATAACCCAAGAACGTGCTCTGAGAAAAATGAGTGTGTTTCCAATTATATAAAAATATTATTACTTCTCTTTGCTTGATATAATAACGCAAAAATGTCTCAACTCGATTAACGCCAAAAATTTTTTGCGCTTTCGACCGAAGAAGCTTCGAAAATATGTCAGACATACCGAGATGCATAGACCAATATCTCGAGACGATTGAGACGTGGAACCGTTAACTCGTATAGATCGCGAAGAAAAGGCAAAGGAAAACGAGGGTTAACGTGGGGGGACCTCCGTAGATATACAGATATATTGTCTGCTTGCGCGTTATAGACTCTGTATGTCTCGTGTATCTATGTGTATATCTTCGCGTATACAACTACGCGTAAGGCTTCCACGGCTTCCATCACGACAAACCAACGTCGATCGCCTTACCCGACGATCGTTTTGCTTCTGCCACCTTGTCTAAGCACTTAGGCAGTTACCATTCCCACCTATGGACACACCTGCGAACGCTCGTCAGTCCCGACTTACAATACTAAATTCTTTAACGATACAATAATGATAATAACGATCATTTGGTTGCTATTGTGCGTTATTTTTGTTTATATAGGAACCATAGGCTGAAAATGAAATTTTCGTTAAAAGCAATTTTATTAAAAATAAGCAAATATAATTAAAATAATAGTACAGAAAAATTGAGAGAAAACAAAGAAATATCTAAAGCTATATATAAGAGTTCAACAGATTTTTGGATAAATCTTGTTTTAATGGTTATAATAATGATTCTCACTTTACGAACGAAAAAAGTTGAAAAGCATATATTTTTAAAAATATGTTCTCGATTGTATTCCCGGTATAACAAATATCAAATTATTGATTATAAAAATGTATCGTATCTAGTTTCGTTTCGGCCGACTTTTTGTCTGTGCCACAACGATCATTTGTAGAGAGAAAGAATTAAACATCGTATACACATGCTAATGACATTTTGTTGCTAAAAATAAAACGATAAAATTATATTTATCCTCGATGGATTTGCGATGGACGTGAAATATCGCATGCCTAATTAAAGGCACAGTGACAAAGAAAATATTTGTAGGAAATGAATAAATCGTTGCATGTTTTATTGTTTCCTTCGTGTTCTCATACATTGCAAAAGAGACACGGCGGTATAACGGTATTTTATACAGATATACACGCATCGCAAATAATGTCATTGGATGATGCATCTGCATCGATAGCGGCGTAGGGAATTCAATACGCAGCAATTATGTCAAAATGGATTAATAGAATATTAATTAGCATTCTATTAATTGATTAAATATTCAATATGGATAGAGAAATGTATAATAGCGATTTATACCGGAGCGCGCGTGAGAGAATTTGTAAATCCAAAGCGCTCCAGGCTGATTGACGTATACGGATCACATTTAAAAAGAAGAGCGATTAACGCGTTTACCTTTCTCTCGTTAACGGTTTGATTATATCGATAAATATACACACACTATGTGTCTTTTATACTTCGCACACATTACAAATATCATTATTCGTTATATGATATTCTGATCTCCGCGAGTTTTGCCGCCATTAATCAGAGTTATCCCAGTTGAAGAATAACGATCCTCGCAAATAAAGATATCTTTGTTTCAGCAACACGAACAAAAAAAGATAATTAACAGAAAAATAACTCTATGAGCAACTATCAATTCCGGGTAAAACGTGTCTGATAGCTTTTGATTGTAAGTAAAAATTAATGTATTGGAAAAGGAAAGCAATTATAATTTTCTTTATCAATTTTCACGTATATATAACGGTTTGAGAGAAAATTCATATTTATTGAGATAACGATATAATATATTAATAATAATCGAAGCGAGAAAGGTTTCGAAAGATTCCAGAACAGCAGACACATGAAAAAATATTCAAAAATATATGCATATAAGTATGCATCTTGAAAAGCATATTATGAATAAAAAAGCTATAGGGTAATTGAAATCAATACACGTATATTTTCCTCTAGACGAGCTCGATGACGACAACGCCGATGACCGTCTGCACCGCGCGAGGAGTCCGTCAAGCGGCGACGAGGGGCACGACGACCTCGGTGAGGCTGATGACTGTGCGGATGCCGAAGGCGAAGGCGAGTCCACGTCGACGAGTCTTCACGGCACTTCGATGGGCGGTGGTGGTGGTGGCGGCGGCGGCGGCGGCGGCGGCGGCGGTGGTGGTGGCGGTGGAAACGGCAATAGCAACTGCCAGAACAACGTGCAGGTCGGCGTAGACGGTCGCGAGTCGAACAGCATAAAGCGCAAGAAGAAGACCAGGACGGTGTTCTCCAGGTCGCAGGTGTTCCAGTTGGAGAGCACGTTCGACATGAAGCGCTACCTCTCATCGTCGGAGCGCGCCGGCCTCGCCGCCTCGCTCAGGCTCACGGAGACCCAGGTGAAGATCTGGTTCCAGAACCGGCGAAACAAGTGGAAACGGCAGCTGGCCGCCGAGTTGGAGGCGGCGAACATGGCGCACGCTACCCAAAGGCTAGTCAGGGTACCGATCTTGTATCACGAGGCGTCAGCCGGCACTGGCACTTCCGGCGGCGTGTCCGTGTCGGTGACGGCACCGGGACCGCCGGGCCCCCCGGTGCCGTCCTCGATAGGCGCGACCTCCGCCCTGTCGCACTCGGTCGGCGTCGGCGTGGGCGTCGGCGTCGGTGTCGGTGTCGGCGTCGGCACCTCGTGCGCGCCTACCACGGCGCAGCCCATCTTCTACTCCCATCACCATCAGCATCACCATCACCACCCGGCGGCGGCCCACGTGCAGGCGCACAGTCTCCTGTCCCACCAGGTGCACCCACAACCACCGCCTCCGCCTCCGCCGCCGCCCAACGGCCAACCACCGCGGACGTCCTCGCAATAACATCGTCCGACAACTTACGAGGGTAGCGTGCGGCTGCTGCGGGAGACGACGATCCTAAACAAGATGATCTCCGTGAACGACGCGACGGCGACGGCGACGCCTTCCCGTCTGGACCGCGCCGTTTGGCTGATCGACGTTGACGAGTGAACGCACGCACAATAATCGGCACGGGCCTACGATCGTCCTGCGACATCCCCTGATCGATCCCGCGATACCACACGGATACGGCATGCGGCTGTCCCCTCGGCGGTAATTCGAGAACGTTGGAATTCGAAAATGGTTTTCTAAAATGCGGACTCACGACCGTGGGCGATGTGGATAAATGTGAGTATGCGCGAGAAATGTAGAGTTTTGATTCGCTTTTATATCTCAATTAATAAGAACGTAAGAAAGATTATCTCATACAATTTAACACTGAAATTGTATTTTATTTTGAAGTGAATAACACGTCTCAGTGATGATCACTTTACTGAAAAGATTTGCATAAGTGTAGAATATTTTTCTCCTATAATTATGTATTTATAATGGCTCTGGAGGAGCTAAATACAAATAAAAGAATATACAGAAATATTTTACTTATGCAAATTTCAGTCTAGCATAGTATTGCAACAATAAATAAAATTACGTTCTATTAGAATATAAACTCAATGAGTTGAAAAAACTCTACGTTTTCTGAACATAAACTTATACTCATGTCTATTCGCATCTTCTGTTATTTTCTAGGAATGGAAAGTATGATCTCTTGCAAATAATTTGGTAAAATTATTTTTGGCGCTTGATAAAAAGACTTTAAGTCAATTTGTTTACCTCGAAATAAATTATCAAAAAAATGTTCTGAGTTCATACAATTATATATTCTAGTAATCGCATTATCATAAAAATGACATTATTGCCGATTATTATGTTTAGCTAAAATTAGACAACATCCTACTTTTCAGTAGTTTATTTTATTGCTCCGGGAAAGACATTTTGACTTATATCTTGTTTTACCGAGCCGTAAAAATATTTGTGCTAGTCTGCGCAATTATGCGGAGAATTGAACTGTGATTATAATGATTTTGTGTCGCTTCCATGAGCCGCACGGGCGACGAAAGCTGGTCACGAACTCGTACGGTTTCCCTTCCGGTTGGTCGCCGATATAATAATAGCGCATTGTTTCGTTGTTGCTCTCAGTTTATCTATGTATTATAACGAAATGCAAAATTTCACAGTATTTCGCAATCGATGGACGGAAATTAGGGATCTTTGTAGATAGTATATATAATATACATATATTGGTAGAGCGATTCTCCGATTTTTTGCGCGTGAAGAAAAACGATTCGCGCGGATGAGAGAATGGAAATTTTTAAACCGTCCCTGACTGTGCGACGCCCGATATTTTAATTATGGAACCGTATCCGTTTCTCTAATCGTTTCCCCTGTAAATAGTCTTTGCGCGAAGTGTACATTCGTATTTGAAATTCCGTGCGCCGAGAGGGACGCGCTGTGAACCGGTGACCGGAAAATCTCCGTTAATATAATTCAGGGATTAAAATGTCGGTATAACTTCGGTGAGTTCAATTTTCGATGGACGAGAAACAGTGAGCCCTCATGCCAACATTGTCAACGTCGCGTTTCCATCATCGCGGATATATACGCGGAGAAACGATTTCCGCGGGTCTACAGAAATTTGAACTCGCTGAAATTGCGCTGGTACCAATATTACCTGATGTAACCGGGATTCGCTGTGGTTGTAAAATTCAACATTCACACACATGTGTATGACATATATACATAGACATGCAGCAAACAGACACAAACACACACATACACGTAAGACACAGGCAGGGTTCCTACGATATATTCCACCTGTTGTGATAAGTATCTAAACGAATAATTTTATTAAACGGAACGGTAGAGGTACGAAATATCGCCTCTTTCGCATTATATATATCACCTATCTATAGACGTCAATTAAGGAGAAGGTTCGCCGTACCGTGTTTTATACGGATATTTGTGATCCGGGATCTCAAATTATTGTACAGCCGATCGTTTCGTAATCGCTAAATAATGATCGTTGAACTATACAATACACGTCGTTCGAATTTCCTCTACTCAAGGTCTATGTAGAGTTGATCTACTGGCGACCGTCGATCTCGTTTGCGAGGTAGTGGGCAAACGTTCCTAGATTCGATGACTAGATTCGGCAGGATCGACGAACGATCGAATAAAAATACGAATACGTTTAAATTGCGCTTTTTTTTCTATCGTGACGCCCGTAAAGAGAGAGCAGTGGAACAATGGAACGCGCACCGACGGCATTCACATAAAAATCCGAGGTCCGGGATTAAAATTAATTGTTGTGCCGCTTCACAAGAGGCCCCCGTAACTAAAAAAATTGACACATAGATAAAACACAATGTTCCGCTTTCGAAATAAAATCAACGAGCGATTCTTTGATGGAGTCGCCATTCGAACGGATCGAGAAGCGCATCGATAATAAAACCTATTGATTCACATTTACATCGCCGTCTGTAGATTATAATACTGTCTCGTAGATTATGAGATCGGGGATATGGACAAAATTCATAGAGCGAGAAAGACCACTGATTAAAAGAGGCTTATTTCGTTATAATATTTTACAGATTTCTAGATTTCTTACGGATGAATGTCAAAAAGAATGATATAGCGAGATAAATTTCGAAATAACAAATTAAAGATGTCCAAATCTTCTCTACGAAATCTCGGAATTTATAAGCGGAGAGATGCACATTCGTAGTCTAAACACCTTAAACGCAGAAAAGCATGTGACAATTATTAATTCACAGCCAATTTGCGAGAAGCTTTTTCTTGGAGCAGCAACCAGCGAACTGTGAGTAATATCAGCGAGACAGTACTTAAGGGAAAAGCTTAAATCAAATCATGCATAAATTATTTCCTACGGGTCCGATAAATCGCGCTTCAAAAAATTTTACCTTTAAAATCATCAGCTGGAAATAGAACGATCAGAGCGACACTTCTCAGGGAAAAAAATATGCGCAGATTTCCGGTAGATATTCTTAGATATTTATTGAACATTCGTCGCGATGCGTTTTGCACCGTATGATTATTCTTTCGTCTCTTAGACAAGAATTTATTTGCATATCGGCGAAAGTAAATAAAAAATGCAGGAATATTTATCGGACGCCTGTAGTTTATAACGCGGTCTGTCGCTACGCAATCAAAAACGCATTTACAATTATTCGCGTACGTGTGGCTTTTCACGCCGCCATTCACTCACGCACTCGTCAAGTGCGGCACGCGTTGCTCCTCGCGTCCTTCGCCTCGAAACGGCGAAGCTGGCATGGCGACCACGAGGGAGGACCGACGTGACAATGCATCTACACCATCCACGTCCCGTATCCGCTGCATATGCAGCCGATACACACCGGGTATCCTGAGTAACGTAAGTACGTGCACTTCAATCAACGCTCTCGCGCCATCACACCTCCGTCTCTTTTCCGATTCCTGATCTCTTCGAATCTGCCTTTTTAAATCCGTTTTACTCTCTCTCTCTCTCTCTCTCTCTCTATCTTTCTCTCTTTCTTTCTTTTCTTTATCCGCCTTTTGTCTCTCGTTCGATATTTCTCTCGATATTCGTTCAATAACTCTCTCGATATTCGTGCTTCACGCTTTGTCACCTTCCTCGTCGCGATTCTACACGTCTTGTCTCGCTGCAGCCACAGTGCAGTGATTCTTCGTGGGTTGAACGGAATCGTCGGTATCGAAATGATATTAGGGAGTTTTTGCAATACCGTCTTTCAGATACGGTAACCGTATTGTTTAGAATCTCTATCTATTTCCCTACAGTTGTTTTATGCGCGCTGTGTATTCTGTATGACCGAGCTCGTGTTGTGCAATCATCCATACTGAAGACGGATATACGGGAGATACCGGGAGATATCTCTTCGATATTGAATGACTATATTGCGGGACATTTCGATATCCAATAGATATCCGAGATATGATCACTACAGATATCTGTGTTGTATCCATAGGAATGAATTTGCAGGAACGCGCATGGAAAATAATAAATTCTGATGAAATAAAATATATAAAGATTTATCAAACATTTATTAATTTCGTCCTTGCGCGACTAAGAACTTTATTTTACGACAGTATCTTTTTAGGCATGCGTAAAGAAAATTATTACAATTTTTACAAGCTATTGCTTTTATATAAATAATTTACGTAAAGAATTTTTTACATCTGTATAAAAATTTACGATAATAACAAGAGGATCGTAAAAACGATGCTAAGTCATTCAAGCAACGAGATTTTCAAAGTTTGTGTAACATCGTATAAGCCTGATCCATTTCCAAGATTGCGTCGAACCTAATGGCTTCGCGAAGTCGGCAGTACACAAAAATATATTTCGACAGATATATCGCATATTGGAGACCATCCGCAAACATTTTCGCAAGACTTTTGTTGTTCATACACGGAGAGCGAAAAACTATGTGTGTACAACGCGTCGTTTTGTAAAAAAAAAAAAAAAAGCGACCGTCTCGTTATGGAAAAATATCGGAATTACGCGCACAGAGAGAGAGAGGCATGTATAAAATTCTAATAGATCGATTATCATCTAATGTTCCGAACTGTTGAATACCGATTACGAGATTAATAAGAAAGCTTCTATCATCAATTCATTATCGTTCATTAATATCGATAAACAGCGCGATTAATTTTCTCGAATAAATTAAACAAATCTCAGTTTTTAAATTGTAACATGGCGTTTTAATAATTAACAATAATTTCCACATGAAAATAATATTAGAAAATATAACAGAATTAATAGAAGTATAAAGATTGTATTATTATATTGAATTATTATTACTATCATTATTATTCATTTGCGAAAAGCAGAAGGAACTGAAAACGAATGTTTAACAATTAATATGTTATATATTAATCGAGCGAGATAAAAGCAAGCAAAAAATTCAACATTCTAAAATCCGAAATGCTATTAATTGGCAAAATGCTCACGGTAATATGTTATACCGCTCGCGCTCGCTCGTTTAAAAATTATTTTATCGTATAATTTAAAGTGCGCGAGGAATGCTCCAGTTTCGTAATTTGTCTAAAGCTTATTATCTAAAGCTGCATTTTGATGCGTGACGTGTGCACCGATTAGCTTGTCCCTCGTCGTATTACCCCCCTTTTGAAGACAGATTTTCCGGTTTTAAAAGCAGATATCGAAATCGTGTTTGCCGAGGATCGAAAGTTCACCGGCTCATTGTCGCCGACAATCCGGAGTCGAGTTGCAGTCCTCTCGCGTCACCACGCCCCCCTTTTCCTACCGTATCGTGTCCCAGAGTAATTTAACACGTAAGGGGATGACAACGGACTCGAAACCCGCGTCCTTTTAAGGGCCCGTAAGTGATGATCGTGTTACAGCACTGAATTCAAAAAATTTGCCAAGACCGATGAGTTTTTCTCATATTCTTCTCCTGTGTCGATTATAGTGGTTAATAGCGCTATCGAAAGCTCACAACTTTTGCAGAGACAATAGCGAAATAGCTTGCAAATTGCAAAATGATGATCGTCGCCGATTAACTGAGCAAATTATATTGAAGATCAATTATTTTTGCAATTAATATTAAAGTAAATCGGCCTCAACAGTTATAAACAGTTTTCAGATTATAATCAAATAAAGAACATAAAAGAAGATAAAACTTTAATTTGTTGCAATCTATTTCGAGGGAGTTAACTTTCAGAAAATCTCCATTACGTTAGACGTAAAGAAAAACATTCTGCACATTACATATACCTACAAAGAAAGCTATACGTACGTTTATTATCATCTGTCTAATATTCTACGGTATATATCTTCAAAAGTCATTAAATCGGTGATGAGTAATTACACGTCTCTCTTTAAATCACCGATATTACAGGGACAATCTTGTACTGCGTCATCCTCGAGATGTCATCCATTATCATGCGTGACCCGAATTACCCCGATGAGATGCGGATTGATAAGGAATTAATTGTCGCGCCCACCCCACGGAAGGTCGTTTAATTTGCTCGCAACCACGTCGATCGGCTAATCGAGTTAATTACCGTGCGCAGGATAACACGGCGGTGACTTTGCGACAGCTGTAACGACACGAAATAACGTAGATGACCCCATCGCGTCGCAGATGACGTCTCTCTCTTCTTCGGAGTGCGAGGGTGAGCGCATGGTCGATTTATCGTGGCCCATTATCGCCGCCACGATCGTTCCGTGACCGTTATTACCTGCTCGCCCGTAAAGAGGACTCGTGGTCGGGATAATTACTCTAATGGAATAATTTTTTGGAAAAATCTATCGTCGATGCCGCGGGTGCGCACGACACGGCAACAACAAAGGCCACACCCCGAAGAACCGGCGTCCGCGATCCGAGGCTCGTTAACCGCACGTAAACGACCTCCCGTAAAAGGGAACGATAAACGCAAGAATGAACGAATGTATCGACGATTATCATCGCGCTACTAATCGTCGGAGAGCGCAGCTCTCAAATTATATTTATGTGACCCTCTTGATCGAAGAACGTTTCGCGTTTATCGGTCAATCTTCAACTTTTATGAACACAATTTTCAGCTTCTTTTAAAAATAAAAAGAGAAATCTGTTATTTCTGAAAAAAAATACTTTTATTACCACACAAATCTTTTTATAGAAGAAATTCTTTTGTATATATATCAAATCCCTAAAATAATATTTTTATGTAGATACAATAACACAAAAAATTACTGATTGTTGCATGCTGATAGGATATTTGACAAAAATTTGTTCATTTTTTTTAAATTACAATTATTAAAATTTGATTTTTTATTTTTCCACAGATCTTAAAATTTATTGTAGTAAATTTTTACTGACAACATTTTTACATATATACGGTAACAGAAAAGGACCAATGTCAGAATACGTTTTGTACCCCATTGGGACTCCGAGGGTTAGATTAATATTTATGATGCTCCGTAAAATGTATCCATGTTGAAAAGAAAACTTTTATCCCGTGTATCCCTAATCGCCCCTCGCAATCTTGTGTTTTACTTTTTTACGGTAGTTCTTTACGCCAAATATAACGTTTTGAGATCACGTTATGCTCCTAAAAAAGTCGATATCTTTTATGCAGAGATGTGAAAAAAAACAGATCTGCTCTTCGTACCGAATCAGATTAAGATTATGTTCTAAATGCCCAACGTACAAATGTACATTATTGTGAATAAAATCAGTCATTTTTACCTTCAAAAATATAATTAATTGAATCGCTAATATACACCGATATCTTCACGGTATTTCACTTTCTGGGATCGAGCTGAACGTGTGCGGTTCTCAGCATTCGTATTCGATCGAGACAGTTCTCGAAACCGACGATAGAACTCGTCTCGGGGTAGAAAATACGAGGCCTGACACGGCGACAAAGAGGGCGAAAGAAAGGGAGAAAGGGAGCAGGATGGAGAAAGAGCGAGAGAGAGGAAGAGAGAACGAGGAGTGAAGAAGAGAGAGAAGGAGGGAGAAAGAGAGAGTCAATGGGTATAAGCACTAAGCACGTAACTATAAAAGGAGCCGGGGGTTGCGAATCGTCGCTAGATTAAAAAGAGGCTCCCTTTTTCGCTTGCTCTTTTATGCCGATGCGCGCCGCGCCCCACACGCATCGCGTACGGCCTCCTCCTCCTCTCCTCTTCTTCCTCCTTCTCTTCGTCCTCGTCTGTAACGTTAACGTTACACGTGCGCTTACATGTGGGCACTACACGTACATTCGCACATTCACGCGCATCCGATATCTCGCGACCGTCCATCCGCTGGAAAAGCAATTCGATCTGGCGGCACAAGTACGGTGGGTACAGCCACCCTCCTCTTTCTCGCTCTATCTCCCTCTCTCTCGCTCCTTTTTATCTCTCCAGACCTGCTTAAGCGTCGGATTTCCTGATGCTGAATTCGACTTCACGATGTATGCCCACTCTCGCGTTTATCGGAAATGCGAATTGTGGCGAACGCGAGCGTGACGTTTGTCGAGGATACTCCAGCAACTACTTTGAATACGACTTGATTAAATCATATGAAATACTTGACGAATATTTTCAATCGAGATGTCGTTCCACTTGATATCAATTAATAATTTATCTGTCTATCTATTTACTTGACGCGTCTTCCACTTTTAAGTATAGTAAAATTCCTTTCAAATAAATCTCCGAAATAAGTAGCTTCTTTTAAACTTGACTTTTGCGTCATCCTATGTCTCAAAAAAATTGTAGATGGCATGTTAACAATTCGATTTCAATTAAATATTTAAAATTAAATATCTAGATATATAAATATATAAATTGCATAATTATTTTTGAAAGGTTTAATCCGCGTGAAGCATTCCATCCAGCTGTAACCATTCTGAATTAATTTAAAATGTAACACATGCTATACACGTTAGCACGAGTATTTTTTGTGCGCACACGCAAGTTGCATTTAAATGTAATATATAGTCCTGTATCATAGGATGAATACTTATTGTTAGAGAAACAATGATGATTAGAGTAAGTGCCCAACATCGTAGCACGCACATAATACCAGCAAACACACAATGCATGTCTATCCGCTTCTATTGCATACGCAAGGCTCACAATGCTCATATTACAATTAAGTACTACGGCTGATCGTATTACCATTCGGGTAATACACAAGGGCACAAGGATAAATGTGAATACTCAGGTACACTAACAATAAGCAGCAATCAGCTGTTGAGATAAGTTTCGTGATCGGAATTAGCATCACTAATTAACTATCTTCTTAGCTTCCCAAAACTTTTTAATGCTCAATTATCTTATACGAATTATTTGTTTTTGTTAATTTATAACTGGAATTCTTGTCGAACAATTTTTACTATAAAAAATGCATTTAATAACTAAACTGTGACAAAAAAAATGTAATTTATCCGTCTCAAAGTCATTGCACTATAGCGCTTAATCAGCAGCTTTCCCTTCAAGTTTTCATCTTTGAACTGTCCGGTTCTTCGAGCCAAGCTCGAGTCATATGAATTATGATCGTTCGATTCTCGCTCGATTCCGTCGTCTTTATCCCGAAAACGAGAGAGAGAGAGATATATATATATATATATATATATAAGCGAGTAAACATGAGAATGAGAGAGAAAGAGCGCTTGTACACGCGCGGATACAGGCCCATCGGTAAATGGATGGATGAATCTGAGCGAAAAAGGGTGCCTTTGAGCTGCCGAGTCCGTTGCTGCCAGATTAATTAACGAAGCACTCGCCCGGGGGCCGGAGGAGGATCAGCAGCAACTCCGTTATCAGGGTGGAGAGCTAATAGACAGATACCCCTGCCTACTTATCTATCAGTCCACCTCTCGATCAACCGCCTTCCCATCGAACGGCGAATGCCGCTACCATTCGCGTCAATCGTTAACTAATCGCTCGTGCTACTATCATCATCAGTATATCACTTCAATCAGTGCTTTTTCTATCATTCTCGCTCTTTCTCGCCTTTTGCGACAAAAATTTAATAAAGAAAAAGGCATAACAATATTCAATTTTTTCATATCCAAAATTAATATGAGCTTTAAAAATATTTTTCAAATTTAAGAATTTAGCAGTACGTAAAAAGCGTTTTTACTAATTCCACATATCACCCGAATAATTATTTTTATGATATATATTTCTTTATATTGATATATAAACAAGCGGTTTAATAAAGCAATACATTTTTATAATTCCTTTTCTTTCCTCTAATTAGGAATATTATATAAAATGGCTAAAGTAAAAGAGTGGATTATTTGCTTACGCATTTTGAAAATCACTCAAATTGGAAATCTATTTTCTCCTTGATACTTCAACAAAGTTTCTAATTATTTTCCTATATTCTATTCGCCAATGGTTATTTCCGTACATTTCTTTCGAAATCTGAAGATCTCGTGGGTCTCGAAGCGTTCAGAAAGAGTTTAAATGTAATCGTCGCGTCGAGAGAGATCGTCGGCCGATTGTTTTTCGCGTTACACACAGATCTGCCAAAGATTTCGAAGCGTCCATCTAAGTAATTACTGCAGCTTAGGAGCGTCGTCAGGGTTGGGGTCAGCGATGGTGATTAAACGTGAGATAAGATACAACCGTTCCGCCTCCACCGCGCACATGCGATATGCGGTTCTTTCTTTCGTGTTAAACCGAGTCCCTTAATTGAAGTAGCAGCCTTTTGAATATTCCTAACAACGTGCTACATGAAATGTTATGGCACAGCGGTCAACGCGCGATGATCCCCGAGCACGCATCAAGATCCTTGATATGCGATTATAAAGTTCAACATTTCAATGTAATGTTTACTCCTTCTTTCACGCACTGATGTTAGTTTAATTTTTTTTTAAGCTATACTTTCTTTATTATCTCTCGTATCAGACACGCTCAATTTATAAAATTACATGTATACACGATATACCTTTACGAAATATGTCAAGAGAGAAAACGTATTATATCGCGAGAACAAAAGAGAGCGCGGAAGGGAACTGAGGATAGCCTACGTAATATTTCCTCGGCATTGAAATTAATTCACAAAAAGAGACTGGCGTATACGCAAATGCGCGCGGCCTTTCTCCGCGCTAATAGACTCGTCTGCTCTCTTGCGCTTTCACTTTCTAAAGCACAACGTTGACCCCGGCGCGACGTTCTGGGGATAATCGACTGAAAATAACCCCAAGAGACGGGCACCGGGGACCCCCCTGGGTCCCTGATGGACTCGTTCTTCAATACAGCCTGGTGCATCTGTTCCTTTTGAAGAGGACGAATGACTTCGACAATTAGAGGAGCAGCGGCAGTAGCGGCAGAAGTCCTATCGAAAGACCGCGCACGCCGCTCGACCTGCGTCTTATTTCTCGCTTACAATGATCGGGATCGCCGAGATTACGCGATCGTACATCTGCGGGGATATTATCCGAAGACGTAATGGAGACTGCGGCAGTCTCCATCTCGGTTAACCCTGAAGAGGACGAGGAAATTTAAGCGTAAGACGTGAACAGATAAAAGAAGTTGCAATAAAATGGACACGATTCAGCAATATCTTATTAAATAAATTAAATTATATTCAACTCTATTTCTAAACAAAAGAACAAAATTAATAATTTGTTCAAAGTGAAGGAAACATTTTATTTCAAAATTAATGAATTAAGTTATGAACGAAAGACGCCAAAATGTATTTAGACAATATTGCGCAATTAAAAACTATCTTATTTAAAAAATTAAATTTTAAAAAATATTATATCTTTTAATTTAATTAATAAACGTTATGAAATGGAAAACAGCGAAATGTGTTCGACGATATCGCAACCGAGATCCTATTTGATCCCCGCCATTGTAGCGGTCGAGGATTAACGTTGGTGCGCAGTCAGACATAATTGGCCTCTGCTCATAGAATTTCCTACAATTAAAGCATTTGCATAACGCGATGGCGTGTCGGGGAATATCTTTTCATCAAACTGATGAGCGACCAGCGGTGCAGTGTATTATATACACGAGGTGATAGATTGTCGGGGACGGACACGCTAAGGGGTTTGTTCGTTTAATACTCATCCCTAACTATTCAATACCAGCACCATTACGGGAGTGTAACTGCTTGCTTGCATTCAAATCAAGGGCCGGCAAATGCTTTTTTTTCTTCTTACCTTTTCAAACCGCCTCAATAGCAAGCTTTAAATGACTGAATACAAAAGAAAAGATAAATAAAAGCTCTCTTTATAAAAAAAATGTTACAGTTTGCGCAAATAGTCTCCATTTTACATTTCCGATTTTCTTCCATATACTGTAAATAATAAAAATAAATATTGTTTGAATACGTCGAATGCGAATACGTAAAATAATCGTAGAACGATGCGAAACACGCGCGGTGCCCCGGAGAATATAAATAACGGGCGTTTTTATCGCTACGCATTACGCGAGGGTTGTTCGATGACTAAAAGACCTCCGTACAAAATCGAAAAGGCCGAGCTTTAAATTCAACCTGAGTGCAGACAACGTCGTGATTACCGGAGCGCAGCCCGCGCGATCGGCGTGGTTCGCGGTTGAACGAGAGTGCTAAACGACACCAATAAGGAAGTAATAGCAATACGCGGGGAGGCAGAACCGTGGCTCTCGACGGACCGGCGAGAGAGGGGGCGGCTTCCGCGCGCAATTACGGATTTTGAGTGACAGATGCTCGCCCAGTCGGCAGTCGGAAGATTAAAACAAGTAATCAAAGTCCCGGTAGCCACCCCGGGATGGATATGGATGGATGCACGCCTCCGGCCCCTCCTGCCCCCTTCCGCGCTCCACCCTTCTGTCACCCTTCCGGGCGTCCCCTCGCCCCCTCTGTTCCCGCTACCCGTTTTTCCTCCCCTTTCGTCGTGTCTCCTCGCCTCGAAACTCCCTCCCCCCGTAACCCGTACGAGTTCCGCTCCTCCTTTACTCATCTTACTCCCTCCTGGAAGTAGCAAACCACCAAGGGTAAGCCCCGCTACTATAATATCCACCTATAGCCGTCATCAAGGCGCGCCCTGAATGCTCCTTTAAGAAAATGTTCCTTTCGCGAGCAGTCGCGTAGGAAGGTTATTAGGCGTCTTGAAGAGGCCGGGCGAGGGCGAGGGCGAGGGCGAGGGCGGGGGGCAGGACTCGGGATGAGTTATATTCAAACGACGCAGATTCTCTCTATCATGCTTAAAAAGCTAAAGACGTGTCGGCAATAGGACCACGTATTCTTCGGAGGCAAAAGAAATCGATAAGAAAACGACAATCGCTATTACTATGACAATATTAGCGTAAACATACTTGAGTCTGAATTGAGAGCATAAACAAGCTTTACTTTTTCTGAAAGTTTAATTATTAAGCGTCGTCTACAATGGCAGCAGGAGTATACAGTAAGACGTAAGCAGTAACTTATTGACTAATGGGATTATTACAATTCAAGAATAATTGACTGTGGTTGGTCAATAGCTTACTGCTTACGTCTTACTGCATACTCCTGCTGCCATTGTAGACGACGCTTTATACAAATGTTAATTTAATAAGCTTACTTCGAGACCTCTTTAAGGTGTCTTAAGAGTGGACCAATTGGATCTAATGGATTAGTCACCGTTGCGAGTGCGAGATAACGCGATTTTTGACATAAATAAAAATTTGTATGGCGCTTGCCAAGATCGTTTAGGCCGTAGGGTACCGTCGCCAGCACAATTAGGACCCGAAACCTTACTGTTACGCGCTCGATTGTCCCACAATGGAAGGACCATAAACCGAGGGCGGTGGACAAGAATCCCTCGATTAGACTCGGCAATACAATGCCGATATAATCTGACCACTTAATCGGCAAAATATAATAGTGAATTGAACGATTACGTTTGCAATCTTGTACCGTGGCTACTGGAGTACAAAGCGAGTTATTTCAGTGAAACTGGGGTGAAAAATTGCTCGCGCGATTTGAAATATGCTTTCGGAGTAAATACTAATGAAATCGTAAAACAAAAGCGCACCAATACACTTCGCAAATCTTGTTTTCTATAGAAAAAGCAAATTATATAATACAAAGACAGATGTAGGGAATATAAATTATATTCATTTACTTTTTACTTTTCAACATTTTTGTCAAAACTTGATTACCTTCACACGAGAATATTCTCGAAAAATGATAAAAAGGCAAATAAATGTGAGGAAAAAGTCCCGTTTTTATCTTTTCTTTCTATCTTATATTTTGCAACGATAACGAGAGGCCGCATCGCTGCAACATACGACTTGTTGACGCACGGCACGGCGCGGTGGCGGTACCGTGAGACGCGAATGTGATTAGTCTTGAGATTCTCATGCGCGCGCGGGGGTGACGAGCCGGGATTGGATTTGGCGTGGGGATGACGCGTAGGGAGGAACGAAGGATGAGCCGTTTATCTCAGGCGTCGCTTTTCGGTTTTTCTCCCTCTCGCGATCTCCCGACGTTCTCGCGACGCGTTCCAAGCTCATCGCTTTCCTGAGAATCACGGCTTTCATCTCATATCTCTCTCTCTCTCTCTCTCTCTAGTTACTTTATCCGCCTTCCTCGGGGGCGTTCCCCGAGACTCCGTGGTGCCCCAACGCGGGTATATCCTCTCTTCGCGAAATAATAAGCTCACTCTACTAAATTTATCATGAGCAGCCTTTAGAAGCAGCAGCCTCCGCCAACAACGCGCGCCAGCTTACCTACCTACTAATATTGTAACGGCTTTTAATTCCGTCATTTACCTCATGCTGCACGCGTTCTAATTATCTTATGGCATCCGCACGTATATATATGTATGTATAATCTATATATATATACATATACATATATATATATATATATATATATATATATATATATATATATATATATATGTGTGTGTGTATATATATCCTGCTCTCTCTCTCCCTCCCCCTCCTCTCTCGCTCTCTCTCTCTCTCTCTCATGTTTTGAAGTAATTTTAGCAGCCAACGCTAATTGCTTATATACTGCACTATTGCATTTTGGCGTGAGTTGAATAATCGCTAAAGGATAATTTATCGAGGGTCTGTGTTGAACATCTCTTATATTTTGTAAAACTTAAATTAAAACAAAAATACTTCCTAATAATTTTAAATTATATATTCATATAATTCTTTAAATTAAAAAAAAATTGTTAATGTACAATCTGTATGTAAATATCGATTTTCTGAGCGTGAATATCATGCATTTATATTCTGCACATTTATTAACGATGAGAAAAGGAGAAAAAAATTCGAGATATAAGATATTCCACGCGTCATCTTCCATTCAGAAAAAAAATCAAATTAATCAACATGTTTTTATCTCCCTGTACGTTAAATTTATCGGCCATGTATACGTGCATGTGTTTTCCTTTTTCTACTATCCGCTCTTAAGATACAAAATCACATAAATAAGTATAACATGCATATGGAAGGAGCATGTAAATATATTATATTGTTTTATAGTAAAACGTGTATATAATTTTTTAGATTTTGTTCATTTTACATAATCAACTGTAATATTAATCCTATTGCATTAGAACTATGTTATATTGCATTATGTGTCATAATCTATTATATTATATTACATTAAAATCTATTATGTTGTACATATCCCTTGAACAAAACCTAAATGCAAGCTTAATTAACCGATTCAAAGTATTGTTTGCTATCTTTTGGATTGGGCTTAATAGTTTTGGAATCGGGCTGCCAATTTGCAGGACATACCTCACCATGCTTCTCAACAAACTGGAAGGCCTTGATCAATCTCAATGTCTCTTCGACGCTCCTGCCAACCGGGAGATCATTGACGCAAAACTGTCGAAGAACTCCCTCCTTGTCTATGATGAAGAGACCTCTGAGAGCGATTCCCGAGTCTTGCAACAAAACATTGTATTTGTTCGATATGGTCTTATTGAAATCGCTCAAAAGAGGATAGCCCAAGTCTCCTCCGAGGCCACCCTGTTTCCTCGGGGTATTAATCCATGCCAAATGGCTAAAGTGCGAATCTGTCGACACTCCGATCACTTGTGTATTCAGAGCTTCAAACTCCGAGACCTTCTCACTAAATGCAATTATCTCCGTTGGGCAAACAAATGTACTGCAAATAGAATATAAAAATTGAATATTATAGTTATATTAAATGTATATTAAAAATGATAATCGAGACAAAATTACATACAAGTCTAATGGGTAGAAAAACAGAACAACGTATTTCCCTTTGTAGTCGCTCAACTTGATCTCCTTGAAGTCGCCTTTAACTACTGCGGTACCAGAGAAATCCGGAGCGGGTTTCTGGATCTGCGGTCCATCGCTGAGTAGTTTTGAGCTCACTGTGAAATTACGAACACCTCTCGCAAACGATGTATTGTCAGTTCTCGCCAGCGAATCAGTTGCAGTGGCAACCTGCAGAAAATATATTCAATCTGAAGAGACGATGATTGTACTTTTGTTTGTATCGAGACGTCAATGCAGTGCAGAATTAAATACATTTGCATGCAATGAGTCAGCAAAACGCTGAAGCTTAATCGAAACAAGATACACCAATTCTGTTGCACCTACCAACGTTCCAGCTCGTGTGCGTAGCGAAGCAAGTAATCGAAACATCGCAAAACAGATAATGCGGACAACTGCACACCCTAAACTCGCTGTGCAGTTGTTTGTAAAACTCACAGAATCGTAGAACCGAAAAATGTAGATGCGAGAAGTTTCGTCAACCCCTCACACTGACACGCGAATTCCACTACCCGCACAACCGGCAGATGCGGAATAAACAGGTTATGAAACACTTGAGATAGTATGGGTACGCATGTGTGTATAACATTGGAAGAACACAAGTTCTTACAAAATTGTTTTATGTGCAAAATATTACAATAAATTTTGAAATAGCAAATATTTACAATGTAATCATGTAGAAATAATTATAAAATTGGAAGAACAAAAATTGACTGCGTTTACTCGAATAAAATATTATAGAATTATAGTTCCTTGTTTAGATCGAAAAAATCTTTAAAAATCATAAATCCTTAAAAAGAAAATTATCATTTTAATATATGCAAAATGGTTGAAAACGTGATAACACGATATTTGAACGTAATCAATAGCAAATTGCAAAAAATATGTTTGTAAGCAACACACAAAACAGAATTATAATCATGTATTTATTCAAATAACAATATTATAGAAGTCTTATGTTCATTCTTATTAAAATATATATATGTATATATATATATATATTTATTTATATATCTGTATATGATATATAGATTTTTATGTAATGGTACTATTAAACAAATATTTGACTATTCACACATTGCATATCATTTCTATCAAATTATATATAACTTTAAAATATCTTAAATGTACTATAAATCATATACATTACTTATACCAGTATTGAAGGAGAAAACGTTATTAAATGAAGCATACTCGGAAAGCAGATTCAGTTTAACTTCTCTTCATTTAACTGAAATCTCTATATGAAAATTATCAAGACTTACATGATTGATGCGAGAGAAAACGAAAAAAATCAGTTTTATCGGGATGCAAATTCGACAATTAAAAGTCGTTATTCAATGATTCTTTTTAGATTTTAAACGTGAATCGAATTACTATTAATTTAGTAAATTTATCAATTCACTAAGAAGACGTGTGATCACAATGTTCGTTATATCCTCTAGTAACCGATAACACAAAACGATATTTCATATACATATAGATCTCGTATTTTTAGCGATTTGAACAAAGTTCTTTCAATTGGAAGCCGTGGCTGTCGCGGTCGGCGCGGGAGTGGACGTTGATGTAGATTCCTCCGTCACGATACGCCGATTTTTCTTTATCCTCTTCCATTCACCGTTCGTGTAATTCATTTGGAAATGAGTTTCGACTAACATCGGAACAGTTGTTCCGTCCGACTGCGTTACTTCTTCTATATTCTCCGAGAGCATCACTGTGACTATATTGCCCAATTTTGGACAAGGATTATCTGCAAGCGAAACAATCGATAGTATCGGTGAAATATAATCTATAAAGAAAAAGTTATACGTGGAAGATAGACATACCTCTAGAACCAGCCATAAAACCTAAGATAAGGGCTTTTTCTGGACGCGTTACTTTGTTCGCAGTTCTAAACATTTCTTGTGCTTCCAACATTTGTTCACGCTGTAAATCAATAACAATGAATAGCGCGAGAATCCTATATTTATAACAATACAGATAATTAAATCAAATTTTGCGTGTAACTTACCGTAAGAGATAGGCCTTTTCTTGGATTAGCCGCCGCATTAGGTTGCGTGGTAGTCTGTATACGAATCTGCGTAACTGTTTGGGCCGGTCTGACTGTTTGCACGGCGACTGGCGTGCTTTCCACAGGTGCTATCACCGTTGGTGCAGCTACTGCTATCACAGTAGTGGGCGTTGTGGTGGTGGTGGTGGTGGTGGTGGTGGTGGTGGTAGTAGTTAACGTAGTAGCTATGTAACGCAAATGTTCAATCAAAATCCAAACAAAACGACATGGACTTTAGTACCTGTAACGTTGGTCTTACATGTTTGCTGCGTAGTCGTAACCGAAATGCTGCTTGGCGTGCTAGGTGCGGTATATGATTGCGCCGTAGCTACCACAGCTGGTGGAACTGGCGTGGCAGGCGGATTAATCGAGGCCAATCCTTGCGCGTACTCTGGAGTTGTCGGAGTTTCCGCAACTGGTGAAGCCACTGAAGCAGCTGCTGCCACAGCGGCCGCTTGTGCTTCCGCGACTTTTTTCTGCTGCTCCTCCATCTCCAGCATCTTTCTCCTCTTCTTCGCTTGTGCGTATCCGAGAGGCTGCTCGTTAATATCCAGTAATTTAATACCGCCATCTTTTCGAATTCTACTGCTGATCGATGTTCTGTTAGACACAGAGGTGTTTGTGAGCGACGGGGATCGAAAACCGCTCGTTGGAACTCTGCTTGGGATTCCCTTCAGAGGTGCTGAAAAGTTCGAGTAAATGCCATGTAGTACATCGCTAAAATAACACCGAGAAATATCATGACATGCATTTGGCAGACAAATGGCAGGCCAGTACCACACTAATCAGCCGCGCGCCTTTTTTCTCGAGCGCCTGACCGCGCCGTCTATATTTATGAACAAATCCAGCAAAATACTCATTTGCCAATTGACGTTCTCACCAAGAGTCCAATTGGACATATACTAGTGGAGAGTCACCCTTCCCTTCCCTCCCCACCCCCCCCCCCCCCGACTCACTAAGAGTCAGGAATAATATTTTTGGGAAGACATTATATCAGACACCCGCAACACAATCTACCCCAAAATACTTACTTGTATCAGTCATTTTTCTTGGCATCCCTCTACTTCTGACTGGTACGGTAGGAGCTGTGCTCTTCTTAAGATTATTAGCGGCATCGATGCTTTTTTGAAGTAATTCCGCTCTCAAAGCTGCGCTTTTTGTTTTCCTCTTAAAAATGAAATGCTTAACTGGCATGGGATGCTGACCTACCACTGAAGTCAACGCAGTCTTGTTAAGATAATGACACTCTAAGGGAAGCATAGCGGGATCATTCTGCTTCTTCATAAGTTTCCTTAAGTCATTGACCAAGTCCCCAAAAATTGATCTATGCTCATCCAAATCAGTGATGTCTGTATTTAAAGAACCGGTCGATGGGAAAGTCTTCATCGCTTCGGATAGCACTGATACCCACAGCTCACTGTCCAGAGATGCAACCTCAATGATCTCTTCCAGTTCCACACGCCACTGTAGCAAATTCATAAATAAAAAGCATTTTAGTGAAATAAGAGGTAAAACGAAGGAAATGTGTGTGAAAGAAATTCTATATAAATCTCATACGGAAATTATAATTTTTCCAACTTAAACGAATGAGACAATCGTAGATCCCTGTAAAATTGTAAATACTAGTCCTACGTAGTTCTTATAGGCTACTAAACATTTCAAAAACATCGCACAATTGAGAAAAATCAAATGGATGGCGAATATGCGTAAATAGACGAGAATCAAATAGAGAAATGTGAACGTAATATTAATTTTACTCGCGCAGAGAGCAACCGCATCTCCGCATCTCGGGGGAGCAATACTCGTCGAAAGTGTGCAGCAAATATCGAGATAGACGAGAGCGCTTACCTCTTCAACATTGCGCCTGGGTATGTGAAAGAATGACAGGAGTAACTTAAGCTTGACCTGCGTTTGCAGGTCGGGAAAACAATCCTTGATGTTGCGCAACACCTCGGCATTGAGCTGTGAACAGATCGAGCTGCCGGTCCAGCTATCGTTTGACGTACCGAGCTTGTTATGAAGCCACAACGATGTATCGCTATCCCTCACATTCGCCATATTGGAGTCGTATGCTTCCGGCGCGTGCCGTACCTCGCCGTAACGCGCCACGTGCGGTTCCCGCCACGAAGGGCACGAAGCACCGCGCGTGCGCGCATCGTCATATAAGGAATAAGGCCGATATTCATTGGGAGCTTTTCAGAGCTTTTCCAGCGAGCGATCCAAGTCGACAGATTCTATCCCATGCGTCATGCGAGATTCCAGAAACGCTGAAGTCGATCCCATCATTCCCATCCAATCCCATCATCTAGCGATAATAGAGGATTCACACCGCGCCCGCCCGGCGTTCGACCGATAAATCCTCCATAACTAGAGACCTTGAAATTTAATCAATCAGAACAGAGAAAACTGATCTCAAGTTTAGTAAACTTTGCTCTGATTGGTCAAATTTCAATCCAATCTCAATCCCAATCCGTAGTCTGATACGGGCATAAGGGTCGACAGGACCCAGGTAGCATTAATGTCTAAAAGACATCATAAAGATGTCTTTAAGATGCCAGAAATCTTAAAGATGTCTTTATGATGTCTTTTAGACATTAATTGCTACCTGGGGAGTCACGGCCGAACTCAGGTGCACTTAGTTGCACTTTATGCACTAAGTGCACTTTAAACTGCACTTTAACTCCGTATTTTATTTATTATACATTTTTAAGAGCCAAAATGGAAAATCCGGCTATGTACCGGGTTGCGGCTAATCTTACTAATTAAAACGAGCATAAGTTTAATGAGATTCGTTAATTAATTTGGCTAAACTTTGGGAAAAACCATTTGTAGCCGTGAAGTTCGGGCGCGAGTTCGGGCAAACCAAAGGCGGGCAACAGACAGACAGAACCAATCATGCGGCACTCCACATTTGGGTGCGTTTTAAAATGCAATAGCAGTCGTTGCTGAAAATCTATAGCACACGTGACGTGAACTGTAGAGTTAGTAAATTTCGAAACGAACCGTTAGAAAGACTTTTCTCGAATCTCGAATCTCGAATCTCGATCATACGAAACAAAGGAAATGTTGGTCCTAGCGGCGATAGGATAGGGCAGCCTAAACCGGTTGCGTGTTGCGTCAGCCGCATGGTTGTTTCGTTCTTCACTTCTTCAATCCGACTGAAAATTTGCGAATATGTTAGGCGTGAACGGCGTGAACGTTTATTCAGATTCTCAGGAATCTGCATTGATAGACGAAGAAACTTTCAAAGATATAGAGACATCCTTGTAAGTAATTTTTGTTTAATATCGCTTGTTATGCCGGTCCATGATTCTGTATCACGAGTGTACTCTTTCGCACAATAAAGTGATCTCGATTAAATTTGTTCTTCGATTGTTTTCTCAAAGCGGAGGTACTCTGCCAGTAGTACCGGAAAATATACACGAATTGGATGTCTTAGAAGAAAAACCTGACACATTCGCCATGTCTGCGAACGTCTCTGTGGAAAAGAAATTAAAAAGAAAGATAGAAATAGAAGATGATGACAGAGAACATTACTACCCAGGTTTATACAACGATTATTTGGGTTGTCCATTGAATTTCCAGTTTACCATTGGTGATAGCAATGGACAGGATTGGGTGGTAGGTAGACTTTTTGTATGATAAACCATGTATTAAATCCAGATCTTATAATTGTGCAGGAAAGTGTTAAACTGCACTGTGTTTTATTTTTTGAGTTAGATTGAAGTCGACTATCAAATAACATGTACCTACTTGCAGATCAATTCTGCCTCTTGATGGTAAATGCCATTAGTTTTTAATCCTGGTTTAATGTAATTTTTGCATGGGATATTCCATATAAACTGTGAACAATTGTAAATATTACTTGTGAAATTGTGAGGAGATAAAAGTATGGTAAAGGAAGATGAGAGTAAGAGATCTTGTTTGAAAATGTTTCAGTATCTAACCATTAATTGTGTCAATTGTGCTGTAAAAAGTACATAAATCTGCTTAGACTTGACCTTAGCTTTTATACAAGAAATTATCAGACCTGTTTATATCAGAATCATGTTTAAGCAGATTTTGTATATTGCAGATGTAAGCTTTTTCGTGTACCTACTATATAGATTGGTGTTAAATGTATCAAGTGTGCATGATAATTTTCTTTTAACAATGATACATACTAAACTATTTTGCAAATTAAAATTTTATAATTTTTATATGTATAATTCATTATTAACATTCTACATAGTACCAAAAGATTAACAAGTTTATGTTGTTTATTTCTTTGCATACAGTACTCTGAGGTATTGAAAAAATTATATATCAAAATGGAAAAGGTACTACCTTTACGATTTACATGGGAGCCAGCTATGCCCGGTTTATTCTTACGTACAGAATTAGTTTTTCTGTTGGACGAACATAAAAGTGATCCAGTAAAACGATGCTACAATCACGCAGCAATGACCAACTACGTTAATCAAACTATGGAACCAGGCAGAATTAAACATGTAGTCCATTGCGTTAATCATGCTTCAAGTATCTACCAAGAGAAAGATGGATATTTTTCTATTTTAACACCGCTTTGTACACCCGAAGCTGGCTCGCAGTATGTGCCAATGTGCTTCAAGTTTTTTTGCAAAAATAGCTGCCCATCTGGTATGAATCGTAGAGCTACAGAGCTTGTATTCACTTTAGAAAATGAACATAATCAAACTTTAGCTCGTCGAACAATAGTAATAAGAATTTGTAGTTGTCCGAAACGAGACAAACAAAAGGATGAGGCGGAATATGAAGAATCACTGTCGTCCGTTAAACGAAAGCTTTTAACACCGAATAAAAAGATGTCTTATGACAAGCATGTTTATAATGTCGAACTAAATATCGTTGGCAAAGAAAATTGTTTAGCGGTTTATAAATATGCGTATGACATTATGGCCGGTCAAGCTGCGAAAACCGGTCAACATGACGTTTTTAAACCATATATGGATGACATATTAAATCAAATACCATAAGATAATTAATATGAAAACCATATATAACCAAGTTTTATATCTTATCAGTATGCATGTTATAAATGTGCATTTTAATTAACGGTTGCGTTTTATCGATTAAGGAATGGAATTTGTTAAGTATTAATTGTATGAAGTATTAATTTTATTATGAATGTTAAGTAATATTAAGTTGATAACAATATCAGTATTTTTACATAAACACTCTCATGAACGTGAAACACGCTCTTGACAGAACTTTTGTTTCGTGTATGTTTTTTTATAAGCAGTAAATATCTGCAATATGTCTAAACATCTTTTATTCTATATAATTATGTTAGTTTTTTATCAACATTTGTTACTTACTTTTTCAAAAACTTGACTTTTCCGTTTTGACTCGCAAATTTTAGAATACTGCATGTTACTTGTTAATAAATGGAGGAGTAAAAGTCATAGTGGTGTAAGAGTCAAATTTTTTTACATTTTTTCTCGCGTGCATAGATGCAATCTATACAATATACAAATTGCATCTATGCACACGAAAAAATATTTTTAAAAATTTGACTTACACCATTGTGGTTTTTACCTCTCCATATGTTCACTAAGATTTTAAATAAATTATTCATACCTCATAGATAGTAGTAAATACTAATACCTTTCCAAGATAACTATTATTAATACGCTATGTATTATCACTCGTTAAATCATCATATCAATGATAAATAAATACTTTTGTTCGTAATAGATTTTTCATGATAGATTTGTGATTAATTCTTTTAATATACATTTTGCGTTAGAATTAATAAATTTGTTAGAAATAACAGATATAGCGTTTTCTTCACATGTATAATCTATCGTGTGCTCCATATTCTGACATTTGTATTTCGATGGTCTTCAACAGTAATGCGTTTGGCAATGGAGCAATATGTTGTGAAGACAACGTTGCAGTATCCTCGAGACTCGCCACGTGTCTTCGCAATTGTACTTCTGTACCATTGTCACCCCAAGCGTGCAATGTCCATTCCCATATGCTATTTAAACACGTCTTAGGAGGATATGTCATCCATGCCATTTCCTCTTCGTACTATACATAAAAAAAATGTGATTTTTACATCTCTTAAATAAATATTCCGCGCATTTTCGTGTATCGTCAACTACATAACGCAAAGCGTTTTCCAAGATAATGACATATATGATTATATAACATTATGATATGTAATATTTTAACTACTTTGTAGAGTAGATCTTGATATCCTCAAACTTTGATAGTGCCAGATAAAAGTAATCAAATCTCATATTTATTTGTGTGTGCATGTATGTTACCACATTTATGTAGATGTCACATTTTTTTATCTCATATATTCTCTTGTTCCATTTTTGTTGCATGCGTATAAATATGTATCAATAAGAAATGATTTATGTGTTTGATCTAAATTTTAATGTGTATGCGTTTTCAAAAAATATAATCTATTTCTAGGATGTACAATTTTTATATCAATATATACGAATATTTTTAATAATAAGAGTAATATTAAGATTGATAACATTAAATTCTAACTGATTGTATTGGATACAGTTTTATACTTTATAATTTCAGATAAATAAAACTTTTTATATACATTCAAATAAATATTTAATCCGAATGAGATATTTAAAAAACTTAAGAAATAAATACCCTTTCTCTGTACCCCAACAGATACGTATAATTGAAACGCTCTTATAATGTAATGATATAAACTTTGTTTGAATCGAATTTTTATCATCTCTTATCGATTTCTTTGCAGGGACACTTTACCGTAAAGGATTAAAATAAAAGAATGAAAAATATCGCCTTCACACAAATGAGGGAGGAGAAATTGTTTCGTGTTAAAGATGTTATACCTGGAAAAAAAATATATTGCTTCCATGATGGAATATATAAAGAGCGTCGCGTCCGAAAGGAAGTGGAAGTGGGATCCTTGCGTTTCCAGAATAAAAATGAACTTGCGGCACCGCGTGAATTCTGATATGTTCCATCAGCGAGTCAGACGTCACTACTTCTCTGCAAGATTGCAAAAGCGGACATGTCAACTGTATACCAGACACAGAATCCGTAGAGCCGCCCCAGATCGGCGTCCGGGGCAGACTCAGCGATTGCTGACTGACATTCATCGCGGATGATTCGACAATTTGCGAAGAAGCGTCATTGACATGAACTTCGTTGTCTCTCGACAGCTCGCCGGTACTGGCTGACTTGGCGCGATCGTTCAAGGATAATCGCACGGGTAAATTGTTGGCATCTGTCATTCCATTAGGAATCGCAGCTTCTTTCGACATTTCAGATACTCGAATTAGATTATCCACGGAAGCAGCTTTTTCTCTGCCTCCGAGCAACAATCTGGCCAATAAGAATTGCCTCGGTTTCAACGTGGCGCAATTATTCTTTGACTGATTTACGACCGGAGTCTCTTGTCTCTTGCTACTTTTACCGAACAATTGGTCACGTAAGTTACAACGATCGGTTGTGACGGGTGCCTTGTTATTATCCATGTTGAAGGCATCGCGAAGTGCTCTATGTAATTTATCTGCGAGAAGGCATCGGCCCTGGCCAAGCCGGACTCTGCAGACTGGACAACGCGTCGTCTTCGGCCTGCAGACGACACACAGGATGTGACCGTGAACGCATTGCGAGACTGGAGGAGCGGCGCTTTCCAAGCAAATCGGACATTCCAAGGCGCGGACCTAAAAAGAAAAAATTTCATGAAAAATATTGAAACAGTTTCTAGATGCTCCACTCAAAATTTAAAACAAAACCTTTATTTATTGGTACATTAAAAGTTTTTTATTCTGGACGGAGGGAATGGATCATGTATATTATAGCTTACAGTTTAAATTTGGATTATTAATCATTAGCATCCTAAATTAATGGTTGATAATTATGTTGTTAAAGATAGAAGATTGATAGTAGGAGTTAATAGTTGTAGGTTATATTTCTGAAGTAATAAATCTGCCACTGAACAAATAAATGATCAATAAAAATAAAAAAGAAAAAACAATGGTCCCGATATTGAGTTATAGAATGCATACGCACCGTTCCTGATAATGCATTTGCAAGATTTCTGGCTACATTTGGTAGTGGACCCTTCAGGGCTAGCCCAGTATCATTCTGTTCATCTTCTTGATGCGCGTATCTCCAAATGAGGAAATTTATATCTTGAACACCTTCCTCATTACGAATTAAAGTAGCGACGTCTTTGATCTTTAACCCTAACAAATCGGTGTCGTCAACGCCCAATAAACAATCGCCCGCTCTGATGGAATATAACGAGAAAATAATTTATGTGAATCAAATGTGAAATTAATTTACGCTAAAATATACACGTGGTTCTTAATATAATATAAAATTATTATCTCATATCAATGTATAATTTAACAAAAGAAATATATATTTATATTTTTAAATATGTATTGGACTTTTATATACTCTTTCATATCCACGATATAAGTATTCGATAGTTTTAAAAAGACTAAATAAAACTCACTTCAATCCTGCTAGGTCGGCAGGACTATTATTCTCGACATAGCCGACCCACGGATACGGATCCCATTTCGATTTAGTCAAGTGAAATCCGCAAGATTTACCATGCATATATGATTCCACGTTGATTTTCCGCATTTTAAGGACCATCTTTCCTGGCGGAAGTAGATTCACATCCTCTATGGGCAGAGATGTTACAATCTTCACACCTGCCGCTTCCGTCAGGAGTTCGGGATACGAGAAATGCGGCATGTTCCTTCGCACTTTATTATTATTATTATTCATTATTATATGTATATAAGGGGCAAAAGTTTTACTTCACGTTACTTCAAATTAGCTCAGTTTTTGACTTCACTCTTCAATGAATTCTTTTTAACGACGAAGGAGTATAAATATTTCGTTCGGATAAATATTTCGAAATTCTTTTTCATATATAATAGAAAATTAATTTGCAATTTATCCATCGACTTTAATTGGTCGATACGTATTAATTCAGTTTTGATCTTCGAGGCTCGTTGAGCAAAAGCAGTACTGCCGTGGAAGCACTGGACCACGTCTGATCTCTTAGCGAAAGAGAAAAGTCACTCGCTTGTTTACCTTCACCCATTTACATGCTCTTGACATTGGAACTTACGTCATATTACGATGAGACATACGTCGTTTGCCTTTTATCCCAATGTATCGATGCTTTTTTAGAAATAATATTTTCCATGAAAATTACATTTCTTACAACCATTATATTCCAATTAAATATAATATGTACATACATGGCAGTCTTTATAATATGTGGAAATTGAATAATACTTTAATTAAAGCAAAAATTAAATGATATCATGTACTAATTTATAAAAATAATTGCGTTAACAATCGTAATAACGCAAACTTTATAATACATTTTTATAACACAGGCAAACGCAATAATACATTTTATACGTATTTGACTATCACCATTTGATATCGTAAGAAATCAGCTTTTATATGAAGCAAACAGGTCTAGGGGAATGTATTATATATAATTATTTCGCTTAATAAAACCTAGATATATATACATGTATGTTTTGTACAACATTCTAATAGAATTAATACGTAATATATATATCTTGCATTTTTCACTTATGTGGTATTGTTACTTTGGAAGAATATACATCGAGATTGTCATTGGCAGAGCCAGATTGAAATGGCAAACAGCAATCGTTTCTATATGCATTGTCGAGAGTATATATTGTGTAATTAAATCATAATACGCGACTGTAGGAAGATCAAACGTAGAGAAACATTGTAACATAAAAAATATTACTGTCTTTATTATATAGTGATATAATATACTGATTAACTTTCAAAAAAAGAATCTATTATTAAAATTTAATAGGACAAGTTTAAGAAAACTGTAGTCCCTTCGTGATTGAATGAAAATAGCATAAGGGCCTACTAATCATTAGCATTTTATTTGCAATATGTAAAAAAATTAACTACTTTTGTAAAAGTTAAATTAGTTATCATCTAAATAACGAAGAGCTAAGAATCGTGACAGGATATTCGTGTCGATAATAATATTTCTGTGTGAATTTTTATATTCCGAATCAGTAAACTGCGCGCCGAATATTTTTCGATCTTGGAGCACAGCTTTAGTTTTGCCGGCACAGTAAATCTACATACTTCCTGGCTGAGATAATATTTTTCGCAATAAATTCTTTAAATTTCTTTACGGTGATTTAATCATAGGGATGCTGAGGGTTTAAGTATGTGGATTTACTGTTCCGGCAAAACTGGAGCTGTGTTTCAAGATCGAAAAATATTCGGCGCGTAGTTCACTGAGTTGAAATATAAAAATTCACACAGAAATATTATTATCGACCCGAACATTCTGTCACGGATCTTAGACCTTTGTTATTTAGGTGATTTCTAATCGTGCGAGCCTTCTTGTATTATTTAAATTAGTTAATTACTTAAAATCAATTGTTATTCAACATTTACTTATTAAAAATATTACGATAATTAATTACGATAGATATAATGGCAAGAGGTATCAATTTCGTCTTTAATTGTGTACGTCTAAAGTCAGCCCTAATTGTGGATAACTACATAATTGTTCAAAATAAAATGATATGAATATTGCGCAACGGGGAAGGTAATCTTACGTATTAGCAGGTATAAAAAATCTTAATATAGATAAGCGTAAAAAATATATGAATATGAATAAATTTCCTACTGATATAATATATTGAGACATTGGCCCAGTGTGTGCAAAGTGGTGTGCGCCATAGCTTTGAGAACTAAGAGATCTGAGTCCAGATGCAGATCCGAGTTATCGATGGATTGCGCTAAGGCAAGATTGTGCTTCTCCACTTTCCGCAAGTGCTCCTGGCAATTGGCAAAGGCGTCCAACACTTCCAGCTTAACGACAGGATTCCTACTCGAATTCCCAGAATGTTCTCTTGGTGGCAATGGGGGATGGCTGCTAGCTATCGCTCTAGTATACATCTCTGTAACTGCCCGTAGCTTATCCACCCATTCCTGGCGTGCTCGTGCATCTGTGGCCCGTAGTTTGATCATGTCACCTGGAAGGATATCGGGAACTCAATAGTCAAATTGAATCAAACATTCATATTTATTATAAGAGGAACTCAGCAATCACAGATTTGGTTTACTATTACTATTAGCTAGACCTACCAGTAGCGGAATTGACGGTGAACGTGTTGGAATCCTCATCACTGGGGGCTATTACAGCTCCGGCTAGATATATCGAACACCGTGGCCTCTGATTCTTCTCAGACTCGCTAAGGAAGTAATGTAGCTCGCCGGTCTCCGGACTCAAAATGAACCAACGGTACTGCCAGCCTTTCATAGCATTTGTATACTTGTGCAGCAAACCCTCGTAAGGGTGCCTCGTTTGCACGTTCATCGTTTACCACTCTCGCTTCTTGGAAGCCTTTTATTTACAACAGGTGAACAACAAGAATCTCGCGGGAGATACGTCATCTGAGCCAGAGCGATCGTGCTCAGCTGATATTCAGAGAGAGGTTAGGTCGTCGTGAGGAAAAAAAAGAAAGAAAAGGGTTAAGATTCTATCATTATGAATATGTGTTGTACTACGTACTACACAAGTACAATTATATATTCCATTGTTTCACTTGCAACCAGGGGCTCGATTCTCAGCTCGGTGTTTCAATTTTCAATCTCTCGAACGATAAAATATTTCCACTGAAAGTTCCTCTTTCTCTATGTGGAGGTGATCAGAAAACAAATGATGCGAGATCACGTGCAAATAGATAATTGTACATACATGTGAGATACAGTAAAAAAAAATATGACTCAGATTTTACAAGAAAAATACATGCTACATAGGCTGCGTTTGGAAACGTCACCCGGGTATACTCTTCTCTTTCTATCTCACCGAGTCTCACTCGGGTGACGTTTCCGAACGCAGCCATAGATTTCGTAATTCTCACAAAAATAATTTAAATCGTCAATAAATATGTAGGGAAAGACATTTCCATGATAGATATACGTTATATAGTCATTTTTTTTTTATTAAGAATACAAAAGTTTTTTCCATTTTAAAGCTAAATATTTGTAGCAAAAAAAAAAAGATTAAGATTATCTTCGCAAACATAATACATTGAAATAAAACTGCTCTTTTGAGAAACAAAACATGATAACAGCAGACTAAAGTTGTCAAATAAAAATATATATGTAATAGTCAAATATAATACTCAAATATGTAACTGTCCGCTGTTTAAAATACATAAATGAAGAGAGTCAAATCATATAACGGTTTAAGACCAAAAATAGTCTTAATCCTGCACAAGATCACATAATCCGTAAAATTATACGTAAATTAAAATGTTTACAAAGACTACACGAGACCACTTTTGATTAACGCGTCGCGAACCTCTGGCAACTCGACTTTATAATGGTAGTCTCCAATGAGTTCTACAATTTTAATCTTGATGGTCGAGTCTTGTGTTAACTCGTCTATTTTCCTCTGTACGGCTTCTGAATACTCTCCATTACTGTCGACTGGTGCCAAATCTATAATAAGCAATAGATAAGTTTATAAGATTTATCGTATCCTTTAACTTACCAACAACTCTGATACTTACTGACAATCGTACAAAAATTTGCCAATACTTTAGGTACGATAAAGTCTTTAGGCATCAGTCTTATATTCTTATGCTCCACTGATTCTGTGTTCCCCCAATCAATAAATGAAATTTGAGATGTCGTGTGCGATTCCTTAGGATTGAGGCATACGGCTCGATACCATGCTTCCTCGTACAACGCCAAACATAATTCGTTCACTCTTGGTATATAATATTCCGTTTTCTCGCAATATTCTTTCAACTACAACGAAATAAAATTGCATTATTGTATAATGCAATAAAAATGCATTAACATATAAATATTTCATGATAACACATTATTTACCATCGTGGGCATCACTTGAGAGATGTGAGTCATTAATTCAACATCGACAGAACTCGTCATGTACATGGTTCGAGCATCCTTTTTACACAGTATCGCTGCATTTACTGTTTCACCTACACGTCCTAAACTTGCGCTTTCAATATCATCTATCATGTAGCATGTGTTGTCTGTATAAGAAAAATGATAAATTTATAATTCTTATTTTGTAAAATGTATAGAATTATAAATTATGACAGAACATATACATCAAAATGGCCAAGGTAATTGAAATATAAAGAAAAAGTAATGTAATATATCTCTGTAACGTAAGAATGTAATATATAATTGATCTATCAACCAATTTTCATTGAATAAAAATAATTATCTTGCACGCTAAAACTTTCAAGTGCCTCACATTAAGGGAGTCATATTGAAAGGTAGACTTAAGTAGCAGCATGATCTAAAGTCTTTGTATAACAAATTGTGATGAGAAACAAATATGTGTTACGTTACTTTCTAAAAATCTTGTCTAATTTGTGATTATCATTACCATCATTTTCTTTTTTCCATCCTGGAATTAACAGCTGATTTATTTTATCATTAACACATTCCCCTGTAAGCATCGTCAAACGAACTCCATCCTTGGGTGATGTACCTTCGTATGTACATACCAGGGGCACTTCTTTGCCCGTTAAATTGCGAAGATAAAGGTCAACTTCTGGGTTGCTGGGTACGTCACGAGGAATGTCTTTTAAGATTATTTTTCTAGCACAGCCTTGCTACAAAAACACATATAGACATTATCTTAATATTCAATGATATAACGTATATATTTTTTATTGTCTTAGGGCATCTTGATATTCAATGATTAACGTAATTTTTTTGTCTTAGGGCCTATCCAGACAAACTTGCATAGGTGCATAAGCATATGCGTAAGGAAATGGATTGGTCCATTCCCTTATGCACATGTATATGGATCAATTTTCTTATGCTCATGTTTAAGCGCTATGCAAATTTGTCTGGATATACCCTTAGCATGCAAGTATATCAACCAATACCAATGAATCGCATGCTGGCATGGCTTTAAGATCTTTTATGTCAATTATGTCTATATTGCCAAAATCAGTGTATGCTATCGTAGCTTTATCATTCTCCACGTTAAGTACTATTGCACGATAACTATTGCCATCAAAATCAAATGGTGCAATTACTATTTGTTGAAGAACTGGAGGCTCGGTTAGATGCGGTGCTGCAATCAAGTAGAAAAAATAATTTGTAATTATCATATAACTATCAATTTATCTCATTACATTATTTAATCAGTTATTTTACCTGTTTGTGCATATTGTGCGACGGTTTGCATAACATTGTTGTAATATTCTACTTCTTCCTCGTCTAAAGACCGTACAAACATATAATAATGATTTCGATAACTTGTAAGACATACCTGAAATCATAGTCAATAAAAACAATGAAATTTCAAACCACGTTAACGGTAAATATACTGACGTTGACATGTCAAACCTTAGATCCACTTTTTAATATTTTAATAGGAATCGGCGAGTTCACTGTGGGTTTCCTCACCACAGCCTGTATCAAGACCTCAGAGCCTGATTCACAGCCCTCAGAGTTTATACTTATTTCTATCTCAAGACTTTCTTGCTTGTGGCTCTTCTCATTCAAGACCGCTGTGAACTCGTATAATTCTTCCTCCTTGTAACATATCAAAGTAAAAATCTGTGTATCTATATCCGTATCTATATCTGTATATAAAATGTTTTAAAGGTACTTACCTGCAATTCGATGCCAGAATGGTTTATTTCGCACATAACTCCAAGAGCACAAATATTCAAATACTTTTTGGGACATGGCAAAATTTTATCTGCTGGTTTAATTCTTGCCTCGTCTATTGCAACAATGGACAACTTGGATGATGTTTCGGGACATACCGAAACGTATCCCCTGTACCAGCCATCAGAACACTTACCGCAAACTAACTCTTCTAGTTTTGGCCTAAAAAGTAAAATACTTTATTTATTCCAATTTGTGCTTAATGATATACAGTAATTATTAAAAAAATTGATAGTATATATTTATAAATTTTATATATATACACATACGTACTTGTAATCTGTATCTGCTTGTACTGTTGAACAGTCTTCTTGCATGTCATTGAAAATCATCGTAACTTCGGTACTGTAAATTTCTGGGCTCAAATTTGCGTAGTAAACGTTCTTTCGCGAAGTTTTATAAGTTTGTATGACGCCCTTAATTTGCAATTCAGAAGCAGCTTTTTGTTTCAACAAATCAGCCAAAGCATCCAAGACGTTAGGTATTTGAACGGTGGAAGCTTTTGTACTTTTATTTGATGATACTTTATCATTTTTTTGTGGCATCAACTTTTTCACTGCACCATTTGACGCACTTTCTGTTGTACGTGAAGATAAACTTTCCAATTGTTCTTGCACTTCTACTATTATCGTTTTGTCAGAATCTATGGACAACATTCTAACAGAAATGGTCTCGCCTACTTGTAGATTTCTATACTGATCACTTGTGCCTTGCGTCAAGCGAATTTTTCGAGCAAATTTTGGAGCTTTAGCCAGGTCTCCTATATCTCTGGTCTCATCGTCTTTTTTCAATATTTTATCGTTACCATAGTCAATAAAATTGACCTTAGTAGGATTCAGGGATATTACCATAGCTCTATACCAATCATCATCATAGAGCACACCGTAAACTTCACCGATAATCGGCTGCATCTTACGTGATTTCTTTATGACATCTTGTAACTCCAACATTAACTTTACACATGCACTTTTATCCTCTACTTTGTTTATCCAATATTCACCATTACCCAGAGATATTATAACTTCCACAGCTATAAATTTTGTTTTTGATAAATGTGTATCTTTATAAAAATCGTTGTTCATTGAGTTATTGCAGGAAGCACTAGTTCCTGGTCTATTGGCATTTTCCTTGCCATTATGGCAAGCAGAGTTTTTGTCACTTTGGAAGCCGTTTTTTTTAGGCCGATTTCGGTCATTATTGTAAGTTTTGTCTCTTACATTGCTATTATTATATTTTTCTTTGTTAAGATTAGCTCTGTTTGAATCACTTTGATAATTACGACTATGACGACTTCGGTCAGTGGAGCTAGATGTTGGAGAGCACTCATTATTTTTTCTCGACTGATTAGTACTCTCGTTAGTATTGTCATATTTACGCAATCGATGTTGTTGAGAAAATTCTTTGGTGTTTGTAACATTTACTACTGGTTGGTCTGTCACTTTAGTTTGAGATACATTTATATCATTATCATGTTGACCAGATGAATATATATCTTGGGTACCATTATTCATAGAATTACATGTAACATCTGTATTATTCTTATCCATGTCTGTATTCATATTACTCGAGTTTTCCACTCGCACTGCATTAATCGTATTGGGCCGTCGCAGTTTTACATCATTAGATTTAGCAGTTTTATTAATTATATTTGGTATTGGTGTCTTCTTTGTTTGATTTACATCTTGATTAATTTTCAATGATGACATACCACCAATCGGTTCTTCCACTAATGCCCTGTGAAAAAAAATTTATAACTAAAAGTTTAGTTGTGATTGATAACACCGGAATAATGGACTGAAGTAAATGAATTAAATGTGGTTTTTAATATAGAATTTGTCTACTTTATTATGTTACTTAATCGTAATAAAGAACAATCACATTAATGTGCAAACAATATTTTTCTAAAAGAAAACTAGCATTAAAAAATATGTATAGATATCAATTTGCATATCTAAAAATTTTATTTACTGATCTGCATAAATTTAAGTATGATTTATATTTAACTATAATTAGTTTAATTTATAATTACTAAGTTGTTTAACTTATTTAACTTAATTTATAATTAAACTACAATAAAGTTAAATATACAAATATAGATAACTTAATACAAATATATAATTACGGAATACGTTCACACTCATCCTGATGTCGTGGCCAATCTTCCAATTGACAAGCTTTGCTACAATAATACGTACGGCATTTTTCACAATGTTTAGTTGTTTTCGTGGAACAAACGGAGCAGCTTGTTACTCCATTCTTAAGCTTATCTTCGGAATATTCATATAATCCCTGCAAAAAATAAACATTAATACTCAATTATTTCTCTAACATAAATTATATCATTAGTTAAATCAATTTCAACAATGGAACAAATAACTCAACATATATTATACTTAAAATATAATCAAACGTATATAAACACAATATATACTAAACATGTAACACATTTTTTCTAACTTTTATATTAATCTTATATCTGCGTAATTTCGTACGTTCTTTCGTTGTTCGTATATTTTTGAAATACATTCTTCAATCTTAGGATATGGTTCTGGATATTCGTACATCGTATAACCGCGTCCAAGAGAAACGTGTCTTTTTCCATCTGGCGTGACAGTTATCACACCCCTGAAATAAGATGCCATGTAAAATACAGTAAATTTAAACAGTTGTTACATTGTATTGTATTTGTTGAACCTTGTCCATAATTTATTTGTGCTCGCATAAGGATCTTCAACCTCAACCTCATGAACGCCAAGTGTTTGCGAGAATGAAGGCAAAGATGATCCACAGTCTACATATCTGTACATATCAGGTACAGCCACTGGTTGTGACAACACATGTTTACGGAGTGCATTTATCACTTGACCACGACCCATATTCCGACTAAAATTAAATATATATTATATTATATACATTATATACGATTACATTCTCACACTATATACATAAAAAATATATACACATATTCTCGATTTATATTTAACATAAAAAATATTTTCTATTACTTGAAACGTGGTTGATATCATATATCTCTTTCAAATAATTTAAAACACAATTTATTTGTACATATAAAAAAACCAAGATAAAATATGCTTAAATATTAATTTGATCATATTTGATCGTAACTATTTTAATATTTCAATAATTGCTAATGTTGATAACGCTTACTATTTTATATCGTTGGGAATAGGCGACGAATCTGCAGTGTTTACTACTTTTGGTCTTTCAAGAGTTTCAGATAAATCTAATTTTTGCTCTTCCTTTGTAGAAGATCTCTCCTTTGCAAGTGACACTTTTAGATATAATGGTTTTTTATTATTGAGTTCTCGTATAGCAAGTTCGGCGTCACGATATTTTCCATACGTAACATAAGCCCACGTAGCATTACGTGCCCCACGAAGATAGAACATTGCAGTGATTTCACCATACTGACTAAAAATATCTCTGACGGCATCCTTAAAGATCATCACGTTTCATGTTATTAAATAAATAGATATGTTAATCTATATAGATATATAATATTAATTTCAAAAGTATGACTAACAATATGGAATTTGTGAATCAAGTCGTGTTACTAACAAAGAATGTTTTAATAATTATAATTTACAACTAAATAGATTGATGGATCATACCTGATTCAACTCTATTGGCAAACTTTTCACATATAGCGTGTATTCTGTGTCCATCCTGTAAATAAAATTAAAAATATAAAAGAAAATTGTGTGCAAGATATAGATTTATACAAATTATCACCCCATTGAAGATATGGAGTTAAATTAAAAGAAGCGTAATGGAAGCCATGCACTACATGGTATTTGTAATTTCAAAGATACATATACATATCACATTATTAGCTGATACACTTCTCAAGTTACACAAGGTCTAAGAGCGCATATTACGAAATTATTTAATATAAAATATATAATTTAATAGATGATTCTCTTTGATTATGCAACGTGCCATTCCAAGCAGATTCATTTATTCAATTTATGCTTTCTTCGTTCTTACCGATCAACAACTGGCATTCGCTCGGCATTCGTATCACCATCGAAGCCATCGAAGTACGCCATATTGCGCACAATGCTAATATCACGTTTGCCAAGTTGTAAAGGAACCAAATTCCTTTCCTCCTTAACAATATGTAGTACCGGAAGAATAATAATCTTCCACAGGAGGCCGTTCTTCCACTGCTCAGACAACAGCAACTAGAAGGCGTGATTATTATATTCACGCACGCGGCCGCAGGATTAACATCGAAGGACACTGGTTGACCTGCAAGACCGGTACAACGTTAACGCTACGTGATGCAAAGCCAGAAATACGTAAAAAAAAAAACCATTAACGCGGAGAAAAAGAGCCGTAGAGCAACACGTTCGCGCAACCGTGCAACCACGTCTATACTCTATAACAGAAAACCGCCTATGAAAGAAAGATACGAACGGTTCGAATGGATGAATCTCCAAGAGGCAAAAAATAGCGGGAAGCGGGAGACGCAACAACACGCACACCACTCTGGTTCTGAGTTCTGAACTCCTGCCCACTTCTGCCTCCTGCACACAGGTTGCTGAAACACGCTCGCTACGCGGTAGGAAGGGGTAGTAGCCAATAAAATTGGTTCTTACGAAAAAACGGCACGTTGATTGGCTACCGCGTCGCTTCTTGCTCGTCCTTTCGGCTGCACTTTCTGCACTCAAATCAAAACCAACGCCCTTCGAGTTCGGCGAAGTGAAACAATAGAACGAACGAACGCGATTTTAGGCGCCCTAAAGCCAAGGCGCCCAGAGGACACTATCTCGTCAAGCGCTAGACATATTACGTTGCATCATCTTTCTCACGTTGCATCGGGTAACGTGGATGCGAAAACCCGCGATGTACTACCATGGCAAGCTATATGTATCTACATACATACAAGACGAATGACGTAATATTGGTATAAGTTTCGTTCAAGAATTGCTTAGCTCAGCAGCCTTTTATCTTTTTCCTCGTAGTTGGCGTATTCTGTTTCAAGGGGCTCTTATTTTTCTCTTTCATTCTAATCCCTCGAGGTGCGGTAATCATTGTTGCGAGGACCGTACAAAAAATTTCGAGAATCATGCAACGAAAATTATTCATTTTAGCGGAAAAGTATCGTACTGATAATTAAGTATTATGGCAAAACCCTTATTATTCGTATCGTGTGCGCGATCAACAACAATCGAGTGTAGTACAACGTACAGCGCTACATTCAGCGGAAACACGCCATTCAAAATTTATTACGTGACCACGTGTTCACGTTAGGCCTGTTCCTTTTAGCTGAACTTGTTGCACAGTTCATCTTTTCTCTTTTTCTCTCCAACGTGAAAAGAAAAGGAGGAAAGATAAACTGCGCAACAAAGTTCAGCTAAAAGGAACAGTAGGCCTTTTAGAAAACTGAAATCTGAAATATATATTAACTAGAATGCGCGCGCTAGGTCTTCCTGTGTGATATGAGAGAGAGCATTTCAAATTCCAAGGTGTGCTCCATTTCAGCATGCTCGACAGTGCTCGAGCAACACTCTGTCCTTGTCTGGTCTTCTTGATCGGCCTGTATCTCATCTCCAGCCCGCGATTTACGTCGACCAATCGCGTATCGCGTCGCGAGAATCCTTTCCTTCACATTTCACTGTGGACACTGTGGACACTGTGGAGACAGTCGTGTCAAGTCAACGAATGAAAAAATCGCTAGAAAGATCGACGTAAAAGAAAACATCCGTCCGAAACAGAAAGAAGAAAGAATTGGAGGAAATTCGAACAAGAATATGTCGAGAATCGATAGAATCTCAAGTCCCATTTGCATGTTCGCGATTGGACGTAAAGACGTAAAGCAAAAAAAAAAAAGGAGAAGAGGAATGCCTCGCCACGGATCACGCGCAAATCAGAGGGGCTGATCGAGAACTCGGTCAACTCGGCCAGCTCGGCGCGGCGGCGCCGGCGATCCGATTATCCGACGTCCTTGACTTGAGTCGGCAGCGCGCGCCGTGCGGAGCAAATAACATATCGGAATTCGGACAATTCTGCGACAATTCTGCGCCAGACCGCCAGAGTCGCAGACACTGCGGACAGTTGCGGGTTGCGGGTTGCGGGAGTGCGGGCGCGGGCGCACAGGTGGAAGGAAACGGAGGGAAACGGAGGCGCGCGATTGGTCGGCGCCGCGGAATTCCGCGGAACTGGCCGATGTTCGTTCGCGACAGTTCGCGAGACGTGTCATGTGACCCGTTCCTCTATTTATGCAAACATCACCGATCACTCGGCCCCCGCAGTCTCGTGGCAAAACAATAACAAACAACACACGTCGTCACTCCTCTGCGTTCCGACCGATTTCTCGCCCGATTTCTCGCGCGATTCCCTCGCGAGTCGTTGGCACGTGCAACGCGACGTCCTTGGCGCGGGATTCGCGCGTTCGTAGGCGCGCGGACGAGCGCGGACGAGCGCGGACGAGCGTGATCGCGAGGGATTCTCGCGCTCGCGCCAGCTCTCGAGCGCGAGGGCCGCGAGGTCCGAGAGGTCCGAGTCGGGTACTCGGGTCTCGGGTCGACTCGACGGATTTCGAGGGGGGAAGAAAAAGTGAAACCCAGCCTGGGCAGCCTGGCCCCTGGCCTCGCCGCGGCCGCCGCGAGGCGCGATGCTGTCAGCCGCGGAAAATGCCCGCTGACGAGGGGCACGCGATGCGCGCGTGGACCAATATGTGATTTCCGACGTGTGCACGCTGCACGCCGTCGCCATCGTATTTACCCCGAGGCCTCGACCTCGACTCTCGGAGCAGGTCAGCTCCCGTCGGACCGTCGAACGTCGAACTCTCCGCCGTCCACCGTCCTGACCAGCGCACATCGGCGCACATCAGCGCGAGACGGAGAAGCCGTTCCCTCGTGGCTCGTGGCCATCCGTCCGTGCGCGAGGGCTGCGAATCGATCGAGCGACACGAGGCGAACCAAAGCAAACGCGAGGTGCGGACGAGTCAAAAACGACAAAAACTGAAACTGAAACGGTGCAGCTGGCTCTCGGCGGGCCGATAAGCCGCGCGCGCGCGCGCCTTTCCTTCTTTTCTTTCTCGCGTTATCGTTCCGCTGGACGTTATTCAGCCGTCGTTACAGGGTTACACGGTCGACGCTATCGCTGGAGTAACGTGCGTAACAACGCGCAACGATCGTCGCTCGCACTGGTTCGGCACCGATAGGTGCATATCCGTCGCTCGAGAGCCCAAACTTGCCCGAACTTTTGCGCTCCGTAGAGAAATAGTTTCTCTCTCTCTCTCTCCCCCCCCCCTCTCGCTTTTTCAAGCGTCAAAAGTAATCGTAGCCTTGTAGCGCTCACGGGCGCGCTCGCGCGCGTGCCTTCCCACGAATTTCGTCAACATCTCAACCACTCAACATCCGTAGCTGCTGATGGACGACTCAAAGTACAGCGACTTCTCGCTAGCTAGCACGATGGATAGCGTAGTAAAGCAAGAGCCTGGCGGGGAGATGATGAACACGTCGGCGTCTGTCCCGATACCTGGAGGCCACCGAGGCACCCCGCGAGGAGCGTACGCTCAGTTCTCGCCGTCTCCTCTGGCGGTCTCCGCCGGATGGGACATGAGGGCCGATCAATCAGATTATTCCTTTAAGATGGACCCAGATCAGATGGACATCTCGTTTAAGATGGATGACGACGATATATTCCAAGTGGACAAGGCTGAGCTTATCCAGGGTCCAACTCTGGCCGAGTTGAACGCCAACGACGATACCCTGTTGGGAGATTTAAATTTCGACGATTTATTGCTGCCCGAGGAAAGGGTGCAGCCGCTAAAAATGGAATACACCGCTCCGACTAGCTCTCTGTTTAGTAGTAGCATGGGATTCGCGCCTAGTAGTTTTCCTCAATCTGGAGTTACTCGTCGTAGTTGTCCCACATATACGAATACGTGTGGCTTTAATTTAAATAGAGGTTCCAACGTTGTGGATAATGCGGAAGCTGTTAGTCCTACTGCGTATCCTAGTCCGGGCACTAGTAACGTTGCAGGTATATCCAAACAAATGTATTTCATCTAGTAATAACGTTAAGCGCAAAGACATTTTTGATGCGTTACAGTAAAAGGGAATTAAATAATGATGTTAGTATCATGTTTTTGCTCATAAGTATGATTTGTTATTTATTGTTTGTTGATAATGATAACGGTGTTATAACTCATTTAGGTAGTTCAACAGCAAGCTCGTCGACTTCGCCACATCCCGTAACTCGACCCCTTGGATCGTCCACTTTACACGAGTTACTTATGAAAAGGGGTGAAAATCCATTTAATAATCCAATATCCAATCAGGCAGATATCTCCATGATAGGTGGTAAACCTAAAGGTTCGAGACTGTCTATGTCTGCGCCAACGCAGACAATGGGACATTTGGATCAAATCTGGGCCCACAGGGAACCACGACAACATCTCTTAAGTACCGGTAGCTTGGCAGAGGCAGGATCGACCAGTAGTCTGAGTACTGGAGGTGCCCTTAGTCCAGATCCACTCTGTATTGATCCTCTTAGCCACGACGAGGGCTATGAAGACAGCGACGACGATAGCGACCATTACGATGACTACAGCAGTGACAATGGTAGTTATGTATTGTATAGTCGTATAACTTATAGATTATTTGATGATCTTTTAGATAATAAAAATAAATTTCATCAAACCAGATACAGGCGGAAGTGACGGCGAGGAGCAGAGTAACAACAGAGTAGGAGCAGGAACGGAATTAGGAAAAGACAGGCATAGTAAAAAAGAAAGATTCTTCTGGCAATATAACGTTCAAGCGAAGGGACCAAAAGGACAGCGATTAATCGCGCGGGCGCGTTTAGAAGATCCGCACGTCTTGAATGAAGCAACTGATCCAGTATTTAGTCCTCATTGTGCTCTTAGAGGAATTAAGCATAGTGGAAAGGCACGGAAAGGCGACGGGAACGATCTTACACCTAACCCTCGCAAGCTTCACAATATCGGACGAGAGTTAGACAAATTAAATCGCATTATAAATGATATGACACCTGTTTCAGAATTACCTTTCCCAGCAAGACCGAAAACGCGTAAAGAAAAAAATAAATTAGCTTCACGGGCGTGCCGCTTAAAGAAAAAGGCTCAACATGAAGCTAATAAGATAAAACTGCATGGACTTGAAACAGAACACAGTTGAGTAAACGTCGAAATAAAGAATGTATTAAAATCGTCATCTTTTTGGACATATTAAAATACGAATAATACTTTTTTTCAGAACGTCTTATACAAGGTATATCACAAGCTAAACATACCCTTGCTGCTAAATTAGCTGAATCCAATCGCGACACTCAAGAAGAGCTTACACGACAAATGGAGAAATATTGCAAGGTGGCTACCAGTGAGTAATATCTTAATTTTTTTTACACGTATATATACATAATATGTATAATTCCTTAGATAAAAGGTATCATAGATATAATATATAGATAACACGTAATTTGTAATTTGGTCGTTGATGAAACATAATTCGTAATTTGACCATTTAACCTTCTCACTTAGCTTTGCTTATATCAAGCGTTGATTTTCTTATTAAAAGATAAAACATAAGGATACATACATATATTAGTGGTTATTATTACTTTAATATATATGCAAACTCTTTTGATTGCAGAAGTGCGAATAGCAAATCATTCAACAGAATTTGTGAACAAAGTGTTGGAAAATATTAGAGCCGGTATTCCTGATGGTGGCATCGATAATTTTTAATATTATAGCGAATCGTTTTCCTGTAAATCTTATGTCTACGCGTGTATATATCTTTAGAAAAATATGCTATATGTCTATACATACCTAGGGTAATGTTGCTTTTTATCTTTAAAGTTGCTGTTGAATGCTTCAGAAAGCAGACTTACAGTTAACGTATTGGTTAATGTATAATTAACAAGTATCTTATACATTGTTTCAGAAAATGTTTATCGATGCAAATGCGAAACGAAACCTTGATATATATGTATATTAGTTTATCTCCTAGACCTTTAAATCGTCACTTTTTTTCTACAAAAGTATCTGCATTTTCGCCTATTGTATATATTGGTCAATCTGTATATAACACTTTTCATGCATCACATATGATAGTTTCAATAATGTATTTATGCAAACAAAGATGTTTTTTTTTACAAATTAGCTGCAAATGTATCATTTGTTTAAAAAAAAAAAAGAATGGTTATATATCCTGATGAAAGTGCAAAGAAAAAGTGCCGAATGTCACTTAATAATTATAACACATTAGAGATATCATCAATGTCTATTATCAATCAGCGTTGCACACGTTGTGATTTTAAATTTAATCTTTACTCTTTAACCCTCGGTTGTCACACGGGATTAAAATGACCCCAACCAATTTTCAAGCAGCTGTTAAGTGGATCGCAAAAAATTCTAGAATTAAGTTTAAACATTGTAGAATGTATTCTCATTATAAAAAATTAACTTTTTGAGTGGCATCATGTTCAAAAAATCCTTTTAAAAAAATGTTCAAAAAAGAGGTGTGACAACCGAGGGTTAAATTGCAATGAATATGCACCACACAGCAGAACTTTTGGCTTCAGAACGATAATACAATTTACGTAAAATTTAATTATACTGATCATTGCTCAGTTCAAGATGTATCTTGGCGATTTTTTCCGAATAGATATAATTAATTTCATTCTTGAATAATTACTAATGATGATCAAGGTTTCGGAATTATTGATGGCGGCTGACGCAACAATACTAAGAATTGACATTGATGATCTTTTTTTTTTAATGTTCAGACGATGTAGTTTTAATCATAATAGTAAAAAAAATCTAGAATGTGTGCATTAGTTGCACTTAGAAACGAGCTTTGAATTACATAGATGTTTGCTGTTTGCTGACTCGATCTACCTCAGAACGAAACGCTATACCGGATTATATATAAAGATAAAATAATAATGTATGTGGAAAGATTGTAATCGTGGCGCGAGGTGGGATATCATTGCTTTAGAATTTTAGAAGAGAGGACAGATATATATATATATATATATATAACGTAGCGTCTACGCCTCTTCTGTTCGACGATTGTTTAGAGCAATTGTACGCCGCGATTAGAATTATAATTATATTTTGCTAATCACTAATATACACATACATCTATTTTAAATATGCAAGATGTTAATCCATATTATATTCGTACTAATATTTTTTTAATCGATTTTTGTATGTAAAGTTGCGCTAAAGATCATAGTAATTACGAGAGGAAAAAAAGAAACGTGTGGATATATAGTCATACGATTATATACATATATAAATACAGATGTTGTATAATCCTTATCGAATCGTTATGCAGTCTAATTTATTGTTATGCGGGGTACCACCGTAGGTTTCATTCGCTGTGTATGTAACGTCGGCAAAAGTTTAATGTGTGTAATATCAGTGTAGCACGAGACGTCACTCCGATATCACCGTAATCATATGCGTGCGGGGAAATGTTGCGTGTAACAAGAATATTCTTTTCTTTTCTTTCATGGTGTGCAATACGCGCGTTCGTGAGAAAAGCGCCATTTTATTGTTCCGACGATGACCCCGATACTTTTACGATGATGTGCTTTGCGTTCGTTCGTTCGCTCGCTCGCTCGTGTAAAATGTAAAATGTAAAACGTAAAACGTAAAATTGCAATTGGCGTGCGAGTGCATTCCTGGCGTTTATCGTGCTAATCGAGTTACGGCAAACGACCCGAAGATGAATCAGTTGATCAAGAATATGTAATGAGATGGTTGAATTATCATTTCTATTCTAATAAAAAAAAAACACATGCGAACGGCAAGCGGATTTTTCATTACAATCGTCCATCATTTTAGGAATGCGGGATGCTAATATTACATTTGAAATGTCTCTCCTAAAAGATTACGGTCCACATGTTAACGTAGAACAAAATTAATGAAATTTAATACGCAAAGGGTGGGTGGAAGGGAAGAAAAGTGCCAAGTATTAACTAAATTTAATAAATGTGTAAAAGAGCTATACATATATGAATATATGTTATAAAAAGCAAAATCCCGCGAAAGACGATACACGGCACTGCTCGCCTCCACGGTCATTAGTCATCGGTCGTCCGATCGGTCGTTCTCATTTAATTGGTATGACTCGACGTGACTCTGACGTTAAGTCATCCGATTTCCGCATGTTTTCCAATACGGACACACAACATGACGATGGGTGTCACGCGCGCTTTGCATATAGGATGTTGTTTTCCCACTTTGTGCAAATCTCGAATACGTATATGCATATATATATATATATATATATACATTTAACGGAACCATCGATGTTTATTTCATATTTTTGTTTGAAGAAAAAAGTGTCGATCGTTCGCGACAAAATTCAGAAGGTTTCTGCGAATTGATCGAAATCGAGACAAAAGCAATATATAGGCTGGCAACGTCAATACTCTGCACAAAACGCGGAGCATTCCAGCGATATTGTGATAACATTATTGCTTTATACCGTAAAGCATTTTAGAATTGTATATTAAATGCGGATATGCATCTCCAAGGCGAACTATTGACGGCGAAAAATTCGGATGGATGTATTCTTTTGAAGCTTTCCAGTTCATTATTATTCTTAAATATGCACATATATGTATCTATTGACGCGATAGTATTCGATTTTTATTTATTATTTATGTAAAACTGGACCGCGATTATCTATGCGGGTGATAACTGTGGGGAAAGAAATGTTGCATAATATATATTATTATTGCGTCGCAAATATGTCTGCTTATTTATGAAGCAGCTGTGCGATAATAAATCTATAAATTAACACGCATTATGAACTATAATATTTATATATCAATGGTCGAGATAGTCGATAACTCTGCAATTATCTCCGCTCGATAATAACGAAAATTTACGCAGCATCTTTACTGATGGGGACAAACGTGGCGCTCCATTTTATCGATTTCTTTCTAGCCTACAAGTTAAAGGTCAGATTTCCAGAGACAGCGGTTACGAGTTCGCGCGACTCCGATTTCGCATTCGCCGTCGAGCGGGTCGAGCCTGGTCGAGCCTTACTAAAGTATAAACGGGAGAAGGGGATACGAAACGGCTCGCGGTGGCGGTGGTATCCCGACTCCCGAGAGTCCCGAGAGTCCCGAGATTCCCGAGGTGTCCCGAGCCCGAGCTTGCCCCGCCTGCCCGAGCCCCGAGCCGTGCCCGCCGCCCGGGGCCCGGGCGTAAGACGCGTAGCGCGTAGCGCGTAGGTAGAGAACGATGCCTGTTCTCGCGCGAGTCGCAGACGCACGTATTCCGCTTCCGCACCGAGTTCGCCGAGTCGCATGACGATTTCGCACGGCACGTGAACGACTGCATACTCGCAGTTATGCGCTTCCATTGTGAGAATACAAGTGCTTTATGGTGATAATATGTCAAAACCAAACATAAGGAAGATAACGGCTGACCCTACGAAATGTAATACAGACTCTTCACGACGGCCGAGTGTGTTTGAGAGGTTGGGCACCAAACCAGCGATCGCCGCCGTCGCCGCCGCCGCCGCCGCCGCTGCCGCCGCCGCCGCCGCTCAGAATACATCGGATTACTGCAGAAATTGGGCCCTCAACGGCAGTTGTTCCTACGGAAAGAGTTGCAAGTGAGCCGCGGATTTCCTTATGACTCCTCGTCGCCGTCGGTGACGTCCACCGGCTTGTCTTGTCGATTGATCGATCATTGCGAGATTTTATAGCTGCACATTTAACAAACGAAAAGAAAAACAAAAAAAAAAAACAAATAATTAAATTTGCATTGTAACGCAGAGACAATAGTAGAGAGCAATTTTTCTAACGTACGGCCAACTGTGGTTTACTACTGGTCGAAGTTAAAGAGTTAAAATGAGCTCCATTATAGCTTTAGACTTATTTGCTCCAATATTTCAAACACGATATGTTTGGGATCCAAGACTAGTATTTTGTAAAATATTGTAATTTAGATTTCTACTTTTTATTAGAGCGTATGGCTTATTTATTAGACTAATGCAATTTCTCATTTCTCTTATTTGTTAATTAGATACGCAAACACACACACATTGATAAGCCCATCCAAGCGTGCTAAGAAAGATAATGCGATCGCAGGTGCATCTGGGGTAAGCACATGCCATATTTTTTCTATTTAATAGTAATTTTTAATATATATACACATATAGAGCATTTTCAGCATTGCAAGATAATTGATAAGAGTTAAAATTGATGACTGATTAACTATAAACTTAAATCAAGAACTTACTTTTAATCATTTCAATATTAAGCAGCTCATTGAGGATCCTTTCAAACGGCTCACATCAAAGATTGTGAAAAAGGCATCGCATAGTCCGGACTTGAACATAGAAGAGTGGAATCAGACAGATCTCGAGTACGAGGACGAGAAGGTATTGGAGAGACGGCGGCAATTGTTACAACGGGAACTGGAATTACAAATGAAGAAGGACAAAGAAGTACATGGCAAGGATAAAGTAAGACAGAAGAAAAAAGCTATGAGCTCCTCCTCTAGTTCGCGCACATCCAGCACATCTAGCAGTAGCAGCAGCTCCAGCAGCGAAGACTCATCTTCTACGTCGACGTCGGACTCACATAAGAAAATTAAAAAGATCAAGACCAAGAGACATCATGCTATTTCCGCCGATTACAACGAGGATAAAGACAGAAAGAGAAAGTAACTATTCATTTTATACAAGATTCTTTATATTTTGTAATGTATAAATATGTAATCTCGAACACATATCTATTACATTATTTCGATGCTAAAGAATTATATCAATGCTTGTTATATTGCGCAATTTTTTTATCGAATTGTTATGAATGGATCTTACAGATTGAAGCTCAAGAGATTAGGAACGAGAAACGACAAAGCCATCAACAAGAAGAAACGTAAACTCGAGAACAATTCCACGAAGAAGGACCTTATCGCGAGATCAGTCAAGAAGTATGGTCCGTCGTCTGTATCCAGGAAGCATTCCAGTTCGTTGCGCGCTAGATCACCCGCGATACAACAGGGATCTACGAGTGGAGTCACGTCTACGACGGCCGCAACGTTGGGCTCGCAGGTTTCTGTGGCGCATCGCGCGTCATCGTCCAGCAAAATCCGGGAAAAAAACAGGAGCGAATCGCCGAAAGCGGTGAAAAGTAATCGGGAAGTGGACAAGGAGGATGGCAGGCATTACAAGAAAGTGCGTGATATGGACGAGTGTTTGTCCAAGGACGCTGTCAAGTGCAAGTCATTCGATAAAATCAAGGAACAACAGGAGAAAGAAAAGAACCGCGCTATTGACGAAAAGACCAAGTCAGATGATCGGTTGAGATCTAAATGCAAGGACAAGGACGTGCGTTCGCGTACGCCGCCGCCGCCGCCGTCGTCATCGGAGCGGTCATCCAAGTACCAACACGTCAAGGAGAGTGCGTCGTCGAAGACACAACGCAGCCGAACGCCATCGAGGACGAGGCGCGATCTCACTCCGGCAAAGAATCCAGAGAAGCAAAGCAACTCGTCAAATCGCGTTGCGAGGGACGCAGAGAAGAAAGATCGCGACTCGCACAAGAGAGATAAGAGCAAAGAACGGGATGACGCGAGAAAGACGGAGCAGACGTCTTCCGGCAAAGCGAAACAAACAGTGACTTCGAATCAGGACGAAAGCTATCGAAGGAGCAACACGAGCAAGGACAATTTCGACGATAAGACTTACGGCGGCGACAAAGCGCGGCAGAAGAGCCGCGAGCGTCAGCGCGAGAAGGAGACGAGAGACGAGCGTCCGTCGAGATTGAATCGCGATCAGCGTCAAGAACCTCAGCGTGACAAGGATAAGGATGAATCTCAGGAGCGTTGTCGTAACGAGAGGCAGCGCGAGCGGGATCGTGATCGGGATCGGGACCGAGATCGAGAGAGAGAACGCGAACGCGACAGGGAGAGGGATAGGGATCGCGAGCGAGAACGAGAGCGTGATCGTGAGCGGGAAAGAGATCGAGAGATACGAGAGCGGGATCGTGACCGGGATCGAGAAAGAGACAAGTCTATGAAGTCGCGAGAGAGAGACGTGCCTGCGGTGATATCGCCCGCGGCGTTGAGCCTATCAGCGGACAAGAGTTCGCGTTACAACAGCAGAATCAAGGAACGATCCTTAGGCAAAGATGTGTCGTTTGAAAAGAGCGGCGGCACTCGCGAGCGGAGCAGGAGCGAACGGGAACGGGAACGTTCCGAGACAAAGGCTCTCGTCGAACGGGAACGGAGCTCCACGCAATCACGTCTAGACGGAAGGTATGAAAGAAGCGGCGGCGTCGTCGAGAAGGACGTATCGTCGAGTCGCGGCAAGTCCACCGTCAACTCACCCCGGGATCGCATGGATCGTTTTCGGGAGACGTCTTTGGATCGTGGGTCCTTGCACGACAAGAGTGGACATGTCGCGACGTCGTCGAGCGTTCAATCAACAGCGACGTTACCGCCCGTTCCTCCAGCTTCATCTTCCTCGTCGGTAGTGGCTGTGACACCCACTCTACCTCGCGATCATCTAATGGACATGGTGGACAGTCACTATGACAGGGATCGGCACAGAAGGTTCGGTGTGAGATACGAACGGGGTCACACGTCGGAGCACAGCGGCAGAAAGGACCAGGCGCGAATCGAATCGAGTCGCGTTCCGAGCAAGATCGACCGGATAGTGGATCGTCGAGACGCGACCAGTCCGCGACGCGCCATGGAAGTGGACAGGAATTTTGGTAGGAACTATGGCAGACTGCAGACCGAACACTGGGACGAGCAGGAGGAGCCGGCTCCACATGTCGAGTATCGGGATCACAGTCACATCCACGAGGATGACAGGAGAAAGACCATCGAGGGCAGAAGGTACGACAGTCCCTTCGAGGAAAGACGCGTTGCTCGCGACGAGAGGTCCAGAGAGTCGAGATACGTGATCCAGACTACAGAACGAGCATCCTTCGACGATCATCGTCATCATCACCATCATCATCGACATCCTCTCTACCCTGGCGATAAATTGAGAAGTGGTGGAGCCAATATTAGGTAATAATTAATTATTATGAATTGGAGAAATATTATTCTTTTGTGCCTTAGATGTTTTTTATTTAGATTGACGATTTACAACGCACAGAAAATGTTGCATTAGTTTTAAGTTTTTTAAAATAATAATAGATCTAGGTTCGAAAAATTAAAAATAAAGGAGATGAAAGGGGCTAACGAGGCTAACCCGGCTAAGCCGGGTATACGTGCTAAGAATGCGTTACAAATTTAAATAAATAATGTGACAAACGTTTCGATCTGCAATAAAATCATCTTCAGTACGCTATAATATAAACCGTTACTTACAAACTAAGTCGACATCTAGTCAAGTTATAAAATTCGCAAATTCTGTATAATCCGGCTTGATTTGTTAGATTTTTTTATCTCCTTTTTATCTCCTCTATTTTTATGTTTTCCTTCAGTGAAATAAGAGCGTATTACTCTATCTTAACAGGTAATTTTTTATCAGAATTGAAATAAAAATACGTATTGTTAAATCGTATCTTATAATTACAAAATTTCTCATTCTTTTTTTATCGTTACTGAAATTTTATCTTTTTTTCATGTTATTGTTCTCTCACACACGTATTGTCTCCTATCTTGTTGTTAGAGATGAAACTGTTTCTAACGATAATTGGGAGGGACACCATCGTGATGTGGAACACGGTCGAGATCGTGGTTATCAGACAGTGGAATGGGAGGAGAGGGAATGGCGTCCTAGAACGTTATGGGAAGGCAGAGACAGTCTTCCTCGTTCAGAGATACATGATGACGAATGGAATTCCCGATACGATAATTCTATAGGCGACTGGAAATCCAACGATGCCCGGAAATGGGATAATCAGAACATGCACGTTCGATCGCATTACAGGAACGAGCGCTCGAAGGATTTGGAGCACGGAGAATCTACGCAACATAGGTAAATGTGCTATCTTACACAAGATTAAAATTAAAGTAACAAATATATCTATTATCCTCTTTATTAGTTAAAGCATCGATTGAAATTAATTCTTACAGCAAAAGACGATCGTACAATGCGCCGGAAACAAGAGAAGAGCCGCCGGCGATTCATCCTTCTGCTAAGCAAGCAGCTATTTACGGCAGCATGAAGGAAGAACCTATCAACAAAAAGCTGATGGAACTCGCTGAAGGTAGATTGTGCACAACTACTAGAGAAAAATCTACGGATAGTTTCCAAAAGAAAAATTCGCAAAAGGATAAACCTGAAATCAAGGAACCCGTTGCGGTGGAACCGAAGCGTCCCATCGCCGATGAATCCTTGCAGACTCTTCATACTGAAAGCGATTTGAGTGATATTAGCGACGATCCTGATGATATATTGAATATGGAAGAAGATACCACGGTACATATCCCTCCATATTTTTGTTTCTTTTGGTTTTCTTCGAAAAAGTGTTCATATTTTTATATAATTTTTCAAGGATATGGAAACTAATAAAACACGAACAAATAAGAAAGCATCGGATGCTGCGCATCGCGATGCGCAATCAACTGTTCAGGAGCCGGCTCAGTTATCTCCGAAAGAACCTGCGGAAGAAACTATTTTTACTTCAAAATCTAAGGATAATGCCGATACAGTATCATTGAAGTAAGCTATATAGATTATAAAATGTTATTAAGATGAAACGTTTCTATTTAAAAAATTATTTGATATTAAGTCGATAGCTTGCAAAGGAAAAATGCGATTATCTTTAATGAAAGTTTTATATTTTCTTACTTCGGATTATTTTATTTATGCAAAATCTCTAAAATCATTGGTTGATATCAAAATATCAAATTTTACGTATGACTCTCTTTCTCTGTTGTGTCAGGAATATGGAAGACGATAATATGGAAACTATGGACTTTGAAGAAATTTCTGACGGTGAGTTGGAGGAAGACATTAAAACGAGCGGCAAAGGATTAGGTGATGCCTTAGGAGTCGATTGGGAATCTCTCGTGAAGGAAACACAAGCGAAGCGAATTGTCCCGTCTAATCAAGATTCCGCAGAGAATCGATGGCAGTGTAAAGCTATCTTCTATAGAATTGGTATATCTAAGAAATACGCGGGCGAAGATTTCATGAAAAAGTTGCTAAAAAAGTATGAGAAGAACGGTGAGTATTTCAATGTGGTTTTGTTGAAATCAGAAATGAGTCTCTGAGCAAATAAATAAATACTTTTTAAATCTTTCTTTTGTAGATCATAAAGAATTTTTGCTGAATGATATTGCGCTAATGCACACAGCGCTCGCGCGAAATCGATTGCTTCAGGATTTAGGCAATGGCGCGATACATGCTGTAGATGATACTTTGTATAGGTAACTTGCTTTAAATTATACTTATATTTAAGAGCAAATTACAAAATTTGCTTTATACTGTGTTATAAATAGCAATCAATAGTTATATTATAGAATTTGACGATATATAATTATTAATATAATAAAATTTTATTGTAGAAATAATAATGCGAGTTACGACGAAGACATCGACTATGATTGGGAAACATTGAAGCCAAGTACTGCCTTGTGCGAAGAAGCAAAATGTTTATTACAGCAAGTAATATGAACAAGTAATGAGATTTGTACATAAAGTTATGAATGGCCACTGTTTTCTTTGTATTACTCTATATAAAGTATATTATACATACAGAATGGAATATGGTACAAACAGCAAAAGATCATATAATAATTAAATTATTTTATTCCATTATTAAATGGCGTATGCATTACTTATTAATAGCTGCTATTAAGACAAATTTGAAGGCACAAGACTGTTAAAGAATGTACAAGAAGCGTAAATATTAATCCGCACGAATATCGTAAATATTAACTCTCCAATTTTCCAAATCAATGTTATTGAAAAATGAAGCTTTGTATAAAAAATATATATTTTATTTTATTTTTTCAAGTATCACCCTCTTGCCGATCGTGCTTGTTTTGCCCCACTCTGTATATATATATATTCTCTTTATTAATCTGTTATACATTACGACAGATCTCACCGTATCGCGACTTATAATTTATACGTAGCTAATTGCTATTTGAATAGAATTTTCGTCTAAACATTTGCATTTTTATTTTAATAAAGATTATCAATAAATCTTCGCATATTTTAAATCTCATATATTATATATATATACATATATATATATGACAAATTTTGTATTATATACAATGTGCAGTTCGTGAATTAAAGTGTAGAATCAAGTAATTAGACTGTGAAAATTGTAATATAGACGCATTCTTTGTTATTGCGTTCTCGTAATATATGTACTCCAGCCAGATATCGAGTAAAGCAATAAATATGAACGATGTCAAAATAGTAGATTGCATTAGTCGCTTTTGCGAACACAGGCTGCACCGACATCATTTTGTAATATACTCATTGCTTTTCGCAATAGTCGTTCATTATCGTCGTTCTGAAAAAGAGGATTTAAAACGATAATCAAGATATGTATAATAAACACACATATAATAAATTATTCGTCGTACTTTTATATGTGGATGTGTCTGTTCATCGTTATCATTGGAAATCTGTCGTTTAAACAATTCCAGATTTGTACGATATAACTCGTATAAAACAAGGCCTAGAATATATTATAAATACATTAAAAAATTATATATTAACTTTTCAATTTTACTTATAAAATAATATTATAATTTCAAGAATTATGATGTAAAATATATGCTAGGATTTTCTGGATTCTATATCTTATTTTGACATGATTAATTAATATATCACATTTGTATCGTTGACGTTATTACAACTTATATAGGAAAACAATAATCTTTTCATTTCGATCCTTTTTATCCTGTACATACATCTCGTTTTTGTTCACAGGGACAAGAAATATTTTATAGAGATCTTAATATATAGAAGAGAAACATCTCTCGCATGATATTACCTCTTTTAATAGAATCTCCAGAACCTAAAGCGTCTAACGCAGAAAGTATCTCATCACAATACACCTGTTTAATTCTAAGTTCTGCACCCGTTAGATCTGCAGTAATACGAATTACATTTCTCATCATGGCATACACATATATTATGCAATATAAAGGTAATAAAAAAAACTTGTAAAATACTTCATAATAATATTTATAGAAAATATAATGTACATCTCACCTTCCCATTTAAGATCGGGGACTCTGCCAAAGTAAGAGATTATACGATACTTGACATCTAACAAGATATAATTAGTAGCGGGTACTAATTTCGATAATACTGTTTCTGTAAATCTTAGAATTTCTCGCGGAGTTTTGTACATAGCGTCGGATACAAATGTATTCAATCCCGAATGAATATACTCGATCTGTAAAACAGCGAAGCTCACATTCATAGAAGAAATCAAGACAGACTTTGGGTATTGTAGAAATATTTTACGCTTTTAATCGATCATATGATCATACAAATGCTATGAAATGTGCGAACACCTTATTAATATGCCAATAAATAATTTCCTGAAATCAATAATCGTATAAAAGACTAAATCTATTCTTCGTAGGAAAAGAATCGTTAAAGATTACTTTAATTATTCTTACTACGTGTAAATATATAGCTTTATTTCAGCTTTTAGGTACTACCTGTCTGTGATTCACGCTGGTCTGGCACTTGTCGCAGATCCAGGATGACTTATGATTGAGAGGATTACGAGATAACAAATGCCCCGAACAATCGTTTTTCGCGCAGAGAAGTGCGCCAAGCTGGGAACCGAATTCCTGGAACAAACAAAAAGAATATTTCGCATGAATTTTTGTGAGAGATTGTTGCGGTGCTGACGTACCAAAGGATCGGAGCATCTGTTGCAATGGCAGGAGAAATATTTGGTGACCTTCAAGAACTGCCTTCTGCTCCCTGTGTCCCACAGTAGATCGGTGTAGGACATGGTGATCTCCTCGCCAGCAGCGATAGGCAGCACGGCGCTCACGTGCATCCGTTGCTGATCGTCGAAGTGATGCCTGGTATTCGGCACGCAGCAATGATTCTGGAATGCGCCCATTGGGTAAAGACCACGTAAACTCGTAGTACGGTCCTCGTCCCGTGAAGATACAACCACAACTTCAAACGAATTCGTATTGAAGACACCACAAATACGTCTCATGAGCTCCATTTGCTCCTCGTTAGGAAAATTGGCCACGTTTCTCTTGAGCAAGTCGATCTTTGGCATAAGGTGATGAACACATGTTATAAAGGGTTTCATTTGATCTATTACACGATATTTTTTATAAATATTACATGAAATTATTAAGAGGCGCGATAAACTAAGACCATTTAATGTTACTCAGAACTATATCAATCATATCCATGATTAGGATATACAATGAGATGAGTATATGAAGATAGACTGAAGAAAGAAAATATAAGACAATAAACAGTATTATTTATGAAAATTTAGCTATTCCTTTTTTTTTATATTTCTACAAAGCTGGACTATATGAATATCAGAAACTTATAGGATATTTTATATAAAAGAAAACGTACCTCGTAATTGCGAGTAAGATTCGCGTGACACTCGAAAGCATACAAGAGTATACGTTGCTCTTTTGACAACGTGAGACCACGTATTGGCACCACCGCGAGTAGCAGATCCTTGGACCAGGTAGAACCGCAGGTCGGTTTCCATCCTCTCAGGAACCGGCATTCCCCTTGGATGTGCACCGCGGAATCCTCGCATTCTGCAGAACAGATCGGCAAACCGCAGCCGTGATCGCAGGGGAACAGAGGGCAATCGCTTTTATAGCAAACGACGCACATCGGCAGATACTTGTTGTAGCATCGTGGTCCTATTAACAGCGGAACGTCCGTGAAGATCAACTCGCCGGCTCGAATGTCTCGCGTGGCAAATAAACCGCGACCTCCGAGAAGGGAACGATTGACGGTCCACGATCTGGGTTCATCTTGCAAAAGATTATTCTCTCGCAGATGAGACTTGAGCAAGTCTTCTGCCTCGTGAGGTTCCATCAGAGGAACCATAGACGCGCTCGGCGTAGAAGTTTTTCTCTCGATCCTTCTCCCCGATGCTTTGATCTTCCTCTTTTATATAGACGATGAAACGTATCGGCACTGAGCCAATTTCGTGCAACTAAGCTAGGAAAATCTTGTTGATGCACAAGTAGCAAATGTTTTGAGCGGATCTTATATTATTCAAAGCAGAGGCTCTTCCGCAGACTGAGCTAACTCGTGGTGAGATAAATTTCTAATTATTACAGATATAGAAAGATATTCATGGATCTGTCCTAGAATTTTTTTAATTGGCCAAGAGATTTCCAGGTTTTGAAACTCCGGAAAGATTGAAACCGACGAAAATTATTTGATGGCAAGATTGCAACGAGGCATCATCATGGCACAGGGATATTTATACACGTCCTTTGTCAAACATGATATACCGCAGGCCAGTGTTAGAAGCATCAGAGAATTTTGGCTTTTGTAAGCCACGGATCATCTTACGGATTAATTATATAATTAGGACAAGGATTGATATTACGAAGTCAAGAGATGTCCGATATTGGCGGCACGCGAGTGCTCGAGTAACACTGTTCTACGAGTAGCGTGCTCTTAGCTTAAAATAGAATTATAATTTGGCAGCACATCGATACCGAAAACTAGCCAACTTGCCTAATGTTTACAGTTTACGCGCTCCGCGAGATGTCAACAAAGACATGTGAGTAAACAATTTATTTAAAAATCTGCAGTCCGAGGAAAGCGAAAGATATTGTTAATTATATATTTATATCTATTTTAATAAAACTTTTCTATGGGATGAAAAGCTCATTCAACGGATATAACGGCCGTCACGGACTTGCACCACGGTCACAATCGATTTACTCTGTAAACGCGTAATATTGATTTGCTCGCCTGACTAAAAAGTGTCTCGTGCTCTGTAATTTGTAACTACAATGTAGCTTGCAGAGAACTAAATATTTCATTTTTTTTTATTGTAACAACGAATCAATAATTAGAAAAGTGCTGCCGAGTTATAGCGATATCAAGTAGAGAAATTGCTGTTTCAAATTCTTGGAGTCGCAGATTGCACACGCACTCCACGACTCTGTAAAGGCGAAAAAATCCAAGAAATATATCATCTCTATTATTAAGTTTTATTTTTATAATAGTAACGTCAGAATTAATGTCGATACGATTGCTTCACGCAAGCGTACAGCATGTAATAGTTATTTGTATGGTTGAGCGTTGCTAAGACTACGGCTGAGTCCTCGTCATCGACAGGGTATCGTCAACGGCATCGCCAAGAACAACGTCCATACAACGTATATACACGGCCTATGCCGCGCTAGCAATATATGCCTACGGCATACCATAACTGTGTACAGAGATTGTCAAAAGTGCCGTGTTCCTCGACGCGCCGCATTCTCCCTTTTTTTTCCGTTGCCCACCGTCGCACAGAAATGGGAAGGTAATGGAAAAGGATGTTTTGTCCTTTTCTCTCGACGAGTCCGTTCCGCTTTTTAATCCTTTCAGGAACCGTACGGCGTTCTCGTACCGATCAAGTGTAATTTATTTTCTTTCTACGGCATTTTAGCTGATAACGCAATGCCAAAATTCACGAAAAAGGTCATGGACGAACGTTGGCACAGTGACGTGACTCAAAACCGTATTGCTCCAATTTAATCAAGTCAAGTACTTTATATCGAAGATACTAATACTTGAAAACGCGTTCGATTTCTCAAGTCTTATACGAATATATCTACAGATGAAGAATTCTAATATATAAATATACCTATATTTGCTCGTTATAAACAATTGTAATATTTCCAATCCTTTTAATAACTGATGCAATTTGTTAATGATATATATTAATTTATATGGAGACCTTTCCTTAGTCTAATAAAGCTATAAGTATTATTTATTAAATATGATTGGTACCTGAAGTGTACCTTATGTTGAATGTATTTGCAAGATTACTGCATCATTCAACATGAAACAAATAGATCTATATCTCGTTAATTTACATCATGAAACGGCTATAAACCTTCCTGTCCTGTTACACGACACATAGTAAACGTAATGTATACACACGTTAACACATACTCCAGCTCGCGTGCACACATCATACACATTTACATATTAGCGACAAATCGACATATGTGTATGTATATCATGCTATAATCATGCTGTAAAGGTATGTAAGGCTACTTAGGCTGGCTTATAAGTGGAGTTACTATCCATCATCTTCGAGGACCGCGTGTAAAAATATTTTTACTCTGATAGTACTGTCGACCATGATCACGGTGTTTGCATTAGGATCAGATTGTAGCGGGGATCCTTGCATGTATGGGATCTGTTTGGATAACGAGAACAGGTACATACACAGTTTTACGCTTGATGATGAAAGCACGTATCTTGATAATCTGAGAGTTAGATTTATTGGACATGAGACAGATATAGCTCAGGCTATATAGAAAAGATAAATATAACGTTTTTGTTTTAATATTCTTGGAATCTCACACGGAAGACAAGATATATGATTAATTTATTGAAATCAATCGATAATTGATATCTACAAGAAATATCGTGCACAGTAGTTTTAGTCTTTCTTAAAAACACGAATATTATTCTAATAAATTAATAATTAGGACAAAAATATCTATAAACAGCTTGTAGAGGTTTAATATATTATTTATTCTTGTTCACATATATTACTGATTATTTTAAAAATATATACGAGTTAAAATAATTAAAATTATAAAAAAAAGGAGATAGTTTACTTATATTTGCATTTTATAATTTTTCATGGACGACATAGCACTTATTCTTGTTATTGCATCGATGGTTACACGGGAATTAATTGCGAAATTAATTGGGACGAATGTTGGTCAGATCCTTGTCTTAATGGTGGCACATGCAACGACGGTGTTGCCGCATATAACTGCACTTGCCTCGACGGTTTCATAGGTAATTCACTTTTCTTCGTCATATTATTCGTTATAAATTGATATAAAAGAATTGATGAAAATAAATAATACCGTTTTAAATGTAAAATAGGTGTGAATTGCGAGCAAAGATATAGCGAGTGTTCGAACCATCCATGCCTCAATAATGGTACCTGCGTCGATTACGACGGCATCACTTGCCAATGCCTGGATGGATACTCAGGTGCAACACGCGTGATGATAAACGCATCTAAGAAATTTCTATGTCGTTATTTTCTTGTTCTATTTCTAGGAGAATATTGCGAGATTGACGCCTCGGTCTGCAACGAGACAATGTGCAAAAATTCCGGCGAATGCATCGAAGGGCCCGGCTTCTCATTCTATTGTCGTTGTCGCGAAGGTAAGAAATCTATGATTACTTACGTGCATAAAAAAAATTTGCTTCTTCGCGTTTTTATTCTATCGCGATGGTACTTTTCTCTTCTCATGTACGATTTGAAAAGGGTGGACCGGTATTCTCTGCGAGGAGGACGTAGACGAATGCTTGGAGTTACCATGCAGAAACGGTGGTCTCTGCATCAATATTCCATCTTCCTACACTTGCGCTTGTTTATTCGGTAAGCATATTATTTTCGCCCCCATGAGTTGCAGATTTTTTTGTCTAGAAATAGCGTTTAGAAAGTCATAATCCAAATTCAGATCATAATTGAACTTACAAAGGTTTGACTATCGTTATTATGTTAAGATTAACGCCAAACATTCTTAAACAATTGTAAAAATAACACATACCATTTCTCATTTTCCTAATATTCATGTTAATTAATGAAAAATTCTTGCGTTATTCTTATTAAAGGTTTTACTGGCAAAGATTGCGACAAGGCAATTGTGCCATGCAAGGATAATCCTTGTCAGAACGGAGCAGTGTGTCTACTGGAGGACGACCGTCCAGTTTGTTATTGCGTGCCCGATTATCACGGTGCACTTTGCGAGCTAAGATACGACGATTGCGAATCGAAATTCGCTCAATGTGACAACGGAGGTACCTGTATCGATGGTATTAATAGCTTCACTTGTTCGTGTCCACCGAATTACGGTGGTTCCATGTGCGAGTACAGTTTTCCCTCGACGACCACACTAGAAGTGGAAGACACATCTGAACAGGGAACGAGTATAGTTAGAGCTACAACTGCCGTAGTTTCGCCTAAAGAATCAACTTCGATAGTGGATATGTCTCTACCTTTATCATCCACATCAACTATTAGTTTTGCCGTTTACTCGACGTCTCCGAGAACAAGTAGTTCACCTTATACAAAGAGATATACGATTATGGAGAAGACTACGACGTCGAGATACGAGGGCGAGAGTTCTAGCGTTAGCGGTGATAGTAGTGTTTTTCTTACTGAAGTTCCATCAACAAGTCCAACTCGAGATGATTTCGTTACGTCGAAGCCTGTAACGGTGTCGTCCGCTGTTACCGAAGGCTACCTCCATGAGACTGAAACAGAAAGTACTGAAGTTTACTTGCCAACCGGGAGGTCGATCCATGACGGCGAAGTTACTAAGGCACCTGACTATGATCAGACAACAAAGATACAGCCGCCGTTTTCTAGTAGAGTAGATGAAGATGTAACGGAGTACACGACAAGGTAAATGGAGTATTCTATAATTCTTACTAACAATAAGAATATTGAGATCGCTATATTTGATGGTTGATATTAATAAAATATCGATTTGTTCACATTGATAAGCGATACAATTTGTGTCGCGCGTGAATTAGTTTTAATCCCATAACACTGTCCTCTAAATATACTTTTTAAAAGAATTAATAATTTTTTGTATTATATGGATATATACGACTTTTGTGTCAATTTAATATAATATTTACTACATTCTGTGTTTTAGTTATCGACCTACAATGGATATGGGTGAAGGCCAAAAGGATGATAGGACTAATGTCACAAGTGTCATTATGGATCACGCTACTGATGTAACACTTTCCATTGATACGACATTCCGATACGTGACTGATTCTATACAAAACAGAACGTTCGATTTTGGAACTACGATCATGGACATGCCAAGAACTGTTCTACCCTTAACTACCTCATCGACACTGCCATCGGTATTATCTTCGACCATGAGATTTGATACTTCTACAGTACCCTCCCCGTTAACGTCCACCAGCGGATCCTCGTTAAGCCAAACTACTGTTACTGGCATCGAAATTAATACCACAGAAATCGGTGCTTGTCGCGGAAATCAGTGTTCCACGAGTACTACCGCGTTAACTCCGCGGAATGTTACCGAAGTAAGTGGTTTTTATAACGATAGAAAAGTAATAATTTATAGAAAACTCAAGCTACAAGTATATTAATCCTTTATTCATTTTTTAATTAGTCTATAGAAAAAAACCTAAATAGACTTCAAACTTAAATTTCTCTCAAAATAAAATACTTGTAGTTAATATATCTGTACTACAATTGTTATTTAGTATGCCGACGGATGCAAGACGGATTCAACTATCACACAAGCGGCCTTTAACGGCAAATCTTTTGTCAGACAACGCGTCGAAGTAATAATTACTGAAAATAAGAGCGCGACGCTCCGAATTTATCTTAAGCTTAGAACGGCATTTAAAAATGGAATTATATTGCACGTTTACTTTGACAATGAGAGATATTCTTTAGTATACTTGGAACTTGGATCGTTGAAGTTCCAGTTTTCTTGTGGCCTAGAAACTATGTTACTCGGTGAAATCGATGCTATTATCGATAATGGATACGAAGTGGGCATCGATATGAGGTATGTTATTCGCATTAAATTATTCAACTTTAATTATTTCAACTTTAATCCATAATTCTTAAATTTTCATTACCTAAATTGGTAGACATAAAAAATTTATTGTCTTTTTGATTTTTGCATGAAAATATTAACAGAAAAGAAACATTTCTTTTCTTTTTGTTACAGCTTTCAATACGTTGCCAATGACGAAAACGAGAAATGTTTCGCCAAATTGCTGGTGAATGGCACTATGGCCGTAACCGGCGAACAAATACTGCCACAGCGAGGAATGGTCCCAAAATACGCTAATTTGTACATAGGAGGCATTCCATTAACGTTCTCGCATTATTTCCCTCACGTAGCAATGGGATTCATTGGTTGCATGGATTCCCTGAAGGTACGTTTTAGTAAAGAATTATTTAAAATTAAATTCAATCTTTTTGTGATATATTTAAATAATTGCAAAAGTTTGTCAATTTTTATACAAGGTGGTTCAGAATTATTTAAATTGCATTGCAGGTGAACGATATTACGCGACATTTTATTCACGATTCCTTAGAAACATTCCAGATCGAAGAATGCACGTCGTTTTTATGTTTGTCGAATCCGTGTCAGAATTTCGGTGCGTGTGAAGAAAGCGAAGGAAGAATTCGTTGCAAGTGTATAGCGGGGTAAATATCTACTAGCTGAAAATTAAAGTTATTCTAATTTTTCGCTTCTTTAATACACATATATCTTTATATACGTCAAGTAAAAACGTAATGAAAATATACTTAAAAAAAGTAAAATTACAAATCAGAAATAAGCTCTAATATTAAATATTAATATTTACCTTCTCAGAGCTAAGAACTTCAATTAACACTAATCAATCTTAGCGTAGAAGAAACAGTCAGTCTTTAACACCAATGCTCAGCGTTAAAGACTATTTACAGGTATACTGGGCCTTTGTGTGAACATTCGGCATGCAACGACAATCCCTGCTCACTGGGTGCGACGTGCGTAAGCTCGCCGGGAACTGGTTTTATTTGCGTTTGTCCGCTCGGCAGTCACGGGCTTTTCTGCGAAGAAGGTAACGAAACGTTCAATATCATAGATGCGATAGCGATGCAACGAGATCGCAACAAAGTCGTTACATCACTCATTGGATCCTTTCAGATGCCATTCTAGTGCGGCCGGCTTTCTCAGTCCTTGTCCCCGGTTTCGCGTCGTACATTGCTTACGGCGTGACTACTTCGATAAAGGACACAATGGAGCTGAAGCTGCGACTCATCCCGCGCACGTTTGATCAAATCTCCCTGATAGCGTACCTCGGACAGAGAAGCTCGCGCCGTGATGTCTCGGACCATCTTTCGATAACGTTCGTGCGCGGCTACATTATGCTTACGTGGGATTTGGGCTCTGGTGAGTGATCAACGAATGTAAATTAGGATCTTCCGTATATTCGAAGCTCTCATATTCTTTTCAGTCATATCTTAATAATAAATCGCATAGATACAGATTATTTGTGACCAGATATCTAAAAAATAAGTAATTGTCTATATAATAGATATTTTAAGGAATTTTGCAGTTTAATCTATTATATTTACATTTAAATAGAGTAAAAATATTTTTCTTATAGAAAAATATATGTTAGAATATGTAGTTCCAATTATATAAAGTTTTAGCGTAGAGAGTTTAAAGAAACTATATTTCAACGTTTATAATCTTTCAATAGGAGTACGAAGAATCTTTACTAGCGATTCGTTGACCTCTCTGAGTGTGGCAGGATTGGCTGGTAAAAGTAAAACGTATACCCTTCGAATCGGAAGGAGAGGCAAGGAAGCGTGGCTCGCTGTAGAGGGTCTCAAAAACGTGACTGGTCAGGCAGTAGGATCTATGACTCAACTTGACGTATCGCCTATTCTCTATATCGGTAAGTTGCTGCAGAGAACAGCGACTTGACACATTTGGCATAATGTCAACACTCAAATCGTCTTTTATTATCCTTTATATTTTACGGCTTTTACGCTAAATTCAGCCATTAAATTTTCATCACTCACATCTGATGTTGACATTAAATACAATCCGGACTGGGACTGATCTCGATTGAATATAAGTTAAAATGAAATAATATTTAGCGTGAAATGAAGGTAAACGAATAATAATAGAAAGGAAATTTGTCTCATAGGTGGTTACAAATCCAAAAACTTTGATACGTTGCCGCACGACCTACCTCTCCATACCGGCTTCTCCGGATGTATATTCGACGTTGAATTGCGCACAGACACGACGATTCTTCCGTTAACCGGCTCTAGTCCTGCCACTGGCCGCGGTGTAGGCGAATGCAATCGCAATGAATGCATTCGCCACTCGTGCAAGAACGGTGCGGTGTGTTTACATCACGGAGCATCGTATAGGTAATACACAAGAAATCATAATTTCTTCTTTTACATAATAGGGAGATATAGAATATCCTGTGTGATCACACAGAACATACATATATCTATTACGTATGTAATTATTCATTAACTTTTCAGTTGCATTTGTACAAAGGAATGGGTCGGGCCCGATTGTTCCATTCCTATCTAATTCGTCGCTGGAAACTTTTAGATGCGCGTAGAAGATCTCTCCCAGTTTTTATCAATTAGCACAAAGGGAGTGATCGGTCGGCATCGATGTTACAGACAATGTTATATTACAGTGAATATGTTGTTTTTACAAATTTTATATCTATTAGTAGTGATTCTTTGATAATTTAAATAGGACTAGCTTACATTAGGGGCGTCATTTTTGGGTCGAGAAGTGGCGGAATGAGAGTTCAAATATACAAATAACATCGCCGCTGATAGACGAGCCTGCAAATCTTGTTTACTGTACTCGTGATGCCATTCCACGTTGCCCCAGTGAGAGATCTATGCATAAAAAAACATAATAACGATAATATACAATAGATATATCACGAACATGTAATAATAATAGATAATGGAGAGCAGAACGGACTTCAATGGACATTTTTATTATAAATCAAACCGTGGTGATATATACCTGATATTCTTCTTCTAAGCGTGAAAGATTTACAGCTTCCGGGATATTAATTACTCTTGCAGCTGTGGCAAGAGTTAGAATAACTGATTTTAATCCGTCCACTGCATATACAAGACCTGCATACAGATAGCAGTTAATATACAAATACAGAAAGCTTCATCTCTCATTAAATTGCATTATTACCATAAATACTATTGAAATTATGCGACAATAAATGTTTTGTTAATGCAGCTTTGGTTTCCATAGACGCCGTGGGCGCTTCTATACTCTGAGTTCTCGCAATATCTACATCATAATGCTCGCAAAACCAACGAACTATAGGTTCCCACTTTTCCACTTGTAACTGATATAGTTCATCCACTTCCTAAAATCACAAAAATCATTGTAATCAAAATACTGTCGCATTAAAAATAATATAGAGAAAATACAGAGACTTGTATAAGTACTTTCTCTTACACTCGAATAAAATAAAATCGTATCCATTTCTAAACAGTTCACTATATGATTGACCAGATTTATCTCGGTATGATTGTGCGGATTGTCCAATACGGTGTTGCACAAGGATGTCTACAACAGAAAACCGGAAAAATGTTAGCATATATTTACATATACTTAAAATAGATACAGAATATCATATAAACTGGTAATGCCAAGTTAATGAATTAAGTCAATAAACCAAGTACTTGTATTCATATAGTTGTATACCATGATATCGTACCAGGTGCATGCTTCCTCTATCGATTGTTTCCTTCTGTGCATCCCATTCGGCGGCTACGGCTAAAGCCAGAGGCTTGCTGTTCACCTCGAATACCCTACTCTGCGGTGTCTTCAGCTTCCTCTGGTCCAGAGTAATCTCAAACTTGTCGCCGCTCGAAAGTATGTTCGTCCTTCTATAAAATCGTTTCACGGTGGCTACAAGTGTCAAATTATTTTATGCATCCAGTAACTATCATATTCAATTAAATATTATCATATTCATTAAAGTACATTTGATGATAGAAAACGTCAAAAATTTAATCTAAATAATAAAGTTTTGAACAAAACGTGATCATTACCTATATTTCTCACAACCAAGGAAGCTGGCACGAATTTATGACGCGTAAAATAATACATTGTATTAACCAGTTTGTTAAGTATTTGGAGCATATTATTTATTCTTATTAACCTTTCTTTTCAAAACATTCAGAAGAGAAAGAACAGATGACACCAGACACATTGATAAGTAGCACCACGTGGTGGCTACTCAGGTAACTCCATTCTTAAAAGTAGCGCACATGATAATACTGATATATCGATAATAATGATGTAATAGAGATCGTTATGAATTACCGTCGTTATGTAAGATTTCTTCTTGATATGTACAAATTTTAAAAATATATTTATTTTTATTTGTAAGCAGATTCAATATTTAGATCTCATATTAAATTCTGTTAATACTTAATCAATTCTGAGAAATATCTAAATATCGCAGAGAGACTAATGTAAATATTTTTGTAGCATAATTAATTAATTTATATACAATCATGCACAACTTGGGAATGAAACGGACAGGTTGTATCAAAGAAAATCCATAGGTGTATAAAATACGAAATATATATATTTGCTTTTATAGCATAACATATATAATTTAGATAAGTATACATATCTTATGAGTGTTACACTTCGTATCATAAGTTCAACGATATAAAAGATGACAGTTCACAGATTAATATATACAAAGAACGGCAAAAGCCTGGTCGTATAGTATATAACACTCCAATGCTTCTTGTATTCTATAGCCGTTAAGAAGATTGTATCCACGCACACAGTATCTTATGTTTGTAAATCATGTTACGATTGTCAAAGAAACGAATTTATCATTGCTAGTTACAGGGAAGATTCGTTCCCGTTCGATGCAAGCGCGAAAAAAATATCTGGTAAATACGCCCGGAAAAGAAAATATTGAAGAGATACTAATTCTGTCAATCAAATTTGATTAAAACACAACTATTAACGCGTTGTTAACAGAGCCATTAAAAAAAAACAGAATGTCGAGAAGAGTGGTCTTTCTTAACTTAAAATCAGTTTCGAATTGGTACCAGTCACGACTGCGCAAAACGAAATAAAAAGTTTACAATGTTTTTTTTTTTTTTTGGGGGAAATTTATAACAAGTTCTCTTCTACGAAACTACTTTATTATTGTGATTATCCCCGCAATTGATCTTGGCTTCTCACAAACTTAAAATATACAAACGCGCCATTGCATCGATAGAAAAGTGCACCTAATTTGAAAAATGCATTCGTCTAAAAATAATTTAGAGAAAGATAAAAAATTTTCCGATTTAAAGGCGCTATTAAAACGTTGTATATTCGTCGATCGCATTATTGTGCCTTTTATCGTGCTGCTAAGCACAACATCTGTATTTCCACAGCACTTCTTCGATGCTCATAGAGAATTCATCTCTCATTAATATTTTTACAAACGTTATTTACGTAAGAAAAGAGTTACTCATAGTATCGTCTTGGGGCTAGTATTGTCCGTTTGTTTAGTCTATGCTTAGTTAGCTACTTAAATACGAACATTAAGCCTACTAAGATAGTATGAATTAACGCTCGTGGAAGCACCCTGAATCACTGAATGACAGTCGCAGGCCCGGGTCCTCGATTTAGCATAGTATTTAGCCCTGAATACAACCATCTGAATCAGAGTTTCGTCTGCTTATGCGAAAAATTCAAGTCAAAAGATAGATATTAAATGTGAACATTTAGTGCCGAAAATACGACAAGAACACGGGCCAAGATCTATTGTCGGCGGTCACGAATAGACGGCGAATTTTATAATTCGCCGTCTCACTTCGTCTTACTTATCTCGCTATCTCTAAATTTGATCAAAGAAGGACGATAAGTACTCGTCGCTCTTAACAAAAAATCGCTACGGCGCGATTAAACGTGACCATCTCTCTATCCCGATATGCACGTTTCAGTTTCGACTAGGTTCAATTGTCGTGACAAATCCACGACTTGGACATTATACACACCGGGATAACGGGATGGAGGGAAAGGAGGAGGGGGGGGGGGACATATTCGATGATTAAGAGCCAGTATGAATCCGCCATTCGTTCTCAGACGTAGCTCTCATCATCAACGACGGATCTGCCGAATCCTAGATGCCTCGTGGTGATAGGGGCGCGAGGTTGCGGTGGAGGTCGATAGGGCGGTGGCGGTGGTAAAGACCTAGACCTACCCGCCACTTTATGCCTGTCCTCGAGATTCATATGCACCGGCGGCAGGTGTCTGAGCCTCGGCGGCAATGGCGGCGGTGTGTCCGGCCATGACGTAGTTCTTTTCTCCTGCTCATCCTCGCTAAGGTCGACTACGCTTTTATAGGAATCGTTCGCATCCGCGGTTCCATAGATCTCGGTTGATCGACTCCTGTCCTGGCAGTATGTAACTTTACCATCGGATTCGCCATTCGAGTCCTTGCTCTTGCAATACTTCAACGCTTCCATGTATATGGAAGCCTTTACTCTAACAAAGTCATCGTACAAATCACGGTCGCGGGCCTGACGACAGCGTTCTTTCTCCGACATCGGTGACTCCAGACTCACGTACTGCACCTCGGAGGACTTGACCTTCTTGAATTCATAGCAGTCGCTGCCAGAGCGGGATGTGTCGCCACCGCTTGTTAGATCCTGCTCCGAGTCGTGAATTGACACCCGTTCGGCACTTCGGATGTCCTGTTGCAAGCTCTTGCTATTGTACTCCTCCGATAGTATTTCATAGCTTACGTTCAACTGTCTGCTCCGATAAGTCTTGCAGTTCTCCACATTTTCTTTAATCGTGTCCTGTCTAAGGTATTCCCTATCATATATGTCCTTGTCGCCGAATCTCTCCTTTCTGTGCTCGTGCTCGTCCAATCTGTTCGTTCTAGGTGTTCTTTTGAGCTGTGCCCGTAGCCAATCTTGCCGTTGGAAATTGGACGATTGAGACGGATTAGGGTAACACTCATTGGCCTTTTCCTCTCTGAAGTTGTGCTCCGTGCTGTTCGTATGATTATGATTGCCGGACGCGTAACCGTTCAGCCTCTCCTCCCATCCGCATCTATAAACTGGCATGTAGGTTTTACCATTAGACTTCTCTTCCTTCGCAAAAGATTTATCGTAATTAGTAGACGTTGGAGCATTCGGGGCAGAGTCTTCCGAGCCTACGGGCGATTCCGGGATGAATAATTGGCAATCTGACAAGGTCAAGCCTGAGTCTCTTGACAGGGACATGGGATCTCTACGCGGTGCCTCTGTCAGGTCCAGACTATCCAAGGATATTCCACCTGCTGCACCATAAGGAACTTGTTAATAATGGACAATGTAATTATTAAAATATTTTAATCATTATTTTATTAAAAATAATTTAATTTGCTGTTTAATATATGTTCATATATTTTAATGTTTTTTAATATCTTGATTATTATTTAATATCTTTGATTAATTAATAATAATTTAACATAACGTTATTATAATACTTACAATGAAGGCTGTCAGTACTCTCCTCGGCTCCGCTGTCGCTGCGCGTGTCTTCTCCGAGTAGATGCGTAACATCAGCGCCGAACAAATCTTCGCAGTGACAGATCAGCATTTCCGTGATTGTCGGGATCGCTCTACTCTGATTCACTGTCGGGTTCGAAGACCAAAGTAAACTTGGGCCGCAGCAAACGCCAAGATTGCTGGCGCACATGAGATTACGTTTGGATCGCTTCGCCACATGGTGCAGTACGCAAATTAAATGCGAGAGTAACGTGAAATTCGCCTTTGGCAGTCTATGTAAAATGCTGAAAAATTTTTTCCAATTATTTTTATTTTCTTATCAAAATTATTGTGTTAACAGTAGTAATAAATGTATTAACTGACATAGAAATTTTGTATTGAAAAAATCATATTATTTTAATGAAAATAAATTATAAACCTTTTAATAGTTTGGACAGGACTCGGCGTATCCAAGCTGTCCATCCAGAGAGGAAACAGATGGGAGGTCAAGAGAGGATCCGGCAAAGATCTCAAGAAGTCCTTCAGCAAAGCTGCCACCGCTATAATCGGCGCATCCTCCAAGCAACTAGGATCTCCCGTGGACTCGATCTGTTCTCGCAACTCTCGAACGATTCGAACATTCGCAGACTTGCGGAATATTCCCTGCATGAACGGACCTTTCGCGAATAATTGTTGCAGCATCACGAGAACGGGTTTAGGTAGGCCGTTCTCATCTAGCCGCGCCAGAGGCACGCCGAAGAGGTGCGGATTCAACGACAGTGAGCGACGCAATAGACCGGTTATTTTCGATCGATTGTTCTTTTTCGCGGGTGTTTTCATCACAGGCCTGAGGATGAAATGACATAGATCGACGCCGCTATTGTTGATGTGCACCAGGTCAAAACCCTCATCTGTCGATAGCATGTGTCGTAGACGCGACATCTTCACGGCGAATGGTCGTTCGTGCCCTATCAACGGATACGGCGGCTCGTCCGGGAACGTTCGGGCCCAAAGCTGGAAAGGTCCTGAAGAAGCTTGAAGATCCCACAATAACATTGCCTTGCTCACGCAATCCTGCGCCGTCTTGTCGGAGTCGACCGTGATCGTTTTGCACTGCAAGGTTCGAAATAGCACGTATGTATTCTTTCATCGCCGGGTAGTACAAAGGGATGAATAATACGGCACGCGATTCGTCGCTCCTTGTTTACCGACGATAGACAGCGTTTATTTAACGGAAATTCATTCGCGATCCAAGCGGCTTATACCTTTATGCAACTTTTAATGAATTATGAATCGATGATTGAAGGTGAATGCCGACACAATACGCGGCGACGATTCTAACTCAGTACCGACGTTCGCGGTATAAAGGATGCCTCTCAAGAAAAAAAATACTACTAGCAAGGTCGAATGATAATCGAGTCCCGCGGATTCGAGTATGCGCAAAGAATGGACGTTCGCGCGAAGGTGTGACCGCGAACGTATCCGTTCTCGCGTGAAAAGACGGGCGCACTTACGTAGTCGGTGTGCGTGTCGTTGTCGTGGTACATAACTTGAATGTTCGTGTTCGACGGCTCCTTACTTCTTTCCTCTTGCACAAGATCGTTCAAACGTCCCCACCAGAGATCTCGCGCTGCAGCGGTCCTATAAGGATGAATTTGACCGTGACAACAGTAACAATTGTAAGATCCGACTAGTTGATATTTTCTATCTCATTTGGATATCTGTTGTACTCAATTATACGCGGCTTTGAAAAAGAGCCTACTTACATGAAAGTGGCCACAACGTTCGTCGTGGGCCAACCAATAACGAAGCTGGTTTCCACGGACTTGCTGCTTTCCGCCACGTCTTCTATGTGACCAGCCGTAAGCCAGAGCTCACTCATTTTTACGATTTGCTTCAACTTGAAGTTCCCGCTGCTACGAGCTTTCGCGATCAGCAGAAGATCGGTGAAGAGGAAGAGATGCCTCTCCTGAGATTGCATACCCTAAAATCCGGATTTTAAGATTCTTAGTATTAAGTGTCTTAAAAAAATCTTAATCTTTATCAAAATAGGCAAATATATTTGCAAACATATTTTAATCTTGATAACTTCCTAAAATTTTTCATACCGTGGTGAACTGAACTGGCGTTTCCAGGAGGAAAGTCCTAGTCGGTGATTTAATTGGCGATGAGCCACTATCCGGAATATCCAGTGCCTTCTGAGAAAGCCCTCTCGTCAGTCTGGCTGGAGTACTACCGTTTCTTTTACGTAACATATTTTTCGTTTTCTGAAAATAATAAACAATTAAATTAAATTGAAATCTAGTGGACGACTAATAATAGCTAGAGTTACTTTTAGAAAAAATTTTAAGTTTAATACAATATGTTGACATTTAAATACAATTAATATATATATATATTTTTTTCATAGAGGAAAGAGAAAAAATTCTCATATCAAATGTCTGAATAGCAAGATCTGACTGCAAATGACTATCTCTAAGAGTTTAAGGCTCTTGTTGTAACGACTCGACTGGGGAATTTCGCAGGGTCTCAGAGAGCATGCTAATTTTACCGCCGCATTAATCGCGTCATGTAACACCACATGCGTGCCACACACGTGCAGAGTATTAACAGCTACGCCCGAAAAATGTCAGTACCAAATTTGGCTGCTAAGCGACGATTCTCTAAGGCGTGCTACAACTATAGGCGAGAGCAGCGAATGCTCTCCCGGCGGCACGAGCGGACGGATTAACATATGCGGGCTTATAGATTCCCCGACATGTCCCAACATCCTCTATTCTTCGCTCTCGCCGCTCTTTTCCATTACGAAATCACTTCTGGTGATCCCGACCGGGCGGTAACCCACCTCCGTTTCATTGTAATCGCGTTGTTACAACGCATAAAAGCCTAGAGATCGGGGACTAATACATCCAACACGTCAAATGGATTATCCGCTATCATTTATAGCATTGGAAAGTGCATCGCCCGGGGACTTTAACAGCGAGAGTTTCGAGTGATACCGACAGACACCGATGTTTTATGCCTTTATGGGATAAGAATGCCTCGAAATGGCTACGCGAATGTTTCTCACCGAACATAAAAACGCGCAAAATACGATAAATAATTGTAGGCGGTCTGTTATTTCTACGATAACGCTTGTAATTTTTGTATTCCGCGAAATCGACTTCTAGGAAGAAAAAAAATGTATCTTATAATTTTACAAAATGGAAGAAAAAACATTATACTACGCATTATAATATTAAAGAAAACCGTAGTTTACAATGTCAATTACTGATTAAAGAAGTCTTTAGCAGACGTGACGTTCTTTTTTTTATAAGAATCCTACTCTTGTTTCTTTACAATATACCAACTTTCGCTACGTTTCTACCGTTATACGAAAAAAGGATAACGCGCTTTCCATGGAAATAATATAAGTGTCATTCCAGTGTCATTATTGCCAGCCTCCATCTCGGTGGCACAGTTTCTATTCTGTTTCCATATATTTTTTTGTGTGGACGCAGAAAGTGAGCGCTCTATTGAACGAACGGCACGCCGCGCCGTCAATTTCACCGTTCGCAGCAGCCAGCGGGCGGGTCGGGTGAAAATAGGGCTGGGAGAAATTATCGAATAATACGCTTGTGTCCGGATGGATACGCGAATGAACGTGGGAAGGAAGTGGAGTATATACGTGGTTCTCCAACCGCCGCGCGGCACGCGAGCATTTTCCGCGGACGCAGAAAAACGAGATGCGTCTAAACGACCGTGAGAAAGGCTGAATTGCTAGGCGCATTGTCTGCGATACCGTTTGTCAGCACCGTTGTTTGTCGCTACATCATTTGTACATCCTCCACGGAAGGAGGAGTAGGATGTTTTGCATAAACGTCTTTATCATCGTTGCTAACAGTTGCTAACTGAAGTTCCGATCGTCGGGAATTAGGAACGACAAAAAAAATATTTTGTATCAATGAAATACTCTCGTCGTACCGTGGTGACAACGTCTCGTTCGTGTAGCCGCAAGTTGTCGCCGGGGAATAGCTCCTGAATACGGTGAAGGTCACCCTCTAACTGTCCACGATGGAGGACTGTCCCGCTGTCAATGCACTCGCTGTCTATCAAGCTCCTCGCTTCCTGTCCCAGGTACCTCTCGTAATCGGCGAGCCTCTGCACCTGCGCAAATAAAATATACATTTTGTAACATTTCTTGTCGTCAGAGAGAAAAATTATGACAAACTTTTTTATATCACGAAAAAAAATTACACGTTGCACACCTCGATTGCCGCTAAGCTTGAAAAATCTTCTTACCGCGTAACTGAGTGCAAGGGAAGAAATTCGCGATTGCGTCGACGATTCCTTACGTAACTTCGATCATTTTCGACAAATTGCCGTTCGACGCGATTGGCAATTTCCAAAGGCATTACGAAAGCAGAAAAGGGAAGACGCGACTTTCCCTGATATCGACTTTGCTGGAAAAACGCGATGCGATATCTCTTTAATAATCATTGCCGAACGCGGAAATAAATGGGAAACGTCGACCAAATCGGGCACAGCCTCGGAAATGCACGCCGATTCGTGTTTCCTTCTCGCTACAACGAACGCGATAATTATCATTCACGAGTCGGAGTTATGTAAATTGACAACGTGTCATTATTTGATGTACGTACGATTGTGCTCATGTCATAGTCGACGACCATATATAGGAACTGATTCAAACTGGCTATTGCAAACTGGCTATTGCAACATGCCACGTGTACGGCTTCATTAGGCATTCATAAATAGATATAATATATAAGCATATATTCTAAGTATCCATAATAAATATAGCATTGTTCAATGAAAGCGAAAATTATAAGATTTATCTGTATTTTTTAGCGTTGTGTCTGTCTCTAAAATTGATTTCTTAGATTTTTATCGCGATTAACTCGATACATATGTATATTAATAATTACATCATTTCTTATTGTCTTTAGTTTTTTTTTGGTTACATGTCTTGCGTTTCCCACAGTAAATACCTACTTATCTATTGACTTATCGCGTTGATCTTAAAATGGGTTAACACTAATCAATCATAATAGTAAAATGGAAAAGTATTTCATACGCACAGCGATTCAAATCTAAACCTTTGTCACGCGGATTATCAGCTTCATGAATAATCGTGAGTGATCCCGTAAGCCGTAAGCGATATAAATCCGACTTCGATAAGGAATCTCACCGTAGATTCCGACACGGTGTTGGAAGTTGGGACACCGTCAAATTTAGTCGGTGACACTCGATTATCCTAACTGATGGCCGTGGTGTTCGCTACGAATCGCCGCGCGATTCGCTTCTTAATTATCATAACGTGGCAGGTAGTTACCGCGCCTGAGGAAATGCACGAGTAGGCGGCCGTTGATGGCTCTTGAACGTGCTCTGAATTAATTTGCAGTTACCGCAAAATATCGCCGCTGGCGAAATTTCGAACGATCGCGATCGCCGCATTTGCCATCGCCATCGTTCGCGGAATCGCGAGATGACGAGATTCTTGAAGATTTGCGTGCAGCATCCAGCATAACATCTCGTCGCTCTATATCAGGTATTATCCCATTTAATAAATTATGAAATACTCATATAATAAAATAACATTAAGCAAAAAAGTAAAGTTTATACCTGTATAGAAAAAGTACGAGAGATTATTCAAATGGAATAGAAAAGTGAGCGCAAATCTCTATCGTTAATCTTTTAACGTAATAAGTCCATGATAATGCAATGTTTATTAATATTTGTTGTTATATGTATATTAATTAATTACAAATAATTAGTTATAACAATATATATTATAATATTATTTTATCACATATTAATAAATTATATCTATTATTTTAAAGATAATTAACAGAAATCAGAAAAGACAACTGTTTAAGATCTTCCCGAGGGAAGACCTGAGGCTTGGCCAAGGGTACTCTTCCTCGAGAACACCTTACGCACGCGTTACGAAGCCTCTTTTAGATATGATTCCGTGATGAATGCCACGACGGCATTCATTACCATGCATGTTTTCTCTTTCGCGTGTAATCTGCGCTTGACGTAGGTACTCGTTATTGGCATTCTCGGACGGGTATATCCATCCCCGTGCATATATTCGCGAATGGGAAATTTAGCATGAATCTTCCTCGACGTTCGCGTCTTTCGTTCTCCTTCATTCCCTTTCCCATAGTCATTGTCTCGAATCCCGCCACGTGACGCATACGTTACTTTTACGCGCCGGCACTGTTTCTTAGCCCCTTTTCGCACACTTTCACCGCGTGTCGCGTCGCGATTATGTTCCTAGAAATATAGCCTCGGATACAGCTATCGGCACGCCACAATTGATCGTAAACGATTCTCCATACCGTCATTTCAACCAGGTTTTAAGAAACACGCAATTCTTATTGAGGAATTTATGTTTCAATGCTTTAAGATTACTGTAATAAATTGTTGGTCGTTATCAACTTTTCAAATTTGCAAGAATCGTTTATAAGGAAAAGAAACTGAAACAGATGCAGAGACAAATTCATTCACATTCCGAGACAAATTCATGTTTCTCAGCTTTTTCTTTTAATGCTCAAAGTCTTTTCTCATTCGGATCATAACGTGGAGCGATTTCTATCTCTTCTTTCGAAAGCAGTCGAAATATTAATTCGTCACGGATTATTACGTTGGTTAGCAGATTTGTCCGACCAAATACAATTTTACGCTCGAGCGTCGATCGATCATTTAATCAGTCGTCGAAGAGGGAAAGAGCCTTGATGGTATAAGGAAAAGGATTGGAAACTATAACACGGACCGTATGATACTGTCAGTATCTTTTTTGCTTGCTTTACGCGCGACGCGCATCATCGAATGGTTCGAATATCGTCGCGACGCGATACATCCGATTCTACAAATGCGGCCATATCTGTATATATTCGCCTTTGGGCATATATGCAGACGTACCTGAAAGGTATATACCGTTAGCACCGACGGCGACCTCGCGAGACGACTACCTCGGGCGCGCTATTTCTCAACAGCGGGGCACGTTTACACCTCACGTGTCCGCAATATCGCGCGAACCCTTCCGCGCTTCCTCGCGGGATTCCCCTTTGACGTTGAGCGCACGTGCAACGGTAAATCGCGGGAACGAAATTCCGCCGTGGAGTGCGCGCGGTAAGAGCACGCTATATTCTTTCGAGCTCGAGAGCTCGACAGACGCACGTGGAATGCACGTGGACGTGATGGCAGGATAGCGACTTTTTACGCGAGCGGCAGAAACTCGTCGCTTCAAGAATTTTTGACCCCAAGCGGATAGTGCTCGGGTATCTCGAGGGTGAGCGTTAATGTTCAGGCAGAAGCTCCGCAGCAGGGATTAAAATAATCAACGTCGATCGATTCGAATCTCCTGTTATCAAAAAGATCTACTTTCAGCCATATCTTTCTTACATTTCGACTTCTTCTAAACATCGACATTTAACAACGATAATTATCATCATGATATCATTATGATAGCATCGATACTTGACAATAATTTTCGACAATGTTTAAAAAGTACTTGATGTTAGAATTAATAATCATAAGCATGTCCCGTGTCAATTCGGTACTACTCTTACGCTCAATAATATACCAATCTCGTCGGTCGTTGCCGAGTAAATTTTTATTAAGATTGCTGCAACGGCAAGGCGTACGTAAGATACGGAATGCCAAAGCCCCCGAGGCACGCGGAATATAACTTTTCCATCGGCATCTCGATATTACGAGAGCGGAGAGTAGACTGTGCACGCAGGTTGCCAGATACAGGGTGTCCTGCAAAAAGTCTTTCAATGAAACGTTGTCTACGCTCGATCGATTTGCGTTCTGCTCTTTCATAAGACGAAAAATTTATTCAGAGGTTTAATTGGCAAAAGAGGCCACTGCAAGAGTTACCGAAAATCGAGAAAGCAAATCCAAAGCTTTTCACTTGGAGGAAAACTGCAGTTTATCAGACATAATTTGAAAATAATGATAAATATAGGAATGTCAGAAATTAAATAATCTTCCAAGAAAAATGGATTCTTGTGCCAATTGCTGCCGCGTGTGCACTTCTCGGGGGACACCCTGTACGTGTATACGCGAGACAAATTGCTACGGCGTGACGTAACGTCGAGAACACCTGTCTCGACGTTACAAAACCCGCTTCCTGGGACAGCGCCTTACGCACGTGCATGAGTAGCGTGCCTAGACGTAAAGCAAAGGTCCGCCGCTCCAGGGATCGCGACATCGATACGCTCATCTTAAGAGAAATTGATATAGATATAGGTGCGTGCAAATAAGTCCCGAATGAGGAAAGGCGTGAGGCAGAAAAATCGATGGACCACGTCGAGGAGGCTCGGATGTCACAAAAAAGTGTTCAGAAATTTCAGCATTCTTCTCCTCTCTCTTTAATGCGAATCTCAACTGCGTTTATGAATACAAAACAATTGTTAAAATATTAGATAACATTGTAGAATAAACTCTTTTCTCTCCTCAAAGTACGTGTATATGTATAATACATAGAATTAATATTTATACTGAATACATCTTGTGCAACTATCATATCTTTTTTTTTTCAATTAAATTTTTTTTAATTTAATCGTTCAGCGAGCCACGAGCGAAATTGAAGAAACGCGGTATTGCAGTCCGACGAAGAGGATTGCGAAACGGCATTTGGTATTCCGCGGTAATTCCACAACGTATCGTCTGCCCACATTCACCTTTCGCCGTTCACGCGTTCATCGGAGGAATCCCCGACGTAGGACGGCGCTTCCTCGTGACGAAGGCTGAATGCCGATTGACGATCGTCTCGTCTCGTCTCGTCTCGTCTCGTTTCGTCTCGTCCCACTGCTCATTGCCCGGAATTATCTTCGTAAATTGCCACGATCCAGCCGCGATTCCTCGCGCTGTAGGGAATCTCGTTTCTCCTTCTTATACTTCTCAGATTAGCGAGCTTTCCTTCGTGCCGGCGGTGTCAATGCGCGACAACAACCGCGATGGCATTATCGCACGACCAAACGTGACAGTGATAAATCTGTTTCTTTGTGCTATCATTGAGGGTCGAGCAGACCTTTCTCGCGCTGTTACCGAAAGGCGGAAGGCTTCATTATGTTAAAAGAAAGTCCCCGTGACGGCAAAGATAATAACCAGGCGTGTGCAATTTTCACGTCGTTTCTGACATTCGTTGTGCTTTGGTAATGTAACTGCTGTCGTGATTATTATCGATTCGAAATGCAAATAATCCATCTTAGTCCTGAAGGTTACTTGCTTGTATTTGCTTGCCCTTACTTTGCTATACATACATAAATTGTCTCACTCGAGGTAATTTTCATAGCGGATTCTTTAATATGTAAAAGTAGATTTTTCCATGACGAAAATTGTATGGTAATTAACAATAACGATTAGTTAGGATATAATTAGATACATTAATATTGAAAATTATATAATTTTCGCGCATCGAGTATCGTGTGCAATAAACGAATAATAATGAGACGCAATTTCCGGTTAATTTCATAAAAATTTTAATTTACTGTAATTTTATCAAAAATAAAATTATTGCCGATTAATGCCAATATATTCATAACTCCGATTTCAGAAGATTACACTTAATGTATAATAAATTTAACATTAAACGTAACTTTGATTATTACTAATTAATATAATCCTTAGTTATAGATCAATGCAATCAAGATCGCACTAATAATTAAGAATTTCCTGTTAGCGTCCTAGAAATGTAATTTTAAAAATCATACAATAACTTTCATCAAATTTTCCAAGGAAAAATTGAATTTAGATTGAAGTTGTCATTTACGTGACGATAATAAGATACTATTGTATATATTGCAATTTTTTGCATTTATTATATATGCTATTTCCGTTTTCATTATCAGGTGCTGCAATATTCAGAAAATTTCCCAAGGTGTGATACATATGAAGTATAGGAGGTTGAAGTATTGCTGGCTTTTAGTATAGAAGCCTTTTAGTATAAAAGCCTTAGATTCCAGGTTTGTCGCGTGCTCGGTGACGTAGAACGGAAAGGAGACTCGATTGCATGGTCTCCGTAACTCGTAATATTCCGATGACGAGACTCGCATACCTGCTGCTTGTAAAACGATCAGCTCAGAATAGTTTTGCATCCGCATGTTTAATGGAACGTATCGAGAAACCTTCGACTATTTATATAAATACCATTTTCCTCGTATCGTTTTCTCGTATGAGAGAATAAGTTTCATACATGTGTAAACGTGTTTATAAAAATTATGGAACAATCTCGGAAATTCGTCTCTTTCACGACCATTCAAACTTCGCACATGAATAACTCATTGCATTAACATTATAGTACAATTCATTATAATTAATCTTTCTCGACGTTTTCGCTTTATTTATTACCGAATTGACCAGGATGTCCAGGCTAACTAAATATTTACATCTGTGTGGCATACCAGAATCGATAAATTAAAGTATAAATTAAAATACAAATAAAAAGATACTTTATTAAATTTTTCTTACCGAAAAGTTCCGGCATACAATTGTACGTTTGTAAACACCGAATAAATAATTTTTAGTGCATCTACTTAACGGTAAACTGTTTAATATGAGTACCTTCCCGAGAAGGCTGGTGAAGATTAACGTCGAGTGGGATATTTCGTTGGATGATTCGTAATGGATCGCGTACCGCGCCACAAATTATAATTCCGACTTAGGCGCGTTGTGAAATCAATCTCTCGAGGCATTACAACCACAAAATAACACTATATAGATAGATATCGCTGCAAAAAAGGACCGTCTTTGCGAATGGAATTCCGTCATCTGGGTCGAACGGAATTATAACTCCTTGATCGCATAACTGGTGAGAATTGTTGAGAAATGTCGCTAAATATCGGAGGTATGTGTGTAACACCAGTCAACCGCAAGAGGCGATTACGCCATTTGTTTCCTTGAACAATTTCGGTATGACTGAGGTTTCGACGGTCTGCAGTGAATGGTCATTACAACTGCTCAATTATGTATACGACGCGTATAAAGGAACAAAGGAATCTGAATAAAGGGATTCAATAATTTACCGTTAGCACTTTACGCGAGGATATAAGAGAAGAATTTAACTTTAACGATTTGTAATGTTACCTTTGGTATGCTAAAGAATACATCAAGAAAGATAAGGAAACAATGGCACATACTCCAATTCTCCCTCTAAAAAAAAGATATGTAAAATTATTAGATTTCCCGATTTAAAATTTTCTTAACAAGCAAAGAACTCGAATTGTCGATACCTTACCACACTTATAATATCAACATTTTTTATCTACTAAATTTTTTCCGAGATTAAAATTTCTTCTGTCGACAACATTTTTATAATGCGCATTGAAATTAAAAAAGTTCTATTGTATTAGTTGAGGATATCTATATTATCAAACGATTGAGAGAGGCGATCGAGAAAGAGGAGGGGTGGAAGTCAGAGAATTAACGAGATGAGAAGAAAAGGAAACTGAAAAGCCGAGAGCCCCAGGAGAATCAGCGTCGATGAAAGGAAGGAATTTGGTGAATGGGAGTGCCGCGTGCAACTCGTTTTTCCACTACAATGGCACTCACTGCGGTGTATGCGGCAATCACGCATGCACGAGAGAACGAGAATTCTTCGAGATCGTGGCCGATAGGCACGACCGATCATGTTTCCAAGGTAATCGAAGAAGACGCACGTCGATTCGCGAAGACGCGGCAGCAACTCGCGCAATTTCGAAACCGACCACGAAAGACACTAGACCTGCAGTTAGCAAGGCATAACGTGGAATTTATCCACCTGTAAAATAAATTTATTCATATAGGCATTCGTATAGGTATAAAGCTTATATGTATACATTCTTCAGAAACTGCCGTGGAGATCACCTGGCAATTAAATAACTGACCATACCATATTATATTACAATTTCAGACTTTCCTATCAAATGTCTCAAAAATATCAAAATTATATTTATCCTTCTGGCATCTTTCTTCTGCGTTTTGCGCATACCGAAATAAATTACACCCGTCGTGTAATCGGTTGTTGTCCAAAAACTGATTTAGAATGGGCTGAGCGTGCGCCGCAGCTTCGTCATCGTATGCGTTATTGAGCGGATACACGCGGAGCGAAGGCGACAAAATTCTCCGACGACAAAACGATATCGTCGAATGCATAATGAGGCCTGACGTCATTGTCCGGAAAGGTACAATCCCCCCCGATGGGGAGCCAAATATGCCACCCACGGGTTTTGATCGCACATGACAGTTCCCCCCCTGGTGCGTCTTCTGAATTATCATTCGTCGAATATGCACGACGTAGAGTAGATTAAAAAAAAAACAATGTTTGCTATATGATTTAAGTGTGCGACTTCCAAGCGTCAGATATTTGTGCCATTTATCAACAAACTTTTGTTCAATTTAAACACGCAAAATTGCTTTTAGGAAAGAATTCAAAATTTTTTTCGTTTATCTACATATAGTTTATAAAATAACAGCAAAGGAATGTTATAATAAATTTCGATATTTTTAATCATATAAAAGCCCAAGGCAATTTTTTTCTAAATCTTGTTTTCTTAAAATAAAACAAAATAATTGTTTAATATATTTTTAATCTTAAAAAGAAACTGCCAAAAGCATTTCTCCAGTTTTTTTAAATTAAAATTTAATCAAAACAAATTATTTCAGTCAAGGTTTTCACAAGATTCAATTATAACAATCATAAATATATATATATTACGATGCACTTGAAACAGATATAGGAACTTCAGCCGGGAGAGCTAATTAAACATAAAAATTTTATAGACTATTAAAACGTATTTATACAGAGTGTAAATATATTTTAATATTCGGTTCAAGAGTTTCTCTCCGTTTGGTCACATCTTGACGATCGACTCGTAACGATCATTCTTAAATGATATGCTCGCGCGAGAAACGCAACTGCGATATCTTGCGTATAAAACAGCATTTTTAATCGCGCGCAGTCAAATCTTTGTCGCCCACGGCCAAATGCGTAGCTTCGACTTTTTATGACGTCGCCAAAGTCGGACTCTTTCTTTCGCGGATCGAAGAATCCCGCAATTAGCACGAGGAGAAAGATTCGAGAGCGAGGAGGGGAAAGAAAGAGGCCGGTTCGAAGCGAAATCCGAAGTTACCCGGCGCAGATTCGTGATAGGGAACAAACGCGGGAGAGGAGGGGAGTGGATGTCCTTGAAACGTGATAGTTAACCGCCACGACATCAGCGAGAACGAAGCATTACCTATCCCGTCGAAGGTGAGGATGCGCCGAGAGGTGCGTGCATGCACGCACGCGCCTCCGCCGAGGGCAAAAGAGAAGTCGCGATCGTTAGAACGACGCTTGCGGACGATCAAATGCAATTGCCAGAGGACGTCAACCCTTTATTTCTTCCAAAAAAAGTTGAGAAAAACGAAAAATTATAGAACTCGTAAATTTCTAGCTGTCCAGGAATACCTATATACATCGTTCGAGTTTTCTCAAAATCTCGGATTTCCAAGATGTGACGTCCCTGCATTTTTCTTCGTATTTTCGACTTTAAGAAATCTGAGATTTTATCTTTCCTCGCTTCGAAAACGGATCGATGTACATAAAATGTGGCTGAAAGGTATAAAGGTATACAGAAGAAAATGAAGAAGAAAAATGGAAGGTGATTCGAAGGCCCCTCGGTACGCCCACGGCGAGGACGCAATTACGGTTTAACATACGATTTAATGCGTCGTCGTTTTGCCCGGGTTTGTTCACAACCCGCATGCAAAGCCAAGTGGCCGAAAACTGGTTGCGCCTCGGTCGGGAGAGATGCCTTCGGCCGAATCGAGGGGGCCAGGATATGCTGGACCGATATTTAAAGGGCCGTATTCACGCTCGCTTCATATACTGACGCGATGAAGGCACTTTATTCAAGTCTCTCATCCGAATACCCTGCGCGAACGCCCGACGCTACGCTGCATCGCGGTGGTCGTATTTCGGTCGAAATATCGTCGGCCGTGCCACTTCGATTCTATGTTTATACTACTTGCATGTAATTAAACGAGCTTTCTCTCCGCATGAGTCTCCTTTTGTACTTCGCTCGTAATTGCGCGACCGTCGTTGAAATAAATTCTGCAACCGGGTCTCTCTCTTTTTAGTCAATTACCCGCCGTAGAACTTTCAGCATAACAATTACATTCCGGTTAAAATAAAAAGACAATTAAATTCTGATTAAATTTGCGAAAGATTCAACAGATTAATTGCCAGTTTCTCGATTGTTAGCGTCATATATTTTGATTTCCATGACATCAACTAAAATGCTATTGTAGTAAAGCCTATTTGAAATGGAAAATAAAAGTTTACAAAAAAGTTCTTTATCTCTGATCGTTCAAAGCATTGTTAGATATTGTAACTCGTGCCTCGTATAACTGTATCCAGCGATAGGAAAAGAAAAGTTTACTTCTTCCGTCGTCTTTTCCGCCTTTTCTTCTTTTCCAAGCAACGAGTTCTCTTGATTCCTCAGCGAGGACTTTAAAGATCGCCAAGAGCCTTACCAGGAAACGCATACGAAGATACCGACGGTGGCTCTCCCTTCTCTCTTCTCTTCCTTCTTCAGTCTCCTCTCGGCGTTCTGTGCACACACACAAGCGCTTCTCTCTACTCTTATTTCTTCTTCTCTTCTTCCGCCTCGCGATCTTCTCCCTCTCCCCCGCTCCTTAACCCCTTGTCCTATTCGCGTCTCCAGGAATGATTCCTCATTCGTCACGAACAGGTGCGGTTCTTAATAAACGAAACGTGGCTTCTTCGATTGCAGCTTTACGCGGAAATTAGCGTGGGCAAATAGAATTGCCGTCGCCGTCACTGCTGGACAAGTCGTGGATACGCATACGATGCACCTTAATCGCGTGCGTATCAAATTTCAGTGGCAAAATTACGACGCAAGGCGAGGTAATGTGTTATCTCTCCTCCGGGAAATACACCGCCTTGGGCGCGAAATCGTTTATCATTCTCTCTGCACACGGAAACAATTTCCAGAATATATGCAGGAAAAGCTCACTGCACCGACGCGATCTTTCGCATTTCGTGCGCGAGCGCAAAAATAATACGTCGATTACGACACAGTTTCTTCGTGGAATTACTCCATAAAAATTATTTTTCTCTTACGTGACTCTATAAGACGTAACGTGTAATGTTGATGTTTTGGAGCGCGATCAATGTCCGATACTTGCCAATTATCGTATTATTTGTTCTTGTAATAATTCCGCCGGCGAACATCTACCGGTGCTGCATCCATGGGTACTTAACGCGGCGTTTTTCTCTCGCACGCTCATTGACGAATAATACTATTGCGGATTATCGCGTTAAAGCGCATTTATGCACGACGACGACGCCTGGTTATATATTCGCGTTCATAAATGCTCAATGCTCGTACGCAATACAATTGCTGCTGAAAGCGAGTGGCGCCTTTAACGAGCGTGCTTTTCACGTCCTTAAGAGGGGTCCTGTGTAAAGCTTACGAAGGGTCGTAACAACGACCTTGCCGACGTCTGGCTACATGGGACGGCCCTTAGTCATCGTTCAAGAATGCCGGCTGATGTGTATTTTACACTGATGCCTTATCTTGCTATTACGAAAGAACGAAAGAAACGATGCGTTTCTGTTCTCGCATGATTTCCACGTCATCCAAGAACGAACCCATATCTAACCCATATTTTCCATGTATGTTCGTAACCCATTGTCGAATTTTTCTGTGAATGCTTCGATGCTTCGATACGTCTAATACACAAAGCTCGTTAATGAGTTCTGGCGGATATAATACGCATACGAATTAAGCAAATGATACAGATCGATTTAATTAATCCATTTGTAATGAAACAACGCACAATCTGTATTTACGTAATCTTTAATCGCAAATAAGTTATTAAAGGTAAAAAAAATTCCTACACTTCCTAAAATTTTCGAGTTCTATGTAAAGCCGGATTAAGCAAACCAGACAGGAATGAACAGCTTGCTTTAACGAGCGCAAACAGCCAAGTCATTCGTTTCTGTTCGTGCTTATTTGCTTGGTCTGAATCCGGTTTAAAACAGTAACCGATCGAAAGCGTGATTAATTCAATCGTAGATAGGATTTAATGTAAATTCTACTAAATTTTACTTAAATTAATTAATTTGACTTAAGTTAAGATTTATACGTTTCAATTGCATTTTTTGATACTGCTCGGGCTATATGTACATCACGCATACATCGTAGTATGGGATAACAATAGTGCGAGCTATAAAATTTTTCTAAGGATTTATCAGACAGAAATCTTTTTATGCTCTAATCCAGAGGGGTTCGTCGATTTCCGGACAACGCCCGCGGCCCGGGAAGATACAGTCAGTAGACCAAACGCAGAGGAGAACTACATTGCAGGTCAATGCACCTGGGCCAGATTTCGAAATAACTTCAAACACAGGTTGTGTGTAGCACGCGGTCTCTGGCCCCTCCCTTTGCTACCCCGTGATCTGCGTGGGATCCCCCTTCTCGTCTCTTCGCGGAATCCAGAATATCGTCGGACATTCGTAGACAGTCTCTTGACCAGGCGCCAAATCACCCACTTTATATTTACGCTCCGACATACGAGAATACGTATAGAGCGATTCTATAAACGTGGCGTACGCTCCTTAAACGCGCCCGGTATAAATAAACGTCTCAAGATAAGATGCATTTAGATCCGGGACTTCAGACAAAATTGGAAAGACGAAGAGAGTGCTATTAAAAGCAGACAGATGATTCTTCGACGTTTTTGGTAGTCTTTTGTTTAATCGTTTAGTGCTATAAGCTCTAAGTAATCGGAGTTGCAAAATATCGAACACACATTTAATAATTGTAAAGATATGAAATAAATCATTATACCATAGCAGTAATAAAAATAAAAGTAAATATACGAATCGTGCCCTTTTTCTTCAATATATCTTCAATATATAATTGCAATAGGAGATGCGATGAAACTAGAATAAAAAAAATATAAGTAATGTAAAATAATGTGATTGATGAGACTTATTACACTTCATCATTAGTGCTGGATTACTCTCGTAACATTACTTCTTGAAACGTTGCCGAGCGCCTTTAATATAGATTATTGGAACACATCGTGTAGAACAGGTTACACGTCGAGGACGTAACTGATACGAATCATTTGTCACGATAGCATACAAATGCTCGAGCGCTCACGAGTTTCGCTTTTCGCTCGCGCCGCCGCCGTTTCTTTGAAGCGCTTGACCAACTTCCGCGTCGTAAACGCCATGCGAAGACTACCGGCTAAATTTACTGCACGTTCCGAAGAAAATTTCCACGCTGAGTTACACTTGACTGAGATACGTCAAGTAAACGCTCCTAGCGGAAGATTCCTTGCAATCCTTCCTCAATACCGCCTTATAAAAAAGCAAAAGACATTGTAGAAGACAATGCAAAAGGTATTCTAATTTGAAGAAATTATTGTAGAATATTACGGGCAATAAGTTTCAAAATAACAAAGTGATGTTTATATTATTCATCTTTTTCATTTTTATACTACATATATCACTACTGATATATTTACTTATTATATGTGCATTTATTGTTATAAGTGCTAATAAATAAATAAAAAAGTTTTTACTGTTAAAAATAAAAAAAAAACTTTTTAAATCAATAACATCGCGCCAATAGACACGATTTGTCAAACAGAGTTCTAGATTAGACAACGCTCAAAGCTTAAACGCCTAGATGCGCAATGAAACGAGCAGTATCTCCAATTTACATTTCAACCAGAGCTTGAAAATGATATATCATTTCTCTTTGATGGTAACGGTACAGAAACACATAGCTCATCGATAATTGTCCAAAGCTAAAAACAATTTCGTGAAAATTTCGAATTTAAACTCAGTTAGATTATACACGGTTCTACAAACATAATTCTCCGATCTTTCACTGTTCTTGCGGCAACAGATCGTCCCAATTCCTGCACGAAAGAATCTCTCCATGTCTTCTCGTGCGCGACGAGTAAGTGCATGCAGGTCAGCGTGCATGCGAAGTGCAGGCTTGTCTATGATGCAAACATTCCTAATCCACTACGAAGGTAACTAACCGATAAATTCGAAGCATGGCCTTCTCGGCATGTATCGAACGTTCTATTTTATATGATCGCTTCCACGGGTGACGAGCATGAAGTAATTCAACCAGGAAATACGATGGCGAATAAACGCATCGCCAATAACATTTATCTCGCGACATTATCTCACTAAATTTTTGAAAAGCAAAAGCGAATTACATATTTGTTTTAAATTTCACTTCCAGAGTTTTATGTAAACTTCACAAAACACTCATACGTAATATGTGCATCCCTTAAAATCGAATATAATGTTTTTAATTTGACAAGAGTAACGTGATTAGAATAAATTTGTTGTTTCTATTTTACAGTTACTCCTTTCGTTGTAAAAATATATTTTTGAATATTATATAAACTTTGAATATTTTACTGTTTTTTAATGCTAAATCTCGTTTAAAAAAATGTATATCCGTCTATGGAGATGACTTCTGCAAGGCTAATCGCGTGTATGTGGAATTATATTCAAAAGGCTTAATTTATGGTGTTCCCGACTGCAAGACTTTCCGCTCGTCTTTACTCACTCTCATGCTACGTGTTCCAAAGAAGTAGCAGACCGGATGAAGTTCTTTTTCTTCCGCAAGTCCAATGTAGGATATCTTGGACGCGCCGCCGCGAGAACGTCGGGCATGAAATCACGCCGAAATAGAAGCGGGACAAGTGGGACGTCGGGACGGCGGCGCCAACGATGAAGAAGCAGAAGGAAATGAACGGAGAGCCACATCGGTGTATACCGGCGTGAAGAAGAACATGACGGGACCTCGGATTGGAAGAGGTCCAAGACCGAGGGTAACGCCGTCGCTGTCTTGACGTGAGACGAACGAGATTGTACGGTGGCTAAAAGTTAACTGTGCAGGTGATCAGGTTCGTGCCACCACTAGGGCTGAAATAAGCTTAACTAGGGACACTCAGTTACCTACGTTGAGGGTTGAGCCACGCCAGGGTTCAGGTACCTGATTGGTAGAAATTGTAAACGAAGTATCCCTCCATAACGGAGTATCCTATATGTATCTGCGTTCCTTTTACATCTAAAAAATTGTGAGAAAAATTTCCACAGCTCGAAAGCAAATTAATATTTCGATCTCATCTTACTATCTAAACGAGGAAAAACAAATAATACAATATACAAAATGTTATTTTTTAATTAATTTTCTGAGTCTATATTAGCACATCTACTTGATACAGGGAATTCTATATTCAGATATTTAATTATTCGTTTATTAACGGACGTAGCTGTTACGTAACATGAAAAGCGAATTGCAAAGATCTCGCTTCGTCGTTTGTATAATAAACGACAACATTTTGTTATGACTCCATATATCATATCAGCAAATTGTTTTGTCCGTGACAGTGTTCGAATATTCTTATGATAGACTGTAGTTGTAAATTGTTGCTAAAGTGCAGATCAGAATAAAGCGCTCTATTTAATGTGCGCTGCGTCGCTCACTTCGATCACGGAGAACGTGACATAATGCACGTCATTCAGTAAACTCTCGCACGAGGCTAGCGACTTCTCCCCGCCTCTCAAGAACCGAAGAGTCGTAAGAGATAGATAGGAGTCTGCGGAACGTAACGGAGCGGCGAGAGATGAACCAGGAATTTCAAAAAGTTTGATAAACGAGACGAGACGAGACAATCACGGAGAAATCCAAGGTAAAAGTCCAATCGTATTGTCTCAACGGAATTTAATTGCATTCTCGTGAACACATATTTTGCAACATACTGCTCCAATATATTCTTCGTCTCCTCTCCCCAGTTCCCTGAGGATTATTAGTAGAAAGATCTACGATCCTATAGAACGATAAGGAAATTATCTATCGCACTATATCTGAAAAACCTGAATTTACAAAAATGACTTATCCCGAAATGCGGGAATTTCCATTTAGTTTATTGCTCTCTGCTCCGAACAGTATATTATCTCAAGATTACAAAACATCTACGATTTTTCAAAAAACTGTTAAGTACCGTCTAGATGATAGAACAATGTCTAGACAATAGAGTCTAGACTAAACAGAACGGTCGAACAAAATCTTTTGAACACGAAATCATGTGTAAAAAAAACAATATTGAAAATTTTATTCTCAATAAAAAATCATGAATAATATCTCCAGCTTTATTATTTACCCGAGGAAGGGTTAACATAAAGGGTTAGTCGATTCGAAATGATCGCTTTTCTCGGTGCCGATGCACTCGTGGTGGCATGAAACACTCACCAGCTCCAGCTCCAGCTTGCGCACATCGTAATATCCCTTGTAATACTTGAACCACATCTCTCTCACCAATCACTTGCGCGCCGGGACGAGCACACGCATCACGCGTTACGTTCAACGAGATCGACGACTCTCGAGATCGGTCTCTCGAGGTAAGTCTCTTTCCCCTCGAGCGAGTCGTTATCCCGAGAGCATCCCCGGACGCGGTGGGGCACTTGGCTTCTTCGTACCACGGCGTTCTATCGAGAGCGAACTGCCACTTCCGTGCTGCCTCTCGCGATGCGATGCCCGGCGTCACCGCGTTGCATCGCGGTCGGCCCGATGAAAGAGTGCACTGTTTCTGCTCCGCGATCCGCGGTCCGTATCGTATCGCGGTGCGCGGGGACGAAGATAAATATACGGAGCGCGAGATGCGGCAGCGAACGAGATGTGATGCGGGAAAGAAAGAGAGAGTAGCAGAGAAGAGCGGCGTGATACGATGCACTCGAGGACCTTTGAGAGACTGTACGCCTTGGCACGGCCAAGAGGCCAAGTATAGACGAGGCGCGCCTCGTGTAGGTGCGCGTATTAATGCGTGCACACGGAGTTCAAAAGATCGCCGTGTAAGTGTCACGCTCGTGTGTGTATCCGTACGTGCGTGTGTCCGCGCGCAATACTCGCTCGCGCGGACCACTAGACTTAATTAGCCGTCTCATCACTGGAACTACGTTCTTTTTTCCTGCGAGCCACGTGCGATTTCACAGCGCGAGGGCTGCTCCGAGACCGGGAGTTCTTTGTATCGTGTGAGCCGAGAGCATCTTAAAAAAGCGCGATGAAACGCGCCAAAGAAATGACTTTCCAAGTGTCGCTTGGAAAGTGGATCCTCATGTGCGCAAAGCATGCCTCTGTTTCATGAAAGATGCATGCGCGGTTTGACATTCTATTTCCTTCTTTAAAATATTTTGGAATTCCGTGAAAGAATGTCAGAGTATATTATAACTTTATGTCTCGAATGAGTAATTATATTAATTAGCTTAACTAATAACTATTTAAATTAATTTATGTAAATGTGCTAATAAACATAGAAAAAAATTATATTTGCGGAGACAGTTATCAATCTATATATTATTTACATTTATATTTTACACCATTCTATCTAAACATGTGAAATAGTGATGCAACTAGGAATCAAGAATGTAATTTAAAAAATATCGAGAAAATTTGCAATAAGAAATATGTAAAAATTAGATATATATATATATATATATATATATCTAGAAAATAAATATGCTACCGATGTTACGTAAGAAGAAGTCTAGAAAAATTATCTTCTGAACGATTTCATGGGCACAGAAGAAATAGCACAGTCCTATTAGAACTATTAGCTTATCTCTCTGGGCTAGATAGATAACGTGTCTAACCGAGTACCGATAGACACAGTCACGACGTCGCGTTAATCAATTCTTAACGAGTAACAAACGAGCTTCGACCGAAAGGCCGCGAAATCATGTCGAGGTGAACGACATACCGAGACGATTTTACGAAATTATACGTTGAAAAATTATTATGCATAGTATGCATCGCACTGGTCATAAAAACTGGCGATATTTCAGTCATATCGCGCCGAGATACGTGACAGAGATAATCCTGCGGTATGCAGGAAAGCCGTTAAGTCTTTCGGAAAGTTGCATAATAATACAGAGACCGATGTTAATTTACTATCCCCATATAAGTAACAACGACATAAATCCGATAACTTGAGTATCCTCTTGAAAATTTTATGTCTCTTCTCTACATTATACGATAAAAAAAAGATCAATATTTATATTATAAAATAAATATAAAATTTTAAATGGGTAATGATTCGTGTAAATAATCCATTCTTGCACAAAATTCCGAGTGAGAAGTTCTCATTCATCTCTGTGCGATACAATCCTGAAAATAAAATAAATTGATACCCGTTGACACGCGCACCCATTGGCACAAGTTGCTTGGCGAGGGAATACATCTTCTCATTACCATTTAGTACTGTAAATAAGCGTTATAATTTCCGTAAGTTCTCGATAGCGTGGAATTTTCATGGAGGGTAACGAAGTCACATAAATAGCGCGTTGTAAATGACTTCGTGCGAATAAATAAAAGTGTAATCCAGGGCCGCGTACGATAACCTTTATCTTTTCTCAAGACACGGGACGACATAGCATTCGCATAATTACGGAAAAGTATATGTAAGAAATTCTCATTTCTGCTGACTTGCTTTTGCAAGTTAAATTAGATCCGAAAATCCAGGGCAATGATCATAAACAAAAAAGAACATGTAGTTTAGATTTCTGCATTTTAAATAACGGTAAATAGCATTAAAAAAAAAACATTTAAATGACATTGTCGGAATGTTTATAAATTCTTTTTATAGACGGAATCTTAAATGCGACGTTAAGTATAACTCGTCGAAATGCACAAATAAATAAAACGATAAAAATCTTCAAGTCGGTCGACACAAAAGTGGGGTCAAGTTGATTGTCACACGCGAGCCTCTCTTTTTCTCTCTTTCTCTTTTTCTCTCGACGCTTCTCGCTCAATCGGAATCAAATCGTTCGTATCCACCGACAATTCATTCGTTTACCCCTCGTCATGAAATTTATGAAGGAGTGGTCGCTACGCCATTAATCATCGCGCTCACATTCGTGCTCGTTTATTCCAAAAAAAGTCCGCACATCTCCACGGTGGTGTATTGATTTATGGGCCGGTCTCATATCACTTTTAGAACTTGCTCGTCTTCTTTCTACGCGCCGCAGCGAGATTCCGCAGATTGCGGGCCTGTGCAATTACAGGACGAGTCCCATCAGCAGCGTATTCGCATCCTCGCAATCGACGCGACGCGACGCCCGAATCAATTTCAGCGCGAAATCGAGAGCGGTCCTCTTAATCGGCCGTGTGGTCGCCGCGTTCGCGAGGCATGTAAATTACCGCCGTTCCTAATTTAACAACGAGATTTACGTGCACCAGATACGTATGTAAATTGATTTCTTCCATAAGAGCTCACTGGAAGATGCGTAGGTGTCACGTTCGCTCGCATCTGTAAAGGCGAGGGAACGATGACGTTCAATGAACGAATCGCGTTTATTACTTAAAATTTACTTAAAGAGTCGCTTTAACCTCGGCATTTTAAAAATTTACAGTAATAATAAGACATAATCGGCTTGCAAATCGCGGGTTGAACACATATCGATATAATATTTTTTGTAGCATTGTTGTGTTATTACATCCTTTGCGTTTGGGTGCGCATATCTTTTTATACAAACGATGATGTTATAAAACTGGTCCTTGTAATGAAAATATTCTCGCTCGAGCAATTACTAATTTCTATCTTCGACTATACAGAAATATTCTGCTCGTCTAACGCTTACAATTAATCTATGCGCGAATCGATTTAAAGTCAATTGCCCATTCGCGATGTAACCATGCGACTGTCATGCGCTCATTAATCAATACTGGTTCCAAGTTCCAAATGGAAAAAATCGCCGAACCCATTTTATGAAAGAAAAAGCGCGGTTATAATTAGACAGACACAATTTCGTGTTCTACAACGTTCCCGTGATCGCGAGACGCAGGCCAGGAACGTTCTCTGCGTTACGCGTTACGCGTTTTTTGATTTACGAGCAAACCGATCGCGTGCAAGTTTTAAGATTGTATCTACTTTCAATGCGCCTCGCATTAAAATTTTTGTGCAATCTGCGTGATTGCCTCGTGCAAACACGCGTACGCGTACTCGTTCAAACAGGCGCGTAGCCGCAACGATCGCGCGACGCCGCGCCGCGGCCGCGGCCGCGGCCGATCACGAGTGTCCCCGCAAATCATTTCGAATCGTTGGCGAGCGTTTAGCGTCTTATAACTCGTCGCAAAATTAATGGAACCTGTTCCCCCATTAATCGGCATTACGCCCCGATTCATGAAACGCGCGCTCGCACTCGCGAACAGATGCTCACGATTATATTGCACATGCGGTTGTAATTAACCGTAGCAAATTGCGAATTTACGACACGCATCCCAAAGACTTTGAAAACTCGTTGCAAATTACTTTAATTACCTAAAGCGTCACGTCACGATGTTCTTAAACATCTCTTTACGTGTCTTCTGATTCACGGGCTGCGCTGCTTTAAATATAAAAATAAATTTATAAAACTCGTTTACAGAAACGAGACGACGTTCCTATTCATTACATTTTTCCTCCTCCGTATTTGCGGTAGCGAATTAACGACGCTATATTTACCGATTCGTTATCAATATAATCCCAATAATACCATCGACGACCGTCTCGCCGGGCCTCAATCCCGTTCTAAGCTCAATTGGCGACCATCGATCGTATCGACCATTGAGATTGCACTGACAACAAATCATCTCGAATCAATCCCCTCCTGAGAGCGATTTCATTATCCCAGGTATTGATATCGCCTCGCAGACGCGTAACGTATGAAACGCAGCGTGCTCTCATTAATCAACGGAGACTCGCGCTAGCCGCAGCGGAGGGGTTCGTTCCTCGCTCGAAAGGGGCACGGGTAGTCGCGTAATTGCCCGGCGTGCCGCGTTGCGGATCGTACGCGCGGCATAATTTCGATTTCCATACGAGTGCGGAACGGCGACGGCAACGGCGACGGCGGCGCGGGGCACGTCCTTGCTACGGAATGTTCCTCGCGAGATATGAGAGGAGAGGATCATCCCGCATGTCCGACGATTCCTGATTTATGAGCTGAGTGCGCGGCGCACAGTTTTCAAAACTTATCCATCCGATCCTCCTATACCCTCGCTTCTGCTGGCGCTTCTTCTCTCGTATGTATACCGGTGCAATTGCGCCGGTCGCAATTATTGCACCGACGAATCTCTCTCTTTCTCTCTTTCTCCGCGGGCTCCGATCGTCCAATTGCATCTTTCAACAGGCTATGTATTCGCATCCAAATGACTCTCCCTCTCTTTCGCCTCTCCTCCATCTTTTTGCTCGCGGTTGTAGCTCAGAATGAGCTGGACTTAAACTAGTTTCCTTTTATCGCTCTTCTAACATCGCTCGATATCCGATGTTTTATGCCGTAACGACGACAAACATCATACCCCGCAGTGATATAATTTCTATGAATTTTTGCTCTTATGTAAAAGTGTCGAATAAATGAATTTAAATGATCATTCGTTAAAATATTTAACAATTTTCAAAGCAAGGATAAGATCCAAGTTTTTTGACAGACTTGCAAATAAGATCCGGTAGATATAAAGATTTGTGTATTGTTATTTGCATATTACATTCAAATTAAGTTAGTACAAAGAATCAGCTTAGCAAGATGAGAGCACAGATGTTAACGCTCCTCAGTATTGTAAAGAACAGTAAATCGCTCAATTCCAGATAATGTTACAGGTGTAACGAAGTGCAGTACATACGATTAGCAATGCAAATCAGATTCGGATTTGTCGGGGCATTTAATTAGCGCGTGGTATGAAACGCATTCGCGAGATCGCTGCTGGAAACGGAATGACGTGGCGCTGCCGCCGCGCCGGTGCGCATGCAGAAGAACCTGCTCCTCCGAGGCAGCGATCGTAGAACGAACACGTTTGCAAAATTAATGGGACACTACAAGAATCATCGAAGTCAGTGGCGTCGTTTAGAAAATACCACGGCAGGGTACGATCGATCGTCAAGTACCCACTTCTGCGAGTGATTCCTAAAAGATCGGCTAATAGCCGATATCTGCTCGCGTCATCCCGGTCGATCCCCGGCTACGTTGCTGCCTGCACGTCTCTCGTTACGTAATGCGTAAGGCCTATAGTCTTAAAATATACGCGCTCGCGCTCGATACGAACGAGATGTAGAACGCTGCCCTTAAAATACTCGGATTGGTATTAAGAGCCTCTTGCGGAGTCGCTCAACGAATCGGATGGGTATCTCATTACTTAAGCTAATGTCGCGCAGACTGTGAAAAGAGACCGGCTTCGCCGATTTAAGGTCAGCTAATTTTAATGACGATTTAACTGATCTCTCTTGTCGTTTTCCACTTTAGTTCTAAGATGAGGCAGATTAAGCTAACCGACGTTAGCGAAACAAGGCTTAATGAATGTAGTTTATTTAGGTAATTGCTGATCGTCTTACCAGATAGATCGAAAGATGCAACGTATACTTACAGTAAAATTTCAAACATGATAGATTAAATTCGTTTTCTTCAATTCTGTAGCAATTATATCGCGCGATACAAATTATATAATTTTTTCAAACCATAAGTATTCCATAAAATATGAAATAGTTTTCCAAATACAAGTATACAAGTATAAAATAGTATTCCAAATGTAATAATGCTGTAGTTTTTGTTTCAAATGTATATAATATACAGATAAAATAATAACTATTCCAGTTTTGTCATTATTTCAATTTTTAGTACACAAATCATCGAAATACTGTATGATCGAAAGGAATGAAAGGGTTACCATCAGCAGAATGATCGGACAGTATAGAGCAATCCGATCTGCTTCCACCGCGAATTGTTTCAGTGTCGATCGATTCGCGATCACTCTCGATTGACTTCCACTTCTGACGTTCCGTTTAGCGCTCCATTAAAGCATGTTAGGTGGACGAGGGTATGAAAGTGCGAACGCCCGTCGACGGAACGGTTTGCAAATCGCTTTCGCGATCGAGACGAACACCGCAAAGTGGTCGCTCTCTTCCTCCCCTCCCCCCCTCACTCTCTATCGGCGGATCTCGCGATCGACCGCGCTCAAAAGAGAATAAATCGCGAATCGATGACTAGTTGAAACAATTACGTTACTCGGCTGCTGTGCCTGGTGCTTCTCGTTTCTTTCTGCTCAGCTTCGATTCATTAACCAAGACCGCGTATCACATGACGATGCGATCCCGTGTATCTTCAGACACGTCCAGGTGAATCACGAGCCAATAAACCGACGAAGCCGTTCGCGGTAACAGTGATCGATCGTTTCTCGCGCGTAGCTGATTTGACGGTAAATACGGTAAAGCTATTTTTCGGTTTGTCCGCAACGATGTATTTGTCAACCCTTTCCAAGCACAGCAAATTTATCTTTCTAAGCAACGGTGTAATACAGAATATTATTTGTGTTACACTCGTGTAAGAGTTTCATAGCGAAAGATGTTTACGAACACGGAGCTGATTGTTTCTTATGCAACTACGTGCAATTGTGAACATGCTAAGCTCAGCTCAATTTTCCAGTCGCTAAAGATGTACACAAACATACCTTTATGAATCTTTAATGAGCACGTAAGCGGAATACGTAATCGTATGAACGTTTCGAATAGTTGAAAGACTAAAACTAAGCAGCGTCAGTACACTGCGTTGTACAAAAAAACATCTAAACGTATATCAACAAATTGTACGCTTCAGAATCTATTTTTAATACCTTTAATTTTAAGAAATATTTGTAAAACCAGAAAAATATTTACGATCAAGTTTTATGCGTAAAGATTAATAGAGATGTAGCAGATCATATAAGACTCATTTGCGAGCAGATTTTAATGTAAAAAACAAATGCAAAGAATATTATTTTTTAAGTAAATAATGTAATGCGTTTTTCTGCATGGAGATTTTCCTCTCCGGTTCTTATCGGCCTTCTTTACGTCAAGATTTATTTTCCTACTTACCACCGCGATCATAATTACTAAGCCAAGACATACAGCAGCGGCTTACCTGCAACAGTCAAAATGAAACTCAAGTTATCTTCGATTCGACCATCGATTAGCGAAATCGGCATTTAATTTATGGCTCGGTGCTGTCCGCGCGCAAAAACTATCGCCGGAATTTTTCGCGAGACCAGCGCGGCTTTACGACGAGCGAGCGTGCGCGTGTAAAATTTAACGAGTTTCGCTTCCAGCGTTACTTAACGCCACAAAAGGATCAGCAAAATGCCGGCCCATCCTTCGTAAAACAAACGTGAAACAGCTGCGGCGGGAAAAGAGAAATCCTGCACAATGGACCCTTAAAACGGCATTACTCCGTTCGGTCAGTAACTAGACATTTGCAAAATTTCATGGGCTTCCCTTGAACGCTATTGCCACGTTAAACCTCAAGCTCTTTGTTGTATTATACCATAAATAAAAACAAAGATCGATTTTATCTAACTAATCTCCAATTTATTTTCTTCTTCCATTATATTTTCTTTCGGGTATCACATGTTATTATTTAATCGTGCTTCTTCTGTAACCGCAATCAGCAAATATTCTTGATTAAAAAATTGAGTTATTGAGTATTTTTGTAAAAGAAAGCTAAACATTTTTCAAAAATCGCAAGGAATTTTTTTAAGTTTGGGTCATACTTTAAAATTCCGAGAATTTTAAGACTGTCGATTTTGAGATTATTTCAATTCCTTCAAAATTTTCATCATTCTCACCTCTCCTTCGAGCAGATTCGAGATTTTTGGTCATACGTTCAAGATGATCCGGTATAGTCGGCCCGCGCGTTCTTCGTTACTCGCGCGAAAATCACTTCGCGGCGTGTAACACACGTCGGGGATTTCAATAAATAAGACCCGTAGGCATTCTCCGACCCGACGTCGGCTGTAAAGAGCCGATAAGATCGGTAGCTAAATAATCACCTTGACTGTTACGGTCGTGATGCACATTTTCGCGACGCGCGTGTATACGTGCCGCGGATGGGTAACTCACGCGCGCGCGTACGTGTGCGTGCACGTGCAAAGAACGCGGGAGAGTTAACGAAATCGCGTTTATATACGCTCTATAGCACCGGTCGAGATTTATCTGCCACTTATCGCGACGTACGCCAGAATCGCGCTGACTTTTTAGATGCCTGGTTTGCACCGCGACATCTGGTAAGAAGGCGAGCTCGAGAGATGGGCTCTCTCGCCAGCCGATCGGCCCATTCGGCTTTCCTCCACTGGTGCCAGGCCCTTCGCGGGTTCTCATCTCTAGTCCTGACACCGTATCTCCCCCACTGCGTCATCCGATTGAAATTTCGGAGATTGAAAACGAAAGCACGCTATCTCAAGTATTATCAGCGCGATAATACTTGAACTTAATAGCCGAATTTCGTCGAGTTTTATTTATATAAATATTAAGGTTACAGACACTAATATTATGAGCCAATTATTTCATCGGCCAATGAGTACAACAATCTATTTCATAATATATAAACAATAAAAATATATATATATGTTATAATAAAAAAATTTGTTTCTTAAAATACGTAACTTTATTCTCGATAATTTCTCAATGCATTTTATATTATTCTCAAATCATTATACTTTCCCCCTTCCTACATTTTCCCAAATATGACATTACATAATTAATCAGACGAGAGATCTATATATATACAATATATACGCGGATGATGTGAATTTTATAATCTAAAGCAAATAAATGTATCGGCCATCGTCAGCTGTATCGAGTCAAACATTGCATATGTTTGCTACATCGTGATGCCGAGGCAAATATTTGCCGGGTTTGTGTGCGCAAGCGGCAAACCGGAGCCCAAATCACAGTGGCCCGTTTGTTCTTGGGCGCATCGGGGCGCCCTTTCACGGTTCTCAATCTCAACGGCCCGTCAATTCGCTCCGCAGGCGGTGCAGCCGCTCGCGAAATTCGCATTGCCTCGCGTTTTTGTTGCATTCCGCAAGCGCGCGCATAACGGAACGTAACGCCGACGATCGACAGATCACCGTTAAAGCTTAATGTACGCGCGTTTACGTATGCGCTGGCGTAATTAGCGCCGCCTTTAACCGGGTCAGCTACACCCGTCGTCGCAATGCGGGAGAACGCGATGCGAAATTGACTGGCGTAAGGATTATCTCAACGACCGCAGGAGAATTAAATTAATTGATCAAAAATAACCACAATCTCAACGACTAATCGAAGCTCAAGTTAATTTCCGGGCTTAAAAAAATTGCGATGGTCCTGATCGATCAGTCTCAGTTCCAAGTATCTATTTATTTTATTCATTTCGGTAGAAAAATGCAACTGCAATTGCTTTAATTAATTGTCCTAATAGCAACCACTCTTAAATTACATATATATGTATAGAGAAAAATTATATAAAATGTCAAAACTTATATAGTTTTATCCAAAGAGAGATAGAAAGCACAACTAAAATTAATAATTTTCAATTAATATTTTTGATTACAGTATTGCAAATAAATTTGCAAATAATAATAGTAAAATATTGACAAGTATGGAGTACATGTTATTGTTCGTAAAACGAGAACCTCTAGGAAGATGCTGTTTTTATGTGGGCCACCTGGCACACATCAAGTCAAGTATCACAAGTGGGAAAGATGAACGATTTTCCCACCAATTTACATCCACCTACACATATAGAGTGTTTGAACAGTTGTCACGGGCAACCACTTATTTCGGCGATGACTCATTGTCGATTTCTCAACGTAAATTAATTATACTTCTAAAGAGGCTCTCTTCCTCTTGTATCCTTCTTATTTTATGCATCACATGACAAGGCGCTTCTTTCATATGCATATCATTCCTCTTATTTCTTGAATACCATTGTTGAGCTTATCACAGAACTAATCTGTCATAGAACTAATTGTTTACGTAAGACAATAGTATACATTATAAACCAACAAAAAATCTTCGAAGATCCTTGAATATAAAGTGACAATTGTAAATGTGATAAATTTTTTGTGTAATATATTATAGACTGTTTATTTTAAGGTAAATTTCATAAATTATTTTATTTAATGAAGAAAGAATCTAATATTTATCCTCACCTAATTGCTTATTTATTTTCACAAATTTATATTTCGTTCTATTAGTTTACAGAGTTATAATTAAAGCCTGCAATTTAAAACTGCGTACAATAATAATTATTACTTTGCGTTGCAAGTAATCCTTTCTGCAACCTATGGACCCGACGGGTGCATCGCACGCGAGCTGGTTTATAGCGAAAATTAGAAAGACATAAACGTAATTTATGTCCGTATGCCGTCACGCGTGGACGTTTCAACCTCGACGAAGATAAAACCTTTCTTTCCACGAAGATCCCAGCGCTGTCGCGAGCTCTCGGTGTCTATGGTCTAAAACTAACTCTCACGCGTGGGGGGAGCATAAAGTATACAGCGGATTTTACGACAATTTTTATAGTTTTCCCTGACGACGTCAAGAGCGCACGTTTTGTTCTGCCTGATCGGTCTCCGCGCATCTACGAGATCCATCTCGTAACACGTTTTTGGGTACGGATGGAGAGAAAGAGGGAAAAAAGGCATCTAATTTCGTTAGAATACAGTTTAAAAGCTTCCATCCTTTTTCCCTTTCTTACATCTTGAGCTCGTAAAACGCAACGCGGCCATTATTCTCGATTTATATCTGCGATTTATATCGTTTTACCACCGAATTCTTGGAGCAATCCCGATTGGATAATAGAAGAATTCGTTCGTAGAAAAAGAAAAAAAGATGTTTTGGAAGTGTTCGTAGGAAGTTGCGGTGTAAATTCTTACACACGTTAAAAACGTTTCATATCATTTGGCTTCCGTATTTTCTGGTAGAGATACGCGGAAGACAATAATTTTATGTTTCATTATACTAAAAATAAAAATCACGTGACGAATGCAGGTTAAATTATAAATATAATTATGCATTAATTTAAATTATTGCTTTCATGTTTTTGAGTAATTGACAGACTGATGGTGTGTATAATCTTTTTATTTATTAAATATATTTTCGATTTCTTCATATAAGATAATGCAGTTATCGATTTTTGTTCTTTCTTTCTTTCTTCCTCTTTTCTTCTCAAGGCGTTGCTTTCAGTACAAATAAAAAAGAAAACGTCAAATGTGTCACACAAACCGCCTACATGACTCCATTTATGGTATTCCAATAACCTTCCATCTATCTAACGTTCCACATGAGATAGAAATCCCTTTCGACGCTCGATTTCTTCGCTTGGAAATATGAGACGTCGCAGCGACCAGCCTGTTGAACCCGATCCATCGTCGTACCAGTTTAGATCTTGTGGCGGCAAGTGTTGACATTTTTAATCCCTTCTGGACTGGGCTTGCTGGGATCGTTTTTGTGTATCCCAAAATAATCTCTCGCGCAGTCGTGCGATGATTTAGGAGGAATATCGCGTTAACAGGAAACCCGATAACATCAGATCGGTAAATGGAAACTCAAGAAGAAAAGAAGCTGAAGAAAACCGAGAATATTTTCTATTACTCCGAAGAAAAAATCTGACATTAATTCTTATCAAGATCCACCGCAAGAACCCTTCAAAAATCAAGATAAAAAGTGATTCGTTGCTGCTATAGCGCGTTACTGTGGAAATAATTCGTAATTTCTTATCTAGAAATTACTGTTAAGAGATAAAATTGCATAATATTGTCACGCATCATAATAATAAGATAAAATATATTTATTTCCTCCAGTTATAATGTAATCATGGATATAATTATATATGCAGCACACAATTTCTCTGCGCTCTGGTAATATTACCTGCATATAAATTAGGAATCGCGAGATAATCTGTTTGGATATCAAACAAGAACACACGTTCGTAGTGTTAATAGAGCAACTGTTGCATTCTCGCCGCCCATTTAACGAGCGCGCGAGCAAAAAGATGCGCACGTCTCTCGCACACAGGGAAAGTTTTTAGTAGTTTAAATTCATTACCGCGTACCCCGTCTCAAGAGGAAATCAGGTGGGGTGGGAAAAGGGGGGACACGCGAGAGAGAGAGAGGTATCCTATTATCACGGCACGTTATCGTTAAGCAAATTTATGATCCGAGCTTATAATCGTCCGGCTCCATCCGTGTGTCGATTTATCACCTTTAACGTCCGTAATTACAGCTCGATTGTTTCTCTCCCATGTTCCCCCTTTCAGCTTCAACCGGGGTCCAGCCATAGTGCCTCATCTACGTAGCGTGATTATGCATCCTGAGTGTGCATCGATTGCAGAACGTAAGAAAAACGAGCAACGATGTATTTTTTTCAAGAGTGACACTTTGCAGCACCGGCGGCGTCGTTAACGATACGTTCAAAGAGAAATTCTCACGACGACAAAACGCGACGTAAAATATTTGTTAATGTTCGTTTTTATGAAAGTATATTTCATTTTTAAAGAGGATACCCCTCTCTAGGATAATGACATGATGCTTCTGTTATTTCAAGATAAATAGAAGGGTATCGATGTCCGAATGAACTCAAGCGTGTTTAGTGGCACGTACTAATGTTACGGCAATACCCTCTGAGCGAGGTAACGGAGGGAGAGAAAGAAAAATGAGGCACAGCGCGTGCAACATTGCATAATGCGGGTGCAACGGTTGTGATAAATAAGCTGTGCGGCTTGGGTTAATTCGTGGATTCATCACGGAGGATCCGGCGAGCGAGATCGACCGCACCACGCCCGGCTAGGTAGAGAGAATCATCGTCGGAGAGCACCCGAGGCGAGTCTCTCTCGTGCCGTGCCTCTAATCTTAATTATTGCGTGAGCCTTGAGCCGTCACGAATACCCCTACAAACTCGAGTCTGCTCCATCTCTTGCACGAATTTTCGCCAATATATTATCCTAGAATGATAAATAATAGCACGTTTTAAAGGGCATCTACAACAAAATTCTGTATAAAAAGTAATAGATTTTACATAAATATATGAAATATCCCTAAAATAGGTGATATTTCTCGCTATATTATTTTAATATCCTGAAACGTGAGCGATGGTAAAAGCAAAGTCAAATATAGGTAAGAATAGATGTATAAGAGGCAATTTTATGTTGTTTGATTCGCGTAAATTATGTTATTGCGATACCATAGAATTAAAAGTTCATTGAATTTGTACGTAAAATTGATAAAGTCAGTAGACGTAAGATACAGGCTGAATGATAGGGTCATTTCGCAACATATCCAAGAGGCAATATCGTTGTTGCAGTTCCTTCTCCCGATGCAAAGTCACGAATGGCGCGGCGTATCGTTGTTCTTAATTATTGTCTGAGCCTTAAGCCGTCACGAATGTACATACGTGTGCATCTGATTACTGCGTTAACATCACGTGGCACATTATGATAATATAATTTAAGAAGATAAACGATACACTATTATAGTATCGGCGAAAATATCGTTTCATTTGTACGTTTCATTACGTAAACCGCAAAAAGTGAAAACAATAATCACATAGAATATATAAAACAAAATTTTTTCGCAAAATTTTCCTACGTATCTTTCATTGTTTATTAATCCACGCACTTCTTACCCGCACTAAAAATCGCTTTATATTATTTTATATCGTAATATATGAGGAGACTAAAAAAATTAAAAGTCTATAAATTTCGCGTCTCTATTTCAGATGTGGAAAAATCATCAGATGTAAAAAAATGTACTTTGATTAGAGCATGAAAGCCCGGGTGAAACGTTGGCGGAAGCGTTTATCGTAATTTCTTTCGGATTCTTATTCGGAGATTCCTGAATTCGTCATGTAACACCTAAACGAGCTGCGACTCATTCGTGATAAGCGAGCGTGATCTATAGGAGTATCTCGAAGGAGACACCCGAGGCGAAGGTTATCCCGCGCTGCCCGTCTCCTTACTCTTAATTATTATCCTGGAGCCCTTACGAAGCTGATGCGGCTCACATACGCACGTCGGCATGCACCCGGCATTTAAATTTAAATTTGCAACATAGTCTCGCCATCGCACCACGACCGTAATCGCCGTAGTGGTGGTGCGATGGTAGTCTTATTTGCACAAGTGCCCTATAAACGCGGAGAATAATTTTGCGCTACTATGTGACCGAGTCCTCGCCGAGTCCGGGCAACTTTGCGGCGTACTTTCGTACCGCGGAATTATTGCCACCGCTCGGAGATAATTACGACGTCGGGTTTTGAGCGCGAGGTTGTTTAAAATGCGCGAGAGGGATACAGAGGTACGGAAACATTGAAATAAATTAAATTTCACTTCGGAAAATCTTAATTACAGTAAATCTAATCTAAATAAGCCAAGTATAACGCACGAATGTAAATTCAGAGGTAATTGAACTGGCAATATCGTTAAATTGGCCGCGAGATCAGATTAAATAGCGCCATTTATCGATATCTGTTCCATGAAAATTGTTTAAGAGGAAAATATTACGCAAACCCTATCTTAGATGATACGCGGTAGCACAATTTTAGTTTGCTCTCGAGAGCTGAGAGAGTTACGCAGTGTATGAGGTATCTGACACGGCCACGAGCATAAAGACTCGTTTTGTGCGACTTCTCGTGTGGGTGAATATACGCTTTCAATAGAGCGCACTGTATTCCGATTCTGCTTAGGAATGCAGAAATCACTTTGACCTGTAATATCACCCGCACACTTGTTACGACGAAGAACTCGTAACTTCATGACTACGGATAGATACACGTGGCTTTTTTTTTACAAAGAATCATATGGAGATCCTTCACCCTCTGCAACAACACATGGCTTGAGATCAAGTCAGTATATTTTATACACACGCATGATTATTAAGTTACTTCCTTTTGCGTTACCGCAATTCGATGTACACTCATTTTTTACTCACTATTGTGGTAAATAATGACTCTGTCATTTCAAAGTGGAACAATCTAAAAAGTTATGGATCAGTATTTGTGTTCAAGCCACCTGCATCTCAGCGCGGATTGTTCTAGCAGGATTACGGCGCGGCGGGAGAGATAGGAAGCCGTTGCCTTTCTTTGGTTTGTCTGATCAATCACGAGCTTGATAGTCTCTCTAATCCCATCGACTCGATCGGCTTTTCGATTTTAAAGCGTGCTTCCGTCCTTCCCGACTGTTTCGCACGGGCGATCGAGCGTGTCCGCTTTGCTCCCTCGCTTGGTTCGCAAAACACGCGCGAGCGCCGTCCTCGCCGCTTTCTTCCTCGGCCGCGCGACGTTTCCTCGTTACGCCAGACAAAAACGGTAACGTCTCTTCAAAACGTGTGACAGGTTCCTATTGACGAACTAATGTCATGCCACTGATATAATACGTAAGGTTTTGAGCCGCGTCACGACGGTGCAATTATACGCATCGTGCAGTTTTGTGAACCCATTCAATTAATGGAGACTGGCCGGCCGAGTGCCGTTAACCGGCACACTTTTGTTATGCTAAATTGTAAATCGCATGCATCTACGCTTCGCGGTTTGTTAGATAACGCAATTAAAGCAGGTGCATTCAGCTAGGAGGAATATTACCAAATGCCACGCTCGCGCGTTTCGTTATGATGTCGTTAATGGCGAAACAAAAGTCCAGAAGGAAAGAGACAAAAAAGAATTAATTAATTACTGCGAAGCAAATGCCACGAAAATGAGAACATTTATTATTATATGAAACGTTATGATGTTAAACTATCAAATTTATTAGCAAATTAACCACATGTTTAAAATAAATATGAATGGATATTATAGTCTGAAATTTATAAAAGCGGCATAATATTGATATAATAATTAACAGTGTACCTCTTTCGAATACATTCAACACAATAAAAGATAAATTAAGAAAATTTCTATAATAATATTTGATGTGTCAGAATAACGCTAGTTGTCGAATTTATTCATCTGTGTCAAATATACGAATCGAATTCAATGTCCGTTGCGTGAGTACACGTATAACATTTACGCCATGAAACAATCTTTTGAATCCCAACTGATTACGCAATAACGAGGACAATCCTACTGCGTGTTGAAAGAGGATCCGACACAGCAAGGCGCAAATAATAGCAACAATTGGTTAAACTAGTTCTGCAACGGTGACAAACGCGTTGCGTAATTTATTGAGTTAATTCGTAACACTTGTTATATCGCGAGGGTATGCATCGGCCTCTTGCCAACGATGGCCTAGCATAAATTGCGTGATTTTCTTATTGGCAACGGAGATGATTAACCTGTTTCATGAGTACAGAAACTGGTTGTCGTAATCTCCAGTTCGCTATAGATAGGATTATCTAAAAGTACAATTTCGAATGTAATTCCTCGACTCTCTCTCTCTTCCAACTATCAGCTCTCGACTGATTTCAAGACGAGCAGCACGTTTAACGATGAGATAATAAGCAATTATTAAATCAAACATATACATATACAATCTTTTTATATAATTGACTGTTATCTATAATTGATTTAAATAAATATACTTATAAACTTATCAACTTTTCTTCACTACTCGCTTGCCTGAGACTTTCTTACAATTTTGAAACCAGAATAACGATGTTAAATAATGATACAGAACTGCAAAACTTCTCTTCGCTACTGCAAGTGTAGTAAATACGGCACGCAAGAACGAGTTAGAAATCGCAAGTTAAAACGTTGAAATATGACGCCCATCTTCGCGTTTCACAGCGGTGTTAAGAACTGCGGGTTGAGCGAGTAGCAAGAAAAGAAGAAAAACGGTAAAAATGCTCGACGCGCTGTCAAATAATTCTTCGTCGTTGATCGTCCCTCGTGCGTTTTGCCGCGTGCATTTACCGCGCATAACGCGCTTCTGCTATACTCCGCCGCTTGTGCAATTTTGCCGTTACACCGCCCGTAGTACCGTTTCGCGAGAGCATCGCCTAGGATCATGTAATTCGCAAGAAATGAGTATTACAGTCGCTCGAAAAATAAAATGCAAAGAATCACGGGGATTAAGGCGCATGTAAATTTATGCCACATCGTAATCCTCAATCGGCCTTTTATCTTTCAGGATCTTGGAATGTTCGAAACACAAATGTTCGAAATACAATTTTCACTTCTCACTAGAAATAACTGTCGATTATCTAATCAAAAATAAAGCGCACAATAATTTTCTTTTAATATCAAATATCGTCGATAACGGTACCATAAGTCAAATTAATCTATCGTCTGCTTTGTAACACTGATAGCCGATACTCCTGATTGTGAAATACGTTCTCTCTACCTGATCCAATGTATCAATAATAATCGAAAAAGATAACCAGGAAGCAATAATGGTTGAACCAAGCTCACTTTACGGCAGGACATTATTCAAGATAGTAATAGCAATTAATTAATCGATGCGATATATACGAACCTGTTGATGTTGTTTCTATTAAACTTAAAATCGTGCAGGAAAGGATAGATGTCAGGAAGAGTTGCATTTATAATCGATAGAAAACGAGCTCCTCCGGTCTACACTATAACACATAATCGCCTTATTGCGATTAACGGTAATCGTAGTAATAGCAAATAAGTTGCTCCGATTTATGATTACGTTGTCGATTGTGTAAATCTAATTCAAGACGCGAATATTTAATTACATAATTATAGTTATATCAGACATCACAGGTCACAGAAAGTTTTCAACTTAAAACTGAAAATTTTATGCGTTAGAAATATTATGTAGTGTATTTGACAAATTTCATAGAAACATTATCTCATTAAAAGCATATCAGCATCGTTACTATATAAACGACTGATCTTGTCTTTATTCTCGTCTTCAAGAGTACTCCGCGTTCGTCGGCGAAGATTGGCTATGGCCTCTCCCCGTTCTTAGTTCTTCGCCTCCATTTCTTCGTTCGGCAGTCCGAACAGCTTTCAGTTCTGCTGCATCGAGACCACGGCTTCTTTCTTTTACCATCTCTTCGAATCCCTCATCATTCTTCCCCGTCTTCGGTAAACCTTCTCTTCCGCCTTCTTCTGCGTTGTTTCGCCCAACTTCGTTACTTCTTACACGTGCGCGATGGTACGGCACACGATCGCAAAGTTCTTCCTGGTCCCGCCGTGTATTCTCTTCGCCGGTTCTTTCTTAAATTCTTGCGGCTTGGTATTAAGAGTTGCAACGGAGGAGAGACGCGTGATTTGCGCATCGCAATGACTCGTGGAATTACAGGGGACGATATTTGGGTTGCGCTTCCCGCTGCATTCAAAAGTGCGACCCAAATGTGGTTACCCTGTAATTCCGCGAGCCATGATCTTCGTAACAATCGGTATAAACAACACAACAGAATATTATCGCAATTAGATAGGCCAAATTTACCCTCATTTCTAGTTTTATTTTTCTAACACAATAAGTTTATTAATCGCTCGTGGCCAACATTGTATCCGGAACAAGCGAATGAATGACAAGAAAATTATTTTGCAAACAATGATATTTTTCGAATGCCCAAGAAAATTTTACAGCGTCATGCTTTCTTCACCGTACTCTGTACCATGCAACAAAGCGCAACGGAGTGGCGCTGAGCTTCCGTGATACGCGTTATTATCGTATGATCCTTACGCGTATTATCTGCGTCAGTTCTCGGTACTTTCTTCGGCGGACGTGCTCGAAACTTGAAACGCGGCGATATCGGTCTTATCTGAAAGAAAACGTCGGCTCGGAGCGCGTTTATTAAAGTGGGTGGCTAGAGATAACGAAAGGGGAAAGCCGGTGTAAAGTTGCCGAAACGGAAAAGTCAAGAAGGCTTCCTATGACTTTACGGACCACCCCTGTGCATCCCTGTCACCGTACCGAGAAGCGGAGTATCGTTACGTGTCATCCGACGCCCGATCCGCACGTGGTCGCTTCGAAGAAGCCGACTATTGTCTCTTGTCACGAATGTTTGGCAAAACTTTGGAGGGTAAAAGAAAATTTAGCTGTATGAAATTTAACCTGCATAGCATTTTTAATCTCCTTAGCATTTTTAAGTCACGTCCGAACCCACGCTGTTTTAGTGTTCCTCAATGTAAATAACATCACGGAATTTTTAAATAATAAAAGCGAGGCGAGCCGATTGTATTTTACAATAGCGGCAAGTCAAAAAGTATTTTCATGAATAGCAAAGAGAAAACGATTCTCCTAAATTTAGTGAAAATTCTTTTCTCCTTGCAAGTATAATTGTTGACGGTGTCATCTCACGATATTTCGTTTTCTCCAACTTCTAATCCCTACGAAACAAGACTAACAATAAGACAATGATGACCAGAGATGATTTTAACGTCAGCGCGCGATAGAAAATTTACAATCCAATTATTCACTTATCCTTGCTGAGAGGCGTGCGCACGCATAAATCGAACTTGCCTCGTGTATACGTGACCGACCGACCGATCCGCTGGTTCCAATAGGATAACGACAGTGCGTGGTCGATGTTACGAGGAATCCGGAGAGGGATACGCACAGCGGGGCGAAGGATGAAGGTACTGGTCGAGAAAATCAGCGGCGGTTCCGGTTGCAACCGGACCGGCGATGCGAGCACGACGCGCGCTTCGCGCTTCAGTCCGCGCTCGCCTTCTCTATAGGTATAATACAAACGAGCGCACTCGAAAGAAGAGAAGAGAATCAGATCTGATCTCTTTCTCCCGTTTCCGACAATCGTAAAACGGCATTCCTAACCGAGAGTACTCTATTCGCGTGGCACTGCGAAAAATTTCTGCAAAATCACGCGCTCCTTCACACCGCCACCGTTGGTTACACTCCTTTGTAGCTGCAAGGAACACAAATGTGGCGGGAGAACAATTCTCCGGGAATCAGTTCAACAGTCCGACTGGAGCCGATAATCGGTTCAGCGATTCTACGGGATTTGGGACCGCTTCCGGCGGGGCGCGCAGCGTCCAACTTTAGAAAACTAATATTGACTTTGCTGTCGACCGAGTCTACAAACAAGCCCCACAGTTATAAAGAAACCGCATACAACACAACTTGATCGTCGTGATTATTTCCATTTACAAGACTTTGTTTATACACTACTTACGAATTAATGTAGAAATACAATTCGCAAAAAAGCGTTTGCTTAAACGATAAAGCATTTGAGTAAATGTTTGACTTTATACTTTCTTTTTACTTACGAATCGACTGATTAAATTTAGTCCCCATCAAAATGATTTTAATTACTTATTGATTATTAAAATTCTGTTATAACATTTATATTTATTATATATTATAAATTTTCAAGGCCGTAATATTTTATTTAGCCGTGTAGCATTTTATTTAGACAACATAGAGTATCTTTTCTTGCACTTTTTAGTAAGACACAAGTTGCCTCAATTACGAGTCCAATCTAGTTAGCCGATTCTCGGATAGCCAACTTCATTTCAGAAAAAAAAGGAAGCAAGAGATATCATTGAGTCGAGTTAACGACGGCGAGCAAAATTGTTTGCAGCCGTTGTTACTGTTCGCTCACCCGTCTCAGGAAAAGAGAAGTTTCGTGCATACGTAGGCTATGCGCGCTTTGCGTGTCTATCCTTAAAAATTATGAATTACGCAGCGAGGCGCATTAAACGCAAACAGAACAAATTTGCGAGCGAGTTTGCCGCTCAAGCCGTGGAGTGCAAGCGGATTGCCGACAAGAATCGCCGGAAAACGGCGTGGCCCTCCCAAAGATGATCCCGAATTCCCTCGTAAAATGCATTCGCGTGAATGCATACGCTCGATAGAAAGAATCGTAGCTGCAGCCTTACAATGTAGGCATGTTTTGTGCTGCTTCTTTTAACTTAAATTCCGAGAACCCGCTATACAGGTCAGGTCCACTTTCGTACGCGAAAAAAATAAAGCTTTATTAATATGCGCATATTTTCTCGATGCTCGATGTTGTTTCGCAAAAGAGAGAGACAGAGAGAGAGAGAGAGAGAGAGAGAGAGATTCGGCACAAAAGAATTGAAGGGTTTGCGCGTCGCCAACGATTGCTATGCAGAATTCTTTATGCCTGTATTTATCTGCACACTAAAAAATTGTGTGTTATTTAATGTTTTTCGAAAATTTTTTCTCGAAAAACATCTTTACAAAAGCGTTAATTTAAATTTGCATGGATTAAAAAAAGGTATGAAAAAGAAGGGAAAATATTTTGATATTCCGATATAGATATGACCGTTACATTTTATCTCAAATATTATCGTTATTAATTTCTTGCAATATGTAATTTAACTTATAGAAATTAAGGTGAACACAGGTTAGTCGTTCTTGAATCCTTGAATCGCCAATTAATTCATCAAATTCGTCCGCTCGCTGACAGCCAAGATAGAGATATCACGAGAACGAGAACAAGAAGGAGAACGCCGCTCTACCAATATCCTCAAGTAGTATGCGATCACATATACTTAATTTATATAAAAATCATTATCATACACGCACACTAGCCATGCTAATTACGTGTTCCAGCAACGTGATGGTGAAATAACAAGAATCATGTATCGTTTACGGGCCTCTCGTTCTGGAGAACGTTCTCAGTTATTTTTCTGACGTCGATACGTCGCGTCGTCCGCGCGGTTCGAGCGAGAAGCACGCGAGTGCGCCTAATTAATCCTCGCTGCATTTATTAAATTTGCTCGAGCACAATCGATAGTAACGTCGGCGGCATAAAGTGGTCAGTCCCGCGGGGTATTATGATTAAACCACGCGGTAATAGACCGGTTATTACGCCTCATTATCATTAACTACGATAATTATGTGCTCTACCTAACTGTGTGTGTGCGCGCGTGTGTGTTTCGTGAGAGAGAGTAAATTGTCGGTAAGAGGACCGTACGCGGAAATTAAATGGCCGGGGATCATCACGCGCTGTCACGAACGCCAGATCTACGCCAGACACGTCTCCAAGACACGCCGATACGACGTCGCCGGGGCCCGGGATCTTCGTGCGGGATGCTCCCCATCCGGGAGCGTGCAACGGTCAGGATGCGCTCGCGCCAGTTCGTAATAACACGCGTACCGCAGCGTATATAGGGTGTTCTGCATGGATATCCAAGTTTTTATCTAAAAATCCTTTGGGATAATTCCCTTAAAATTTCTGGTTTTAAAATACATCTTCAAACGTTCATTTAACTAATTGCTATATTGAATTCTGTTAAGGTAAAGCCTGCTTGAAATAAATATGTAACGAATGAAATCTCACTGGTAAATTTTCTATTCCAAGTAATTCATAAAATTCTGTAGATTTTGCAGAAATAATGCTTAAAAAGTCTTTATTGTGCGCTCCTGTTGTTAAATATTTTTGAAATCAAGTATAAAAAATTCCAATAAAGAACATTTAAAATTGGTTAATGAATAGGATATCGTTGTTTTTGTTTCTCAATTTTAAATCGCGAAGTTTCTTATGTTTCGATTGGCTGTAATTGATAATTCGACTTACCAGTTCGTCGACAATTTTTATTAAGGAAAAGTGCAATTCGAATTACTCAAGGAATCTGCGGATAAAAGAAGGAAGTGCCTGGACACCATATATACGTGAGAGTGCATCAATGTGCGGCTGCATGCGACGAGCCGCGTGTGCGTTTGTACGGTCGAGTGTTACGACGTAGCAAGCGCCATGTGCGTGCTGGACGTATGTGTGTATGTGTGGAATGAGGTGGGGTACTGACCGCACATTCCACGAGGGAGGTGACCGCCTCGCCTCTCCCGTCTGCAAGAACCTATATATTACATAGACGTCGGTTTAGCCGACGTCTACCGAGGTGCGGTGCGTGTGCATAGAATTTCTTGCAAAAAATGACTCCGGTCTGCTCTTGTGTGCCGGTTATTAAGAAGTTATGCGTTTTTCTTTTGGTCTGCACGTTGCGTTTTGGTTCCTGCGGTTTCGAGAAAGATCGTCACTCATGGTCAAGGTATCATAAAGTGAAAAACTGTAATACAAAAAAGTAACGGAAATAATCAGTCATTATAAATACTAATGTCGTAACAAATAATTATTATCAATAAATAAGTGTCTGATGCGAAGAAACACGATATTTCTTGAAAATTCCTCGAATTCTTCAAAGATGTGATTTGTGCTATGGATTAAAATAAACTTAGAGCCGTCTAGTAGCAATTTTAAATAAGTGACTCGCGATAATCAAATCAGTAGGCACGAAGAAAATTCGAACGAAGAACGTGCGAAAAGAGGATTGAAGAAGTTGGTTTAGTATAGAGAGTAGTTTAAGGTAAAACTCCGATTGAGCAAAGAAGGAGAACGACGGGATGGATAACTGAGCGAGAAAAATATTCCGCGTGGATCGAGCTATTGCGGGGAGATTGCTCTTATTGCGACCGACGTCATGTTCACCGATGGGAGGGCCATTAAACGATTACAAAGCGCGAGCGAGCGTGCGGATGACCGCCGTCGTCGCGCCTAAGCGGCCCCTAAGCACTCGGCTGACTCGGCTTGGTGATGCACACGCGTATGTGTACACATAATGCGATATAATACGTATCCGGAGTTACATATACGGGGAATCAACGTGCGCACACCGATTCCCATTGCCGACTACGGCCGAGCTGCAAAGTGTTCCGAGTTACCGAGGGAAAACCCCATCTCACGCGATCGCGCGTGGACGTATTATTACAGCGGCGGCAGCAGCGGGGTTGGAAATTCTCGGTCCCTGAGGTACGAGATACTTAGTCGTATAATCGAGTTTTTGCGGGGCTTTCTCGCGGCTCGCGATGTTCCTTTTAGCGGGATTAATATCGGAAGATGATTCCCCGGCGCGCGGCACGCCCGATCGCGGAGAAAACGCGTGCGTCTCCAGTGCGTCTCGGTAATAATACCTGACGGGTAATACAGGAAATGCTATCTCTTCCGCTACGACTCTCGATAGGATCGACAGATTAAATCCCGCGAAGTCAATCTGAAATTTAAATGCCGCCTTATCGATTGCTCGCTCACTGAGGAGTTGGTAGCGCGATCGCAAGTAAACACGGAATTAATTCTGAAAATGTCCACTCACACACAACGTTTTCATCTCGCTATAATTTTCAACTCAAGATATCAGCACATTCTGTAGTATCTTTGTATCGATCCTCTTACAAGTACAAAGATATTTCCAAGATCGTAACATTCTCGCTTAAGAAGGCTGGTAATCATCTTGTAAAATGGATACTGTATATGCATAGAGAGAAAAGAAATGTTTCGCGCCGAGATAAATAATCGAATTAAGGCGATATCGGCGCGATGCGCGATGCGCGATGCAATTTAGCAGAGAGTGAGCTCTCGTTCTCCGTAGATATGATAGAAGTTGCGTATTAGGTGCGATTACTTGTATCGCGGGGCTTATTAAATTAAGCGAGAGAATATTCGATCGATCTAGGAAACCAAAGGCGCGCAGAGGAAGATTAAAGCCGGCGCTCTCTAATCGATAATTCGATCGGGCCGGTCCGATCGCCGATCTCCGCGCTCCATTACGCGCGCGGAACCGATGTGGGCGATGGTGTACCGTGTACTCAGGCACATGCACTGGTGGTAGAGCAGTATTCGAGCACGTGGTATACGTACGTGCCGTGGTAAGGCGAGAGAGCGAACCAGAGAGAACTAGAGTCCACCCACATTCTAACCTACATACGTATCCCGTGTACCGTAATCAAAGGTAAGATACGCCGCCCTGGGACGTTTATCGCCGCGGCTACACGCGGACGCGCAAGAACGTGTACTTGACTTTTCCCTTTCGCTCGTTTGCTTTATCCTTGAGATACGTAGAAGAAACGTGGCGTTTATCTTCCGACTGTCAAGAGAGGGGGGGAAAATAGAAAAGAGAACACGCTTGGGAATACAACGTATACGTTTCACGACTCCTTTTTTTTTCGTTCGGCGCTTATGGCACAACGCGTGAAAGGTGTGAAAGCGATGATGTGTAAAATCAATGCGACTTATGCGTTCATAATGTACCATTGTAGAATCAAGATATGTAAAACAAAGTTTACGGACAATAGAGAACCTAGAATCTATGAGGTTGAGAATTAAATCGTCAGAAAATATTTAAAATTAAGAGTCTATAAAAGCAATGGTCTAGGTCTAGGAAGATCGTGCAAAATCAATGAATTTAAAAAAAGTGAAACGCAAACATAAAAAAGCAGAAGCAGCTGCACGTGTGAAACAAATTTATAGAGATATTTACAGCGGACAAAGTGGTTTGGGTAATCGAGAACCGCCGGTTTTAACATATGCGGTAGAATGAGGAAAAAGAACGCGCGCATTCCCGGCGCGACAAGATTCGGGTTAAGATAGAGAGGAGAAGAGGAAAGAAGAAAGAGAGAGAAAAGCCCGACTGCAGACGTTCGCCCACACAGTATGCTTGCCTAGCGGAACATTTGTAAATTGTGACGCAGATCCGAGGAAAGAAAACGACCAAATAAAAGAACTGCCACTGGTTAGCGCGGCTATAGGCAACGATTTTAACGACTGCGACCTCGATACACACGCCGTATTTCTGTACCATAACACTGCCGCGTGAGTATCTGAAGAAGTTGGTGCAAGGCGGTCATGCTTCGGACGATCAACACAATAAATACATATATACAAAGTAAATTAATTAAAAGGAATAAGACAAAATATAAAAAAAAAACGATACAATGAGACATTGATATTACCAATTATCATCATCAAGTAAAACCTGTCGAGATCGATGCGCTTAAAAATTATTTTCAAAACTAGGCTAGAGCAAAATGGGAAAAGACAGTATGAAAAAAATAATATTGAACATAACAAAGAAAAACCGCAACGCTTTATGACAATAGAAAAAAAACATTTATAAAGTTTATATACTTTACTCTTTGAATATGCAAATATTCTCTTTCTACTTATAAATAAAAAAATAATGCTTTATACCAAATAATAAAGTAAATGCAAGACGTTACATTAGATAATTTAACTGCTTCGATAAATACATGTAATATATAAAATAATTATTTTCTTATTATGTATTATACCATATATTGAGAATTTTCCTATTATTTTACACAGAATGTCTTTTCTGCATACTCGAGTTTATGCTTAGCTGCTCGAGTGATTTTATGCTACTTCGTTTGACTTTTATACGCGTTCGTCTTCGAGATAAACAATAATTTCCGTCGGTCAGTCGGGTATATAATCGTGCCAGCTCCGAGGAGGAACGTGTGGAGTTATTCCTCGTGGATCGACGATAATAATTGGTAACGGTACGAGAGGTGGGCAGGATGAAGAAAAATGAGGGTTCGTTAGGGAGACGGTTTTCTTCGAAACGATGGAAATTTGAGAGTCCTTCATCCTTCGGATACTAACCAATCTGGAGTAACACATATTACTCCAACATAAAACCAAATATAAGACATGATTTATTATCTGATAATATATATATTTTTCATATTTTGTCAGAGAAAGAGAAATACTCTTTTAGAAACGCGTTTCATTGAATTCCGATAGCATTCTGAACGAGAAATAGATTGTACAGATACGAAATGTAAGAAAATGTAAAAAATTCTCTTCCTTCCTTTTTATAAAATTCGAGATGAGAGACGTAGTTGTATAGATATCGTCAAACTTGGGGGCTTTCTCGGATCTTGAGAATCAATTTAGCACCTCGAAACACACGTTAAAGTATGCGGAAAGGCAATAAGACGAGCTAATGACTAAAAAAAAACCGCGAAGAATAACGACACGCGGTTATTATACCTCATTAGCGTTGTTGAACATTATTATCTGACGCATTATTATCTGACGGCGCGTTAATCCCGAAAAAGCAACGGAGCCAGTTTCAGAGAAGAAAGTTCCTGCGAGTGGGAATAATACGCGCTTACTCCGGTTACACCTGCAGTGCGCCTACTTTCGACAACGTTCGAGTGTTGCTCCTCTCTCGTTCGCAGATTTATCCCACCTGCGACTTCACCTTTCACGACGAACGCGTGAGAGGAAGCAAGATAAAAAGAGAAGAGGACGTAAAGAAAAAGAGATAGAGGTAGAGGAAGAAAGACGACGCGAGAAGAATCAAACACAGTTGACTCCGCGGCGAGGCGTAATAAACTTTCTCTCCCCGAGGAGAATCTCGTCTCTCGTCTCTCGTCTCCATTGTTGGCCAATTGAAATAAACGACGCGACGAGGACGAGTATACGACGCCGATGTAACGAGGCACCGTGGCTTCCTGGTGCTTCGGCTTAACGAACACGGTAAACGGTAGGAATGCGGACAAGGCGGCAAGCGGCAAGCGGCAAGCCGCGCTCCAGTGCGGTGCGGAACCGTACGACCACCGCGCGCCGCGCGCCGCGCGCCGCGCGCCGCGCCGTAAACTCGCGGATTATCCGTTAAAGCCAGCCGCGTGTTAGAATCGCGTTAAACCCGGCAATTCGCGGTATAATAAATTGTCCGCCGCTTTACTTGTCGTCAATCCTTCGTGGATTCATGTCGATCCTCGACCCACACGAGACATGATGCTTGGTGATTAACCGTACACATATTTCTCGTAAATGGTAAAATTTGTATATCACCAATGTTAAACTTAGCGACAATAATGGTGGAACAAGCTTTACTATAATAGTTTCTTTTACATCACGCGGAAGAAACACGTGTAAGAATTGTAATTCGTGCGCTTCTCGGAGAGCGAGATTGCAAAACGATCACAGAGATAATGAGTCGAGTATCAACAGTCATCTAATCAGAAAACAATTATGTATATTATTATTTTTATGAACAATCCGAGCTGGCAAAAAGGGACAAAGGAAAACTTTACAAGAAATAAACTTGATTGAATCGATAAATGTGAGATCCAAGCGTTACTTCACTTTATACAACCTCGATTCAAAGAAAAGATAACGATAAGTGAATCTTTGGATTATTTTTAATTCTGAGACGACTTTTTGAAGCTATAATCTATGATATCATCCATTCACGAATAATGCCACTGAGTGTGCGTGTGTGTGTTTTGATGTCAGTTGTAATGCTGTTATCTTTTTATCTTTGACTAATCCAGTCGCTATGACGAATCAATGTCATGTTCAAGATATCTAAGCGATGATTTTTAAAGCATCCATTTTTAAATTCCAAACTTTCCTTTTCTGCTTTTATTACATCTATATTTAACTTTTATCCTTCCAGTAATGTTATTTTATCAGAAGGTAAAAAATCTAATATGTAATCTCCACTTCAATAATTTCCAGAAAATTTTTATCCCAAATTCTCAATATTTAACGGTAAATCTGACTTTTTTCGCGATAACCATTTTCGACATACCTGACTAACGATTAATTGTTGCGATTGCGTTGGCACAGATGATAGAACGGGCAACTATAAAAACCAAACAACTAGACTGCCCATCTTACTTTCCACGGATGCAGTTAGATTAACTGGGCTACAGTTCTGACGACGGGAGCCTTGGGAAGGTCGCTCTGTCCTGGTTCGTCGGCCACATTGCTGGAATGGTCGGCTAATAGGCCGATTCTAACGTGCGCACGATGCCCGGAGGTTTCTTCAAGATTCTCGACCACAAAAGCGCCTCCGGGAAAGAATGGGGGATCGGCGAGGGAGGGGGACGGGTTTGAGGCTCGAGAGGATAGAAAATGTTGAACCTCTCGTCGGCGGTAATTACCGAGACCGAGAGCGCGGCTAACGATGGGCAAGCTTGTCGGCGAGCGCGTCCGGGTAGCGCGCACTCTGGTATTCGAGTACCGCGCCCACGAAAAGTAACGACGAAAAAGCCTGAAATTACGAGCCGCGACGACTGATCATAGATCTCTCGCGGCGCGGCGGGATAGCTCTCCTCTTTATGTACGAAGGAGCGCCGCGCGATCCGCGGAACTCGGCCGATCATTTGCGGCGAAACGTCGTAATAGAATTTTCAGGCAGTCTCCTGACGGCGCGCGGCGTGACGGCGTGACGGCGTGACTCGTGCGACGCTACCGGGTCAAACGATCACCTCCCTATCTCGCCGAGCCTTTGATCTTAGCCCGGTAAATCCGCCTCTGCTTTGCAATTATCCTACGAGAACACGATGTCGGTTTACGAAACGCTCAATTTTGTCGTGCATAATTTAACGTGGCCTCAAACAACGATTCGGTGAAAGAGATGATGCTCATTAATGCGTGTATAGAAATGCAGTTTGGAAAATAGAAGAATTTGAGGAATCTTTTGTAGATTTTCTAGAGTAGAGTAACTGGAAATTTCCTTTATTCTAGTTTTTTTTACAAAAACATTGTTTTAAATGTCATTTCATTCAAGTTCTCGAAAGAGACCTATAGTGTCTTGTCACGTAATTTCTGAAAGTCCTGAATTCCCAAAGGTACCAAAACGTGCCCTTGCATCAATATCGCAATAACGAGAGATGGTAAAGTAAAAAAAAAAAATCCTGCCATCATTCATGAAACATCACGCTACATCGGTCTCGCTCGATTAGTCACGGATTTAGCAGAACAATGGCTCAAGGAAGAGGAAGCTCGCGTTACGGGTTTCACGGTAGTCGGCTCTCGACCGACCGGCCGCGGCGGAGTCGATATATAGCGCCCGCAAAGAAGCGTTCGTTAAGAGGGATCGGCGATCCACCGGATGTTATTCCAAGCAGGAAAGCAAGAATCGCTTCGATTAGACGATCGCAGAAAAAGCGACGGGGTCGAATCTACCCTTCTTTTTCTTTTAATAGTTTTTGATTCTGCGAAAGTCTGTACCTATAATTTCACATTCTTCGCTCAGAAATGTAGGTAAAGTTCGAAATACAAAACTAAATGTCTAATTGCTATTCTGTCGAAAGAATTTGGAGGATAATATCGATACGTTGGAAAAGTAATCATCGGACAAACTCAATATTTATGATTATTATCACGTGATGCTGTGTGATCTATAAGTCGATTGATTACTAAAAAGTATCTCAGAAGCATCGATAGATCCGAATGACCCGATTCGCGGATACATGATAGACGCCATCGTAGGATCCCATTAAGAAGGTTAATAAGGCAGTCAGTCTTGGATAAACCACAAGCATCGCTCCTCGTTTCTTCTGCTGTGCACAATTACACTTTTATTGTAGACTCCTCGATCCACGCTCGATTGGTTCGAGCTGACTTTTTTCGGGCGCTCCTATCGACACGGCGCGACGAATCGCTATACATAGTAGTTCTCGGTGATCATGACACACCCATGCCGACAAAAGTTTCAATTCACGTAAAACAATCCTATTAGTTCGTGTAGGACACTCCAATTAACTAACGTAAATTTTTTCCCGACGCAAATAATCACGGTGACGAGATGTTCTAATCAAAATTCTGAACTTTCAGAATGAAAAGAGTAAAGATGTTTAAAACACAGTGACATGGAAAACCATTCGTATTTTTTATTTTGTTACTTATTCAAATTGTGCCGGCTACTGTTGCAAATACCTACTATTACTTTCACACAATAACAAAAATACCTATTTATAATATAATTAGTAATACAAAGTTGAACCACAATTTTGTCAAGTAAAATATTGTAAGTTGATTTTCGGAGTTCTAAAATGCCGGTCGTGCTGATAATTGATTTTTGTGAAAGATAATCTTGTAAAATCTTCAAGTACTTTTTCTATAATTTTACACTAGACAACTTCCTTCTGGCATCGAAAGGGTCAAAGAGAATCCTTCTCTCGGAGCGAATCTCTCAGACGTTCCATCTTCCAAACATGTTGTGTCAGCACGTAAGGCGCCTCAATACGTGACAGAATGCGAATTTTTGATTCTTGGTTCTCAAGGGAACCAAGTCGCCACTCGGAAATTGAAATTTCGCAGGTTCGACTGTCGAAAGGAACATCGGTAGAAATGAAAGTACCTTCACGCTTGCTGTATCATAGGGCCGTTCATTAACGGTGATGCCGTAACAAAAACAGCTACAGCTCGGCTCGGATTCGCGTAAACGTTCTCTCTCCTTCTCGCATCGTGCATACGGAATTCGACACGGTCGACGGGCGGGCGATTGCCACGTACGCGGGGCGCTATGCAAGAACATAATCTCGGTGATGGCAATATGTGCACCTTAGTTTATCGCGCGAGTAACGGTAGGGCGCAACCTCTGCGTCACGCATTCTGGGAATACGTGAGGTACGCGTCGTAGCATCGGTATGCGCACAATGGTATCAATATCGCTATATACTGCGGCGTAAACATGCAATCTGATCACAATAAGTGATCACAATACGGATGGTCAATATTAATGACTTTCAAAATATAGAATTAATCAAAGTATTAAAAAATTAAAGAACGCGTGTCTCTTCTTTTACGTAATGTTCAACTTAAAAAAATAAACAAGTATTTCTAAAGAAAATCGTTATTGCAATTATTATTATAAAATAACGAAACTTGAGGAGATTCAAGTTTTTTATTGGTCTTCATATATAGATCCGTAAACCTGTCCGCCTACCGAATAAATGTCGCTTTTATCTATCTGCCGTTAAAACGGCAGATAACAGCGGAATTAATTGCGAGAATCGCGGAACGGTGTTCATTCCACGTGTACTTATTCGTCACGAGCAAAATTATGACGTGTAGCCATCGTTTGTCCGAGACTTGTCAAGCTCCTAACTGTACTTATTACATCGCGCGCAGATTGTGAAACCGGCGCCACTCCGTTGCCCGCAATGTGAGAGAACGAGGTACCGTGACTGTCGCTAATTGGTTAATTAATGTGCGTCAAGTGGCGAGCGTCAGACTCCGGTTTCTAAATCCGTGGAATGTCGTCGCGCGGCTATAAAAAAAAAACACGAAGGCCGATTTTTTAAAAAATAATTATCTAAAAAAAGCTATACAATTCAAGAATTCTTAGCTCAAAAATAACCTCAGAATCTGATTAACGTCTGCAAGAGTTTAACATTAAAAAATTCACGGAGACACGGAAGGTTCTGAAGATTTCTCTTAATATTTTTCAACTTACATGTACATCCAGAACTTTTAACGCATAAAAGATTAATGAGGAAATAATAGTATGATAATGCTTAAGAGTTTAACGTAAAAATCATGCGACCGTACGCTTGCTCGACAGAAGTTCTTGACAATGAACAGCAAGACCGGTCTCGGCCTCTCGGGAAAAGTTACGCTCTACAAAATCTGCATCCGCCGCCGCGCCGCTCACGATGTTCTTACGCGACTAATGCACAAACGAACGACGGTCGTTAGACCTGCTAGGCAACATCGCGATGAGAGCTACGCGCATTATCCAACGACTTGCAACGTGTATTTATCCTCTCGGGTTCAGGCCTCCGGAATCGTGTCTCTGGATCGACTGGCTAAAACTGCTGATTATGACCGCGAGAGATTCACGTGGCGCATATAACGAGGCGCGATTTCAAGTTCCGAAAGAAACGTCGGCTGGCCGACTCGCGATTTCGCCAGTTCGCCAGTTCGCCAGTTCGCCAGTTCGCTCTCTCTTTCTGTCCCGGCTCCTGACAATCGCGTTTCCACGTGCGCGCGAGGAGGCATGTGCCGATGCCGGCGTGAGTGCACGTACGTAGGAAGAGATACGGCGGCGTCTCTCGGGCGGGCAGGCAGGTAAACAGGTAGTGACCTTGACCCAGCCAATCAGGCATCCCCGAGGCTGACCCAACTGCTGGCACACATTCTTCGGATCTATACCGCTCCGCTCCGCTCCGTTCCCTCCTAACAACCTGCCGCGACCGACCTTCAATACTGACTCGACCTCCGACCCGATAGTCACGACGATGACGGAACGACCACGACCGAATAAAACCGCGACGATTTCTAAGCGTTTATCGCAATCTTGCACGAAGATGTACGTCTGTAATTTGCGTGTAGAAAGCAAATGACGCGCGATGGCTGGGAAGAACTGCAGAAAAAATTTCGTTCCACGAAGAGATAATATTATAATGTAGGTAGTTGATGTATATGTGTGTGTACGTTGTGATTATCCCTTGTGTGAAACTATCCTTCGAGAGAGAAATAATATACTGTCCAAAACTATTTTCTAAGCGTTTACTTACTCGTATATGTATTATAAACTTCATTTGTGAAATTTATGTATGTGAAAATTAATGAGATTAAAAAGATTTTTGTTCCAACTTTGCATACGTTTGATTATTTAAACATCTATGATGGGCATTTTATCCATATTGTACAATAAATACGATTTACATAAAATTTAAGAAAAAAATATTATTTTCCAATAATTTCCCTAGAGATAAGTGAATTTTATATAAATTTGACAACATATAAACTCAGACTCTGAGATCTAAATTTTACTCTTATCTAATATACCGGAATATAATTTCTCTATTAACTACGATGAATCTCCGATCATGTTACGCCGATGCTTCATCCGTAAACTTGATCTCGCCTATTCATCGTACGAGGCTTCGTCACGCGCGGCGAATGTTCGAAATCTGAGGGGGAGAAGGAATGGTCTCTCTCGGTCAAGTAGAACGAATCTTCAGTAATTCGATCTGTCCTACCAGAACCCTTTTCTTATCGCCCTACGGTATATTAAGCCCGCTTCGATATATCTCAAGCACGGTGCCACCTCGAATTCATCAAAGCCGCGTTATTAAGGAGGAAGTCGGCCCCTGTCCCCCGGTGAATGGGACCGTAATGTCCTCTGCATAAGAGCAGAAAGACGGTGCCGTAATCACGGACTTGAAGAGGAACGATCAAGCGCGGTCGCCATTAAGAAGAGATTACGTGCAGCGAAGTAATCCTTTACCCGCGGACGATCCTTCTCCAGATCGAGGATCTACTGCCGTTCATTCAGAGATGTAATCCCCCCGCACATTAGATTTACATTCTAATGTAAAAAGAAAAAGGACACGAAACTCCGCTATATTAACCTAAGGCAAGGATTTCTGCATCTCTGAGGGAACATTGATATACTCGTATTATATAGACTTAATGTACAAGTTTTTATATATAATGAAGAATATTTTACGTTAACATCTTATTTTTAATATTAATTAGATATCAAATAAAATGTTATAAAAATATAAAAACATAAATGTATTTTTAAAAGTATTTAGTATTTAAATAAATAAAATATCTATAAATATAAATAATGTTTATAAAATAAAATATTACATTTTTTCCGTAGAGTTATATATGCCACAGAAATTATTGTGAGGAAAAATGAATCTGACTGTTCTGATCTTCATACACATTATTTTCCTTATTTGAGATTTTTCCTACGAATCGCCTAGAGAGATAACCTATAATTACTCGTTTTAAAACCTGTTGCACGATTCAATTATTTTAATTCGCCAATGAATTAAATTGCACTTACGGACGATGCAAGCCAGTTCGTATCAGTAAGAGAACGCTTACCTGAAACAGAATGAATAATGATAAGTTAATTCACTGCAACGATAATACTGGATACTTGAAATTACTTCAAGCAACATGTACACAACACATTCCTATTTAAAACAAAAATTTTGTAAGTTTACGGAATTTCTGGGAACGAGAAATTCAAGAAATTTAAGTTCTTATACTATATTTCAGAATGTTTAAACTTTACCATCACTTTTTTAGGTTTGACATTAATATTTGTTAAACAATTCTGAACCTTTCCTTTAATTATGCATATCTTGCACTTCACATTTATATTGTTCGGAAAGATAACACCAGTGCAGTTTTCACGCACGCTACACTCAAGGAATTTGCAAATTCCTCTCGTCTGGGACTGAAAATACTTATAGTCCGTCGTCGATGGTTTTGCCATTTCGAGGATAAATGCTCGAGGTATTCTTTGATTTACGCTGTTTGATTTGGCTATGGTACCGAAAGGAAAACACATAAAGATGTGTATGTGTGTGTGTTTTTCCAGGCTTCATGATCGGCCGACCGAAAACAAATCTCTATGTTTGCGCACGTGAGAAGACGTGACCAGCGCTAATCGCCCATAATATCTGCCGTCAGCATTATGGTGTTGTTGAATTCTCGTCTCTCCCATAACTACGCAGAACTACCCACGTCGAGCTTATCGATCCGTCTAGACGAGTGGTCGTAAAATTTAAGGAATTCTGAAATTCCATGTATCCACAATATAAATCGCAGAATGTTATCTTCGGCAGTTTAAAACTTAATGACAGACCGACCTAAAACTAGTTTGAATTAGACTTCAATTTTCTAAAATTATCATCTTAATAAAATATGTTACGTATACGATGTCTGGTATATTCATATATATTTCTTATAATCTAAAATCTCTTTCTTATAATCTCGTAGTATAACGAGACGCCAGTACCAGTAATTACGTCTCGTAGTATTACGAGACGTCGGTACCAATCGCAAAAAAAACCGAGGATTGTTAAAGATAAAGGAATCTGAGCAATGAAGAATTCGAAACAGGAAACGAGCTTGTGCACATTCATCGATGAACCTGAGAGAAAAAAAGAGAGAGCGTACGGCGAACGGGCAGATGCACGCGCATCGAAGAGTCTGAGATGCTCCATCGTTTCCTGGCCGAACGGATCGCGTGCCACGGGACTTGGTCAGCATTGAGAAATGCAGACGGGATATTCGCACAACGAGAGTGGCAAAAGGAAAAAGTAAACACTGGCGATGCCGAAGAGAGATGCTTCAAGGGAAACCCTTCGGGAAGAACGAGCCACGGACGCTGGAATTAGGAGATAGAATAAAGGGGGAAAAGAGTAGTTATAGTCGGGCTGTATACCCTTTCGTTAGTACGGGTCGAAGAAAAATAAAAAATCTTGCAAACTTCACGTAATGGACTCGCTCAAAAATTCGTCTTCGAGAAGGTGAGACAAAAGTCGAAAAGCGAAAAAGCGATAGTGCATATATAATAAAAAACTGAATATAAAACAATTATCTCTATTTTACATAAATCTGTAAATATAATTATCTTACAATTAATGCAAAAAATTCCAGTTTTTTAATTCTTATTAAGTTAAATTCGATTCGCGGTAAAGAATTTAAAGGTCACTCTTTTTTCAATCTTCATAGAAATTAATTCGACTTATATATTATTATTGCAATCGTATCATTTTATAAAAAGTAAAAAGTTGTATTTCCAGCGATTCGAGAAATCACAAAGCACAGTCACGACAGATTTGTTATTAATAAATAAAACTTAGACGTACTCCCTAAATAAACGACAGAGGTCTTCCAAGGAATCGAATTCTTTTGTTACGAGGGATGTTTCAAACAGCGCATCTGTCGGCACACCTGCCAGCCTCGAAACTGCAACCTCGCCTACGGCAAGTCCGAACAAAAATCCATCGAACAGTCACGCCGAAATACTTAGGAAACATCGTAATCAGAAAACGTTGAAATATTTTTGTATACTTACAACACCGTAAATATCAATTATCATAAAGCGATAAAGCCAATTGTCATAAGTTATAATAAAGATGAATTATTTACAGTGCGGAATATTGATAAACTTGTGTATTAGTATACAACTTGTATTATAATATGTTATAATTTATAAAGTTGTATAAAATTATATATGTAATTGAAATTATTGTATATTAAATTAAATTCCATCAACTAATCACTTTTCTTTTTTATATCATGACATATTTTCATGAAGATATTAATCTATGAATACTTAAAAGTACACATCATAAACTCGAAGAATTAAAAATACTAATTATCGCGACCTAACACGAAACGTTCAAAATAAATGTTATCCTCGTCTTATCAGTTCATGCGATAACGATATCCTGCACATTTGAATGCTCCGAGTATTACTACAGAGACCACTATACCATAAATTACAACACGACTATGGTGTGTCGATGAAATATGTCGACAACGCACAGGAAACGATCGATTTATCTCTGCATGCGAGATATATTTTCATTGCGCGTAATGTGGAGCAGGGTAATCCTCAGAGTCATTAATCACGTGCGGATTCCTACGGATTATACTGAATTTCTTTTGCCAAGTCACAAAGTACGCGTGTATACACGCATGTTTTTAAAGAAAAATCTTTCGAGAGGGAAGCTCGACTTCACTTATCGAACGCCTCGCGAGAATTCCTCGCGCGACGACAAGAAGCGGTGCTGCAATAACGCACGTAGAGAATCGATAGAAAATCGTAGTTGCAAAGCGGATCTTCTGTGAGGTGAAGTGGATATTTATGATGCGCAATTACGGCGCATTTTAATAAAACTTCGTTACCGATCCCGTTTACGACGGGACGGTTCCGGGGGCTAGCCAGGCGTGGAAAGAAGAGGAAGAGGAAAAAGAAGAGAATGAAAAAGAAGCAACCGCGGTCGTTTCATGCGAAATGGCGATTCCGCTCGACCGGAATCACCCTTAATTTGCGCATCGGTCGAGCTGGAGAAAGAGAGCAAAGGAGACAGAAAGAGATAGATAGTAAGGAATAGATGGATAGAAAGAGAGAAAGGAGAGGGGGAGGGAGAGAGAGAGAGAGACGCACTCGCGTTGGTACCGTAGACAAATGCACCTGCATTCCGTCCTACTGCATCTCGTCCAATTATCCGCCGCGCTCTCGCAACGACCGAGATAAAGTTCGCGAGAGAGGGAAAGAGAGACAAAGAAAGAGAGGCAGTCGGGAATACTACAGCGGAATTATTTTACTCGATCATGCAATATTAATATCGCGAGTGAAGATCGTGAAGAAGAAGTAGGAATCGAGGCCCAGAGAAAGGGCAGGACACGAATCGCGCGATGCGCGATGAGGGGGATGCTCTCCGTTAATCGTTAGAAGAACTAACGCAGTGAGTATTCAATCGAAACCAGTCGACGAGTGACGGGCGCGATAAATTATCGACAAAAATCACAAGATCGGGGAAAGTCGTTAGAGCGAACGGTCGCCGGATTGCGGTATTTTTTGCGCGGGTGCATAGAGAGCACATTAATTTCTCGTTTTCTCGACCGTTCTCGTCGCATTAAACATAAAGATAGAAAAGACAGAGCGAGAAAAAAAATTTGGAATGTCACGCGATCCCCGCGTTGAGAACCGCGCGCGCGATTCGACGATTATTCATGATGTGTCCATCGATTTGTCAACGACGACAAGACTGTCAACTGTGTAATCGTGAAGCTGCAGATGGAAGATAATGAAAGCGAGAGAGAGAGAGACCCATCGATGCATCGTTTGATCGATTAATTAACGCACAAAAATACGACTATGTATATTTATACGGTATTTATTAATGTGAGATATTTGAAGGTGAAGAGATCTTGTTGGAGATTATAGATGAAGAAAAAATAGCGAAGCGCTGTATCAAAAATGATCGTCGTACCTCTTCTTTCCTCATATTTAAACAACGATAGACTACTCTCCGTTCTGTTGTACTTCATCGCTCAACGCTAAAAAAAGCTTTAGAATGATATGATTTTCGATTTTAACCTTTCCATTCCTACGAAAGAATTACGTGATTAAGCTTCAGGCGATATCATTGAAGTATTATTCTTTAATGTATTCATTACGTAACGATTGAGAAATATCCCAGTCTATACCAATACCAATTCTATTTAATGTTGCGTCCACGACGTTAAGCGCGGCTCTCACTTGCGTTAATGTTGTTAAAACGTAATGTTAATAAATAAAATACAATAACATAGAAGCGATATAAAGTAAAACATATAAAATAAAATTCGTTGGAAAATTTTTTCCACTCCACGAGCACGTAACGGACCAGTCACAATTTATTCATTCTTGAGCTAGAATTCATTCTTAATTTCCGGTACATGTCGAGCCGTTGAATTTACGAGTTCAGGACCGATACCGGAAGAGAGAAAGAGAGAAAGAACCTAGATAAGTAACAAGAGATATTTAAATACGCGCTTAGAGTAGAACTCGCGCGCGTAATATCCACATATCCCCGAGAGCGTCTCGTTACGACTGCGTCGCGAAGAATCGCCTGTTCGTTCCTGTTCCGAACCAGTCCGACAGCAGTCCGCTGCACGTATGTTGCGTACCGATCGTTCCCGCCGCGCGCGCGCGCGGGGAACGAACTCTCGCGCGCGATGACGGGCGTGCGAGCGAGGGAGCGAGTCTCCTCTCCTCTCCTCTCGAAGCTTGCGAGACCAGTTCGTTGAGATCGAAGTGAGACACGAGAAGAAGCAGTAGCAAAAGAAAGAAAGGAAGAGAAAGAGAAAGAGAGAGAGAGAGAGAGAGAGAGAGAGAGAGAGAGAGAGAGAGAGAGAGAGAGAGAGAGAGGGAGGAAGGGAGAAGAAGATGGGGGACGAACTATAGCGACTGAAAAATCCCGTACATAATTATTCGCAGTGAAGGCCGTCCTGTGCGTTACGCGACGCGTGCGTGTGCGTATGTCCATATGTGTACGAGCTAAATGCATGCCTGTGGACACACGCGCCTCCTCCGCCTTGTGACGAAAGCAAGACGGAGAACGAGCGAGAAGAGGGTAAGGAAATGAAAGACGGGGAAAGAGAGAGAGAGAGAGAGGGAGGGGACGAGGAGGGAGGACGCAGAGAGAAGACCGGCGAGGACTCGTTCCCGATATACTGGTCTTTGCGAAATGCCGCGGGATTCCAGAGTCCTGCGATCTCGATTTTCGCTAGTCGATTCGCCGCGAGCAAAATCAGGCGTATCGTTAACGTATCTCGGAGTTAAATCCGCTCGCACGCAAGTCGACGCGATTTAGCGCACGACGGTCTCTAAGCTGACCGTCTTGCGAATCAACTCGCAGCGTGACGTAGAATGATAACGGCTTAAATATAGTGCTCGCGATAGCTTGTACGAGAGCGCGGTCGAAAGCAACGTTAGTGAGAGAGTTCGATTACTTCGGAGATTGAAAGCGCTATATAATTTCGATAAACTTAATTTACGACGACACAAATACGAGTTGAATATCCAAATCTGAGCTCAATGAAATTGCACGGAAATCAATTTTTAAATCGCTTATCCGCGAAGAATTGATTAATGGTCTCTGAAGCGCCACTTTTAGAATGTCATATGCAACTGCAACAAGAAAATCGCGAGCCACGCAAGCGCGAACAAAGCCATGGTAATTCGAGAACTGATCCCATCTGACTGTGCAACTATGTGACTGGGCAAGAGAAGTATCGCATGATTCACCGATTCATCGTACCGCATGAGTAGGAGCAATTTGAAAAGTTCAATGAGCAGGCGAATGCCAATATGTTACGTTTAATTGCGATATAACGTGCGCAATCACAGGTATTGATGCAGAATAAACATGTTATATGTTTTGTATAATTAGCGTACACGTTACGACGTAATTAAATAATTCAATCATTAAGTTAAGCTTATAAATTTACAGGTGTTTATAAATAATATATTATTCCTTATGAAAAATAATGGCACTTAACGAAGCATATAATATCGAGATATCAAGTATTTAAAATTAAAAAATTAATTTTTATTTTTTACCATTTTGCCCATTACGGCGAGAGATTTTAAAAGTTTCTTTGAGTCTGTGTGTGTGTGTTGTGTGTGCGCGCGCGCGCACGCGATAACCCTATAATATCGGCAGACATCCCGATTTGACGAGTCTTTAAAGAAAACGAGGCGAGGGGGACCTGCGTCGTCTCTTCATCGCTCGCTCAGGTCGTTACAGTTCAGTCACGGATGGTAAGATCGGCAATGGGTGTAGGTCGTGGGACCAGGTGAGGAGGTTCGACGACAGTGGAAGGCCCGACAAGAGCCAAGGTTACCGAGCCGAGGTTTCTCCACATATGCGCAAACTTGTATACATATGCACACACCGCACACATATCCGCAACTGCACCGCCTCGGCTTTTGCCAACGTGGATCGACGTGTCTGCGTGTGCGTTGCGTTGTTCGCCCCGCTATACTCCGCTATACACAGAAGAGTCCGGTGCACTCGACCAAAGGAGAGGCACGGTCATTCAGAGAACCGGCGGGCAGGACAGGCGAAGAAAAAGTCTTATCCTGAATGGCGCGAGGACGGATATAGCGCGAGAAAACTGGAAATAGACGGAGGGAGCGAGAGAGCGAGAACGAGAGACATTGTGAAGTGCAGGGCGGCAGAAGGGATTTATCGCGATCTGATGTCGAGGATAGGACGTGTAGTACTGGCTCGTCCTGTTCGACAATCCTGGAGAGAGAGAGAGAGAGAGAGAGAGAGAGAGAGGGGGGGGGGGTGAGTGGCGTCTTCGAGTTCCGAGTCCACTCGCTTGCGATAGGGGCAGGAACGTATATTCCGCGCGCGATCGCAATAGACGACGCGAAGGATAATTTGTAGCGTTGTAATTGCGATTCATCGATCTTTCAGCGATCTCCGCGGCGGGCGGTGAGGACCGGAAAGCACGCGGGTTTCATAAAGAGTCCACAATCGTAAGCTATTCGCACGTCACAGCTAGTTACGTCGAGAGCCCGCGCCTCTCTCTTTCTCTCCGGCCTTACTCGTTCTTCTCCGCTCTCCCTCGTAGCCCATGTTGTTGTACCCATAAATCCTCCGCTATAGGGCGCGTAGGTAGATCATGTGTGCATGTTGTCTCTATGAGGCAATCGACCGCGGCGGTGTACTCTCACGGAGCGCTCTCGGCGTGCTCGCGCGAGAGATCGATGACGGATCGATTTACATATAGGCACCTAGGACGGGTATTCAGCATCTGATAAGGTCGAGTAAGTGGACTTGCGAAATATATCGCTTCGCGCGGTAAAAATCCAATCGCGTTTCCATTCGGCGACTGCTACCGGGCAGAAGCGTGATTAAACATTCACGTACGATCGACTCCATTAAGTCGCGCTGCTATGAGAAACATATTAGCCCTTTAGGAATTCGCTACGATTACTTGGCTAGTTGCGTGAGATGGCAAATTAGTTGTATCGCCATATCGTACAAATCAGATTAACAAAAAGAAATTAGAAATATCTTCTTGGATTCTTTCACAAGGAAATATCCTACATACTTCCTTTCATAAAGATGAAACTTTATACGCACGCATACATGAAGAGAACCTATTCTCGTATAGCCTGGATCCATAAAATATCGTGGTATGTCGTAGGTAGAGCGATCTTAATCAATAATCTATCAACGTCGCGATCAAGTGAAATATACAACGGAAGTCGCGGCTCATATCGCGTAACGTACGTGTAATTGAGTAATAAATGATAATTTAGATACGCACGCATGTTCTATCTTGAATATATTTCAATATTCAATTTCTCGATAGGCCGGATTTGTCTTTGTCCGCGATCTACGAGCACTTTCCGGTCTGCCACAATGGGAAACTCGGCTGTCGAGAAACGCCTTGCTATGCCACCCTGAACGCCTCTTGGTCGTCGTTGATCGGTCGTCGATCGACTCCATGCTTGACGCATCGCGTGCATGCGTGGGTGACAAAGACGAAAAGGAAAGGAATAGAATCAGCATCGTGCACATATAGCTCTTGAATCCCAAGATACGTAAGTTTATAAACTGCATGGTTTAACAACAACGGATACAAATTCATCTTTGTCTATCTATCTGTAAATAATTTCTATGTATAAATATTTTCTATGTATAATGTCTTAATATTTCCAAATTTTTAATTTTTTCTATAATTAAGTCGGCTCTGTTTATAACAACATAAAAAACTAATGACTGAAGTCGTAGTTTTTATCATAAAAAATTTTTACATGTTTTATTAAAATATCTTAATACGTTTGTGGTTTTCTTCATAAAATCTCTGTCTTTTGCGGCTATTAAATCTTCCACTGAAGGTCAATTCTATCAACATTGAATGGGAGGGTTTATGGGGGGTTTATTAACTATTGATCATAATGTCTAGTGATCCGTGCCGCAATCGCGCGTGCATGTCGCGTTATGTCGCACACCTGCACAACCGTCGGACAGCTGGGCGGGATGGGATCACATAGCATATAACGGTGTTGCAGACTTGAAGAAACGAGAAAGGAGAGAGAGAAAGAGAAAGAGAGACACGGCTGAGAATGCATAAGGACCAGTGCAATACGATGGATAGAGGAATAGAGACGTTTCTGCAAGTGCAGCGATCTTTATAACCTGCATTCGTATGTTCCATTTAGCCACGTAATTATCTAACTCTCAGTCTTATCAGTCTGTGTTAGATAGACTCTTGATAAATATTTTAGTACTATAATTATATAGCAGTACCTACTTAAATTAATAAATTTTAATTCAAATAATAGTATAATGTACTTTAAATTATTGTAAGAAATAAATCGTCATTATAATATACTCATCAATAAAAATGCAAACTGTGTACAAATCTTGCACGTGCTGCAGAATGCATAATTATCGTATATTATGTTACATTCTCGGAATATCGATTTCAGAATATCTCAACTAAAAACTTCCCATTATAATAATCCACATCAACAAGATTCACGCTACAAGACTCACAATAAATTTCTAAGAATTTTCCTTTTTGTTCGGTTTTTTGCATGCAGAAACATTCCTGAAGAACATGAATGACACTCTGCATGTATTTTGAGAAACAATTACACATCGTTAACGTAGTCAGATAAATCGAAAAAGAATACAATGAGAATTCTGCTCTTCCCCTCCCTGCGTGTAACACTGGATATAAATTACTGCATCGCGTGTCCTTACTATGCGTAATCCTACTCTCTCCCCGCATCTCGTTCGTTTCGCTCGCGACCGTCCGTCTGTCTGTCATTCACCCTTTGTTACTTATTTTGCACCGCGAGGCATTTAACGCACCGGAAGTGGAAGGTCTTTATTCATGAGTCAAGATATTCTCTTCGTGACGAAGCTGGCGCATTAGTCACGCTTCCACGAGAGGTAGCAGGAACACGAAATAATTCGTGTTTAATATTAAACGACGTAATAGCGGTTCGATAGCATCGACGACGATACGTTCCTGTATAAAATTATTCATCTCTCAGCTGATTTGTTACTTTTATCTCCATTCTCACTTTACACCTGCGTAAAGAAACGATATGTACAAATATATGTACAGTTCGGCTACTTCAAATAAAATTTATTTATCGCAATAAATAATTTCGCAAGAATTTATAATGTCTAGACTATAATAGATATAAAAGCTTTTGAATTTATTGCATATTATCATAAATATTTTGATTTATTCATTTGCAAGTAAACTAATAGTTTTTAGTTTTTCTCAAAATACGAGTTATTCAGTTATGCGTCTTGTAGAAAAAATATTTATCTATTATTTCGTTTATTGATCAAAGGAATTAATTATAAAAGCAATTATAATGAGTAATATAACATAACCTATTACAGCGCGAGGTGATAAAAATACTAATTATGCGCGCACGCAATGCGTGTTTCAGGGTGCATCAAGTATCGCGAACGCAGGCGTGCAGACGGAAGAAGAAAAGGAAAGAAAGAAGGTAAGGGAACGCACGCGCTACTGTCGGAAGCGTAACAGGTGTATATGTCTTTTACTATGTGGGGGTGTATGTCGGTTGTGTGGGAAGGGGTGGTTCCGCGAGTGCGGGAGCGTGAACGACGCGAAGTGCGTGTGAGCGGAAAGGTCACGCATCCGGAAAATCAGGAATAAATATAATTACATTTCTCGCAAAAGACGCAAGGGGAGAAAATAGCTAGAAAAAGTTCTACGTTTATAATGGTCCGCTAGAGTACCAAGAAAAAAAGAAGACAGTACGTGTTGAATATGAAGAAGCTCAATCTTGAAGATAATTGATGCAAATTATGCTTTTCAAGTTTATATATGAAGTGCTACGAAATTGATGGAAATTGATAAGTATATCAAGCAATAATTGTAAAATAAACAAGGAATATTAAATATTGTCTATTTGTGAAAATTATCTTGTGATGTAAAGAATTGAGTTCTATCGGCGAAGACTCGTTTACATTACGAAGTTTCAATCATGTTTTTAAATTGTAATAGGATATAACATGGTACTAAATATGTATTGCTCGATAAGGCACAGCGAACTAGAGAGACGATCGCGCATAAAGCAACTTTTTGCTTGAACATTAATATCTACGGATGTTGCGTGGCTATCCTTGAATCTTGCAAGGAGAGGAATGCAATGTCGTAAAAGTTTGATATTTCGCAGCGATATTAATTGAAACCAGCGTCTATTCGGATTTTTGTAGCAACGAAAACAGAATCATTTGATACGTATATGTCGCGAAACCTATGCAAGGGAATGACCGGTAAAAATATGTTGTCGCTTAAAACCAGCAGGTGTAATAAACGATCGTAACTTATTATTGAAATATATGATTCCTGTTATGATAATATCATCCCGTGCGCTCCATTTACATGCACGTTCTTATAAAAAATTTACAACCAAATGGTTCCTCAATGGATCAATTTAATAAACCAGACTCTAGGAATAAAAATAATATAGGTACACAAAATTCATACAACCAAGTACAAAGATCCGGTTTTTCAATTAAAGTCATATTTTTATGTTAAATATTATCCGTGTATGACTGTCATAAAAATTTCCAATAAACATTTTAATTATGTAATAAAGAAGATCTCAGTTTGCAACAAGGATCAATGCTACTACTTCGTAACTCATTAGAAAATAATATTTGCAGCAAATTAAGTACGGATCTTTTTTTCGCGCAAAGCAAACACGTGATATACACGACCCGACCGATGTATGCATAAAATTCGCGGCATGTAACCGTGCGTTATGTAAATAGCACGCAGCGAAATACGTTTTACATGTAAACGTAGGTGTATCAAGATTTCCATGGAGTCTCGCGTTACCGCGACACGCCACGTCGCGAAAAAAGAGAGAAAGAGGGGAAGAGGGTGTTAGCAATTCCAGGCTTTTTTGCGGATTATTACGTCCGTAATGTGAGAGCCCTTGAGACTCGCAATACTCGCCGTCGCTCCGGAAATTAACGCGACTCCCTCGAAAATATCTCAAGCCGGACTTCCTCTCGCGATTTCGAGAATTGCTGAGATCGTGCTTTAACTCGCGTGCCCCGAAACATATGACGAGATAAATGATTAAATAAATCGCAAAGATAACATGCACTTGCTTGGTTACGAGATGATAAATGATAAATGATACGTGCAGAGAAAAAGTAAATTATTAGCGGAGACTAAAACAACATGTAGGATAATTTTCTAAAAGTAAAAGGAAAGATTTTTCATTCTTTTTAGTAAATTATACTACATAACATCTCATTTATATAATCAATTATATCAATAAAATGTGCATTTGTCGAAATTTATAGAAATTTTTGGTCAATAAAGTATCTTGCTTTTGAAGTTCTGCGATTACAAAATATACATAATAAGTTATTTTATAACTTAAATAATATATTATTTATTAACAGCATATTTTTCAATAATTAATAAATTTTATCTTCATATTTCTTTAATCAATATATCACTTGGATAATTTCTTTTTTCTTAGGTCGTTGAATATATTGTCAAGACGCTTACCTACTATTGGTTTAACTAACTGATTGAAAATAAATAATTACAAATACTTTTGAAAGTTTCACTGAAATCCTAAGATCACACCAGTTTTTTCAGGAACCGTTTCTCTTCAGGTCGAATGTCGATATCAAAATAGAACTACCGTTGGCACAAAGCTCGTACGTATACGATCGTAAAGGTGGGCAGCCGCGAGAGAGCCGCACATAACGAGAGGCATAAGTGCAAAAGCCCGTCCTGCCATAATCGGTACAGGCGAGTTATACGGCCTGGTTGTCTGTATCTGGAGCGGAAACCGCAGAAAAACGCCACTGAGATCGCGCGCGCACGTATAATCTCATTTCTTCTTGTTCGAGACATTTTTGTAAAAGAACAAAAAAAAGATTCTTCATCTGTACTGTAATGCTTCATACAAATATCGTCTTCCGCGTATACGTTTCAATTATGGGATTATGTTAATTCAGTTCAGTTAGAACGCTACAAGCTAAAATAAATAAAATTTATTTCCGGACATCGCGCATACGCTATACTTTCGCGAGAATGCGAAAATGCTAGTTCGGTATACAACAAGTTATAGGTATGTGAGTATGTATATATATATATCTATTCGAACATTTCACGTTATTTAAAATTGTAAGAAATATAATAATTAATATGTAAAAAACTGTTTCATATCTTAATGATACGTTTCCTTCGTATCGTAAGATTTCAGAAGGTCGATCGATGACCATTTGCCTCCCCGATGATCGGGAACCAAACAGTTCGAGGTTCGACCGATCGACGATGACGAAATAATTGATCGTCCGCTCACGTTGGTAATAGGGTACGCGAGGGCAAGCACAAGCGACGACTAATTAACGAGAGAGGAGCGTGCACGGACTCCTTTCGGCCGGCAAGAAAACGCGGACAAGCATATATATAATATCTACTTGCCGTCCGGTCAGTCGTTCGCGGCGTCGTGACCTGGGCGCGAAATTTCCGACTCACCGGCGCGCGGCGCGGTCACCGAAGAAACGAAATCCGCGAAAAATCGCCGATCGGCGGGCGCCCTAAGCTAACGGTACTCTCTGACGCGAGCCTCCAAATATTTCTTCGGCCGAGAATCCTCTTGTTGGCTCGTTACCGGTACGCGAGCTCTTTCGCTCGCTGTCTTTTGACGTAACTCGTGCGCGTGCACGATACCGATCTCAAGGTAATTTCTTTAAAATACGACTATTGAATCGTGAACGGAAAATATCTAAACATGCGTGATGCGTATTTCACAATGTTTTGGATACGATAGTCATGATAATGAGGACAGTCGATGATTTGCAAATCATGTGTGTTTTTGTATGAGACATTAATTTGCTAAATAAAAGACAAAAGAATTTACCAGCAGTTCTATCACTAATAAATCGTCCCTCATGATTCATTTCTTTCTTACTATTCCATCCACCCGAAAATCACCAATAACGCTACATGATTCGAATCGTAACTCAGACCCGAAACAACGGTACTCCGAGCGTCTCTAAAACTTCGTTGGCGTATTTGCAAATGAAGAAAAAGTGTGCCCACGATCGAGGACACCGGGAGCGAAAGGGTTAAACACCGGGAAGGTAGGTACGAGACACGTATACATATACGTACATCGAGCAAACAGAAACTCGAGCGGAAAGGATCGTCGACTGAGACTCGTCGTGTCACGTCGCGACCGCAAATCTTTCCTTTTTTTTTTTTTTTCATTTACGGGTGAGTTCGTGCGCGTCTTACTGGACGTGTGCTCGCTCGCTCGTGAACAACAAAGTTTCGATCGATCGACGCACGTCCTTTCCACGCGATCTCGCGTAGAAATCGATAAATGTCGCGTGCGCACATCGATCACGTATATCTAACCGGAGCGCTCGACTCTTTTGGAGTTAAGAAATCGCTGCGATTTCCTCGATACCAGCTCTCGAGACCCAGCGGTCGCTCTTCTCTCTCTTTTTTTCGTTCCCGTCGCCGCAGCCGTTTCTCATAACGGATTAGAGAGTCGTAGCTCGAATACTTTTGAGTCAACAGGAGAGTTATCACCTTTATTTCAAAAGTCGTTGGTCAAATGATTCGCGTTAATAGTGAAATGTTTTAAACATGAGCTCGTTATTGCAGGCTCGATGGAACGTCTGATTAAATAAATCTATACACGCAAATTGTGAGATTTGGAGAATTAATTAATCCGGAACAAACGCGTAAAAGCACCTTGCGATAAATCAATTAACTCTCTTACGAAACGGACATTTTATACATTTAATTAAAAATTCTTCGTGCGTAGGAAGATACATTAATTAAAATGGAGATTTTTTAAGTGATTCATGCTACACTGAAAAATATGACGTAATATTAAATTGATAAAATTATAACACGATTTTGGAAATACATACATACCACTGTTTTGTTTCGTCAATCCAAAAAAATTTTGTTATATGCATTGATGTATGGGTTATAAAAATTTATCGCTATTTTCCTATTTGTGAAATAATAGTTATAGGAACAAAATAATACGCCACACAATATACGATGTACGAGTTAGAATACTAAGCAAGCATATATATATGTGACGGTAAAAGGTTAAAATTCAACCGAATCATGTACTATGCGAAATCGTTTCGCATGAGAGTTACCAATAATTCCCCATTGTAATTCCCACACAATGGGCGCCTTTTCGACCGTGTCGGCGCGAACGTTGAGATGTACCGCGGCGAGTGAAAGTAGCTCGCCAATGGATATCTCATCAGTCTCTCGTTTTATTCCGCTGTCAACGCACTTAATTAGCGTGAGCTGAAATACAATCCTCGCCGCAATTGTTCAAAAATATATATATCACGGGTGCAACGAGCGCGTTAGCTTTCAAACCTGAGTGCGATAACTGTGATAAGCTTGTCTGTTATCTTTATCATTATACAGTAAAGTGATATTCACGAGTACGAGCGGTAGCTCGTGGGACAATAATAGCGTTAGCCCGTAATATATTTTCATCTGAACATTGCTGAGAGCTATAGTTGCAGAAGCATAACCATATAATTCTCTGGTAATTGAGAAAGACGGTGCGAGTTTCCACGCTGGAATTTTCTCGTCGCTCCAGTGGACTAATTAATCAGCATCCGCGGCTCGGAGGGTTGAAAAGAAAAACACGTACTCGCGCAATTTTCTCAAATTCCCGCACAATAGGTGCGAATGAAATATTCATAAATGGCGCTATATACGAGAATCGAGAAAGCCGCGGGCTCGCGTCGCGCTCAGTATTTCCAAGTGTGGAAGTTTTCCCACAGTTCCGGTGTACACACAATGCCGAAAGGACGTACGCGCACATCCTGTTGGATACCTCCTTCCGGTCCCCCTTCTCGCTTACTCTCTCGCTCTTTCCTGGTCCCTCACCTTTGCTTCCCTTTTGTTAGAACTTCTGTGTATGTACGTGTGTATGCTACTAGCAACGAAATAATCTTCTTGCTCGTTCTGGTTCGTAAATTTCGAGGAATCATGCTCTGTCGAGGAAGACACGTACCGCCTTGCACGTGCGAAATCGAAAGTGATCTAAAAGATCAAACAGATCAAGCTTCGTCCAAGTTAATGTGGACAAAAATCAATTTTTCCGACGCTAACTTTTTGCATCTCAGAAATTTGCTATAAATTTTTCTGTTTAAATAACATAGAATACATTTATTGAAAACAAGCACTTTTAGCATTTTAACACTAACAGGTTCTTTCTTTCTCTCTTATAATATTATTGTTAGTGATTTGAAAGATTACGCGACATAGTTTTGATAGCAGATTGTACCGTCACGAAAAAATAATAATTTCTCTACTTAATTTTTCTAGTCACTTAAAATAGTCTTTAGATTCGATTTATAAGTTTCTGAATTCGCGCGGTAATTCCCGAAAGTCGCGTTGCTCGAATGCATAAATAACTCGATGTAAAAATGTCATGTTCGGTCGCACAAAGTCAACGCGATATATAATGCGTTACAATGGTGCGACAGGTAATTCCGTTTCGTAACGGACTTACGTCAGCACGAACGCACGGTTCTCGCTTTCGAGCGAGCTGGTTTTTGATTGACCGACGTTCACAGTTTCCAATGAAAAATACGACACACGAACAATAAGCGCAACGTCTTAATGGAAAAACGAGAGACTCTGCTTATGGCAGTGGCGCCTTGTCGAACGTTTGCTCGTCTCTTTCTTGACGAAGAGAGAGGAAAAAGGGGACACCCCATGAAATAAACGACACCGCAAGGTACACGCGTAGCTTGAAATTACGTCCGTATGACATACTCCTCGTACAATGGACCCCCATTTTTAACGTCCCTTAGACCACCCTGTCACGTCATGCCTTGCCTACAAAGACGACAGCTGGTGCGAGTCTCTTATCCCACCATATTAGAAATGGAAAACGTACGTAACGTAATACGGGCGAAGTGAATAATGCATTTTCGACATAAAAAATATAATAAAAATTTCTTTTTCAATTATACGTTTACATCCGGTGTTCTTATTCTATCGACTATATACTAGTAGAACTATTGTAACTCTGAGGCATACGACACTTTTTGCGTTTTGCTCCCTTTTTTTACGTAAAGTAAGCCAAAGAAGATTGCTTTCGCTATGTGAAATTCGCTGATTGCTGTGAGAAAAGCAAATACAGGCTCGCGAGTCGCACAGGTGCACACGTCCGCGTCGGCGCCCGAGGGGGGAAAAGAGACGAGAACCAGCAAAGTCGGAATTGCGCAAAGGCAGCAGCGCCGTGAAATTCCCGTCCAAGGACAAGGCGTTTTCGAGCCGTTGATCAGCGCAGCCGATCGAGAAACGTTTAATGGGTCACGCAGCGAGTTTCGGGTTAGTCTCATGTCGTGCTGCGCGATGAAAAAACAGGGTCACTTCGATCGATATCACGAAGTGACACCGATCGCCGATACACGACTGCTTCTTCTTCCAGTCTCGATCTTATGAAAGTACATCGTTTGTGGCAATGCGGAACCGGCGACAAAGATCCGCTTTCCCGACAAGGATTGACAATTGGATAAGCTTAGAGTTTAATTATATACTCACTTTTTCGCATCGTATTATTTTCAATATTATAAAGAAACTATATTAAAAAATTGCAACAAATTTTCTCTTAAAAAATCGCGTTTGTATAAATCAATTACCAAAAACAGATGAAAATCTAAAACGCAAAAGTTGAAATTAGTATTATATATTGTGAAAATGATCAATGAAGTGATCAAAGTTTCTCAAAATTTCTCGCTGGTTGCTGCTCTCCTCTCATTCTTCCGCGATGATTTTTATTGTATTCTTTCAAACGATAGGAACTTCGCTCCGATGGGAACTGAATGAGGGGATCAAAGGTCTCTCCTCTGGATCTCCTGAGGAGGGGCATAAATCATGTTCCCGTGAAAAAGCATACCGAGACGGGGACAAAAAAAGAGACGGACTAAGGAAGGACAGAGGGGGGGGGGAGAAAGGTGGAAACGCGCGGTATTCGTGCATGTAAGATTCATCGCGGTCGCGTCGTGAAGCGACGAAGAGGGAGGTTGCTGGGAGAGAAAGCAACCCTCTCGAGCGTCACATAAATACCGGTATCGAACATACTTAAATGTACACGCATTTCTCGCGCCCAGCCTCTTTCTCGAAACATCCCGACGCGGACGTCTTCCACAACCAATCCCTCTCTCTCTCTCTCTCTCTTTCTTTTCTCCCTTACCGCGAATATCTCTTCCTCCGCTCAATGCGATCTGCCCGAGTTGATTCGGCATTGTCATGCAAATTCAACGCGCAGATTCGAGTCGCGCGGGATTTCTCTAACGCGACATGCCCCGCGATTGCACGTGCGCAGAGAACTTACACGCCTCGTTCTCTACCTCGTCCTTTCGGTATCATCACCGCAGCGTTGATTAAATTAATCTCGAGTTGTACCGACCACTCTTGAGACGAATGCTATTTTGACTGAGCGAACATTGTGTACGCTTCACATATTTTTTTGGCTAAATAAGATTGAAAATAAATGAAAGCAGAAACGCAGAGATCGTATAAGATTCCTATTGTTTTCAGAGAATACAGATTTACAAATTTTCATTAAATATACGATTCTTCATGAGACATAAAATAGAAAAGAAAGAGATATCCCCTGCATTCTCTTTTAACATTTTATATCTTTCATTTGCTAGTAGCATATTATTGTATGAATGTGTAATGGAGAATAAGAGAATGCAGATACTCTGCGAGTAAAATACAAACCGACATATTTCACTCGTAATACGTGCTTGTCGTATTATATCTTTATAGAGTAATGCATAATAAATAACAAATATCTCCATGCGTTTCTCGAAAGAGGAGACTGGAACATTGCTTTCGTTCTCCTCTCGTATCACTTATGCGCTTTAACTTTCAACAATGCTAGTATGTCCCGACTCACCTACCTACATTCCGCTTATGATCCCATACATTCAGGTGCATAGAATTCAGAATATAATAATTAGCACAATTAAGAATTTTTAATTGACTATATACTGGCAATGATTATAATCATGGCAAAGATTATAATCGTCGTGACGAATCGTCACCGCGTTTCGACCAAGGATTCCTGGTCATTTAAATTGATGTAATTTTAGATGCTTATAATATAAGCGTCTTAATTAAATAATTAAATTCATTGCGAAAAATATTACCTCAGCCAGGGTTTGAACCTGGAACCTCCCTCATTCCGTGCGGGCATCGTACCAATTCGACCACCGAGGCATGTGGTAATATTTATCGCAATAACAATGTATTAAGATGACAAACAATATGACAATAATAATTAGTACTACAAAATATATAAATTGTCTTACGAAAAATAATTGAACTTCTATAAGAATTCTACAAGACCCTTCATCCGCGCGCACTTACGAATATTTGAAGCAATTGTTGCACGATTATTGGAGCCTAATGTGCGAGTTACAAAATCATTACAATAATGTTAGTGCTGCGAAATTTATTTCCTGCTCATCTCTTCATTCGCTCTAAAAGAATGAATGGGATATTATTGTATTTCGGATGCGATTAATAATCGTGGCGCGTTTTCTCCACAAGATCTCATATGCATCTCTACGCTCTGAACGTATCGTACGATGAGCGCGTGCACGTGCGCATCAGTCCGGCTTAATATTTGAATACGCACGTAGGTTTGTGACCCGGTCGAATCAACGGCATATCGGCGCGGCCATAATCAGGCGACATTGTGCGACTGTAGATTATGGGGTAGAGAGAGGACTGCGAGCAAGACCCGGTTTGCCAGCTACACGAATGTATAAGTAATGGATCTAAGAGACGACCTCGCTCTCTCGCTCCTCTCGTGATGTATGGATTTTGTCGATTTGGTTTTTGTACCGTTCCACTCCGCAATCTCCACACCTGTCGGCCAAAAATTCAACCACGAAAAATCTAGGAGCGGGGAAAGAGACGAAAAAAACTCATAGAGTTATTTATAGATAACTCATGCATACAAATGTTAATGCGAGGCGAGTGCTTGAAAAGCCATTCAGTAGCAAAAGGACAGAATTAATCGGGTATTAAAATGAATTATGGCGTCCGTCGGGCACGCTCTGAGATACCGTGCATCTATAAAGCTCGATCATGAATAGAAATAGAACATAAAGTATATGTATTCGTAAATATTTCCATTTTCGCTTAACAGTATTTAACGGAATTGTGTTTCATAAACTTTTAATAATTCAATATTCATCAAGTAACTTAAAACTTAAATGGGTATTTTTGTATTAATTTCGATCGCGAGATCACATGCAACTAAATAAGAAATAAAATATCATAAATCTAAAAAATTTGTTCGCAAAAATTTCTAGATTTCCATAATCTATAACGCGAAAAATAATTAATGTTACATTTATAGTATAGTAAAGAAAAATTTGCTTCAAGTTGGTCCGTAAATAAAAGAAGAAGGCGAGCAATTTCTAAAACGCCTTGTAGAAGGCACGAAGCGAGTTTTGCATTATGCGCGAGCGACGCCGCGCGCCGTGTAAGTACAAGCACGAGGAACGCGATCGCGAATACGCGGATACTGGCCGCGAGAGACATGTCGGAGATATAAGTATCTGGCGGCGATATTGCGCTGGGGCTACCCGCGGCGCATCGTTCGCGCGATCGATGGATCATCGATCGGCGGCTCGCGAGGAATCAGCGGGTGGGTGCATCGCCGCGCTATGCAACACTCGACGCGTGCGAATGCACGCGCGCGTCCCACGTACAAAACGGATTATTGGACGCGCGAGGGATATGGGCGCGCGTCCGATGCAATAAAGGCGATAACGGTCATTATTATTGGCGGGTTACGTTCCTCAGAACCTACCAATCGCCTAGCTCGCAAGATAGGCACACGTCCGATCTCGATCGCGAAATAGTGAACTTTGATCGTCGTCACGCGTATCACAAAGGAGAAAAGAATATTATATGCTGGTACCTGTGATTTTTTTTTTTTAAAGGAAAATGCGAAAATATAAGGCATCTTATTGATGGACCTCTAAGATTTGACAAGGTTTTGAAAGAAGCGAAGCTTTCCGATTGTGTGGAGAAGATATAAGCTTTCAAGTCTTTAAATATTTACCACCAAAAATCAGAAGAAACTTCCATCATGAAAACAAATATGATAAAATCCTCATAAAACTTTCTTAAGCGCCATGATAAAGAATAAACATACAAATTTCGTAATCCTACAGCATGCCTATAAGGCGTGTAATATAAAGCTCGTCAGATAGACATTTCTGGCTAGACAGAGTGTCGAGAATATATTCGATTATCGTCATAGCGCCGCAATTCCGTAACTTGCTAACGAGTAATCCAGCTTACCAAACGAAGATCGACGGCACCCAAAGCACGTGCGTTCTTGCCGCGGCGGAGAGGACCGCAGGGGGTAAAAGCAACTCTCGCGGTATATCCCGTAGGTGTTTGCAAACAATGGCGAGGAATCATCCTCGGACTATTTCGACATACGCTTGGAACGACGCGCTTATAATATGACGCAGGGTGTGCCTCAAATGAGCGTACTTATCCGACAGGCAGCAAGAAAGAAGCGGAGGCACTTTAGCCGCGATCGGCGTCCTACGACGGAAAGCGTGTCTAATTTCTCGCGCGAGAACAAATCATCTTGTCTCGCAATTGTGCATTCCAACGTCATCAGAGAATTGATGAAAGAAGGAAGAGCGTAGTATCGATCAGTAACGTTCGAGCAAAAGGTCGAATGTAATACAAATTAAAAAAAAAACATTAATAAAAGTATTAAATTAAACAATAATCAATGATAATATTTAAGAATACAACTGTATATATAAATTTCTATTAGTAATTTTTGCTAGAACAGATCCTAGGATCGAATGCTTATGTAGTAGACTTGATAGTTGGGCGCGTTTTGCATCGTCGATTAGCGTCTGCGAAATTAAATGTATCATTCGACGAGATCGAAGATCTTGATTTCATATTGGTATTAGAAGCAAAGGGGAGAAGGGGAATACAAGATCGACACTAATACTGCTCTTAAGTAACCGCGCGGGATCGAGATATCGATCGTCTTTATCGGCACGGACTCGTTCGTTCGCTCGCGGCTCTCGTCCTGCACACGCTCGTTCGTCCGCTCGCGTGGCACGCAGAAACCGATGGCATTCATTGCGTAACGAGGCACTTACCGCAAATCAAACTAATGGCCAATAAAACACTCGCTCTAAAATCGCATCGAGAGGCACGCCTGGATTCATCCGGAATTCCTGCGCGGGCACCGACATCGTGTTATTAACGTTTAAGTAGCGGGATGAGTTAGGTATTCGCGATGCTATTTATTTCATAGTGGCGTTATTAGCGGCTCGATAGCGTATCGAGAGAGATTTCCTCGTATGAACTGGATTAAATACGAGCACTCTGCTGTAGAGTTGTAAAACTGTATCACAGCACCATATGAGAACACTGTGTATAACGCAACGTTCTATTAAAGTCGTAACTTTCGCATTGATAAGCTATTTTACCGGATTACACATGTGAAATATAAATTCACATATTATATATTTCCTATTATGAATTATTGATAGAGCGCAAATCTACCTATCATGAATACATGCGTATATACTTTACGATCGCGACGGTCGCTTATTTAAAAGTAAAAGGCGAACGCGAATTGCAAATGCCCTTCAAGGTTGGCGACCTGCGTTCCGCCGCAATGTCAGCCGTATAATCCAAAAGATTTATTCAATAACTGTGCACGAAAGTATCCTTGAGGCTCATTACGCGTGGAAGAGAATAATTAAATATTAAAAATAAATGAACCGGTGAACGCAGCGTGCTGCCCACCTTTTGCGAGCGCATGTGCGTCGATTCTCACAACATATCGCGCGAGATACGTATTAGTAAGCAGATTGAAATCGCATCGTCGCATCGAGAGAGAGAGAGAGAGAGGGAGCAGCGTGAACCGCTACTTTACGTTTCCTAGTAAGGAAACAATGCCTCGTGTCGCGATTAATGAAACAACGAGAGATATCGGTCTTCCATCGGTTTCGCAGCTTGTTACCGCGAACATGCTTCGCTCTTCATACCAATCCTCGAGAGTTCCTTTCATATGCTTCCTGTATTAACTTTAGATTTAATCCCAGAATTTTTCGAAGGTGATTATGGTTACAACCAAGATTAATTAACAAACGAAAAGAAATATTTTTTATGTAATATCATTAATCAATCTCGCAACGTTAATTAATTGAACTACCAGCTGCTAGGATGCGATTATAAATTTGAAAACCATCGCATCCACTCAGGCGTAAAACAATAAAAAAAATCCTTCTCGCCCATGTTTAAATAGGAAAAAAAAATTAAAACTCATCCAGCACAGTCATATTATTAATCAAGAACCGGTATATAAGATTATTAAGTAACAATCTTGGGTATGTACCGCCAGACACTTAAATCGAAATATATTGACACTGATTAATTGCCGTCAGAGTTGAGAAGAGAGAAACAAAAAGTAAGATATCGATTCGAGGCATTTATCCGGCAGATATGGCGGCCTTTATCAATTGAAATCGCGTTTTACGAGAGAGTCGAACACTCACGACTGACTGACCGTTCGTCGACGAGAGAATGACGATCGCGATGTATAATTGTTAATTATCTCGACGATCGTCCGAGGCAAACCGGCAATTTCGCATTGACACGCTCGACACGCAAGGTGCAACGCTTGTGTATGGAGATACTAAATGGAGAATCTTTCGCGCCTTTTATTCTCGACGACTTCTATTTCAAAGGCAAAAAAGGACATTTACGTGATATCGAAAAGATATGTAATCGCACTACATTTTGATTAAATTCTATGTAAAATAAAGTCAAGAAAGAATTGCCTTTGAAATTGACATCGTCTACGCATTATACTATCCATATTAAAATTCATATTAGAATTTTATAATATGAATTTTTTTATGTGTACTAAAATATTTTCAGAAAATCTAGTAAAATTTTCTACAAACTTTCTCAAAAGAGGATAAATATATGGAGTAATAATATACGAAAGTATCATATATTGTCGAGAGAAATTATTGTGAATGTGCTAGGAGATAACGGTGTCATCGAGATTTCTCTCGAGTCACTAGGCCACCTTGTTTTCATCCACTTTTCCTTGTAGGCCGCTATACCGCCCGTTTTCTCGGAGGAGGTCGAGGATCTTTGACATCGCTGTTGTCGAGATAATATGCGCGAAGGACCGAAAAGCGAAATGCGGGTGACTCAATGTCGTTGAGTTGTCAAGACCTCGTTTCCGCTGCATTAGACTGATGAGGAACGATGACCCATAGTGGATTATTTATTAAATATCGAACGGTTTACTTTTCGGAATAATAGCACGATCAACATCAGTTTCGAGAAAACATTCGTTAATTATCGAAAACTTGTTTAGAAACGTTACGTCGACTACAAATTTGTCCCTTTTCAGTTACAACCGGTTAGAAGTAGCACGCTCGTCAATTAGCCATAATTATTAAAAATAACCTCGCTGATTAATAAATAAAAAATAATTCCATTGTCACAATTAGTCTTTTTACTTTGAACGCAATCGACAACAATCTTTATGACATAGCGTTAAAATATTTCCAGCATTTTCTTATCATACAGCTACACGTAATTCTGAAAACAATATTTGTATCTAGATTTAGTTATGATAAAGGAAAAGTCTTCAGAAGATAACCACATGCCTTTTTTGGTTTTCAAAGAAACATACTTAGTGCATTACTGTTATCGTAATTAATCTAAAAATTAAGTCATTGCAAATTTTATATATACTTATTTTCCATCGTCGATGATGTGTATCTTGATAAATAATATTTTAGAGAAGAGATTGGAAAATAAAATACACAAAGTTACGATATCTCGTACAATCACCGCGACAGAAAGAATGATGATTTTTTATCTAAGCTCATGGCGCGACCACTTACACGAGTTTCAGTTCCAGTTTCAACATAAGCGAGCCAAGTTATTGTACGCTTATTCGATCCACGCGTTCGGTGCATACGCGATTTGGTCCGCATACTCAATCCATGCCCCACTGATCGATCTCCTTATCCATACCTCATCCCCCCCCCCCTCACCCCGCTTCTCTCTCGTCAATCGCGCTCCTATTACGCATTATAAAGCACATCAAAGAAAATGCGGCCCGATTACGACGCCGCCGAGTTTCGCACGAAAGCTGTGGGAGTTCCACGGAATTGAATTATGAGAGAACCCCCGAAGAGAAAGAGATCGTATCTATCTTCTCCATAACGAAAGAATGGAGCCCCGATGATATTGCATCTTCTAACGGAGCGTGCATCGCGCTAGCGAGGGAGATGAAGCGCATTATATCGTAGAATTGTTTCGCGTCAATAGAGTCTCCACGTACAGTTTCCTCGACAGTACTGTTACACACTACGCGTCCATTACGAAAACCGCTTGCCTCGTCATGGAAGATGTATCTTTATCGCCCATGAGATGCGATTCATTCATCAATAAAAAATTATCACGCAGAAACAGAAGCCAATCATTTTCAAAGAAAATTACGATTTTTTTATCGCATTACCAATTAGTTGCACTTATATCTCTTGAAATAATTGCGGAAATATTCCTTCCGTAACGATGGCGTCGACGTTCTACGATTACGATAACATCAGATAGAATAAAAAAATATTTCTCATAAAAAAACTTTCGGTCTACTTAACACTTCATTTCACAGCTGTTTTAAATACGTGCCGAGAAGTATTCGTGTCGTAATCGTGAACACGAGGGATATGACGTGGCTGAAGAATGAAAGTATTTTAATGAGGCCTCCCGAGAGAAGCTAGGTCTCGGACGGGACTTAAATCGCTCGAAAGCCACTCGACAAGGACTCAGTAAACTGAATTAAATAGATCAAAGTATGAGCTAAACGAGCGCAAACGAGGTAAAGGGCTTCGTGTCAAGTAGCGCTTGAACCCGAGTGACCAAATGCCGAAAGAATCTCATTTAAGAACGAGAAAACGGAGGTGTGGCGTGTACTTAGCTTATCTAACGTACTAAATCTGAGCGTAATTAGGACACAAGTACTTTCTGCCATAAAACAAGAATGCATTTGTAAAAACTCGTATATCAAATTGTCGAGCTTGAACGATAAGTTAGTTTGTTGAAAGAAATAAATATTAATATATATGTTTAAATAATACATATAGTAAAACTTGATAAACGAAAAAGAAAGATCAACAATTTGTATAAAATTCATTTGCAAGGTATATGTTTTAAAAATTAATTCTAAAATTCTTGTATATAAAACATAGGTCTCGTTTCACGTTAATGCTACAACTTAAATTTTTGTGAAATGAGTTCTCGATATACCAGTAATCTATGAAACGAGTAGAGTACTGAAAAATTTCTCTGGTTCGTTAAATCAGTTTCTCTTTGTTCAAACAAAATGTACTTCGAGAGAAATCGAAGTGCTTATTTAAACGGTAAAGTGGCGGAAATATTACGAAATCGCGTAAACGCGGCTATCTCGGAAAAAATATCATAGCGCCATAGTTACGCTATAGTTAAACTAGTGCCATAGTGCTAGTTTATCTCGAGAAATTTCTCTCGTCCTATTCAATAAGTTCTCAGCAGGTGCGTGAGGTGCAAGGTGCATCGATTGCAGCCAAAACGAGAAAGTTACATTATTAATGAGTATGGGAGATACTTCGCGGCTGACATAGAAAGTTTGCGGTGTCGATCTTTCGACCTTACGATTACTAATGGCGTGTTAAAAATCAAATTTGCATGAAAGTGTATGTAAAATTATTGTATTTAACACCTGCGAGATGTGCTAAATTGCGTCGCATTTCTGTGAAACGAGAGAGAAACGCGCTGCAAAGAGAATATATACTGTTCAAGTCCATTAGTTTACGATGTTGCAAATCATATCTAGCTGCGAGATCATATCATCATATGTAGCCTCAATTCGTTATTTCGTAAGATTTTACTCGTTACTGTCACTACAAGGTTAAGAATTTAATTAGTTAATTAGTTAAGAAACCTACCATGCTCCCATAAATACGCGGATTTCAAATATCAGTGGCGAGCGGAATTAAAGTCACAGAACAAGAAACCACCACAAATTTAATTACCACAATTACCGTGACCAAGATAGCGTAAGCCGGAATTTTCTCAACAGTTAACAGCTAGCCACGGAGTAGGAAGTCGGACAAGTGGCAACGGAGGGCATTTACTTCCTCGGGACGGAACGTAATAATCGTTCAAATCTCGTACAACCTGGCGTATGTCGCATTTCCGTTACAAATGCAACAAAAAAAAAACAAAAAAGGAAAAGAAAAACAACGAACACGATTAGTTCAAGTAAAATGGTCGATCTACACGGAAATTACTCAATTAGTCCGCTCGAATGGACAGGTACGTCTAGATAAGTACGTCGAGCCGTGTATACTGATAAAACGATTCGAAGACAAACACAGTTTTGAATCGGATATCTATGACTCACGTGATTGGCACACCGCATATTGCACCGCGCATAGTAATGCGCGATGCAGAAATATTTGTTATCTGCGTAAGCATTAATCGTCCCAGGCGATGCGGATGGAAATGAATATCGGCATGTTGAATCTCGCGAGAGGATCTTAGCGTTGTTGTTACAGCATTATGATAATTGATGAACTCTGAAGTCTGATGATGAAGAGAAGAGTCTTGAATATCCTACTTGTATTGTTTTCACATCTTCCTATTTTTAAATATTCGAAGAGACAACTTGTGGATCACAGAATGAAAATCTTTAAACTCTAAGATTTTCGACGCTTAAGAATTTTAAATTACAAGTCCTAAAGTTCTAAATTCTATATTCTATATTGAAAGTACAAGACATTTTCAATCGTTTTACTAGGTTCACAAGCGAACAATAATTAGTTGGACGCAACGCATTCGCACAATTTTATTCATAAGATCGGTATGTAACGCGAATCGTTACGAGTTACGATAAAAATTATGCTCGTCCGTGCGACGTGTTTGCCTTACAAGTGAGTGCAAATTGCATAACTGTCTTTGGAATATTCCGGTTCGGTGATAAACAACGTACGCAATTAAGTATAAGCAAGCAACTTACGAACAAAGTCGCGATGTAATGTCGAACCGCGAATGCATTCAATGCATGTACAGACGACGCACTCCGAAATTATTCCGTGAGATATATCGCGAATGGATCTCGTAATAGTAAAGCTTGGTGTTAATTGCAGTAGTGTCGAGTACCTTTGAGTGCCGCAATAACTAGGATAGCGATCGACCAGGCCGAAACTTCCTGCTGACGATTTAGCGTCTCGTCTCTCTGTGCAATTCTATTGTTTTATTTTTCTTCTGCTCTACGCGATCCGCGTTCTCTCGCGAGAAGAGCTGTCTAACGCGTTCTAGGAAGGATCAAGGACGCGCACGAGGAATTCATCCAACAAAGAGCTAAAAGAATGTCATGGACGAAATTCTTTATAATGAATCGTTTTAAGATCTGCATATGGAACACGCGGTAAATAAGATTTAATAGATCCGCTGTCGCGACTTCAAATGAAAACAACAAGATGTTGTGTCGATTCGGAATTTGAACACCTTAAATCCCTGAAGAGACGGTGAAAAGATCGCGAATTTGTCTGTATAAACATGACATATTGGTTTTTGCAAAATAAACGTTAAATTAAGAAAAGACGGAATAAAAATGAAAAGTAATGTAATGTAAAATACAAATGTATAAATATGAAAATTAACACGTCCTCCTTTTCTTGTCCTAAACGTAAAGAATATTTTTAATGGTTAAAAAATATATTCTTAACGAATATTTTTTGCTTTTCATGTATTAAATCAAAAAAATACTGTGCTCTTTTCTCTTTTCAAGTAATATGATTTTCTTCGAAATCTCAACGCATCGCGAATGTCAAGGACGGCGAGTGTCATAACTCTTTCGTTCCAAGGATTGAAAAGGGATCGTGAAAAAAGTCGACGAGCCTTTCGCGCAGGACATGCCTCGTAAAGAACGAGAGCTTATACGGTGGACACCCCTGCCGCGATTTTCATATTCACAATTAGCATTTCTTCTGCCCCGTCCATCCTTTCAGTCGCGATGAACAATGGCCGAAGGGGGGAAACTGACATCTGTGGACACGCGAATCGCCGGAATCCCGCGCATAGATTTGTTCCGCCGTGAAGATTCCCCGTTCTGACGTTAAATTATTACAACGAGTTATGGAGACCTGTCTACTCGCCGCCGTTGTTAATGGATACGCGCTGGACTCCTAAACTGCTCGCTGACACCTAAACCCTCGCATTAACATACCAAAAAGCAACGCTCGATTTGTAGGCTAGCGAGATAGACGTTTGGCATTCGTGACGAATGCACGTAAAAGTGTACAAATTTTTTACCAATTTTTTTAACGGAACAGCTCGGGGAACAGCTTAATCATCAACTGTGTTTGATTAGAGCAAACAAAAATATAAATCATGTCATCAAATTAAAAAAAAAATTATAAAACATATTGCATCCGACTAAATCGTTTACATCTCAAGACGAGAGAGAGAGAGAGAGGGGGGGGGGAGAGATAGAGACAGAGAAAAAGGCTTTATGTTAATCAGGTATTTAAGAATAAGTTTCTAAAATAAAAACGAGTATCGATAACCTAAAGAGTTATATACATAATTGAATATAAATTTATTTTAAAAAGCAACTAAAAGCTGTAGCAGACCATTCGCGTTCGTAAATGTCTTATGGAGAAGATGAAACATGTCCTACATTTGCAAAGAAAGATTGATATGACGCATCGTGCGAGAAGAACGAAACAAGCGTTTTACGATAGAATAAGGCTCTCACGACACAGAAAGGCGTAACGTTCCTTTTTAACGGATTCTTTGTAATCGTGGTCGTCAAATCTCCGAACGGGAGAGCAGCTCTTTTTACCACGATGCCAGAGATGATGTCTCATACATTTACAATCGGTGTCAGATCCACGTTCCTTACCGGTCATAGGAACTGGACGATAGCGGCTTGATTCAGAGCTTCGGAATGTCCGCGGACAGTCCGTATACTAGTAGAAAACCTTCGGGCCAACGGAGCTCCCTTATAAAGTCACTTTCCGACGGATATGGGGTTTTAGTCACGTCTGTTGAACGGTGCTTACGTCCGCGAAACGAGATTAATCCTTTGTGTGCATAACGCTCACGCGAAATATCCAGATGTATCTTTTTAATTTTCAGACTCTTTTGGGTTAATTCGTTATGATGGGGTATGACTTATAATACTAATTTGTACAAAAATCGTTTGCTCAAATTCTACGTTAATAAAATTCTAGTTCATTTATAATTTATTAATTTAAATAAAAACAATGGTAAAAATGCAAATTATGAGCTTCAGGAAAAACCAGACTTTTTCACTCTCATTCAGCCTTTGTAATAGCAGAGTTCAATGTAAGCTGGTAGGTGCATACATAAAAGAACCTCGAACATTCAAGGACCTCGTAGCGGATCGACCAAAACGGGAACAAAAGAGAGCGTTAATATAAATAAAAAGGAAAGATAACAATTCGCCGGACGATGTTCAGCGTTCGGGATTCGGCTACTGTGCTCCATCACCCACGCTCGCCGATCTTATCGCGCGCCGAAACAAGGCAGCACGAGGCAACGCTTCCTCAGGACTTCCTCGTGTCTCTCGTGATTCCTCGCTCACTCGCTCGCTCGCTCGCTGTGCCGCAATTTAACTAGCTGCACACCGACAGATCCCTATCTCGTATGAGGTTGCAAGCGGTGGACAACGTTCCCTCCCCTCTGTCCCTCACGGCTCGTCCGAGAAGGGCGGGTCGTTAATGGCAAGTTTACACGAGGTCAGTAGCAAGTCGAGTCAAGTGGCAAGTTGATCGTTACATCCTTCTTCGCGTTTCCAAAAGCTACGCGTGCCTTATTTTTTTCTCAAATGAAATTATGATGGAATAATGATACGTATAAATTATTATCTACAAGTTTTTAAGTTTTTTTTTTTTTCAGATAACAAAAACTTGATCAAGAAAAACGTTCTGAAAATTTTTACTTCTTTTTTGTTCATAAGTTTAATGCAATTAGAATCTACTAAAAAATGATACAATAATGCAATTAGAGATGATCGGTTGTAACAGTAATGGAAAGAGTAATGAAAAGAGAGTATTGTTAATAGGAACATATTGAGATAATGATCCGATTGAGCGGCGAATACTTCATTACTGCTCTTTACAAGAGTGAAATTGAGGCTAAGTGGAATATTAGCGTGTTGGAGAAAAACAAGTGTGCCCGAAAGTAGAAGACGTTTCTATTCACTTCCTTCAGTAACCAATAATTTGCCTAATAATGCCTTTCTATGGTGAACACAAGTGTCCACACAGGGGATCCTCCGTGCAAATCATATATGTCTCAAATAGTCGGTAAACTAAATATCGTCGTCCACTAATTTTACGTATAAATTTGATAAATATCCTGCAAATAAACATGTCCATTTGATTTGCCTCGCTTACGGCATCATGTAAAACCTACCAGACCGAGGATCGTCTCAACGACGTTGCTAACGCATTTCGTCCTGCATCCTGCATCCTGTTTCTTTTTTATTTCATCGCGAAATTAATGGCGCCTCACGTGTACCTTTCCACGGGTAGAAAAAGGGAGCAGCGAAGACGGGAGAGGCGGGGGAGGTGGACATAACAAGGAAGAGGCGACTCGACTGAAGTGGTGATGGAGGTTCGTAACGTAACATTGCCCAGGGTAGGGCAATGTCGTCGTTAAGGGCCGCTCGAATTACGAACATTCGGCAACATCCGCTTTTAGTGGCGGCCTTAATGCCACTTTCGGCCGCGTGTGTGCGAATGTGCGCCGTGCGGGGAGAGGTACAAAGCGCTTCTTGGTGGGTCGTCGTTCAAATACCGAGGTCGTTAAAGAGCCACGCAATTTCGTCGAATTACGAATTGCATCGCTCTCTGCCGCGGCCAACGACGACACTTAATAACCCCTGAGAGACCCGAGGAGACCGCTATACAAGTTTGTGCACGGTCACGAGTGCACCGTGGCACCAATGTCCAGCTGGACATTGCGCTGAATGGCAAAAAAAAAACAGAACGACAATTTTTAAGCAGGCAAAATGTGTAGCATGCATTCGAATTTTTAAAGCTAACTTTTTAAAAATAAATTATGAATTAAATAGATTATAGAGAAAAGTGTCGAGTTATGAAACAAATATGAGAGAAACAATCTGGTTGTTATATTCATTTGGATAAATTATATTCTATTCATTATATCCTTTGTGAAAGATCACAATATACGCAATGCTGTAGCGCGCTTAGACTTCAAGTCACGAAAATGTGTCTTCTTTGCCTCTTTTTACGTGATTAACAGAAGAAAATTAGGTTTTCAGCGACGTCTCATTTAACACGCGACTGAGATTGGTTTTCGAGTAAATTACTCGAACAAATTACTACCGGGCAAATTATTAGACAGATTATTTCGCTTTTATAAATATTTGGATAATATTCCTGAGATCCAATGGGTTAATGACGGCGGTTCGCGTTTCACTTCCACGACTTTAATAGCTCGTCGTCGTCAGTCAGGTATCCGGTTTCTATAGCCTAATCCCGATATGTATTTGTGTGTACGTACGTGTGTGTCAGACAACGTAACGCGATTTCGCGTTCGTCGAGAAGGCGCGGATCAACCGCGGGGCGCGCGCAATTTGCACGAATTACAGACACGTTTGGCGATTCGCGGTACGTCCGTACGTCGTCGTATTACGCTCGGTGAAAGCCGGTGATTTTACGGTGCGATGGGTATTCAACGTTCGAGGCTTTGATCGCGAGCAAGGTTAGGAGGTAAAGGGTGGCAGCCGAAGAGTTAGTAGCGTATCCGTGCCGCGTCGTGAAAGTCGACGACGATAAAACGCGCGACGATAGACCGCGGACCGGCGCGGCGAGATGCGAGACGGAGAGAGGACCGCACGATTTTGTGTCGCGTAAATGCCGTAAATCGATTCGCGAGTAGCTCGTACAATTAACGCTTTCGTCTCCACGTTTCTCGAGTAGAAAGCCAAACGAGGCCAGGTGGCGGATTTTCGTACTTTGCATACCTATCCATTTATCTAGTTAAATAAAGAATAACGCACCAAAGACACGTTCAGTCGTGAAGTAATAAAATAAATAAGAGTGAAAGGTTAAACGAAGCCCGTGTTAACTGCGAAATTATTCGACAATGTAACTAAAGATTTTAAATAAGAAAGTAAGTATTTTCTGTTATAAACATTATACTATCCACATTTCTTTAAAAAAAAATTTAAAATTTAAATTTTTTAATGTTTAAAATAAATTATATATATTCAAATTCTCTTTTGTGCATATGTGTTATTTAATATTATTTTTATGTAACAAGTCTACACGCATTTTAATTCCCTATATCCTTGTTTTCTCTTTGTATTAAGTAAATGTATAAAGTTATCGAATCAGTCGCAACAGTGCAAATAACGTAAATTGGCGATCACAGTCGAACACATGTAAGTATTTCTACGTAGCAAATGCGTGATCGATGTGCTTCGTCGATCCGCCGACAACCTCGCGCGACGGTAAACAAACAATCCGTAGATACGGTAGATACCAACTCGTGTTCGAAAGCTGCGGCCAACATTTTTTCATTCGTATCCAATCTGTGTTTACGCGACGATGCAAAAACGGAATAAGATACCCGTTGCTTATTCTGACAACAGCGTATACCATATTTTTCAAATATTATACGAGGAAATATTCGAATTAATTTTTGCTTACATTTTTTAAGATTCCTAGACATTCCATCTGTATATAATATTTTTTATTTACTCTCAATTCCCCAATAAATTAATTTTATATTCATGAAATAGGGTCTTAGAAAATCAAAAAGTTAATACTTATTTTAAGGCGCTGTATGATGTGCACTATTCCTGCAGCGAATTATCTTCTTTTATCGTTCCCGAATTACGGTACGTTGGCGTTCCGTTTTTTTGCTTTAACAATCCTCTCACGTCGCGTACTTTATTTCGGTGGTTTTCGAAAATTGACCTGTACCACTTTCAAAGTAGAAGGCACGTGAAAGGTAATTTACGCTACTTCCAAAAGCAAACGGTTAAGATGTAACGCACGTAAGACAACGGAGAGAAAAGATATCGCGATACATAACCGACCTATGTGAATTACGTGAAACTCATCAATTACGTATGTATAAATATAAAAACCGACGTGTTACGTTACGGAATAATTATATAATCAAGTTGCGATACGCACATTGTGATGTCTCGTTCAATTTAAAGAAAGAGAGCTCATCTAAATAAGATTACACTGAGACACTCAATTGTAAGAGAATCCTGGTAATAAACCCTGGGAAAATGAGACCAAAGTAATCGCGCCTTTCATTTCTAGAATTTATTATTAGTATAACCGCAACAAAAAATTTCAGATAAAGTATTGTACATTGTGCATTGGTATAAAATTTACTATACATATGTTCGAAAGATTTGTGAATATCTTTCGAAATTTGTTAATTTGATCAAGTTTATATAAATTTAATTACCTTTATTCGCTGTAAAAATATTGCTATCTCACTGAAAAATGATTCTATCGTTGATTTCACATAACATTATCATTATAGATAAACTCTAGTGTTTGTTTCACATCGTAGCGATTTCCTTGTTCGTAACATCAGCGTATTTGGCGTATTTTAATATTACTAACAAGAAGGCGAGGGTATGTAGCGAATGGACAAAAGCGCGCGCGTTTTTGTCCATTCGCGAGACTATCGTTTTTATCCTCAACCTGTCCTACGTAAACACATACGCGTGCGCGCGCGCGTAGAATGTGGTTGTCAGTTACGAATGCCTGGTACCTACTCTACTGGAACAGCAGATTACCCAATCCATAAATTCGTAAAATAATTGACGCGTAAGATACCCCCGACATTTTGCAGACGTGCGTCACGATCCGATTCCGAGCACTTTCGATAGCTTGCGCAGCCGAAGATCGTTAATATGTTAACGGATCGTTGCGTCAAGTATATTCGCAGTGAAATCGATCCGTTTTGAAGACGTGGAAACTTGCGTTACTAGGTATCGAGCGGGATTACGATTACGACACAGAAGTAACTTGCGGATCGATTATGGTATTTCGCTTAATGCGCAATTAATTAATAAATAACTGTTAGAGAATCTCTTAAAAAATAAAAAAGTTTCTACTTTATGTTTTACTTAACGCATATCTTAACACGGGACAGATCGAAGCGATGTTTCGACTGGTCTTTCAGGCTTAAAAAAAATCAAGAAAGAATCGAAATCTAATTACCAATCGTTTGCTACAACCTTTACCGTTTAATATTTCACAGCAGCACGCAAATGTTTGCGTTGATAAAAACGTTTCGCAACAAATGTGTGTGTGTGTGTGTGTGTGTGTGTGTGTGTGTGAGCAGGGATGTATACATAAAATGCAAGTAAACTCCGACAATAGAATTCGCAATTGAGGATTGAAAATGTTTCCAGGACAAATCGTGTGTATTATCTGACAAATTGAAATTGAATTATAAATTACTAAGATTGTCAATGATTAAAACGGGAAAAATGATTCTTTACTCCAAAATTTCGCATTGTCGATCCTGGAGTAACTCGCATTTGAATCGAACCAGCCGGGCAGCCTGGCAGTCCTCCTGGATTCGAGCAAATCCAGACATTCGCGTGGCTCTTACCTCTTTCATGCCGTCGAGCCTGCCGAGGCTCTTGGTGCCTCGCAGGGGCGGAAAGGCGGCGTCGTGCCAGCCACCGGCGCCGTTGCCGGCGTTGCAGTTCTGCAGGTGGTCCGATTGCGACGAGTGGAGGCCGCGCGCCCTGCTCTTGCTCTTGCGCTTGTCCAGCAGATGCTTGGCCCTGGATTTCCTCACGGGGGCAGCCGGGTCGTCCTCCGGGTCGCTCTGCACCTCCCAGCGCGACGGCGACTTGAAGCGCCGTCGCGGACTCGTCGGCGAGGTCACCGGCGAGGTGAGCCTCTGCACGAGGGTGCCGAACATGGTCATCATCAATCGATCGCGATAAGCTGTCAGCGAGCGGGTGCTTACTGCTTTTACGGCAGGGCCCAGAGCCTTCTCCCTTGGCCTTTGCTCGCGCTAAGCCTTTAATCGTCGCGCATCGTCGCCGTCGTCGCCGTCGTCGCCGTCGTCGCCGTCGTCGCCGGCGCCGGCATCGCCGACACTTGTCACAACTTGCTTCACTTGCTTCCTTGCTTCCTTGCTTGGCGCAAATGGACGTGTCACTGTCACTGTATTCAGTATTACTAACGCGCGCGGCGGCGACAGATCCACAGGTGGTTCCGAGAGCACTGTCGACAACGTGACCTCGCGCGCCGATAAGTACTTGACGCGAGAGGCGAGAGAGGCGAGAGAGGCGAGAGAGGCGAGAGAGGCGAGAGGTTAGACTACCACCGGACGTGTCACACGTCACACTCCGATCGCGGGCCACGCGGGGCAAACTTCCTAGTCCCGTGGATTCCGATTACACCCTAACGAATCATCGCGGCCTCCTGCCGTCTCGCGATAATCTCGGTCCGTGGGTCCGTGATTCGGCTCTCACGTACGCGCGCGCGCGCGCGCACGCCGGAAATGCAAAACGCGCGAAAGGACGTGCCGAAGATACCGCCGCGCCGAGCGTCGAGCACCGAGGCGAAAAAAACAAAACTCGTCAAGTCGGCTCGGACGCGCGACGCAGGTAGGCAGGTATTTGCCTTCGGGCGCCGTGCGGCGCGGAGCTCTCTCGCAAAACACACTCCGCGGTAGTGTCGTCGTGTGGCCTGTGGCCTACCGAAACGCGCGGCTCCGTTTCGGCGTCGGAGCTTTCGGAGCAACGACGACGTACGACGCGACGGGGTCGTTAGACGACGCGGGATCACGCGACACACGAGAACGAGGCACAAATGTCGCCGGATACGGAACGCGATACGTGCGTGGCGTTCGCGCAGGCAGGTAAAACACATGCGCCGAAACACCGACCGTCCGCGTCGCAACTACGTGCGAAATCAAACTGGTCGCGCCGACTGCGCCGAGATTGCCGAGAACCGTTCAACTGCCGCCAGTGCTGCTGCCGGACTGGTTGGCCAGGTTGGCCTCGCTCGCGCGCGGCGGAGCCGACCGAGCGCGCGCGAAGCGAGCCGAGCGCGCGCGGACCCGCCCGGAGCCGCACGATCGGAGTTTGATGACTGACGGGACGTTCGACGAGGCGGGGGAGGGCTAGAGCGCGAATCAGCACTCTAGCCCTCCCCTCGGACTCGGGACTCGGGACTCGGGAGTCGGGGGACTCGGGACTGATTCTCCCTGGGGCCTGGGGCTTTAACGCAAACCGTTCCGCTGCCCGTTCGTCCTCGCGTTCTCGCGACTCGCGAAAGGGACCCCTCGGTGTCTGCGCGCGATGCACGATGCACGCACGCACGCATGCACACGTGTGATGCGCCAGAACGCGCGTCGCGCGGTTTTCCTTAACGAAAACGCCAAGTACCGAAAATGGAGAGATTTATGTCAAGCTTCCTTATGTTTACTACCAATGTAGATTAATTTTAATCTCGATTTAACTTACTTTTTCTAACACACACAATAAGTTCCGGTCTGCAATATAGGTGTTTTAAGCTCTAAGCCCTAAGAAAGCCCTGACCACAGTCGATTGTTCTCCTCAAATTCGACTGTGATTGATGAATTTCTTAAGGCTTAGGGCTTCTTAAAACTGCAAAAGGATAAAAAGTTGAACCGAGCTTAAAGTTAATCTGTACTGATACAAGGATATTAGACGCATGATTTTACCCTCGTTTTAAAACGCATGACGCACGACTCGCATGTTACGTAAGATTTTTTTGTATTAAATTAAACTATTAAAACATATCTAATATCGAAAAGAGAAATAAACTTAATCCCGTTTAAACTGTTAATTCCGGTGTTTATAGAATTGGAGCAAATTATTGGAGAAATAACAGGAAATTACATAAATTCCTAATTTTTATATTGCAAAATTGTATATGTAACTTGTTATAGCATATGACGGCTTTTCAAAAAAGCGGTCGTAACATGAAATGCATAAATATGATCGGTGAAACATGTCTTGTGATAACGGTCACGATCAACGTTGATATCGAGTTCAGATTCCGGAGTGAATTCCGGTTTCTAAACGTCGGCTAATTAATAGTACGGTTACTGGTTTAGTTGCTTCGCGGTTAATAATCTCGTACGTGTCGAAGAAGGTAAATGAGGGTTAGTCGTGCGAAACTTGCTAATAATACGATTTTCTGACTTATCAAGTCACTTATGCTAATTCAAATAATAGATGTAAAAGCAGAAACCGTTTTAAAGCGCGAAAGAAACTAAGCAGGTGTAGACTTATTGTTAGTATACAGTGGCACGGCGAATATCGACTGGATTTTCGTGTCTTAACACCATAAAATTGCGGCAGTAACTCTTACAGAAAATTATGCAGCACTCTCGACAGAAAAATGTTCACTTTTTTAAATCTTAACGTTACAAACGCAAACAGATTGTGTGTGTATCAAAAAATATAAAAATCATCTTAAATATTTTTTAATTTGCAAAATTCTTAATACTTGTAATATTTCGAAAATGACGAGAACACGTGATTATCGGCAATAGAACTCGTGGTGCTCACAAATTCTCAAGATTCTCGCTATAAGGGACAAACATTTTGTCGACGTGTGTAACGATTTACCCCGCTGCCGTCTTCGCCAAGGTTTCTCGAGGTAATTAACGATCATCGATCCACGCGCCAATTCGCCCTTTCATCTTCAAGGACATGGAGGTGGAGGTGGAACAGGGCGTGAATCTACATGCGGTGGTTTCTTATTACTCGAACGATATCATTAGAGTGGGAACTCGTCAAAACTTCAATTATTCCCGTGGCTATATACGGTGAAACGAGGGACTTGATTAATCGTACGCGAGAGCCCCGGTGTGTGTGTCGTAATTATTAAGCGAACACGTAATTAGCGCGTATCACTTGATACCCGTAGCGCCTTTCTTTTCGCGCGCTTCTTTTCGCGGAGACAGCGCTTATGAGAAACTGAATTACGCGTTGCGAAGAATAATTGTGACTAGCCGTGATTTTTCACCTGATGCTGCTGCTGCTGCTGCTGCTGCTGCTGCTGCTGCTGCTGCTTGTTCAAACATATTTTTCGTCCGCCGCGCCATCCCTCATCCTTCATCCTTCATCCTCAGCCTACTTCCTCCCGATGCGATTAAGATAGCCGACAGACGTTAGCCGGAAAACTGTGTGTAATTACGGAACTCGCGCCGTGTGTGTATACAAGACAGCCATAACGAGCTACGTGCAGTCTTATTGACGTACACGAGAGATAATGCAACTATGCGATATTCATTTTACGCTGGCGCACGTGTAACGTAAAACTGCTTTGTCGCCTAGTGAGTCATACAGCGAGACGATTCTAGGTGTATAAAAGACGTGCGCGAGCACATGTATAAGTGTGTGTGCGTGTATGTAGTCTGCTATTGAATACAGCGAATGAATCGCACGCAACGTAATTACGTGAGATGATCGGTAATATTCCGATGTATGTGCGACTTGTGTTAGTGAGGCATCGAAGAATGTAACCTCGAGAATTGTTCGTAATAGCATGTATACTGTAGCAATCGTAAGCCGAGAAGCCGTACAAGTATCGTTACTTGATTCTTAGAAAATGACCTTAAGATCTGCGCGTTAAGAACCCGCATGTCGTCTGTAATATACTGATATGTAGGTATCCAACAAACTTTGAATTATTTTCAACACTAACGACGATTATGTGCATTAAAAAATATTTTATAATCGATTTTGATGCATTATAAACAGCATTGTGAATGTAACATCTTGAACTTTTAATAATTTTTAATTTACATTTTAGGAAGCAAAGATATTATATAGTAAGTTAGAAGGTTTATGTAAAGTTTGGCTTCGCCAAAAAGTCTACGGAATACAATGAAAGAAATGAAATTCTCGACATTGCATACTCCTCTCGAGAAATTTAAATTTCAAACTTGCGACAGGTGCAAGGGAAGTATAAATATCCCGACTCTCTATCGCAGCATCGCGTCACTCTCGCGGTCCAGCTATATTTTTTCCCACGTTTTTGCCGCTTTGGGCAGCACTCGGTGATTCGCGTCCGCGATTACAACGAATTCTCCGCGGCTGCCGCGCCGCAGCGTTTATCTCGCATAACGAGGTAACGGGGAATAAATAACTGCAAAAGATCCCTCCGTTTCCTCCGATCGTTCATCGCGTTATTATGATTATTGTCAATTAACGGAACGATTTTTTTTTTTTTTTTTTTTGCGAACATTTTGCCAGTCTCTTATTGGAGGTCACACGGGTGACCATCTTCGGAATTTTGAGCAAGCGCAAATGTTCCCGCAATAAACAGCAGTTATCGCGAAATCACGACCAGGCTTGCGCGATGCGGCTTTTTAATTTCCTTGGCGGTTGACGCAATTTACACCTGTTCTCGGATATGTATCGCGAATGCTGCGAGAAGAAGCGACCTGCGAGATATTTCCTGCGAAAAAATAAATCTTCGAGCGGCCACTCGTAAAGTTTCGCTATTCATCTGAGAAAATAATTCTGCGGTACTTTTTTGCCATGACGTTTAACACAAAGTATTACTCAAAGATTATTTCTTGTTCTTGTTTGCTCTTGGAAGAGATTTTGATCTCAGTTTGTAAAACATATATCTAAAAGTTTATATTAAATATGATGCAAATTTTATTCATCTTTTTATTCTTTTTTAAATGTTTAATAAAAGACAGTCACTATTCGTCCTACAACAAAACGCAAGTACTACGTACTCTTTACAGGAAAAGATAACCGTAGTTTTCTCTAATATTCGCCTTCGTTTTCCGCGAAAGCTTTTATACTCCAGAGACAAAGTGCGCGACACCGACGTCTATTTGCTTCCGTGCTGCACGAGTCACGGTCGCTGTTATTTCGTCTCTTTTGTCTATCTAGACGAACAATGAGTCACCGTTGTGCGGAAACGTCAAGCTCGCGCACGAATAAGAGGCCTAATCGAAAAATAACTGAATTCTATAATTGATTCGACAAATTCGATAGATTCAACAAGTAAAACCACACACCTTATCGGTAAGCACAAAGGTGTAATGTAAAAAGGGCTGAAATTTACCAGCGTTAAGTATTCATTAATTCATCATCCACTATTTTTGCTAACATTATAATGATTAATTAATTAATGATTCTTTTTTAATATTACATTTGCGTGTATTTACGCAAAAAAATAAAATAATTTTTCTCACACTTCACGAATGCATTGATCCAGCTGCGCCATTGTTCGCAGACGCTCTTATCCAAGGATGCTAAATATTCAGTTTTCGATCGGACGCGGAGACGGACGTAGAGTCTATTTACTGAGGCGAAGGATGCTAATGTAATGTCCGGAATCTTGTATCCGGCCTTGGCAAAGATTAGATCTGTGCGGTAGCGCAGTTGAAATGCTCGTGCACGCGTGGGCAATGTGAAAACGGAGACGACACGTCCTCAAAGATGAGACGTCGGAATATACCTTGAAGGTACGTTCCGAGTGGAAATATCCGCATCGATGGCTAATTAACTCCGAACGTTCGCGTCACGAAACACGCATTTCGCTAAATTAAAATGGTAGTAAAGTAATGTATATACTGATTAAGAATCTATTCGTTCATAGACATAAGTTTCACAGACTTTTCCCTTAAGAGATTTCCATCAAAACGAGATAGAGAATTGAAAGCTGAGACCTTTGTAAAGGAGACACCTATCCCAAGAGTTAAAAGAGAAACCAAGAGTCGTCTGTGGTAGACAAGTAGACAGATTTCAATATATCATGCAAGATGACTCAGAATTTTTTACCGAAGAATATATCAAATAGGATAAATATTTTTTTTACGTCTGGAGTGTCATGCGTAAAACAAATTTTAAACCACTCTCGTATTTACTCTGTGTACACGCGTTCTCTATACGATGCATAATAAAAGCAAATATAAAATTGCCGACATTTTCCCAGAATGTCAATATTTTGGTTGAAAAATCGGATTCTCTAGTCGCAGCCTTCGTGCATTGCTGATTTCTAATCTTTTTCGTTGTATCTCGGCTCCAAGAAGAGGAAAGGCGGGAAATCGTCCATGACGGGGATCGCAAGTCCATCTCGGAAGCGGATTCGTGCGCACGTTCCGTTCTCGATATGTTCTGCTCTTCACTAAGCTTGGCGCTCAGATCTAAGCGGGCGCGTTTCAGCACGATGGGAAAGTGGCCGGCGCGGCGCGGAGCGGCCGCGGCGGCTGGAACTCTGACGGGGCCGAAGTGTGCCGCACACCTCGACGCGGTCACCGATTTTCTCGCGCGAGCACGCGCGCACATGAAACGTGCTCGCGTATAAAATGTACGGCAGCACGGGCGCAACGCTCATGTACCTAGTATAACGTATAAAACACGCACACGCGCGTAAACGTGGCGGCGTATAGATACGTGCATGAAATCATATACACACGCGTACCGTGTAGCCGGGCGAAACGTTGCGTGCCGATTATACTGTCGGCCGGTGTGAGAAATATTATCCTTTGATCTCCGAGGTTCGAGCGCGCGCACAGTTTCACTCCGGCAGGAAATTAACGACCGCGGGCTCGCCGCAGTTTCAAATACGAACCGCCGCGCGCGAGATTATCAGTCATATAAAAGGCCGATTCGCCGAGACGGAAGTAAAGCGCAGGAAGTGCCCGAGGATTTACTCGCGATTTCCTCCAGGAGCCGCGGCATTACGACCAGAGACGCACGATACAGATTATCGCCAAGGTCCGCATAAATAAGTGCAATTATGCCGATTGATAAGCTATCGCGTATGCAGGAATACAAATCTTGCAAGATTCTTAAGCCGGCGCAAAACTCGCTCGTCGCCATAAACCTTGCCGCGAGTAGCAAACACGCGAAACGAGATAGGCTCGCGTTTTCCGCTAGTAATAATTTGACATACCTTAGATAAAGGCGCATATCATAATTACCTAATAAAGAATCCCAATGAAAATATTACGAGCCGTACAGTCACGGAAATGGTAAAGAAAGAAAGAAAGAACGATTAGTATAATTATAATTTCTAACTAATGAGTAGGTACGAATAAGTGTGTTGATGTCACGGAAAACTAAGAAATAGTTGAGTATAAATACGTATACCTAAGTGAAAATAACAAATGAGTACCATGACAAAAATTATATCAACACATACACGCATACAGTTATTTCGATATTATTATGTAATATCGAAACTAAAAGCTCAATAAATTATGCGCAAACGTAATAGAAATCATATCGATATACTTGCATGCTTACAATCAATGATGCAAATAAAATAACTCGACGGTATACAAAGAGTTGAAATGGCTACATAAAGTCCACGGACCCGCACTGCAGCTCGAAGCTGTAGAACGGCAGCTTAGCGCGAGGAAGAGAAAGAGGTACAATTTATAGCATCTGTGCGCGTATAGCGTAACGTGCTCGGCGGTCGTTCTTGAATCGTCGTGTCTAACAAGGTATGTGATCGAGAGTTAAGACCACGAACGAGATCGTTTCTTCGTGAAAGTCGCGGTGGGGCCCGGGCGGGACCCGGCCAGGAAGCGCTCCAGCGGCACGGGCGATCGAATAACGATGACGGCCGTCGTCGTGACGATGACGATGACAACGATGCGCGATGGTGTAACGATCCGCTATTCGAGAAACAGCAAATCTAATAGCTCGCGCGATTCTCGCCGTGTCTCGCCATCGCTTGCGTAAACCGGGTTAATGGAGAGGTCAATGACGGAGAGGAGGTATTAATAAATGACTCTGACAATGGGCGCGGAATGCACGCGCCTTGCACTGCGATCGCGCACGAGGCTTCGTTTTGCAATCCGCGGAACGCGCGCGGCCACCGACTCAATTCAACCTGCCAAAGTACATTCATTATCCGCGTCAATCTCTCGTCTTCTCGTTGCGCTTTCGTCTGATTGATAATGAGCAATCTCGCGTCTCGTCGCATCTTTTCTAACTGCAGAATTAATTGACGCCTCGCGGCGTGACGCAAACCTCGTCTTGTTCGATTTTTCTCTCGAGTCTATTCTACCTTTTTGTTAGTTTATTTATAACAATCAGTATAAAAATCTTTACTTCAATCTTGGTTTCTGCACCGTGATCAAAAAATTAATAATGATAGTACAGATGCAACTTTCTTAAGATAAGTTTGTCCTGGAGTCTTGACCTCACGCAACATTTCCGCATGCTACACGTGTTCTTCGAATACCAGGAATGATTGTACCATCCGAAACGTTCCTTTTCTTGTCGACAAATCTTACGGAACCTCGCAGAATGTCGATGCTGTTTTCAATATTCTATCGCGTGATCTATTGACCTACAATTATTCTACGACTTGCATTATGCATCACCGGTACAACCGTAAAACCGGTTTACGCATATCGATTTCGCATGATTATTTATATATTACGATGTAAAGATGATAGAAGCTTCATTTATCTTTCACAATCCATTTCGTTATTTCTCGATCAGGTTTGTACGTAAAACAGGTCTTGTAAAGTAATGTAAAGCTTGACTTCGCGCATTGTACTCTGATATCATGATGCCCTTTCGCGTACGATTGTTTTCTACGGTGCAACACCACTAAAAGGAAATCATTTTTGACCCAAATATGTGCCAAGAAAATTATTCAAATAGCAATTATGATCAATATTACATTTTATCTTTTTTTACTTTGAAAAATTTCCTCGTATAATATACCCAACAATTGTACTTATCCAATTTTTCTTCTTAAAATTTAATCTTAAAATATCGTTTATTTTTTCAGCTCATTGGATGGATCTTTACAGTTTTTAACGTATTATAAGTATAATCAGTCAATGTAGCTAATGTCTGTATACAGACAGGAATAAATGTTTCAATTATTGCACTCGTTGTTCGCGAGCACGCGTCCCTCCCACATGTAGAGATGGCGACTCTGATTAGATCCTAATCTTTCTGCCGCAGGATGTGTCGTTATTTCACTCGACAAATTTTTATCGGGGGGAAAATCCGGCGATCGCACCGCGATCTTCATCCTTACCGTCCTCGAAGTCAATAGGGTTATTCGGTAAATTATTGCGTTGTCGTATCTCACCGCGAGAATCTAACAAAGCAGACGCGCCCGGTGAGCGTGCGGAAACGCAACGTCTCTATCTCCGCGTACCGACGTTAATTTCCTTGCGATATTTTTCCGCGCGCGGCTGTGTTAATTGCGAGGCCGCGTACTCCGATCGATAGAAACTTGCGCCTCGTGCGCATCGAGAATATGAAGACGATAAGATCTTAATTTCCCTCGCGCAACAGACGAGCCGCGAGACCGCGCTTTGGCCAATTTTCCGCGCGAAGCTGAGGTGTCCAGCTCCTCTCTCTCTCTTTCTCAATCTCGTGATGAGCCTTGACCTCGCACATTGCGTTTCCGCATGTGCTCGCGGCGATATATTTCCCCTTTTCTACAGTGGTACCGTCAAATGTACGCATCGCCACCATCAACGCTGTCAGAATATATTTAGACTTATACTCTAGGCAATTCTGTAACGCACATTACTGTTAATACTCATTTCTTACGTTCTCTGGCTATCATTAAAGTGTGCATTTCAAAGTTTCTACTAAGACTTATTACCTGTGATATAAATTACACGTATGGACATACATTTCTTCTAATTCATTGTTTTAGTTGTTTTACTTGTAAACTGTAAATCTCATAAAAATAATGTTAAATAGAAATTAAATATTTTTATATGTCTATGAATTCTTTTTTCATATCATGTTCAAATATTGCAGAATGTACATATTTTTATTAGTATTTCTTCATATTCTACGTTAATAAAAAGAATAGATGGTCAAAGGAATCCATGCGAGAGAGACGCATTTAATGGAGTTTTTGCTCGGTGAAGAAGATTCCGTAAAACATGCCCCGAACAAAACTCCCGGTGTGCTCGATTCTTCGTTTTTTCTGCGCGAATCTCGAGGGGTCGCGGCTCTTAACGGTCCACAGCATATTGCATCGGTCGGTTCGGCGTGCACACATATACTGGCGGGGATTCAAATGGGCATTAAAGCCCATGGTCGCGCGCGTGCAAACAGGCAGGCCACCGGACGGACGGGACTGTGCAGCGCGACAATGGGGCATAACGCGTGGAATAACGAGCGCGAGTTATGTCCCGTCATAATTTGCAATTTAGATTTCATTATCGCTCGGTGGCTGCACAGCCTCCGCGTGTGCACCGGACACGGGCTGTCGCGTTTCCGTATCGACCGCGAATCGATAATTTTTTGTATCCGATGGCACCGATAGCGAACTTCCTTATCACCTTTCTAAATATTCCAAGTAACAACACGGTTAAATCTTTGAACTCCTACATATAAGCTCATTTCATTTTCACGAACGTCAAATACATACTCATCAACTTCATACTCATTGTTATAATGCACATTTTATATGTCAAAATGTCAAATCGCAGATTTTTTTTTAAATAAATAAGCAAGCAAGCTAACATGACTGATGATTATTTAAGGCTAGTAATTAAACGGGGTTCGAATGCGCGAGTTTTTCTTTCTCACATTGCGAGTTGCGAAACAAACTCATATAAATCACTTGAGGATGAAAGGATTAACGTTTGAGACGATGAAGGCGGTACGACCAACATCTTCCGCAAATTTTAGATAACTGCGAGCGCGCGGCGGAATGGCGCCTCAAATGAAACCAACCAGCGGGCACGCAAAAGTGTGCTAACGACGTGCAAACCTCCCTCGAGCGTGCATTTCCGCATTGCGTGCGAGTCTTTAAAGCACGGAAAAAGGCGCTTCGGAACACGGCGAGACGTACGAAGCGCAGGCTCGTCGAGTAACGATCGCGGTTAACGGTACTGCAGATTGGTGTAGTAAAGGACCTGCGAAATCCTTTACAGGAGTGGTATATGCGCGTGGCGATATTGTTGACGTAACTGAAGCGATGTCACATCTAGAATCGGATAAACGGCGCGTCTCTGGTTCATCGCATCTGAAAAACTGTGACGATTGCAAAATCGTCGATATAATAAATAGTAGAGTTTATCGATGTAGATTCTTGAAGCCTTTTCCGCCTATTCCATATTCTAGTAAATTGCTTGAATTGCAAGTTTTAACAACGGCAAAAAGCGGAATGCTAATTGCAAGATACAAGTAGAGGAACCACGGTTCGTTTAACTCGCGTCGCCTTGCGTCGCCTCTCTAATCGCCGTGCTGTCTTCTCGCCAAGATCAAACCGTAAACGCGACTCTTTAAATATGAAATTATGCAACAGGAAATATTTACTGATTGTTTCATACGAGAGAATCTTGTCGCCGCTCTGGCATCAGAATCTTGTGTAACGCTCACAATATAATTTTCTAATGGATGATGATGATGATAATGATGAAAAAGCAGCGTCTGTGTGTATATCTACTCTAAGATAATAGTTCTCTTATTCTGCAATTGTGCATTCACAAATTATCTTTATGATAATTTGTGAATGCACAATTGCTCAATGTTTCGTACATACATAATTTTAATGTACGTTGTTTTATATTACGTATCCTTCCTTAAACTAGTTATACTTGTGTGATTAGTAAGTGATTACAGAATTCATATCCTATAAAAACTATATATAAATTACTGACGCATACACATAACATTCCTGAATGTTGCGACATAAAAAATATCAGATTTGTAGACGTGTTTGGCCAAAGATGATTTGAATATTTCAAGGGATGCGCCGGATCTTCATGGCGACATATCTCCAAATTTGGATGGTAGATCGAAGAATGTCTTTCGGAGCAATGTCCTGCCGAGGATTTCTCCTGCTGGCCGGCACCATACGCGAGGTTCTTTCGGTCTGACTCACGTACCGGTCATTCGAGCCTCTCTTCTTCCCGCCGCATTCCCATTTCGTTCCTCGAAGACGAGCAGGACTCGTCGTCTTTTGGACGCAAGAACGTGGACGTGGGCGAAAGGATATCCCCGACAGCCAGATCCTTTGTGATATATGTATACTTTCTTTTCACCCTTACATTAAACCTTTACAATTTCTGACTAGAAATTTTGCTCTACTACTTGCATATATGTCTTGTCCTAATGAAGAATACTCTCATTCTTTTATTACGTAAATAAACTCTTCTATAAGAAGGATGTGTTTCTCTATTTTACTATTTTTTCAATCCTTAGGTACCGATAAAAAAGGTGCATTTTCTTAACCTCCTATTTTCACTAAAACACTTTGATAGAATGCTGCACTATAATGCTGCGCACGAATACCTCACGCAGAAGAAAATCTCTTATGATCGATTTCACTGATGTCTAGCTATCTTTAATCTCAATTCTAGTTTCAGTATTAGTTTTAGTATTAGAAAGTTAAATCATCTAAGGTTAAACTGAACTGACGTCCGACGGCCATTAATGGCGCAGATCCAGGCTGAAGATCTATCTACGTACAAATTATTTTTACTCGACAAGGAAACCGAAAAGCATACAAAGTTTACTGACAACGAGAAGGACATTAATGACGCGATACTGAAACGTTCCACGTACATAAATTCTTTTTATCCAACGAGGAAATCAAAGTAGAAAAGATCTTTGCTATTCACGTTTAATCCTCGTGCTCTCGCGTGTCGCGGAAGCGAGTTTTTACCTAAAATAGATACGCGCGCGACGTCACGAATTGCCGCCTCTTAACGCTTTTATCTCGTGTCCGGGCAATATTTATGGCACGGTCGCCGAGCTTGTGCGTCGTCGTTATCCTTATCGAGCACTCCTTAGGTAGGAATTCAATCTCGGTTACGGCGATCGGCGAGAGCGCGAGTAACGCGTATGTAAATGCAAACGCGCGCACCGGCGCCATAATCCGCGTGCGTCACGCGCCTATGCGCGGGACCCACAACCCACAACGCCGCGACGGGTGCGTGTGCGAAGCGAAACCGCGTAACGCGTCGGCACGCATTTGCTTAAAGGGACGGCTCCGAGGTACTCCGAGCTGCGGCGCGTTGTAGGGCGCTTACGCACTTTCCTGGAACGTGCAGCTGCGCAGATTTCGCGCGTACTTTATCACGCGTGTCCGCGCGCTCGCGAGTCAGGTGAACGCTCGAGTGCGCGCTCGCAGGATGACACTTTTGTGCGAAGGTCGGTTAGACGGCCTTACTCAGAGGTCGCACATATGTGTGTATATGTGTGAGTGTGTGTGCGTGCGAGAGTATAGCGAATTCGGTATGTAACTCGTTCCAAGTTCTTTTCCGTTCTCGCCAATCCGCGCGAAGCTATGCGAATATTTGTAATAGTTTAATATTATCGAAATAAAGGCACATACATATAATTCAAACCTGCAACTTGTGTTACAATAACGGCATTCCTCGATCGATTCCATGAGTTTCGTCTCCTTTCTCGCGACAGAGTTAAATTTAATAAATATACTTTGGAATATATTTCAATAGCATTTTTAACCGACTTTTTAATTCAATTTTTCTTTAATAAAAATACCAAAACATATAGCATTTTTAAGTTGTAAGTGATCAAGAATAAAGAACGTGGAGCATTTAAGTAATGTATAACTGACCATTTTTCTCGTATCTCCCTTTTCATTCGCTTACGCGATACCTGTTATTACAAGGAAGTGTGATTTGTTACGGACACCATATAACAATGCTGGATATACAAGTAATAATAACCATACAATGAAATCACGCATAAGGAAAGGCAACTCCCCTCGAATCTGCATAGTAATTTCGAATTGCACATTCACTTTCAGCGCTTGCATTTTGTTCGCGCACTACATTACACGTATAATTATCCTCGCTTATATATCGCTACATAGCATCGGTAACTCGTGACGACAGCATATGTGTAACATACCGTGCGCATACCGCATTTTTTTTATCTCGTCCCTAAGTGAGTTTATGGATGTAACACGTCGCAGTGTTAATAACTTCCTAACGCTAATTACACGTTTCGCCGCTTCTGTTCCCCATCAGTATCTTTGACGATATATTAGTACTTTCACGTCAGGCGTCGTTTATCGTTTCGCCGGGAGAAAGAAAGAGAGAAAGAGAGAGAGAGATAAAGAGGGAGGAGGTGGAAATCGTGACAATAACAGCCCACCTGGTTTAGTTGCCTCCAAGAGGCGGAAAGGATTTTTCGTCGATCGGGACAATTGCTCGGAATGCTTGGGGTCATTTTCTCTATTACCGTAGTCGGCGGTTCGATCGGACTCTCGGCGCCGCGCCGCTCTCAGCCCACTTTCGACGAGGGGGCTACGACCTTAAAGGAAGTAAAAGCCCATTTAAAGACCGTACGAATTTTTGTGACCCACTGTACACACCGTACAGATCGCCGCGCCGCGGCCGTCGATGCTCGGACGGCCACCTTGGCCGTCGGCTAGCTTTCCATCGGTGAAAGCTCTCGCAGGCTTTGTGAAACGACGACGACACAACGCGTTCTCATATACAGTACGTCCACACATACACACGCACAGATTGCACGTACAAGGGTGGTACTCGAAGAACCGAGAAACCTTCCTCAATGATCGCGCGCCAAGCACATCAGTGCGACGATGAAAAATTAACGCCGCGCGATTTATCGACCGACAGCATTGTATTAAAGTGCATTTCTCATCGGTCCGGTCGGCCATTACATGAAAAGTATACTGTTATGTGTGCCGATATCTCTCGTCGTACGCCAGGCCGGTTACACTTATTTACTTACGCGCATCAATAAGTCTCTATGGGGTATGGGGTATTCGATAATAGACGTCATCCGACGCGCGTAACGGCGTTCCTCGATCTTTAACTGAAACATTGAGACGTTAATAGCTACCGCATTCTACCCGATTAGAAAACAAGTTTTTGGCGAAATTCACTTCCAGGATATAAATAAGTACGATCTTCGTTCTTATGAACTTTAAGAGATTCGCGACGTAGAGTCAGGAAGATACTTAATGTTAAAAGTCACGAAAAAATATATTTACATTTGATTAAACGTTGTCGAAGGAGAAATTTTCGTTCTCAACGAGAGGAATATCAGTTTGCTCATAAATTGTGAGCATTCTTATCGTCAGGCTCCCTGTACGTCACGGTGCGGCCTTCGTAGCGTTTTACCGCGGATTCTTCTCCCTTTTCTATATGACTTATATACGCGCGCTATGAAATTTATACGCGATCTGAATTGCAAATACGCGCGCCCATCAGCAGCGGCCACCTCCTCTAAGACATCCTGGAAAAGTCGTAAAACAAGAAGAACACGCCTTGTTTTACAACGCGTCTTCGCTCCCGCGATCGTCGTCGATAGGAGAAACTGGAAGGGAAATCTCATTAAGCGGTATGTGCCCGCGAACGATAACGGCGCCGTTAATGGCTCATCGACGATAATTAACGGCCTAGATCAGCGGCGATGCTCTTTTTGCCGCGAACAATGATCTTTTCGCGCGGACGCGCTGGGCCTTGACGGGATTTCAATGCCATTTATTATGTCCCCGCACCCCTTCCGTTAATCGCGGACGACGATGGAGACTATGCGCTGCATCCTGCATCCACGATTGATTGGCAATTCATCAGAGAGACTATCAATTTTCGCGTAATTAAAATTTTAATCGCTTTTTCTTGAATAAATATTAAGAGCGCTTTGTATGTCACGGTTATTTGAGTAGGCGTATGCGAAAGGCGAAAGGTATTTGCAAGAGTGAATAAAAATATGTGGCACACAGTGACGATAGGCTGCATTTCGTAATGTTTCCACGAATCCATCTGTTAACATATTGATGACAGAAATGGATGTTTATAAACGAGAAATGCAAAATTGTGTTTAATTTTTCATTTTTTCCCTAATGTTATGACAGTGTTAATTAATGTATCTCTGAGAATTTTCCAAGATTAAGTCAAATTTATTCCCATCGATACTTACTCGTCTTGCACTTAATATCTACATACACCGTACGATTTTGTTTTTAACCTATCGTTCGCACGATATCGTCGCGATAACCAGTGACTGTCACTTACCGAGCGTAAACCGTCCCTGACATCCCTGGCAGATGATCAAGGCAAATAGACGATAAGCAGGCAAGACGACGAGAACCAGATAAGAGGAAGGTGGGAACGTGTACATAGGTGGAAGTGAGTCTCGTCTCGCGCAGGACGAGCGTCTGGTTAGGCGAGTGGTCGCGACGCGTAGCGTGAGATTTCCGATATTCTTAATAACAATCTCGATCCTATCTACGAGCGGGAAACCGAAAGAAATTGTGGTAACGGAGTTGGGCCGGTACCGCTAGGAACAGCCGATGCCAATCTGGCAAATCTGCCGCGCGATGCGGTTAGCGTGTAAATCGTGGTTACGAAGAGAGTCGCGTGTATTGATTATTATTATAGAGTCGACGGGGCTTTCACGTACCCGTCGAAATAATTCTGTTTGGTCAGACAATCCACCGAGAGCCAGCGGCGTGCGAGTGAAACTGATTATCATAATGAACAACTTTATGCGTTGGCAAACATATAGGCGCGCCAGAGTGTCGCGTTTTGTTTTCCCGTCTTACTCGTCGTTACGTCGTTCCATCGTTCCGTTCGTTTTCGTTGCAGGCGGAATTACGTCAAGCAGTCGAGGGAAAAAAACAGGATTGAAATAAAACGCATGATTTACCGCTCGTCCATAAAACTTCCTCCCGACCCGACCCAAGCGACCCATTCAATTCGTTTGAAGAATGCTTCGTTTGTATATGGTTATAATATGGTTATGAGGCATCCTAATAGACCAGTTCGTTAAGGTTCTCGAATTAATGAGCGACCTGTTGAGCGACCGTATCGGTAACTAATTGCTGTGAAAAAAATGAATCGGACCTACGAAAGAATGCAGCAGTCAGAAACTTTGTCACAAAATTATATATCCTATCTACTAAATACTACAGAAATACATGGGATAATGTTATTTCGCATTTAAAATTCTATAAATTTATAAATATTTAAAATAATCATATGTTTCCTCTTTTAATTTGCGTAAAATTATGGCGCTCGCTAATGGCTATTTTACACGCACTCTTATCTAAAAATGGCATTCCGCGTATCCCATTTCATTGCACGTTGTTTTGATACTAGGTACAATCAGCATTTAATGAGGCGCGCATTGGGTGGCCGGGCTATCGGTGTACGAGCGATTAAAAAAGAAGTCGCGTCGAGATTTCGCTAGAGTAACGTTCTTTTCCTCCTCTTCCTCTTCTCGCTCGGTTCGTCCTCGGCTCTTTCGTTTCGTCCTTACAGAACAGCGCGCGCACTCGTAATGTACGGAACGATTATCTAGCGACACATTCATAGCGTTGAATTACGCGATTAATCTCACTTATGAAGTTACGAAGGATTTTTGCCGACGCGACGTCCTGTTAGGCGCTTCCTCGTGCGGGACTGCGGCCGGAAAAATGACGGCTCCGTTTATTTCTAACGAGCAATCTATCTCCGCGACGACGCCTTCATCATGGTAACTTGGTCGTTACCATATGTTTTCTATTTAATTACACGTTGTGTTTTCTATTTGATGTGCTTTATTTGACGCACCGTGAGAGAAGAAGTTGAGACCGCGCCCGTCCACCTGCGTGCGCGCACATACACGCGTGCGACACGCACTTCAAAGTATGCGCGAGCATACGACTGTATTTATGTACGTGCGGCCACGTGCGTAACGTTTATAGCAGCGCATACCGTAAGAGCGATTATACTCGACCGTCGTAAACGCCACGGAACGATCTCTCTCTCTCCACGGGTGTTGGCGAGAGCCCGGAAGATCCAGGAAATTGGATTAAGCCTTAAATGCATCCTAACGCACGCGCGACCGCGCGGAAGATAACAGTCGGCCGCGCTTATCGTTCACTCACCAGGCATGTTATATTTCTAAGAGAGTTTGCTTAGAAAGATATGTACAATATGTACATACGCGCATGCACACAGTTACAGAGGAGGACGAGGAAAATCTAGCGGCGTCGACCAAAGTTTCAAGCGCTACAAGTTGCCGACCTCCTAACTAAATAAACGACTTCATTCTACGTGCATCGAGATGCAATGACGTAGAATACAAATGACAGTAATCATTTTCCCTGTGGATGATGGACATTTCTCTTTGAGTGAAAACCACTCAAAGGGAAGACGGATGCGCGATTACAGTTATTTATTTATCGCATATAAATGTGTATCTTCATTTACCTTCGCTCTTATCTTACGAATTACTCGTCTGATTTTTATCATTTATCTAGCGGCACCGATTCACCTTGGCGACTTGTTCATCTCAACCCTTCGCGATCGCTGCAGGGTCAATAACACCGAATCGACGACAGAGATCTCGATCAACCCTGACATCCGCGAAGAATGCGATCGAGGGTCTCCGCGCCGATAAGTATCTCGATCGTCGATCGACCCAAGCTAATCTTTCAAGTACCGAAACGTCTGGAGAAACCTCGTCTCTCCAGAGGCGGCGTCACAACTTTCGCGCGACCGGTTATTATTTCGCGCCATCGCATCGTGAGCCTGTGAGCCTGACGAGCCGGCGATTAGTCCGGAAACCTTTAATACCGACGATGTTGCAAGATTAATTTAATCAAATTCGCCAGGACATACGAGTGTTAATTGAAATTACGGTCAACATTTTTTCGCTTACAGCAGGGTGAAAATATCCATCGATTTTCGTTGAATGTCCGTTCGTATCGTACAATAGATGAGACATGAAACTGATTGCGAAGAATATCAACTCTGACCGCCAGACACTAAATAGTAGCTTGTAATTAATTTCACAATGAATAATTGTAACGGTAATGCGATATTACTTCCGCAATTTACTCACTCGGGTCAAATTGTGAGGCGGTTATAATAAATTTTCCGTCACGCGAGTCAAAGCTTATCGCTTAAAGCTCGAACGCTGCGCGCTGCGAGCCTGGATAAAGGATAAATCGACCGCGCGTGTATTCGAGAAAACGAGGTATTCGAAAGAAATCGCAGATACAAAATGCTTCGGGTGAAGCAGTTTACAAAGCGGAGTCCCCTCGTTACGTAAGATATGCAGATACCTATATATCTATGAAGTATACGCGTTTGCCCAGCGACTTCCGCGTATCGGTTAAGGATACAGTTTACACATTTACCTTGAGTATCTACGCAGAATTTCTCACATACACGGCGAATTTCGTAATTATTCTAAAGCCAGAACTACCCTGCGCGATGAATGCCGGAAGAAATACGGGAACCGGAGAGTCTCGCTTGCGGTTGATTATGCTCGCTTATTATATGAAATTGCCGGAGAATTGCATCGGTTCGCTCAAAAGTTTTAATGTCGAGGATTATCAGATGCTCTTTAAACAGCCGTGTGCGCGCGTGTGTAGTAATCGCTTCCATTCGTGATCGTTATCGGAATTAGGGAGCATTAACTATGACTGAAAAATGCCGGCAGTCGAAACCAAGAAATGTCGGTAACGTTCTACAATCTACATTGTAATAGTTGTGAGAAAATTCAATTATTACGAAATGGCTTTAATATTATTTATTGTCATTTTAGATGGATTTTTGTCTCAAGTCCATGTGCAAGACATTCTATAATATTTGAAATCAAAGATTTAAAAAATTTAATAAAAGCTTAGAAAATTAAATCTATCTAAATCGAAAAATCTTAATAGCAAGAAACAGCGCCAGAATTTCGGAGTGCCAGACTTTCGCTCAAATCAAAGCACATAAAACTTTTCTCCGTGTTCTCGATTGGTTTTGGCCGAATTTCGGAGATAAAAAAAATGTCGATTAACGATGACAATAAGATCTCTCGTCCAACTTCATTGATCGAAAGGCACTCGATTCGGTCCCTGGCGAGCGTACACGCCGGTGGCGCAACCGTTCCCGAACGATACTCATCGAAAAGGCCGGTCCAAGCCGTTCAAGCCGGCTGGCACGGCACGACAACGCGAGGCGCGCAAGAATTTGCTGTTGCAACGGATCGATATCTCTCTCGCGGACCGACGCGACGGCCGACGGTCGACCGCGCGAGCCTCGCGGATCAAACGACCGGCCGCGGAGTTTAACGCCCTGCATGTAGGCTACTTTGCAGTTCCGTGCACGACGGTGAAAGTGCACGCAGGCGCGCACGCGTGTGCGTGCACGCATACACGCGGCCGGAGATCGGCCGGCCGGCTCGCTCCATTCGCCTCACGCGCCTCAGCGTGTCCTCTTACTCGGCTCGTTCGTTTGTTCGTACATTCGTTCGTTTGCGCATGCGGTTCGCATTGACATTGGGAAAAAGAAAAATCCTTCTCCTTTATAGCGAAACGAGGAAAATACGACGAAGTGACTCTAGGACCTGCCGGAGAAGATTTACATAACACTTGGAGCAAGACTACAAAACAGCGGTTAATTTATACCACGTCGGATATTATGGAAGCTTTCCGTTATTAACCCTAGGAAATATATGGACAGGCGTTTGATGATGTTGTTGTCTCGAAGTAAAGGAGGCACGATTGTTGAGTACGATGATAATTAAGTAATCGTGTTGAAAAATATCAATTTCTATGATTGTTGAATTATTTTTTATTCTAGTGTGATTTTATGTTTTAAATTATCATCTTTTTACAATCATAATTATCAAAATTTATAATTGTATCATATTTTAATTGCATCATATTTGAAACTATCTAATGTTATTTCAGATTATTAGCTTAATTTGGGCGAGCTATTCGCATTCTTCGAATCGGTGGAACAAAACATTGCGAAACGCGCGAACAAATCTGGTAAATCATGACGAAATTTCGTTTTATAGAGAAAGTTCAAGGGCCTTGGTACTTTGGTACCTCGCTTCGGTGGGCTGCTTGAACGGGGCTCGACGAGCGTCGCCTTTCCTCAATAACTCAGCGCGTGCCTGGAGTTACGAGGAGCGCCGATGTTTTATTCATGGGGTTCGCGTCGTTCTTTTGTAATTACACTAGTCGGAGCGCGGAGCGCAGAGTGCATAGGTGCATAGCTCTCTATTTTCGATTGGAAATTCGATTCGATCGCGCGTGCACGCGACGAACGACGAAATGGTATCCGCATCCGCGCGCGGCAATAAAATATACGCGCGATAATAACAAATCGCTGCCACCGGAGCTGCGATCGCTCTCTTTCTCACCGTCTATCTTTCTCCCGCCACCTACCTAAGAATAATTAACGATAATTGCGGAGCTCACGACCGTGAAGCTATTGCGTCGCTTGATTGAACGATTTATTGTTGATCGATTTTATTTACTCGGACGTTCATTTACTTTCTGTTACTGCCCGGCGAAAGTCATCTCGGATCTCGGGCGCGATTATTCGCGTTCGTTATTTATCGGCCGATTTAACTTCAGATAAATTTTCACTTCGGTACGCCGCGTTTTTGTACCGGTTACATCTGATCTAGCAACGCGGAATTATTTCGCTAATATATCATTAACCTCGGAACAGTCGAGTTGATTCTACGAGATTTCTTTTTTTTTACACGTCGTTAAACTACCAGTAATCAATCTTAAAGCGAAAAAAAGATTAGGACGAAACTGGAAGGTAATTACCCGTGAGTATTCGAAAATCGAAACTTTCTCTAGCAATATAAATTACAGATTATTAAAAACGATTTGCTAAATAAAATATTCAGGAAATTATTTATAAACGATTTTTATCAACAAATATATTGAATGCTACTGCAATCGAGGGTTTCAATCAACGTTTTGATTAACGGATACAGAATTGCGCGCTCATCCCCTTGAGGTATGTGAAAGATATTACTGCTTTAAGCGCAAAGGGGATTACGTAGGCACGTAAAAGCGCTGAACACACGAGGAAATACACCGCGACACCTCTCGTCGCAGCCATCCACCGGGATATTGAATCGCCGGTTATCTCAACGGTAATCGCACTCGCAGAAGGAAGCGAGCCGATTTCGAAGCCACGGGGCAAACTACAGGCGGCGCGCGGCGCCTTCATACCGTAAGCGCACGCGTAGAATCTCACGAGATATGAAAATGTGCATCTACAGGCGGATATTCCGCAGTTTCCCATGCCGCTTCTCGTCGTCGGTGTCCATGCAGCGTTTGCCTCCCTGCCGATTAAATCCACCTTTCGCAACGATAATAACTAACTTTCGTTTCCTCCCCCGCGGGCGATTTGTACCGCGAGGCGAGTATGTCAAACGGAATCAACGGTAACGATTGAAATGTCCGAAGGAAACAACGCTGTATTCCGAACGTTATTACGCATAATTTACTCGCCGAATAGATTTGCTTTGAGCGTGAATCGACGAAAATTTGCCTATGTGCAATTTTGCCAATTTTACACGGAACATTAGTACACTAATTCACTTTATGCACTGCTGAGACATAAATAATAATTTTAGCTCTAAGCAGATATTAAAATTATTTTCTATCATTCTCGAATGAGAATATATAAAAATGGCTTTCTCGAGAAGAAAGTTCATATCTTGTGTGCCTCGGCAGAAATATAAACTTCCGTTAATAACTTTCTTCAAAGCCGATCTTTAACTTTCCATGCTATAAAAAATTCATACAAATGTCTATCTTCTTATATTAAATCGTATAAGTCTAGGATTTAGATATCAACAGAAAGAAAATTAATTAAATAAAGCTTAGATAATGTTCTTCGATGTAAAAATCAATTTTGTTCGTTTAAAATGCTTTGCATCTTTGAAACCATCGCCTGAATCGTTCTCTACAGGAGATTAAGCACTCAACAATATCAAAAGCGTTGACGCTTCCGTCGAGTGTCTTCCGAGAACTCTTTCTCTTCTTAGTCGCGCTTGATTCTCGCCTCGAAAAAAAGAGGATCTCCTGATGTAGACCCGAGATCGGCTTATTATTCCAGAAGGCGTACCGATGTCGCGGCAATATCTACTCCGCGCTTGCGATGCACGCAATGCATGCGTGACATCCGGCCCTTCCTCTCGCGCACGCACGCATCTTAGAATTTTATTAACAGTAAAATTTCTCGCGAGACAAATGTCTAACTCCCTTCTCCACCTCTAGCGAATTAATTTCACATAACATTCCCAAGTACGTCCCCCCACTTTGTGCTAAGTGTTTTCGAGCTTGTTTTCCTAGTTTTTCCTAGTTTCATTAATACGCGACCAGTATCGGAATTTAACAGGTGCGGAGAGATTTAAATATTTACAGTAAAGAAGAAATCTATGAAGTTAAAAAATTCACAAGTCAGCATAAATATATGACGAAAAATAAAATATAAAATCGGTAATAATGATATAATAATATTATAGTATGTAATAACATCTAATTAATAAATCTTATTACGTTATAGCGGCTCTTTCACGACTATAAATTCGGCTTTGTACACAATGTGCGACGTCACTAATTCAAATATCATAATTTTTTAGCACGAGAACTACAATCAATAATATCAGACGTTGGCATAAATTATCGCCTTCGATGCTGCGAGCGGTTCTTTCGTACGTAAAGCGAAATATACGTCTTTACAACGTAATTAATGCATACAAATTCGCGAATAAAAGCGCGCGTCGCACAAATTCCAGGAATGATTATCTTGACTTATATTTCCACGAAATTCCGGCGTACACGGTCTTGGAACCCGTCGTCTTTGGACCCCTCGTGCGTGTGTATACGTATACATATACTTATATGCCGGGGGAGGTATTTATATTCAAGACGATAAGAACGTGTTAGTCGATTCGCGCTCGTGCAAACGTACCTTTACACATGTTACTTACGACGTGCCGCAAGTAACGACATTATCCGCGTGTATGGAGGAGGGAAAAGGGGGACATCGGGCACCATAAAGAGGTCCTCTGACGATTGTGCACGTGCCAACGATGTGTACGGTGCTTTATGACGCTAACATTTTAACGACACCGGCCATGCTTATACTTGGACTGCATATTAAATATTAAATGATATCGGTGGCTCTCGTCAATGAGCCGCACGTAGTATAATCGAATCCGGGAGAAAGAGAGGAGAAAAAAGCTGCTGACCCGCGGCAGTCGTTATCGCAGCGAATCATCAAAATTTCCCTCGTCTTTACGCCTAACAAAATCTCCGTCATAATGTGTTTAATGAGTGCCGGAGGATCGTTCGAGTAATGATGGTCTGATGGTCTTTTCCATTTTCCATCTCTGGTCGTTTTTAATCTTTCGTTCAAATCTCATTTATCCCATTGTCTCGCACTGATAAAAATTACGCGATCGCGGTTTAGATAAATTCATACGAACGGTTTCACTTTTCGCTTTGCCGCACCTAAGAGAAAATCACACAACTGACCTTCGTAATTTACTTTACGAGAATTACGAGTAGTAGTAGTAGTAGTAAATCATAGAGTAATAATGCCAAATGCGGTTTAAATTGCTTTCTAATTGCAAGAATATTAATTGCATGATTGACGAGCATTAAAACCGAATGTTAAAATAAACTATATCCGTCATTGAATTTTCGCACAAGATGAAAAATTTTAAGAAGATATCAAATTCTGTGATTAAAAATATGAAAAATCTGATTAAATATAAAAATACCAAATAATATGTGACGTGTAATAGATGTTTACTTAAATTACTGTATCTTTTGACTCGTATATTATACGGCATATATTAATATTAAGTTGCTGCTATAATAATATTAACTCCGTAGACGTTATTTATTCTTCGTGGCTACTGCGGCTATACACGCGCGCGAATAAAATTAGCCACGTTTGATTAAGAGACATGAGATTTCCGTGATGCAGAAACGTATAGTTGTATTTCATCGCCGGGAACGTAATCGATCTGTCTGTCGGATTGCATCGAGTCGCGCTATCCTACCAGGCATCCGGTACTTCTACTGAGGCGTAAATCTCGACGGGGTATACCGAATTAAACGTGATAAAAAATTATCCACGCGTCGATAGCTCGATTTCACTACGGTGCGGTTCACGTCAAATTAACCGGTTACAACGGAAACGCTTCGGGCTGACGGGAAACGAAATTCGAAAGCAAGTACGACGAATCTGAAGTGCGACGTTTTGCGTAAATCACCGACGCATAATTAATCCTGATGAAATTAGTAATGATAAATGTGTGACAGGCAAGTTTTTCTGCCAACTTAATTATAAGGAAATATATTTCCAGTATCTCTAGATAGCGCATAAATATTAGATAAATCTTCGAGGCAAAACGTAATTAGACACTGCAGCTCGTTACGAAAACTAGACACAGATATTTACCCTGCTACAAAAGAGTATTTATACTGAGATATTTTATGTTGCTAATCATAAACGGACATGGAGATTATTTTTGCAACGTGGAAATTCGTACTCGTGAGGATTCAGCGATACCGGTTTCAAGCTAATCGTTTCAGCGCTAATATCCAGATGAGAGTCCGGACGCACAGATCGAGTGCGTCGGCGGGCTCGTGAATTTCTCCAGTTAGCGTATCGCCGCGGCTAATTAACGGTGAAGCGTTTCTTACTGCGCATCTAAGAATGATCTACTTAACAACAACTAATCCCCGACTGCTCCGTAAATATTACGCGCAAGAAGCGGGTCGCGTGTTTTCATTTCGCGAACGACATCGCGTAATTTTCATTTATTACGTATAGGCGTCTTGTCCGATAAACTCGGGCGAGCGCAAGCAAATAATGCGATGTCCAGGGAGAGTAAATAGCGCGGTTATCTGAATAAGAATTATTTTCACGCGCGACCCAGATAAGAGATGAACGTTTCACGATTGGCGGCACGTGCACTCTCGTACACGTACATATAGTTACAGAATATTGGCTTGTTCTTGCCTGCATTACTCGATGCTCGATATCTAATAAATAAGCAATTGACAAATGAACGAAACTGTGTGTAGTACTGGACTGCTGTAACAAACACTTTCGAACCCGTCTATTACCCAGCGCACGCGACTCTAACGGGTGAGAGTCGCTCTCAGAGAGCTATTTGCTCGCGTTTAATTTCTTTCATTGCTGTATTTAGTATCTAGTATTTAATGCGGCCACGTGATTATTAATTTTATTTGTTTAATATGAAAGTTTAATAGCACTGTAAAATGAAAATGAGACGATCACGCTTAGCCTTTCGCTACTTAGAAATGTGTAATTATCTCAACTCTATTGAGTTCTTTTGCAAATATCGTTATATCTCTTTTAGTGATGGAAGGAAATTATAAAGAAGATTAAATAATCATTCATTTTAATGTTATCGTTATCAAAAATCAAACTAGAAGTATCAATCGGTTCATTGCATCGCAGCAGTTTTGAGGCGCGTAATATCGAACCTTGGCAGTTTAAGAATCAAATGTACAAAGAAGATCCGAATTTCTTACAAAGACTCTGAAAAATTAATATAATAAAGAAATAACTCTATAAAGCTATTCTTATAATTATTTTCGCGTTGAAGAGAAATGCCTTCCAAGGCAACATTTTAAAACGCTATAGCAGTCATGAAACAATGTATGAATCGAGCGTGAAAGACTTCTAAATTGAATTTCTACTTTCGGCATTTGCAATCTGCCTTATATCAAGTCTTCAATTCGATGTTCTTCGAAAGGTAGAAGACGTCAAAGAAGAATTCAAGAGGGACTACATACGTGATGTTAGTGTTGAAAGGTCTTGTCCGTGCCGATAACTAGAATGTATACATACTATAAAGTTACGAAGGCACGAGAGTACATTACAGTATCGAAAGTCCATTATTTCGCGGCAGGTGCTTTTTTTCGCGGCTGTCTGTCGATTAGCGAGCGTTGTCGGCGTAAACGTGCAGGCTTCGTTGGAGTAAATAGACGGCGGAAGATAAATGATCATGGCGGCGAGGCGAAGTTAAATTGCATAAGAGCGTGATTAGCCTCGATTCCAGGCTGGCGAACACCGCGTCCGGCCGGGCGCGATCGACGCAATAAAATATAAGCGGCTGAAAAAAAATTCAAGACTCCCAAGGTCCTCGCGATCCTATTGTTCGCGCAGCGCAATTTCCTTATTCGCCGTCTCGGGGCGGTGCCTCGTGTGATCCTGCCCGCTACGAGAAGGAATCTCGAAGTGCCTTGGCAGCGATAATCCGAACCGTCCAATTAGTAATAATTACTCGTTGTCCACGTGGCGAAACGACGGCTAAATACGCACCGCTCTCTTTCTCCTCTCCTTCTCTCTCAGCTTCCGCCGCGTCGCGTCACAGGTGTCACGCGATAAATTAACATCGCGACGATAATCGTCAGTCTCGTTCGCTTTACTTTCGTTGGATCGTACAAGCGAAGCCGGCTCGTCAGCCAACCGATTTTCATCCAAGGACGCCCATTATCAATCCCGGAATAATCGCCGATAAATTTTCATCGTGTCACGGCCAAGCGCGGACGCGCCCACGTCCTCGCGATCGCGATCGACCAATCACGGGCACGGTGATTAACTTGCAGATCAAGCGTTACCGCTAGTGATTAGCGCGGATCTCATTTGAATCAAACATCGCATCCCTAGATTCATGACATTTTACTGGTTGGATTTAAGACGTTGTTTGTGCTTGATAAGTAAAAAAATATAAATTCGCAAATTTATTACTTTTCTAGAAAAGACATGCAAACGGACCAGAATTCTGAGACTCACTTCCGACATGAATTAGATAACCGATATAATAAACAAATTTAGTCATTCTAAATTCCGTATATTTTAGACTTTGTCTCCTGCTTTTTAATAAATACATATATATATATATGTATGATTTTTAATAAAGAAAATAATTTATAAAAATATTATGTTGGCGGCTAGTAAAAGTTTAAGTTCATAATTATAATCAACGCAAGGTCCATCAGATATCTTTACGTCTTTGTCAAGAACAAAGTGTGGAATAGTACAATATAATTTCATACTTTACATGTAAAGCTGTACAAAATTACTATAGTTTAATTAAATGACTTTGGTATGGGATATTACGTGACAATTTGGTTCTGCTCGGCAGGTGCTTCAGTGGGATCATAACGAGGATTTATGGATCGAGCATGGATACGACATAGTGCGATGTTCCGTCGGGCGCAATTTGTGATTACGGAAATTTCCGTGTCGCGCGTAAATAACTTAGATGGCACGGAGATAATGAAATTGATCCTACATTTCATTTACGCGACTTTATTTATTGTGATAGGAACCCGAGCGCTGGAACGTAGACGATTATTAGTCGATCGACCATGCGATTATGCGTGTATTAAAATTTATAAGGGACATCGAGCTAGGCCATCGCGCGTTATCATCGGCGTTTATCGAAGATTCATCTCGTCCGGACCGTGGTCGAGATACTATACATCGAGCGCGTAACGCGCGTTCGCATCGGGAATACAACGATGTAACGACGAAAATGATCAAAGATGCATCGACCAGCGACGTAATACGCGTGTTTAACAGGTTAAAAATCTTTATTTCGCTAGACTTTATGTTGCGTTAACAAATTTTATTTGTTCCTGGTATAGGTACTGATAAAATTGGCGCACGGAGCGCGATGCTTTCTGAAGAGTCTAATGAATAAATCGCGCTTCGCTTGCTTCATTTTCCCGGAGACAATCGGTTATGGTGCGCGACAAGGAGTACACAGAGAAAAGAAAATTTAATCACTCGCGTTAAACGTGTAACTACACGCGCGGCGGGTATATGAAAATTATTCGCAACAGGGGTACCGGTATAAAAAGCTTCGGCGCAATTATCGGCGTTCACATATCGGAAGAATGCAACGAGCAGTGGGCTTGGTTCGATCGGCGGGACAGTGCTAATAAGGATATTGGAATGCAAGCGTGCGGCGTAATAATCAACGGTTTAACTACCATCTGTGTTATTAGCATTTCCATAATTCGGGGTCAAGCCGGAGTGATTGTTCGTAGCCGATTTTGCTGGGTTGCACGCACCTAACCATAGACTAACGTCAGGATTAACGGCCGTGCGAGAACATCTTTAAAGGCAGACACCTTGCCCAATCAGTATTTTATCCAACGACAATGGCTCGTTATGTGACGCCGTGACATTTTTCGTGCCACTTTTCCGGGAACGCGCCGAGTTTCGGAGTCGCATGGGCAATTATTATTGTTACCGTGAATGGTCATCCGGGACAAGCACTTAGTACTAATTACAGGATTCTCCGAGCAATTATTTTGTTATTCCGAGGTCGTCGTAGGGATCGCAATCACTTTTATGGTAATCGTTAGCGTTAAACGCACGTGTCTCAGAATGCATTCATCGCGAGAACGCGAAGAATATTCGCGCGTGCATTCCTCATTACGGCTAGATACAGCATTATTATTATTGCGAATTAATCTCTTAGGGGTAATTGGAAAATCATAGAGCAGCCTGTAAAAGTACTATACAACATTTTCACCTGTTATTCTATCCATCAATTATCAAAAGCGCGCGTTACATGGAATTTCTTATATAACTCATACTTGAAATGTAATATATGTATATATTTCTACATGATCTACTATGTCATAATTTTATTTATACCTACATATAAACGTACAATAAAAATAAATTTAAAAATATCATTCTTGAGTAAACCTATTAATATAATTTATGTAACGTTTTTCTTTGCCTGGATGCAAATCAAGTATGCAAATTCTTTGCGAGTGCACATCTTGACTCGCCGACTCGTTAAGGACAAGAATACAAATCTTCCGGTTTTTCATCCTCGCTCGTAAGAGAAGAAAAAAAAATTGTTCGTTTTTATCTTTTCGATATAAGTAAAAAAAATACTTACGTTACGGACGATCTCGATACGCGATAAGATTTTACGTGCGGATCGATTAAGCCACGTTCATGCTGCAGCCACTCGCACGGCCGCAAACTATGACTAATAGCTTTCGTTGCGTTATTTATGGCGAAGCGGCGATTACTTCCTATGCGCCGGCACGATCGAGAAACGTCCGCGGCTTTCGCGATCGATCGATCGTGGCGAAACGACTTCTTTCCAGTCTTCAGCACCTGAAGAGGTCGTCCATCATCACCTCCGTGATGATGGAAGTCAATGGGCTAATAGACGTGTCACTAGACCACACAAGTGGTACATTCGTCTTTCATCTCGCTGCACTAGAATCAATGGGCTTGCCCTGAGCACCGGAAATAGTCGCAAAGTACTTTTATAAGCATTCTATTTTTAATTAAAAGTTATGTAATAAGAACATCGAAGAATATAAAAAGACAATCACTCTTTTAAAAATTTGAAACAATTACTTTAATTGGAAAATTCAATTTAATTTAAATTTTATTAATTTTATTATATTTTACATTGTTCTTGATCGCTATTTATTTTGATTGATCAAGTTCTTAACAAGAGCTTAATTAATCAAAATTAATGTCATACTGAACTTTTAAATCTAATTAGCTTTAACTAACGTGAACTTCCTAACCAGGAAGGCAACCTGATTTCGAATCACGAGTGACGTCTCTTGATTTGTGATCGCTACGATTTATATTATCGTATTTACATAAACTGCTCGATTACGATTATCTAATATTGAAACCGTCGTGTTACTCCAGTTTTGAAGTACGACGTACGGACGTTGTACAGGTAGAAAATGCCATCAGCGCGGTAAATTTATATGCAAAGTCGTAACTTCGCAAATTGAACGCATGTAATAAGTCCTTGGCACGTTATTTCTCGCGGGTCGTGATTAATTGCCGAGTTTCTCGCGACCGCTGAGAGATGTCTTTTACAACGGCGAAGTTAGACCACATCGCGTGTCGCGTAGCGAAACTCGGCTGATTTATAAGACGCGCATCCTCGATTCGATCGAGGCTAGACACGATACCGCGAATCGAACGCGAGAGTGACCGTCGGAAAAAGGAGAGAGGACATCGAGAAGAAGAGGAGAAGACCTTTGAAGTGCGCTGCATCGCTGCGGGTCTTCTCTTCGCCGTGTGTGTCTCTTCGGCTCGCTTCTTCTCTTCATCTCCTTCCACTTAAATCTGTTCTTTATCGTGCGCGCGAGAGATTCACGATTCCTCGAATTCGAAAAACTGGTTTCGCAACTTTTCGCGATTCAACGAAGCACAGTCCGATGAGTGGCAAACATTTGTTGCCGCCCCGTCATCCGTTACGGATCAAATTGATGAAGATTGATTGCCAAAGATTGGGTGTGTGTGTGCGTGTGTGTGTGTGTGTGTGTGTGTGTGTGTGTGTTGATTGTTTTAATGCGTGCGGAATGTCGCGTGTTATGAAGGTAAAACGAAGTTGATGTCTCGATCGCTTATTAACGAACTAAAAAGTTTCGATTTAATTAAACCAAGATATATATCGACGCGTACTTATTACATATAAAAACAGAAATAGCATTAACAAACAACCATTTTGCCAGGCAAGACTTGTAATTATGCGAATAAAACGATAGGTGTCCGATGCTTTTGATTTGTGATATATCTGCTTTACATAAAATCACTCATTTGCAATTGAATGACGATTTTTTTGCCAAATATTATAAATTGCTGTTCGCGTTTATTTTGCGATCTGCCGAGCGGACAGTCGAGACTGCATTTTAATTAGTTGTAATCGCGAACGGTCACGCGTTTATTCGCGCCGCAGCGTCGCGTATTCGTCATCAGGGCTGCGTAATCGCGGCGGCTGTGGTTTGCTGCGACAAACCAGATTCTTCACGGTTAACTTGCGGCCGGTTTTCACTGTTGACACTATCACACGCTGCGCGCGTCTCTCTTTCGAGACGAGAGAAGCGTACATAGGTAGGTATGCTATACTGCTATACGTCTATTATATTGCCGCGACTTATCGCACATCAAATCGTCTTATCGATGCCCGAGCGAGTCGCTGGGATCTGACTCTCGATATGAGAGAGAATGTTGCCTGCGCTGCCGTCAAATAAATGACTTTGTGTGCACGTTCCTCGTGTATCTGCCAATTATCCCCGTGGAATTAATTGATAGGGCGATCATATCGTCGTTTTATCGTTGACGGAATAGATACCGCGTGCCCTTATTTTCTTAATTATTTTCAACTTTGCTCGGCGTGGCATGGCAAAAAACTGATGTCAACGATAATCGGTCGGTGCAAGAAATTTCCTCGAAGATCCCATTTTGCGTATTCCTTTTACATACATATTTTATATAGAGTACGTGTAATTGCGATATTCATGGTGATATGGTTATTCCATGGAACTTATTAAGTCTTGAAATATCATTTCTAATTAATTAATAGAAAAATGTTGCGATTGAACAACTCAAGACCTCGTTTGACAGAATTCGCATTTCAGGGAATGATATTTCTTCTCGATAAATTCTGGGGACTCTTTCGTTAATTTCACAGACCAACAAGAAGAGCACAAACTTGTTTATAGAAGTTTTCATTAATTTTCTACCGATAAATCATGTTTTGATTCTTGATTCCACATTGCTTTTCAGGAAAATAAATCTTTAACATTTATATAAACTCTTCTATCCTTCTATACTTATTAGATCCTTTCTGAGCGGATCCCTCATAAGTTCCACGCATACATTTTAAGATCAGAAATATTTTCCAACCAGTACTCGCCCCACAATGGCACGCATATACAAATTCATATAATTCGCGTATTCGCGTCTTAACATATGTTGCTGCGCACGAGCCAGGATTCGACCGCAAGGAAAGGGCAAAGTTCGACCTGTCGACTTACATCAGATTGCCGCGGCGCGATGATCATCGATGACGACGCGAGGTCATTCATCATCCTCGTGACAGGACGTACAGAATCACGACCTGTTGCGCGTACAAGCGCATATATATATTGCGCGAACCGAGGAAACCGTTATCAACGCTTGGCATATTCAACCTTCTCAGACTTACGTCGCAAGTTCCTCTCAGTACACGCATAGTTTACGGTTAACTGAAGTTCACGTACGACTCTGCATCCCACGCGACAAAATGAACGTTCCTCTAAATCTCCCTCCCTTCGTTGGTATAAAATTTCGGTTTGGTCAAGCACCGGATATTATAATCGCGATAACGACAATGAGAATTTTGCTGGAGGCTTTCAAGTGCGTAGAAAAATAAATTAGATTAATTTGATAATAAAATTGAGAAACACAAAAGAACATAAGGAAGATAAGAGATCTATGGTGATTGTCGCTACGCACCGATTCATGGAGAACGGTGAAGCAACAAGCGGTTTTACTTGGATTCTTCATCAAGGATGAAATTAATCGCAACGGACAGACAGATATATTGGTATGCGAAATGATAAATTATCGAATATTTGCAAAAACGTATAGAGAATTTTAAACTAGTAATTTTAAATAAAAATTTACTAATATTTTATTTAATAATAAATTAATTAATGTAGCATAATTAAGATAATAATTAAAAAAATAAGAATTGAAAAAAGTTATCTTGTAAAAGGATCTTCAATCAACTGTCAAAATCAGGAGCAACGGGGTGGAAGAAAATTGGAAAATCAATTTGGACTTTAAAGCATTCAGAGCGTGTTCTTAAGGCTACTTCTCTTGCAAAATTATCTCTCCTTTACTTCCCCTCGGCGAGGCATATATTACCGCGGTAGGACGAGTGCACCTCGTAAATCACTCGTCGTTCTGCAACTCGCTAAAGTACAAAAGAGAAACAATGACTGGTTCTGCAAGAGTCATACATACACACGTAGATGCATACCGAATGCTGCGTAACTGTGTCTACGACGAATAACGACGCATTTGTGCTACATTTCCAAAATCGAGATTTAAATTTGTCTACGTCTTTTAGGAAAATATCGTTTCATGTACGGCAGAAATATGAAGAAAAATAGAAAGCCCTAAATACACACAATTATACGAGGTATTGTGTGTTTGCATTATCTTTAAAATAAATAAAAATGTTTTATTTGAAAGAAATTATACGCGACTCTCTTCGTATATGTAATCAAAGTACTGTATTAATTAAATTCAACTTTCCAATTTCAAAAAATTTCTAATAAAATATGATGATACCTTGAGCAAATTTATAATACTAGTATATTTACTTAACCACCTGCCAAGAAGAAATTATCGCGCAAGATGGTCGTGGGCGTTAGTGGGTCACGAAAAGAAAAATATTTTTCCGGAAAGTATTCCAAACACTCGGGCGTGCGTGATTTATGTATTACATAGCGGATAGCTGTAATAAGCCGGTACATCGTTTCGCGCGTAGGTGCTCGGGAGATCAAGATCAGCGTTTCGTAACGACGTACCGCAATTTCTTACGTATGCCTGCCGCTATTCCCCAGACTTCGCGACGATATAAGTAAATAACGTAATAACGTATCAACGCGAACGCGGCATAAACCTCATATACCTGTACTACAAACGGATACCGCGGACCGTTGCGGACACCCACGTGTAACAGGGCATCTCGTAATCTGTCGGACGCTCGGCGTAGGCAGGACACTAGTAGCTTGCCGTCGCGATTACAGGTGCAGAAATGGTCAGGTGAAATTTCACAGTTAACATTCTCGGCTCGGCGAATCTGATAACCTAACATCTCATTGAACGTTCCGCATCTAAACGTTCCTCGCTTAACGACGACGCGCGAACACACGTCGAATCACAAATGCGCGAAGCGCAGAAGGCTCGCGTTACTCGAAACTCGTTTGCAGAAAGATTTCGCAAGTCTGCAAAATCTATTTGCTAAGCCGTGAAGCGAGAGTAAGGAGATAATAAGCAAACCGGTATATCCTATTATCAATAATTGCAAAACTTCGTTATGAGGCAATTAAAAGGCTTACCTGGTGCGGTAAAGACGGCGCTTGAGGTTACTGGATTTCAAATTTAGATAACAATGTGCCCAATAACGAAAGCGTATTTGCCGACACTTATCAACGTCATATACGCATTAGAGGTGGGTAGGTACACGCAGGTTCTTCTCTGCGTACCTGCGTGACTTACAAGACCCAAGTCTATATTTCAACGGGTGTTAAAGTCGCGGCCGCCGATTCCATCGGTACGTTCCGGACCTCCGATCATTACACCCGTTATAAGCCTGTCATATAGCTCATCTCGCACACGCGTTGCTTCTTACTGATGTACGGCAAGCGTCTCAAATTTCTTTTTTCCTTTTCAATTTTTTTACACAATCAGCTTATTGGTAGAATTAATTTAAACCACACTTTCAATCAGTTCGAAACATCTAGATGAAAAGGTGAAGCGCTTATTGCTTCGGCTAATCATACATATATACAGAAAGTTCTTCGTCTTTATCGGATTAACCGGTGTTTTGTTCATTTATTCATACCTGATATCTTTGGTTCGCAAAAAAAAATAAACTGTATTGTAAATTGATCGTATTGTGAAGCAATCGAGGAAATGAATAGCTCTCATTGCGCGCTCGCATATGAAAATCTCGAAAGGTTAAAGCGAAGATGATGCTCTCTCGCGCACCGTTGCGTCAGCGGTACGAGATAAGACTTTCACTGAAGAGTCAAGTGTCCAGAAGTGAGAATACGAAACTCGCGATAGCTTTTACGTCTCACGAGAACTCGATTTCCGGCTTCGTCAAGCAATTCAGCCGTCTAGTGAGATCCGCGCGCGTCAACCGCAATTTAATTCACGGTTCTCCTAAGGAAGAAGGGAGATTCGCGATATTCGGCACTTGAAAGGCTCGTGAAACAAATTAATGTAATCAGACTTAATGACGGCACGATTAATTAGACGACGTATCTCCTCTCGAGAGGGGAATTCCACCTTTCTCTCGTGAGATTCATTTCACTATTCTCAACCGGCCCTCCCCCCGAGCTCTCCCTCGACACATACTTTCTTATATACAGTATAATACTTCAGTCGCGCGGTATCCAAGATTCAGACTAACCAAAGGCAATGCTTGCAATTACCATTTATGAAGCCGAATCTTTATTAGTCAAACGTAAACGTAGGCGTATATTACAGGATGGAATAAAACACGCGTGGTATCGATTAAGCCAGCAATAGTGACGTGATTTACAACGTTATGGACGCGCGAGCACGGATAAAATCAATCTTTCCTTGGACCTCCTTTGACATTTCATAAATGTAAACTGAACTTTTAATAATCTCAAAAAATCATCTTTTTAGTTAAAAGAAATTCGAACATTGAATTGCTTGCGAACTCAACATTTCACGCGGTAAATATGGTGATCTTATCAATGTTCTCGCTTATCAATGAATTAATCTTAGCATCGAAATATTTTTGTTGGTAAGACGAAAGACTATTATATAGATAAGTTCATGGTATTATTGATAACTCACCGGTAGAAGAAGTAAGGACAAGGGCGAGTGCCTCGCGGCCGCCTGTCTAAGACTGAGAAAGTGCAGTAAGGGGTCCTCGATTGCCCTCAGCTCGTCCAGTGTCCTCCTAGCCTCGCTGTACTTCTCCAAGTATTCCCAGTAAGAGTTCCAAAACGGGCCAGGGAATAAGTCTCCTGTTGACAGCGTACACCGCCATAATTAAAATCTGTCTGTACCGCGGCGTATGGAAAAAGCACCGAATTCCGTTATTAAATTACATGAGACTATCTTTCGCCGGCCGTAAAATAATTGCGCTTGTCATATCACCCGGCGCGGCGGAAGGTTTTACGTTCTCCTCCGTAATTAACAGTACCGTCCAACGCGCGCATAAATGCGATGCGGTAAACGCAAAGCAGAAAATAAAATAGTGTATCGCGTGCAGCGAAGTAAACCGTGGCGCTAAAAAGGAAATTAAAATCAAATCGGAATTATTAATACATACCTCCATTTTGTTCCGTCTGTTTTTCGCGGACGAAGATACCCTCGTCTCTCTTTCCTTTTTTTTTGTATTGGAAAATGATTTACTTTCGAAATTAACATTTTTGCCCGCGTTCCGTTTCCCGCCGTGAAATGTGGCCTGCACCGTGTAATTCGCAGATTCAACGCATCGCGAATTTACGGTAGTCCATAGGCCTGCCCAAGTACGTACGCGCCACGAATTGACATCGCGCAATTACACCCTCGGGAGGGCGGCTGCCGCGTGTAAAAAATGCTCGCTCGCACGCGTGAGTCACGGCCAGGCGGGCGTGAAAAAATATACGCGGTATCGTGTTTCGAGATAACACTCGAACGGCACGAATAAATTCCCTTCGCGGAATGTACACACGAGCCGCGGCGCCGATTTACGATTCGCCGTCGTCGTCCCGCACGATAAAGGACCGGCGGTCGTATTAATGTAAATTCGAAATGGCCGGTGATAGTCATTTCACGGTAATAGCGGCAACGCGAGATGAAGAGTACTCGGCAGCGGAGCGCGAGCTAGTCGAGAACGATTCATCCGACTCGCCTAATGCATAAAGCATGGCAAATCTCGGTCGGGGGGGGGGGGGGGGTACCGCTTAATTAGCGCGTTTTCTTTAAGCAAGGCGCAACAGCCCCTGTTGATCGCTCTCGCCGTTTATCACGCGCGATTATCAGGAAACGTAAAAGAAAAAGAAGAAGAAAGAAACGAAAGGACAAGATACTCGACGCGCGCGCGATTATCGAAGGGAAGGGCGCACGGTCGCCCTTGATAAGTTCCACTTTACCATGCAGTTTCCTAAGATGTGCAGAGCCGAGAACTGCTTGTCTCGGGCCGTTCTCTCGCGGGGCATAATAAACTCGTTAAGGTCGCTTGGCATCGTAATCGATAATCGCGCAACGATAGCTAAGAAACTCCATGTATATGTGCATACTCACTCGACTTGAAGGCACCGCTGTCCCAATTTTCGAGTACCCCGCGGATCTGAAAGGAAGCAAAAAGGGCGCGGTAGAATTGGCTTTTAAAATACAATGACCAACATATACAAGGAAGAGAACGGGGGAAGGGGGACCATGTATAATGTATGAAGAGAGATGACTTGAGTTCGAGGCGCGATATACGCTCCTTTTCGATTCATTATTTTCGATCTGTCGCTTCCATCACCTGTCACTTAACCCAAAGCCTTCATACGTAGCTTATATACTTTATGTTATCGTAAGAATACTTTCGCACACTTGCGATTCAATAACTGCCGCTGGAGCATTGTTACTATGATACGTTCGCAAAATTATTCGGGATTGTTGAATTTATCACAGTTAAAATGTGATTTATATTTAGCGCTTCACTAATATTACATTATACTAGTGTTCAAACTTATATTTAATATGATAGTTAATGATACGCAAAACAATAAGCAAAAGATCATAAATTAAATATGAGTGACAAAATAAACTAAAAATGTAATTGATCGTATTAGCCATAACTGACGCATTTATTCAGTGATGATCTTTCTTTGGAGGACAAAAAATATATAAAATATTTTATTGCTGCAGTTAATAAAGTAAGTTTGTCCCTGCTTCTCGTTGCGAGAAAGACAATTTTGTCTGAATATCCATTACATTTCATTGAATCCGGTAATTTTCTCGACGGTTAGGGACGGAAATAGTTATTTCGCTGACGGCGCACTCTCCAAGTATTCTGACCGATTGTCAGGAACATTTGTAGCTCGATGATGTCAAAGACCCTAAACGGTTCGAGGCCAGACCACGTCCTCGAGAGGAGCGTATATTTATCTGTTGACTTATGACGCAGCATTATGCCCAATCAGGACATCATCCAAAGAAGCACATTCGATATGAATGAGCTTGGTAATCCTCAAGACTTCCATGCACACACAACACAAAGGCGGTCGGCAGGTCGTCGATAACGTTACGGTAGCTAGCAAAGCCGGTAATGTAAATTCCACGCGGCCCACATTCGCATAAGTCATTCTAAGGGCTTTAATATTAATCGGCTTATGATACAGTTATAGACAAAGAGGGAGAGACAAGAGGGAGAAACTCCTCCGCGGCTACTCGATATGCGGATGCTCTCTTCGCGGGCGCGATAATAAAATGGAAATAAACCGGTCCGCGGAAAGAATAGCGCGATACATCTGGCACGTAGTAATTAATTTCGCCTTAATAAACGTGCCGCGCTTCGTGAAATTGTATTACACGGTTTTGGAGCAAGAAGCACCGCGCGCGCGCGCGCGCGCGCGCGTGGAGGAAGGATGAGCTCGTGGTTTTGCGTATGTGAGGTACGCAAAAGAGTGACGGACGGGATGCAGCGTTCCTCCAAGGCCCTTTAATGGCAAGGTCTTCCAGGCCACGCAGGCGGATGGAAATTATCGACGAGAGTCAATCAGCTTGCCTCCGAGCTACGAATACGTATCTATCGGAGGCACCGTGTAATCACAATAAAACTGCCGCCGCGCTGCCGCGCGCAGTGCACGAGAGAGCTCAATTCCTAACAACCAATTTGTTCCGGTTTAATTGCTACGTCTCTACGTGCGCTATCACAGGAAAGCAGAGCTCTCCTGGCTTTAACGCAGCGGCCGGCCAACAATTATCGCGATAAATTGTACGCCGATCTCGCGAGCATACTTCAAATTTCAAAGGCACGTAGACTGCAACGTTCTCTTCGCACAATGCGAACTCGAGAATGAAGGCACGGAAAATGCGAGAGAAGATCGAGAGTGCCTTTTCGCTCGAAATATCTTAACGCTGAATTGGAATGTACCTATCGGTGATTCTTTATAAGCAAGAAAATGTACGCGATTTTATGGAATAATGAAATCACGTATTTTTAGCTAATGCGTGAACTGCTATGATATTTAGAAGGATTTTAATTAATAAATCTAAATTTATTTTACCTCCTTTACTTGAATTTGAAATTATTACATAAAGTTTAAATATAGAAGCACATAGCGTGACATAAATAAATTACTTCGCGTACATGATAAATGAACTATTAGATTAATTAAAAAAAAAAACTGAACTCGGATTAGAGAACATCGAAATTGAGTTTAACTCAGTCGCTGGAACAGGTCAACGACCCATTCTTATCCGAGCCTAAAAGATTAGGAGAACGACGGCATGTTGAGCTATAAAACAAGCGATAAGGTATGTGGATGAGGCAATTTCTGAAGAGAAGATCAGATCTTCGTCTCAGAGAAAACTAGACTTTCCAGAGGTAGAATTTTAAAACATTAGCATCGTCCAACTACTCTTCTAATTTACAGTAATTAATAATCCTTTGATCCTATAAAATTAATATAATATTTACATATATGTATATTCGGTTCGTACATACATATGTAATTATACGTTTTTTCCTAAATTGAGTGATGACTTTATTTGATGGTCATGTCGTTATATTCATTAACTATTAATGAGAAAACTCATATATATATTTTGCATATAAAACAGCAATTATATTTAAGTCGCCTCAGTATGATGTATAAGAGAGGCTTAAAGTGGATATATAATTAAAACACTTATCGCGGCAAGCGATTCTTCCTATGGTAGAGAATGTCACATATTCTATGCAACGAATTTTTATCGATCTCTCGTCCGACTGTATCACGCATTACGTATCGATAAGTCACTTGGCTCGAATCGAGAAGAGAGATGATACCCGGCGTGAAATGAAAAAGGGAATGCGTGTGTTTGTGTTTGTGTGATGCATGTAGAAGCAACGATACGTGTGCTGCATCGTCACGTCGTTCTCGGGCGTCACGATGCGATGCGTCGGCGTGTCGATGCGTTTCTTATTGTCAGATACGTATCTATGTTAAGCGCGCACGCAGTGCGTGCCTCTATGCATTTATGCATCGCATTATACGCGCCGACCGACGATAGGATAGGTACAGGGTGACCCATTCGTTTTCGAGGCTGTCGAGGGTAGAGGAAGTGTGTCTATGTCTCGAGCGATCATGAATTATGTATACGTACGCGGTCGGATATCGTCATGCTGCGTCATTTACTCTCGCCGTGAACGGCAAGGAAAATAATTAATAAAATAATTACGCAGAACCGCGATCGCGGTCCCGATTAATCCCGGAAATCGCGTTAAATTCGACGTAAACGCCACGTTAAATGTCTCGACCGCACGAGCGGATCTGGTTATAAAGTCGCGTAAACTAACGATTAGACGATCAAGTAAATTAATCGGCTGTAAAATTATCAATTAAACGGGCTCCCATGCAGGAAAAAACACACGCAGTGCGCGTTTGATTCAGCCGCGATCTCGTATACATGTGTATGATGTATAACGCAACCCGCGATCTTGATTTTAATGACAAGATCTGAGATAAATCCGAGATCGAGTGCTTCCCTAGCCAGCATCTCGCGAAACGAAGATTCGAGTCAAACAGCGAATTAACTTATATTATTTTTAACGAATCTGAACGACTGACCCCTCATTTTGTAGGTCTCTTCAAGCCCTACAACTTTGTCAGTGGCGGCACATTTCTATCTATTAATGGAAACGAGATAAACGCAAAAAACCGCGACAAAATACATTTTTTCCCACTTTCACCGGCTAGAACTCGACAAATCTTGATTTTAAGTTAGGGTCTTCACGAAATGAATTGTAGGGCTTTAAAAGAGCTACAAAATGAGGGGTTAGTCAATCATGTACGGTCAAAATTCGCCGAGTTATTGCGAAAAAACGAAATTTTTCATTCCCCCTCCCCCCCTTAAAAACCCATCGGTCCGATTAACCCGAAAACTCAGAAATAAGCTCTTCTACATCCCCCCAACAACCCTAAAAAGGTTTCACTGATACCGCTTCACTTCCGAGCTCAAATGTCTAATTTGACTGGCCTACGTGTATGAGCGACCGAAGACCAAAGCGACGGCCGCAGCTCTTCTATCCTCTGAATAGTGATGGACATTCGATTATCGATAATCTCGACCGGCATGGATATTACGACGGACACCGTGGCCGATTTTTCGCTCGTGCTGCTTTTCTCCGTCGCGCGGATACGCGGATGCGCATTCCTCGGAGGCGGTTTTAATTATACGTCGCACGCGCATGCCCGTCCCTTCGGACCTGCCGCCCATCTAGGACGACGACGAGTATGCGAGCGGAGGGCGTACCCAAAAAAAGCAGGTCGAATCTCGGCGCGTTATTAGGCAGCCTACTATGCACATATGTATGCGTTTATCCCATTATTATTTTATAGTTGCCAGGACGGTCACTAGTCTCGTATTCTTTCTCTCTTCCTCCCGCCCTTTCTTCGTTTTTTTTCCTGAATGATTGACGATCGATAAACGAGATCATACAACCCGCACCTCCAGCATTGATGCTTTCTATATGTTGATTCGTCTGGTATCCGCTCACGACCGAAAGTCCTCTCGCATTTTATTTATTTATGTTAATCGAGCGTTTCGTCCCGATATCTCACCGGAGCAATTAATTAAACGCTGTATACGCCATCAAGACGATAAATAGCTCTCTTCCCGTTACAACACGATGAAAGAATAGTCAGCTATAATCATCAGATTACGGTAAATCCAATCATTTTTGTCGCCTTTAGTTGTCACTCTTTGCTAATGGAAGAGACATAACTTGTCGATCACAAGTATTCGCAACATATTATTAAACACGCCGATCAAACCTAATCATTGCCGAGTGATACGACGTCGTAATTTCATAGAATCAAGTTTGTCAAGATACGACACTTCATAAGACACATTATGTATAAATATAATTGCAAGATATAATTAAGATATAAGATTTAAAAAATCGAAAGTTGTAATTTTGAACAATTTTTCGACGATTATCGAACATAAATGCTTGGCGTTCGTGTTAATATGATCTTGAAAGAAATACTAAACTAATTATTAGAAAACCACAGAGTTATTTTGAGTTCATATCATTTAGCGGTATCGCGAAAGACAAAAAAACATTTCTCCTTGCCACACGTGACGACTGCCGATCCTCTCGGATTCATAACCCAGACTTACGGCACCCACGTGCACCGGATGTACGCTTCCTTAACGCTTCACTGCCGAATTAAACAACGATTCTGAGCGACGACGCTCGTCTTCGTAGCCGTTCGCCATGTGGACACGCATCGGAGAAAGTAGATTCGCGTTCCTCGAAAAAAAAGTCTCTCTCTTTCCGGCCGGCCGTCCCTTTCTGCACGACCGGCGGCTTTTACTTGCGCTTTAATAATGTTGTAAGGCCGCCTCGCTCGATCTCACCATCGAAGAGTCGCCCTTCTCTACCCGGCAGAGCCTGTCGGGAGGAGTGAGCCGCGATGCGGAAAGCAACGGGAGAAAACGCGAACGATGATGCACGTATGACGTATGTACCCGGAATGTAACACGACATGGGCGGCGGAAATCGTGTAGCATGAGAATGCTTGTGGCACTTCTTGAATTCATTACATCATGAGAAGCGATGCACTCGTAGAAGATAAATTATTGCTTCATAAAGTAAATTAAAAAATAGATCCAAATATCTTCTACCTTCTTTCCTGCTGTCTTCTTTAAGCTAAATCTAAACTTCTTTATTCTTTTGTTTCAAAAATATAATAATGCCATTTTTTCATTTAATTAATGAAATAAAAAGTGAAATAAATAAAAAAAAACAAAAAGTGTGAATAATCTAATCTTTTAATTTATCTTTAAGTTTTAAACATATCTATTATACTATTTCTTTTCTTCTACAAAAATTATTTCTTAATTTAAGATATATCATAAATAGGCAGATTTTTAAAGATCATGTTGCCGGTTGCTTGCGGAAATTATTTATATAATTTAATCCTGTGCGTCTTGTCACCCTTGCAAAGATCGTTTCGCCGCCAATGCAATGCGAATTCCGTACGGGATTATCGCGAGCGCAATGTTCGATCGCATACAATGGTAACATGGGCGTGTGCAACCAATGCCAACGATATCGCTGACGATTAACCATGCCTGGACTACTTTGTAGGAGCCGTACGAGTTTTTCTCCAACTCGCATATCGGGAAATCTCTGTCCAACAAACGCCTAGCTGGAAACGAAAACGTGGGATCTGCAAAACAAGATTACGCCGTAGAATCAGAGATCTACATACAAAACGTACGATGATGTATGATACGATACATCATTGGTATCGAGAAATATTGCTGCAGAGAAACCGGAAGAGAAATTTGTGAGAAAGCAAAGATTTATAGATCCGGGATATAAGATCTGTTTATCGCTGCATCATTCGATAGAATCTTGTCTTCGATTCGCAATATCGATAAATGAATTTCTAATGGAATTCTATTGTATCTTACAGGGTGATCCTACATTTCAAGATTCGGATTAAAGAATCTACGCTCTGTATGTGAAAGAAATCCTAATCACGTCAGGACTCATAGCGGACCTGTCGTGGAAGGCTATAAAACTGATATGTCACGAGAGTGGTCATTAGAAAGGTTGTCAACTTCATCTAGATCAAAGAATCAGAAGGAAAAAATCTCGTGCTTCCTCCTCCTCCTCTTCCTCCTCCTCCTTCTTCCCCGCACAAAATATGCGAGCGCTTGTATACCACGAAACGCACTTTCTCCTGTCCCAGGTTAAAGCGCGCCGCGCCGGTGAGAACGTTTCATCGCGATTTCCTAGGGCGTTCGTCGAGAGATCGCGAATTTGATTAATGCACGGGATCGACCAGCAGACACGAACAGCATTCTGCATTTAGCTAACGTAGAGCCTCGAGCGCCAAAAAATTGGCAAGTAGAGAAAATCGCCTTAAATTTTGATACTTGAACGCGTAGTAAGAAAACTAGGTAACATTGAAAAAGATATATAAAAACTAAATCATAAAGAATTGTAATATTGTATTATAAGAAATTAAAGTAGAATAAATATATCTGAAAGAGAGAATTACTTTTTCTACTTATTATATAAATAAATATCTTTTAAATATTTTCTTCATGTCAAAAAAAATTTCAAAAATTTCAGAAAAGTTTAAAACCAAAATGTCACAGTAGGCGTCCCACTGGCGAGTGCAGACTAAGGGCCATGGCACATAGAAAAACTTAAGCAGTAAGCACATTGACAAATAACTATGTTAAGTTTTCAAGAATACTTGACCGCGATTGGTTAATTTGCTTACTGTTTAAGTCTTACTGCTTAAGTTTTTCTATGTGTCATGACGCTAAGATTACGTGTGAAGTTGCGTCTATTCGATGTGCATACGCTTGGGCGATTAGTCACGAGTGATCGCCTTATAAATTATCCACGTACAGCCATTATGCAGCGGCGCGGCGTGCTTCTCGTGAGAATTCTAATCCTTTGGTGGTCTCTAGCTCGCGATGCGCCAGCGAGCTTTAAAACTGAATGCGTTCACTGAACGAAACGTGCGATGTGTGAAAGACCACGTATTGAACTAACTGTAACTAACTCGCTGCGAAACATCGCCGGGCGGCTCTCTGTGCCTTTACGCAGCGCGTTTCGACCGACGACCGACTGTGCCTCGCTCTTTACGACGCGCATTTTGCGCCTTCGAGCCTAGCAACGGAGATTGTAAAGACCATACGATGCTAAACACTTGCGAACGGTCGTTATTATTTGTAGAAATTCTTCAACACGAATTGACTTTCTTCGAAATGTCTCGAAATATCAATAAAATAATTTTTAAACTGTTTTATAGTAAAATTTGCAGTCGTGATTTATTTATTCGTGCAACTGCTGGAGAATCATCGAATTTGACAATAAGCAAGAATCTTTTATATATGACCGAGGAATAACAATTTCCTATTATTTCTTTTGTAAACCCAACTAATAGCTTCCAAGAAAAGGAGGAACGAAGAATATAAAATAGCTCATTTTTCATTCTCTCCAAGGTTTTGTCCTACAAACGGTTAAAAAAAAATAAAATAAAAAGTTGGCGACTCTCGCAAAAATGATAAGGATGGTCCCATTAGCAATGGGACACGGACGAGTCGTCGAATAGGGACATTTATCATTTTTTCGATACTGTCGTCGGGTCTTCTCTGTTGGCTCCCCAAAGCCTTGTCCACGATGGCGAAGGCGCGTTAAAAATAAATGTCGTCGCTAAAAGGCGCGGCACCAAAGGTGCGATTAAGCCTTCCGGCGATGGATCTTTTTTATACCTTATACCTCTTGCCCAGTTTCTTTCTATAGTTGCATTCCCAGCCGCTTCTTTATCCCCACACTAAAAGCTCGCGTTATGATATACATAATCTAACGAATGGAATTTCTTTGTCGGTGTGGCGACTAATAATCCAGACGAAGGCGGGCAGAGGATCGGGTTATTAAACTTTCTACCTTCCGAGATGACCAACGTGATGTGTACTTTCGCATGATCTCGGATAATCTTTATAAGCTTGCGACTGATAAAAAAAATCGAGAAAACAATAATAAAAGGATTGTTGTATTGTAAGCAGATTCAACGTATTAAGCAGCGTATTAAAGGTATGAAATTTCCGTGCCGCGGTGCCGTTTGAAAGCATCTTTACGATCTGTCTCGGCAGCCGGCGACGAGATAGTGTCGTTGCCAGTAAATAAGGAAACGACGGAGGTCTTTGGACGTGCCGCTTTCAATCTACGTTAATTATTAGCAATTGGATCATTAACCTCGCATTGGCAACACAGGACGGCAACCTGACGGCTTGGCAGTTGGAGAACATCTATTGCTATTTTATATACTCATATGTGTGTGACGATTTACGAATTAGAAAATAACTTAAACTTGGCAAAACTAAATAAATAGATTTAAAGTTCTGCTGCTAAAACGTAAAAAAAATGTTTCTTTAAAGTGTTTTTATCTCTGTCATAAAATATTTCGGTAAAATATGCGAGATTTACTATATTTATACAACCGAAAATAATTATAAGATCGTAAAAAAATGTTAAGTAGTTTACACGAGTAAAATACTTAAAAGTATAACTTGATATCTTGCAAAAGACAAGTAGCCAAATTTAGGCTTAAAAAGATTGCTGATGTGCGTCAACAAGTAGAAATTGAATTCTGAGAAATGCCTGTGTCCCCATCTCTCTCCTGTATAAAAAATAAGATTCTAGACGATGAAATCGAAACCATTCCGGGCAAGCCGGTATTCCCGTTCACTTTCACGATAAACGCCACGACGATGACCATCCACTTTCTTGAAATACACACCCAACCCTTTTTCTCATCTCCCATAGGTGTTCCACTTTCCACTGCGCAATATCTCTTTTTTTACTACAAACGGAAAATGTGCGAAAAAACGAGATCGATTGCAGCGAGCATCGCTTTAATAGGAATAAAATTACACACGTTTATAACTCGCGGTCTAGTCAATTTCTTAAAATCGAATATGAATTGCGGCACTCAATTATCGTTTATATACTTTGTAATTGGACAAAAATCGTCATTAAATAACATTTTTAAAATAAATATCAAGTTGATTAGAGAGAATACGATACCTTACTCTTGCAACCTTCCTTATAATCTATTTCATGAAATTATTAAAATTATGCAGATATTATCAAACAATATTAAAACAATGATAATAATACTTCAAAAATTTATATGGACGCAAACATATATCGAATTCTTAACTGCATAAAAAATGCCTAGATTAATCGATAAAGACCTTGTGATCTCTTCAACAGGTAGGTTCTGATTAAGATCTAAGGTCGTGACAGAACTGTGAACTGATCGAAAGAAACTCGGTCAAAGTGTGACATTGACGAGGGGCAATCGTGCGTTCTAGGCGAATCGCTAATTCATCGCGCTCCAAAAACGAGAGTCGATTTCTCACCGCGACGAAGTGGATGTGCTTCCGGACAAATCTGTGGGTCAAGGTTCACTGGGATTGATCAGTGACTGGAACGTTTTCCCGCCTCGCCTCGCCTCGTCTCGCTACGTGTACGATTCTCGAAACACGGAAATCTGTTGGTCGGCTCTCACCGCAATTTTCTGACGACGGGCCGCAAGAAGAGCGATCCGGGCAAAACGCGTCATCGCGTTCGGTGCAAAACCGCCGGTTTCAAGTGCAGCTTTCACATTCTCGCGCGCTCTGACCGACGAAGAGGAGGCATTGCCCTGCAGGTGCAGTGCCCGTCCACCTTCAACCGGCCTGATGGTGTAGCGCGCAGATTTTTCGTTTGTTCGCCCATTATTTTATCCATTTTTTTAAACGCTCAGTTTCACCAGCTTTCCATGGGATAAATGCAATCCGTTAAGTCTTTAACGAGCCTTAACTGCAATTTGTTTTGTTAAATAATCTTTGAGTCATTAATTCCTTTTTTTAATGCTTTCATTAAAAAATCGGTATATTATTAATATAATATTATCTCAAATCTGAGGAAGAAAAAATGAGGAATAAAAGTTTAAATATAGCTGCTTTTAACTTTCATCTGCCAATATACTAAAATGTCACAAAAAAACTTTAAATTATTTAAAAACAAGAATACATTAAATCGTGATTAAAAGTACTTATTTTTCGTGAGATTTTGGTTGTAAAAATCAAAAGATTAATGGAAAAATTGAACGATGGTACTGGCGCAAACTCAATAGACGGTTAACTCGTGCGTTACTTGATCTACTCCGGATGTGCGCGAGGTGAGGAGGTAAAACGTGCGAACGCGAATCGCGCATCGCGGCGCAGCCGCAATCGCGGCAATTAATCTCTGCCCGACCGATTTCCTGAAACTACGATTCCCAGGCGAATTAATTACCGCTGCCGCTGCCGCTGCCGCGGTAAATAAGTTAATCGCCGCATGCTCGCAAAAATACAAACGACGTAGAAGGGCGTTGGTCTCCGGATGACGCGTCGCGCCGCATTCTCGCGGAACGGCGCGGTAGCGCGCGTTTCTCGCGCGACGCACCTGCATCGCGCGGAAGCCGTCGCGTATTAAGCTCCTCTCCATTGCACCACCGCAACGACCGACCGCGACTGCCGTAACATTGCGTTGCGATGAGCAAAAACGTAATTTACGACAGCGGCGACGCGACCAGCGAGATCAGGACAAAGAGCATCATCGGCTGTCTGTCTGTCTCTTCCTCTATCTCTTCAAAATTCTGCATGGACTCGTCAGTCAAACATCAACAAGCATGCCGGATTCGACGAAAAAAAGCCGCTCACTTCGACCGAAACTTCTTTTTTGACGAAGAGCTAACGAAACTTTGAACCGCTCTTATTAAAATTCTCTTCAGGAGATCATTATCGGGCTCGCTTGAACCTCGCATACTCAGACTGTTTCTACTTGCCGAGAAAAATCGTTTCGATATGTTTATCATCCGAGCTACCGTACAGTAATACAACTTCTTTAATTGGAACGTTTGTTTATGATGCATACATAAAAAAAAAGTTAAACTTATCAGAAAGTAATTTTTGTAACAATTTACTGTAATATGTAGCAAGATTAACTTAAATAGCAAATTATAATTTCTTCTTATTCAATCTTAAACATATTTATATTAAAGAATTATATATGAATATAAGTGTCCCAATTAAGAATTGATTTAAACAACTTCTACATCGAATTGTTCATCTCCTGACATAGTACCGCGAAATATTAAGGAAGCAACACCGAAAGGATATTCTCTCGTCAACAGTCCCACCTCCACAGGAAGAATCCTTTTAAAGCTGCTTGACTTCAGAGCTGCTTGAGAGACAAATAAAGTAGAAGCACCTCTGTTATTCCCGTGTCTACCGAGGAAGAAAAAAGAAAAGAAGAGGAAGAGGATAAAGAAAAGGAGGAAGAGACGAAAAGAGGGACGAAGAAAGATAGATATACGTCTCTCCCTCGCCTTCCAGATGCGCGATTGCTTCTAATTGCCCTCTGGGTGACCGCGAGGTGCCTCCAAAGTGAAATTGCAGCGGCGCAGGCCGCGATGAGGAGCAGGCAACGGGTTCTGAATAAAAAGAGCGCGTCGAGAAGAAGCGAGCGACGCGTATATACAGGACGAAGACGGGAAAGATTGGTCGTGATGCCCTCCTCGAGAACGGCGAGAACGATCCCGAGCGTTTTCGCTAATTAACCTGCGGTTCGGGCCGCGCGCTTTTGTATCGCGTCGAGAAACCCGCAACACTATCTTTTATAGCACTAAAATTCGGTAAACGCTCCGCGGTAAATCTCCACGCGAAATACAAAACACGGCTTGCGCTTCCTTCGACCAGAGATAAACCAGTTTCGGCCATACGAGACTGGCGTTCTCCGTCCGAAATTCCATCGAGTTAAGACGTCGCTTTATTACACGAGCATCGTGCTACGCTTATTCATTGATCGATAATTGATATATATATATATATATGTAAGTCATTATTGTTGCGCAACAAGTTACTGCTTTGCTTTAGCTTAAAAGAAAGCTCAACGCTATAAATTTGACTTAATAATATATATAATAATTTTAAACGTAAATTCAAAAAAATATTACTTAATTAGCAAACAAATAAAAATCGTATTATGCGCGTTATACCTACATGTTATCATACACTATCTGATACACACGCATCTGAATCGTAGGGGAATATTATTAACGCAAAGCAATTATCTTTAACTGCTAATATAGCTATAATATTTGTTGTTGTTATTATTATTGTTACGATTGTTCTCATTATTGCTATAGTATTTACGAGTCAAGTCGGCCGTAACTTCGAGGATCGAGTCTTGGCAGATCCGATCTGTCGATTACGATGCCCCACAAAAGTTGAGTCTGCGGCAAAGATAGTGTCTTAATCACGATGCTCGCCCCAAAAGGAAGTTGGCCAGTCACGGGAATGAAGGTCGCGTGTAGCATCCCCCATCAGTGGGATTTTTCTCTCGAAATTATCATCTCCGCGAACGGCAGCGGCAACGGCGGCGGTTGCGAACAAGCCGATCGAAGTAACCGATAACCGTTTAATGCGCTCATTAAAATAAAATGTAAATCGTACCGCACGTCGGTCCAAGGTCTGCCGCCGCAACGATGCTTAAAACGTCACTCCGACCAGGCGAGTCAGGAGGGAAATAAAACGAACGTAGCGTAGGAGATCATAAGTCGCTACAATTAATATCCGGCGGCCCGCAATAATCTTTCTCGATACAGGAACACGATTCACCGCGAGGGAAGATCAAAGAAGAAGAGAGACGCACAGGGAGTAAAAGAGAGACAAAGGAATAGGGAGAGCGCGCGAGAGAGAGAGAGAGAGACCTCCGATTTTTGCAGCGTTTTTGCAGCTTGCACGGCAACTTTGTTATTGATGGCCGCGATGTTGAGAGCGCAGAATAAAGAAGGTAGGCGTTTCCACCCTCGGTTTCGCCTCGCGAATCCCGCGCAACGATCTCCGCGCCCGCGCCGCGGACGTTTTTCACTTTACGAGGCTGTTGCTTGCGAGGTGCACACTGCACACAGCCTCGAAGGTAGTGCCGTCGCCGCGATTCGAGACCCGAGTACCATACGTACGTACGCCGCTCGTCGTCTTGTAAAAGTCAATATTTATGAGGGTGCTAACCACCGTCATCGCTCATCCCGACTCGTTAGCCGGCTCTCCGCCGGCGCGGCTTTGTGTTTACATCCGAAGGACAGGCATCCTCTCTTTATTGTCAGCCCTAAAGAAAACACGTCCACCGTCGCGCTACACGCCTATATGGATCCTACTGCTGTTGCCGCTGCTGAATGCGACCCGATACGTGCCTGGCCTCAGGCCGTGTCAGAAATCGCATCCGTTTATCAGCATACATTCGTACGCGTTGTCAGTTATCGATCGTACTTTCAGAAAACACGCGAATTGTTATCGCTCTGGACCCACGAAACCGAGTCACGTGGCTTTAAAACTGAATTTTTATTTATTTTGATCCGCACGTTCGAATAAAAATAAGAAATGACAGAAAATTATCGAATTCAAAGGTTTTTATTATCAAGCTGGATTTATATTCTTGAAAGATATAGCCGTAACTGCAGTTAATATTTTCTTATTTGAAAGAAATGATCCACGATGAACTATAATTTAAACAGACATTACCAGATTATTTCTATAATAACATTATAACTATAAATTACGTTTAAATAAGACAAATAAGTAGGCAGATCATAGGATTCATTTCTGTCTCATAAAGCTGTATACTTTCTCTCGACTACGGTTTCCATATCGAAGTATCGATAGTTCTTCAATAATAAACAAGTAAAAATAGACTTGTACAGATTTAACATCAGAAGTGTTGTTACACTGATACTTGAACTTTCTACTTTCGTTTAATCTTATGTGAATTTCGTTTTATTAGAATTTTAATTCAAAGTTCGATCAATAAAATATTTAATATTAAAATTGTATATATCAAGAGATGCTTCATTTTTGCTTCCTCAAATTGTCGTTAAAAAATATCGATCCTAACAGAAGAGGAAAGACCAATAACATCAGGATCTATGTGTTTGACTTATCGCAGTTTACATTTGACTATTTAGCGTCCTGTCATACTTTCTGTCTTTCTCTCGGAAAGGTTGCGCTACCACTGGTGACTCGCGCTACCAATTGCGACATACGATGGACGGAGAAAGGCAAGGTGCTTCACAGAAGCAACAGGTGTGTAGCAAGGTAAGTCAGTTCATGTGCCGCCATCTTCCACGGAGTTGCTCAATGTGCTTTTCGTTCACTCGAGGTCTAGTCCGTCGATAAGAACGTACACGCGTTCAGTAACGTACAGCGCAAACCGTAGATCTTGCACTCTTATACATTTACATCTTGTATTTTTTTTCGGATATTTTAGGATTCAATATTTCCGTCAAAGTTCTCTCGCAATTTTATATAACGCCTCGAACTCAATATACATATAAAATTTGCATTGTAGCATAATTACTGACTCACCCTCTGGCAATGCTCCGCGCTGACTCGCGACAGATCTGCGAGGGGTTGAAAGATAACATCGTGAAACTCGGGGTAACTCCGTGCCAACGGGCGCGCGTATAATTCTTTGGCACTACACAATGCTTCGTGATACTCTTCTTCCGCATGTAACAACTTCTCTGTCGCCCTGTACCTGCGATCTGTATCTGCGAAACAATTCCATTTCGATTTCGTTACAATTATGATACCTGCAAACGACGTTTCCTCTCACTTTGGAGAAAAATGTTATTGTAAATTTGTATAAATTTATTGTTATAAATATAATTTAGATATTGTAGATGAGCACAATTTTTTGATTAAGAACAACGTCAGATAATCAGACTCTAAACAATTATGCAAACTATAATTAGACAAATGTTATATTGTAGGTTTTAATAATTTTAATAGAATCTTAAGTCATTTAACAAACTTAATTTTTCTAGCTTCATATAATTTCTTCACATTAAAGAATACAGGTTGTATAAAATATGAAAAGATTAGGATTAATTACCTCCAATTGCATCGAACTGCCTTGCAGAATCTTCAATAAGTAGAACTTCGCCATGCAAGAGGGCTACATCGGCCGCGGGATCAACCTCGGCCCTCGAACCAGCAAGCAGCAATCGAGGTCTGCAAACTCGATATTTCAAAAGTATCGGAGCAACCACAGAAGAAACAGCTCCAGGCGACGAGGCTGATAACTGTAATTAATAATAAAAAAAAATTATCAAACAAGAACTTCGTTAACTACTCTTGAATCAAATCGTCGGAACTTTCTTATTCAAAGTTTATATTTATTATATCTCTTATATCTCTAAATACTTATTTTATACCTTTATTATTACACCTAATAACCTAAATTAATAGGACAGTTATATTTCACGGGAAATGACAAATAAATTAACGAAATCTAAAAACAGCCGAAATAACAAAAACATATTCTGTCAAATGTGTTAGAAAATTAAATATTCTGTGCAAAATTGATTTGATGAAATTTCCTTTGTACGAAGAAAAGACCTCGCGAGACGAAAAGTTCGGAATGTCCTAATTACACAGGGGAACGCTCGCCTTGTAAAAAGCGTCGGAGACGGACATCCCATAACTTCGCACGGTAGCCCCAGCGGGTTAATCACTGAAATCTCGGTTGAGGAACGCGAAAACAGCGCATAATTAAACCGGGTCCGCGCGATTTTTACGGTCTGACAATGCAAGTGGCGCGGCGCGAAGGGGGATCAAATAAATTTCGAGGACCCGAAAGCAAAAGATCGTGCGTTGACCTTTCGCTGGCCCCTCGTGGTCCACCAAATTGTACACAGGGCGACTCCCCAAACATTCGTTACATCGCGCATGAATATGTATAATACGATAATTGTCTGGTCATAATTCGCACGAATTCTCCAGAAATTCCGACATACGTGCAAGACGTGGTGCGGAGGTACAGTTGCTTTCTTACACAGTAAATCCACGATTTAACGATCTAGGGGTGGTGGAGTTGTCAGTTGAAACTAAAAGAGCTTGTTAAAGTGCAAATGAACTCTTTCGAATCTTTAAACGTGCATCATCATGCGTCATTGTACAATATTCTAATAGATAATTGTATTACGTATTCCTATTGTATGTATGTACATATATTTTTCATAGAAATGACAAATCAAAGTTCGTTTTTTTTTTTTCAACAGAACTGCTGTTCCTAGAACCAATGATTTTTAAAACTTTAAAAAATATCTTGTGCAAAATAACAGTAAAAAAGGAAATAAGACAATTTCAGAAATGTCTCCATCACTGAGAATTTTTTTGCTTTTCATCAAATTATCATTAAAAAGTTCAAAATTATAATATTAATTGAAGTATGCGTTACTTTCTTCTTAAATTTTATGTATGAGTTATTTCTTAAACTCTTACAAAACCACTGGAAGTTAAATTTACGAATACTTCTACATAACTGTAATAACAGACAAGTCTCCAACCCTAATATCACGCATAGATGCCGCGGGATTATACGACCGTTACATAATGTGATACTGGAAATCGAAGGCCAGGTCAACACGTCGTACCTATGTCACAACAAACCATGCGACCGTTTTCGTGATCGTAATTAAACGAATGAAGCCAGAGCATTTTAATCGATACGATGAAAAACGGGAATGTAATTCCGCTGCATTACCGTTGCTCGTTGCCCACCCAGCGTTAGTTTATGACCTTACGGGTAACCTTATCGATGGCGATTATCGATGCCCCAACACGTCGCAACAATGCAATTTAATCTTGTTTTAGCGATATAGCGATGATTGCTATAATAGCAAAATTATTAAAGCGTTACCAGATTTTGAAGATCTACGATATATCTATGAACTTCATACATCGATATAGTTTACCCAATTTGGAGAAAAAGACTGTACAGTTAATTTGCGATTACGTATCTTTTGCTTACGTCCAAGTCAAAGTTTAAATTTGTTTGACTCCAGTTATCTTGGAATCAAGTTCATATTTCCGATATTTTGTTTATATTCCAATAAAATATTTTCTCACTCAAATTCCTTTTATGTTCGAAATTTCGAATAATCGTCGTCTCACGTCGGGGCAGGGCAGGATGGAGAAAGGGCAAGAGGGATTAAAGAAAATAATATGTTACGATCGCATAATCCCCGCAGGATCGACGATACGATCGCTATGATTCAGTGGAATCCGGCAGTAAGGAAGCTTACACTTTAAACACACCGTTTTAATCGGGTTGTACTTTTTTCTTCTCGTTCTTTTAACACGACACAGCCGATTCAGGCATTCAGCGTTTTTCCCCGATTTGCATACATACGTAATGAAGATAGGTGCATTTTTTTTCGGCCAGGTACAGACGGATATAATAATACGAAACGGGTCACCGTTAAGAGAGCCGTATTAATTAGCGCTCGCGCCGTCACGCCGTTGAACGGACTTCGTGGTAATTTTCTAATCACTGTGTATTCGCATACATGTTTATTTTTGAGCCGTTAATATATTTCACACGTTGCGCGAGTATCGCGTGACTTTACATTTACGGAAAAGAATTAATTATAGGCTACAATCAATTAGTATCTATTAACTGCTAAAACATAAAATTATTCATATTAATCTCATACTATGAGAACTGTGATATAATGATTTGTTTTGTTTCGTAATCAAAATTTCGAGGCAATTAAAATGATATCGTGCTAAAAAATTCTTATATGAATTATGCTTCAGTCATAATAGTAATAAATTTTAAGTTTTTAGAGAAGAAAATATTACAATAATAAATTAACTAATCATATAAAAGAGTCCATTGTTAAAATATCGTTTAATACGTCTGAGACTCTACATAACTGCCAGTCACTAATGATTCCCACGATATCGGCGAAAGTGTCGGTGATCCATGACCCTGTCTGTGACAGCATTGAACTCGTTAAAACGACGATGAGTCATTGAATCGTAAGTCATTTCGTATTCGCGACAGAAGAAAATTGAGGTACATATTTTCTCTATCTGGTTATTTGTGACTTGCATTTCAGTCTGACTGCATAACGCTATACCTATTCGATTCTCATCTCGCTATCGAAATATACACCTATCTCTTTTGAATATTCTCATGCTACATTACATGTGCTTGCAAAATATGTAACTGTAATTCTTTCCAAAAATTCTTATTTAAAAAAGATAATGTGCGAATTTACCAAATTCGCGAGTAGGTATAACGTGCGTCGTCGGGAAGATTTATGGCAACATCTCGCGGAGTAATGTCCTCGCGGGATTCTCCGATGTTGTATTTATGCGGAGAACGCGTTATCCCTTCCCTTGGCGACACACACGCGTGTATGTAGTCGATCGGAGAGAGGAGACCGCGCGTCCACTCTCGCTTTTAATAAAGCCAAACCGGAATCGTAAAGCTGAATCTAAATTGCATAATTATACCGGTCTCTCCCTCACTCCAATGTGCATGGCTCTTACATCCCGCCGTTTCTTTCTGTCTCTTTTTTTCTTTTCCTCTTCCATCTTTCTTCGATCCTCTTTTTATTCAACGATCTTTTTTCGAGCACTTAAATCTTTTCTATTTTCTTCTCCTTCTTTCCGCGAGTAAGAATCGAGAGAATAATGATGTTACAAATTGAACATCGTGCGTGTGAGTCGTCTCAAAAAAGATCTCAAACATCGTAATCAGTCAAAAATAAATTAAAGTAGAAAATATTATCTTTCTACAGGACTGTTCGATCAAAACTTCAAAGTATATAAGAATTACGATTATATGATTACCGCGCATCGATTAAAAGAAAATATAAAATAGAAGTAGTACATATGTATGTCATTGAAAGATAATTTTTATTTTAAAGATTAGTATTGCATAAAAATTAGCTTTGCATAAATTATAAAGGGAGAATCAAACACTATAACCAAAATCGCTATTTGCGTATATAACACCAACAATATTGAACAGACAGGTTCTCAATATAGAGTAAATTGTCTATCTTCTTACGAACCGTTTAAAAATCAAGTTACGACAAAATAAAACTAAAGCACAATGACCGATCGGCATCGTTATAACACCGACCGCAGCTGACACTTTCACCGGTTTTTGAAATTAAATCTAAAATGACAAAACAAGATTATCAGTATCCTTGGTAAAAAGATTCGAGTATCTGAGAGAGAAAGGTAACGGTCGGACGCGGACGTGCCGAATGAACGATGCGGCTCATTTGGTCCTTCGACTGGCCGGAAATGACTTCGAGACTGGCTCCCAGAATTTACTTTCTTCTCAGCACAACGCCTTTTCGTCTAATTACGCGGTTCAGTGATTTGGTATTCATGAAACGGCGACACCGCACTCGCATTTTTCTTGGTTAACATTTTGCAAGATTTTCCCCACGAGCTGAAAAGATCTCTTAGATTCGCGTTTCGAATTAAGATACGCTCGAAAGAAGACCACATTGTGCGGCGCGTCGAACTGTAATCTATCCGCGAGTCTGCCGCCGCGCCGCGCCGCGCCGCGCCGCGCCGTTCGACGTATCGCTCTCCATTGTTTGGTGAATCACCTGTCGATGTCGTTGCACTTTCCCCGTAATGCAGCACGGCGATCGACGCACCGTGTGCATGATGTACAAGCATGAATCGCGTGTATATGACATGTATAATCGACCGCAGTCGCAATTCAATGATCGCAGACGCGTGCTCCGCGGAATTTCTACGGATATACCCGCGCGTGTGCGCAAACTCATCAGATCGAACTCATTTTTTGTCTCCTTGCTCGCCGTGACAGATGATGGATCTCCATGCGTTAAATAGGCAAGTACGTGTGCGTGTGTGTATGTGTAGTGCCTCGTTCGATACAAAACGCACATGCACAGGCATCCTGTCCCTCCCAGCCTCATTACGAGACAATGAGCGTCGTTACATCGATCACAGGCCAGGGCATTCTGCCGAGACGGAAGAGAGTGGACTGTCTCGCGTGAGCAGTAGTGGATTTAGAACTCCCGACATGTTCACACAAGCCCTAGAGGGTAAAATATTCTCTACAGTATGGGAACAAGTCTCATAATTAAAAGAATCAAAATGATTCTTTCCTTAATTATGAAGCTATTTTCCATATTATTATTAAACCTTCATAAGGACAAAGAGACAATCTAATAAGAAAATCTGAAATGGATCTAAATGTTTTCAATGCTATTCGAAATATCGTACATAGCTGAACTAAATATTTCGTAGAAAAGCTGAAATTTTATTCTGCATTATTTACAAATATTTACTAAGAATTAGAAACTTTTGAAAAATATTTTACTATCTACATATTATGATCATAACTGTTAAGACCGCTATTGATTGTGAGATCGAGAGGAAGAATCGAGCGATTGTTGCGATTAATTTCAATAGGAGATGGACTGCAGAAAATTTGCTCCGAGATAATGCGCAAGAAACCACTAATCGTTTTGTACAATAGGATACACGTAGACATTGCAAGAGACCGAAATCTTCATGATACAATTTTCCGTATTATTGTGTATCTAACATTTCCTTTTAACGGAAGGCTAATACAAGTGCGGAATAAACTGATTAATGTACTACATGATAGAACTTCATTTGTCAAGATATTTCGTTTAACAAAGAAATTCATATATCTAAGTGCATGAAAAGCCCATCGCAACGTAATTGCGATTAGACAGAACGAGTAGGACTGAAGGCTCTTGAAATCCGAAAAATTATTAAGTGGCGCAAATTCGTAATTTTATCTTGTAAAAACTAACTATAAATAGAAACTATAAATTCAGGATTCTACCTAACCAGGTTTTGTGATAAAATAAGATAACGTTATATATTTAAAGATATATCAAATAAAATACTTAGACAAGTAAACACTTACAAATCCAAAAAAACTTTAAGTAAAAAAAGATTTTCCCTTAAATTCCCTTATGAACAGAATTTCTTTAAAACTATGTTCGCATTATGTTACCAATGTATTTGATAACTTTATTAATGCATTATTTTTTGCACATCATAAAAAAGCTAAAGAAGCTTCCATTCGATGTTCACCACGCGCTTGCAGTGTACGTGTGCCTCCTGCTACTTGCACAACTAGTTGCTTAAGCACCATCGCTCGTTACTGGAGTCAAATTTGTCACTTTAGTAAATCACATCTCCGATGTCATTATTCATTCAGCCACGCCGGAGGAGAATTAGAATAGAATGACCACGGTTGATGATTACTCGAGTCGAGCGTGTGCCCGACATTATTTCATAAACATTGTCTGACTGATAGAGTCTACTTCTCTCAAGGTATTTCGCTACAATATGTTGTTATCTTCGTCGGGACACTTGTCTTGTAAGAACTTAAACAGAGGCTCCCAATCGCATAAACGATAAATTTCAGGCATTATTTGCACTCAGATTATACATTCGAGATTAGTAAAATAAATATAAATCATAGATAAGCAAATCTGAGAAAAAATTTTTCATGTTCCGCAAAATGATTTATAAGTAGGTATGGGGTACTTAAAAAAATAAAAGAATGTAAAAGTAAATCTTAATTTTTCTAGGAGAAAAAGAGAAGTCCTACCAGAATTATGAATAACTTTTGCAAAGGGAATTTTACTTTTAAGATAAGTTGTGAGATGAATTCGTGAGCATATCTGTGAGCAACTTAGCCTTTTTAATAAAGTTGTAGCAACATATAGTGAATTACAAAAGCATGTTTGTTTTTTCTCATTGCCTATTAACGTAATTTATTGCTATTAGCTTGACGAGTAGATGCGCGGAATAACGTGAATTCGCCAAAACGTAGTCGATAACCGATGGGTTTTTAAGCAGTTTGAGAGCCATGATCGTCATGTAACCGAGAGAACGAAGGCCATTCTCGGTAACTATATATAGTTTTACTCTGAGGTGGCATGGACTGCAGTGTAAGAGCGCACATATAGGGGAGACCGGGGCTAGACCGTTAGTTTTTTTTCGGTGCCGATTTTTAACAACAAAATAAATAATTGTAGTTAAATGTGGTATACCACTGTAAAGAGTGAACCTTTAGCTACAAAATTTATACAGGAAATTTTTATCTACGTCGCTTTGTTTAACCGGTATAGAGCAAAAACGACAACGGTGCAAAAATTGAAATCTCAAAAATGCCGGGGTTTAACCGTTACACTGCATTTTCAATACATATACGTACATCTAATCCTGAAAAATGATAGGATACATCTTAATAATTGTTTTTTAAGAGAAAAATATAAAAATTTATTTAAAATTTTTATGCGAAACGTTATTAAAAAATAGTTACGAGGGTTCCTCTTTCCGCAGAAGTCACTCGCCCGACTTGTTTCACTCCTCGACGTCCGATGACTTTATTCGGTGTCTGAATGGTTGTAATTCCTGTCTCATCCATATTCCATATGCAGTGAGCCTGGAAATGCCCGGAAATGCCTTGGAAATGCACCCGGACTGCTTACTAACGGATTAACCCCAAACACAAGTTTCAGGTTTGATCGCCCACGAAATATTAGACATCAACGATAATGAAAAAACTACACTGGATTCGTGTTCAGCATGCATTACTCTTTATAATCACGTACCTCGAGATTTGGAGAGCAAATATTATAGCAGATATTACAAAATTTCCACGCGCAGAAAATGTAACTTTTACCTTCCGAAAACACGTTTGCCCTCGTAAAAATCATAACACGGCAGGTAACCTGCCGAAACTCCGTTGGTCACATGGGTACCATAAGCAGCGTTTACAATGTTAATAGCGAGTTCGCACAATATACAGGTTCCGAGATATTTAATTTGGCGGATTTACCCCGTTAGCGGTCTAGCCCCGGTCTCCCCTACACGGTTATGTCTATAAAATATAGGTCGCTTCAAAATATCGCCACGTCGCGGCGTCGCTGACGTAATGTTCTTACGAAAATTCTATTTCGTGGTGATGAAACGTGCCCTTAATTTTACGCACTGATAAAGCTCGTAACGGAAGAACGCCACACTTTATATTTAGCCAATCATGTGATATAAAAACGGAATACCAATTAGGTGTTAATATTTTTTTCAATTTAAAGAAAGGTAAGGATAAAAGAAAATATGTGCCAGTTAAATTTGTTGCTTGTTACTGAATGTTAGGTTGTACAATCGTATAATTTTTTAAGCAAGTATCAAAATCAGGATTAATCTAAAAAATTGAAAAATTTATATTCATTCACTTTTTACACAAAAATTAATATTACTAAAAATTTATATAAAATGAAATACAATGTTTTGTAATTAATTACACAAGATAATTAAATAATATAATAAAAAATTACATAAAAAAATTAAAATTAATTAAACGTCAATTTCATAAATGTTATAAATCAAGTTCTATTAATTCGATGTGATCTCGAGTGAAAAAGCTGCATTTTTGAAAATAACGGTACATATGTCGCGCTAACATGCCACATGCCACCAGTGTGAAGTTTAAAGCTACCGTCAATGTATTTAAGAAAACAATAAAAAGTGTTTACGCGTTGTGTGGATACGTACAGGTTCTAGGCCTCACCCATGTCAGAACGACCGAACGACCGAACAACCGATTCGCCGAACCGCGCACCTTTCGCTTAAGAATCGGAACGAACCGCGACCGACCACTACGACGACAAATGAATGCAACTATGCGAGCGTAGACGGCCGCGGCGGCGAGAGATCCCTTTTGCTCAGAGCGATCGCGCGCTCCGCTCCGATTCGTGAGAACGAGCGAGAAAAATCGCCATTCAGCTCGCGCGATCGATTCAGCTGCGCGCGTTGCATTAAACATGCGCAATCCTGAAAAGCGTCGTTTCGACTGAAATTTTTCTTCACGAGAATTTTCGACGAACGTGGAATTTTGCGTTTCAAATGACAAGCGTGACCGCGTTAATCGAAAACTATATATTCACTCGACTGAGAAAGATTAAGCATGAGATCAGAGTCAATCGCAATGTATGAGATGTTTTTGATATTTTAATTTCAAATTAAAATTTTAAAATAATTGTGAAAAATAAGTATATACCAACTGACATCACGCATACATGTGACATATAATTTATATAAGAGAGGATTCAAGGATTTGCGAAGTATTATGCAAAGGCAAGGATCTGTAGAACTAAAGCTTCGTAGAATTAAGAATTTATGGCATCAAAGATAGAAATATGGTAGTAAATAGCTACAGCATTCTTAAAGCTAGCTGGAATTAAGGATCTGTTAAATCAAGGGAGATATCCAGGATTCAGGTTCTACGAATTGTTGTGGCTCTATATTTTAGTAATATAAAATATATGTAGAATTAAAAAACTCATAAAATCAAAGATTTGTGACACAAACACACCCACACATATATTAAGGATTCTATACTTAAGCAGATATACATCAGGATTTATAGACTCTTGGAAGAAATTTATAATTTAAACAAGTTTGATATATATATATTGATATACATATATTAAAAAATTTTAATAATTAAAATGTTTCTATTTTCATATATAACGATGTTAAGAGGTTAATTTTATTCTTTTATGATTTAACATTGTGCTTCATAAGTATGCCATGCCATGGTTATTATCATTTTAGTTATTATCGTGGGTCCAAGGCTTTTTCTAATTTACATTTTTACCGGAACTATATAAAATTTGGGAGAGAAAGAGAAAAAATATGAGTTTCTCCTGTGCTAGAAATTGCACCAGCTAACACACTGAAACTTTGCTGCGATGATAATAAAGCAATTTTTATTCTTCTCGGTAGAAAGCTGTGACCTGCAAAATGAGTGACAGGAAGCGTGGATTCAACGGAATTTCCGCTAGTTAAGTTTCGAGGCTAAAGCTCTTAATGACACTGTTTACGCTTTATGTGATCTAGTCATAGATGCAGGGACGTAGGAAGCTTCTACATTGGGAACAATACATGAGCTATTAAAGTATAAAGGAAGAATACATGAAAAAAAGAACGTTGGAAAGTATTTCTTACTTTTCCTATTATATGTACAAATATACATATTAAGAAATAATTACAGATTAAAGTTGAAATGTTCATGAGTAATATTTGCAAGTAATTCATTACTTGCAAATATATTGTGTAAAAAAAATATTAATATTAGAAATTAAAAATGTAAAGCAAGAAAGAAATCTTGGAAAATCTATTAATAAATTGTATCGATCTTTTGTCAATCAGAATTGCCATTAAAGGTTCAAATTATAGAGATATGATCTTAAATAAAAATCTATACTTCAATCTACTCAACGAATATAGCAACGCGCGCGCGGAAACATTTTTTTAAGAACAATAGGTACGTTCTCGACATTTTTGACACATAATAGCTCGTAGCTGAGACAGACTCAGATGAATCATATCTAGATGTGCATTATGACCTCGTTCCTAAGGACACATGCAGCCCTACGGGCAATTCCGCTCCCCCAGATCATCACACCGTGTCTGTCGTATTTCTGCGCTAATAGCAGTTGCGAGATTAGCAGCGTGAACAACACTTAACTGCGAAGGCGGTGATTATCCTCATGACGACGATTTCAACGTGGCCCGGTTTGGCAAGGAGTTCCGTTTACGTCTCGGTTCGCGCGTCCACGGCCGTATGATTCATAAGCTGCGCGGATCATCAAAACGTTCTTCTTTCCGCTCTCTTTCTTTTATCATCCTCTACAGCGCGATTACCTTGCTCTCTGAGTGATAACGATCAAATGCATTTTTCCGTGCATTGTCCGTCGAAAGAAAAAAAAACGAATTATCTACGATCGATGAATTATAATTCAGAATGGCTCTAACGCCGTAAGCTTGACGAGATTATTCATTTATCGTGCATGTAAACGCGCGCGAACGTGATGGTCTGTGTTTGGCGAGGTGTTTGGCTATCCGTAAATTCCGATTATCGAAGGACGGCGAATTGTATGTGTTATTAATGGCAAGTTCCACGCATATACGTTACGCCGCTCGACCATTTATTATCGACAACTCAACGGTGTGGTGGCGTGAGGTTTTCTAGCTGTTCAAGAGAAATGTGCATTGCGAAATCCACAATTCTCGATTTATACCGGGTTGAGTGTTGTTTGATTGCTTTAGCGGATCGCGGATGTATTACCTCAACGTCATTGTTCATCTCAATGATGCACTTTCGACGCTCGGCTCGCGTGAATCTCGTGGCCAAGAACAGGCGCACAACAGCGATGCGTGCACGGCGTGTCTAAATTTGCCTGACCCAATGGCTAGGGGCCACTGATCTCCATCGTCGAAAGCGAATTTCCAAGAAACGTCATTCCGAAGCACGTAACCGCGCGTTGCGTTACGTCGCGCCGTTCGTACACGATCGAAAATAGATTTTTCGCGCGACCGATAGCTCGTAAAGATCTCTCATCTTTCATATTGGCACACGGAAATATAACAAGCTCTATTTGATAATATCTGAATATAGAAGGAGTTATATAAGAATATGGGATACCTATTCTTAACACGCAGCATTCCATTTTAATCTAAAATTTTAATTATACGATCTTTTATTTTTTATATTATTATAGCTATGTAAAGTTATAAGAAAAAAAAACATTATTACAATCAATCGTTACGCGAGAAACGAGCGCAGTGATAATGATAACGTTGCATAAAAAAAACATTGCAAAAAAGGAAACTCAATCGAGCATGGAAACGATTTAAGTTCTTTCTTTGGGCGAAGAAAATTGTCAAGAAAATAATCGCAAGTGTGCATGTATATCACAATAGATAAATGCAGATAATAACAGAGACATGATTTACATAGCGGAGCTAAGGCGATACGCACTAAACGAATTAATTGTCCAGAGGATAACAGTAAAAAAAAGGCACGCCCGCTACTCCTTTCTCTAGGTCACCAGGATGATCCTCTCTAAACGAAAAAGGCGAGACGAATGCGCCGCCGGCGGCAAGGACGATTCGCGTGGGAGGTTCCACGTGTGTGCGTGTGTCGATTTAACGGTCGTGGCTATTGCCATTGTGAAAAGAAGAGGGTTCGTCGCGCAATAACGGATTAGTCTCGATCTTTCAAGTCGGTCCGCACATCAATTCCGGTAAAGCCCTGCACAAGCATCGCTATATGATAACGGGAACGATCTATGAACAGTTTGACCTTACGAGGAATCACCTCAAATAGGATATTAATCTTGTGATGTTAATCCACTATTTAACCATTACGACGTGAAGGCTAGAACTTGATGTATTTGCCAGATATATAATAGTCACGAGGTAAACTACTGATCAGATTGCGTACGTTAATTTCGTAAGACAAATTCTGAAAATAGGATACTAGCTTCACGAAGATAAAAATTTCTCAGTTTTTATCTTACGTAACTCTTACATAATACTATTCATCTCGAACGGAACAGTCGGAGAAAATCGATTAAGAATGTAATGATACTGGCAGTGGAAAATTGGACGAATGCGCGGTGAAGTCTTCCGTTTAGCCGATCCTAACGGTGATATTGTTATTTCGCAATAGCTCACGCAGCTGCAGTGCACAACGGATGCCGGGATCTTCAGACGCAATAAATTTCTATCTGCTTTCTAGACAAGCGTAAAGCAGCTATTTAATGTCACGCACAATATGTTATAGCCGGAGGGTTTAACGACCTGCGATTTCCCGACGATGCGATGGTGCAGAAGAAAATAAGAATCGGGCGTTTACTTATGTGCGCGTACCTCTCGCAGTTATTATCTCGCTAGATCTCGTCATTGAGAGCACGCGGCGCTTTCAAACGAGCCCGAGGTCGATGCTTCGGCATCGAAACGATAAAGTTGGCCGTGAAGTGGAAATTAAGAAGAATTGTTAGCGGTAGATGCTTCCCGCCGATAAAGTCCGGCCAGAACTTATCGCACTTACGGCCTTGTCTTCTTTTCCTGGTACTTTCTTTACGACCGAGAACCGACTGTTTCTTTCGTTCGCGAATGCTAGATGCCGAGGCGATCGTCGCGTGAAACGCGAAGGCAAGACTCGGCACCATACAAATATTTGCCGTTCGGGAATGGGCGAGCGTGAAAAAAGTTCCCGATGAGTTTCACGCTCTTAAACGAGCCAACGTTTAAAGCGAAAGACAGACGAGCGGACGGGCGGATTGACTGACTGACTGACTGACTTACTGACTGACGTTGCGTGCATGGAATTTGGGAGCTCGTTAATAACATGCAAATTTTATGCGCGCGTTAAAAGAAGGTACCATTGAGGGCGAAGGGTATCCTACGTTCTGACTTCGTTTATGCTCTATTTCGTCATCAATACAGAAAAAAATAATCGGTAATCTTTGTAGAAACGTATTATTATCTTAAATGGAGATGAAAGTCGACCGAGAACGAAATACTCGTCTGTATATACTCAGGTGCGTTTCAGTTTCCGCTACAATACATATTTAATAACACACTAATAAACGTTATGCCGACTTCTGTTTCATATTTGCGATTGTCATGGACTTTGGGATACATGAATCATAAGCTACGAAAACTTAAAAAAATAGTCTGATTATAATCTTTGAAGAATGTGAGGTTCTTGACATCGTTACGTTAAATACAAAATTAAATTTTATTACTGCACTGTTACCAATTCAATTAAGTTCTAATGCATTCTGTAAACGCTTTCACGTTACATAAACATTTGTATTGAATATAATGCGATGTAACGTTTAATTTTCATTCTTGATATTATGATACGATATTACGATGTACGCTCTTAGTGTAAGAACGTGATATGATCTCGACCGACGTAGGAAGAAAGAGAAAGCCTATCGAGCCTACACGAGCGTAAAATGAAAAGTACAGGAATTTACACGAGGCTGGTGCGACGAATTGTACACGTAATATCGCAACGTTTTTGTTAAATATCATCATCCCGATAAACGCAATACCGTGGATTTCCTGCTTATTTCCATTCCCCCCCAAAATATAAAAGCATATATACATAGCGACCAAGATCAACATACGCAAATAACTAACCTACTGACATAGAATGCCTACGACAATCGTTTTCATTTGCCTCGCAATTTGACGGAAAAAAGGAGAACTGCGTGAAAGTAACGTTGTTCGGCTCATGGCAAACATTCCGTCTTTATGCAACGGTGAGCTCAGAAAATGCGATCTGCGACAAGATGCGATGATGAAGTGCGTATAAATCAACGTGAGAAATCCGTTTGGCTAACGCTAATTTTAATTGCCCGCTAGCACAAATTCCGCGGTGCGTCGGAAGATAGTCTCGAGAATTCTCTCGTATAAAGTATACATACGTACGACGCGCGTACGAACGCATCTGGCACGTGTCTTTGTAATTGTCGTCGGTGTTGACGATTAATTGTTCCGGTGGCGTCCGTCGTGCCGTCCGTATATCGGCGCGGTCTGCGTCTCGTATCGCGACGCCGACTTAATTGGCTGACGCCCATTAAAATCCTGCCGATGACTAATCTCCCCGACGGCGCTCGCTTTCGTGACACATATAGAAACATGCGTGTGCGTGCTCCGAAAATGGCACTGGAATCCCGATTCGCGCGCATATAAACTCGAGTCTCGCGAAGTATTCGATACCCTTCTCGTCGTTAAAATCCACGACTCTCATTTTATAACGCGAGTCTTCTCATCATCTCATGAGATAATCATCCGCTGAATTTCCTGTCCGCCGAATCCTAATCGCCGAATTAATCCTCGCGATCAATCGAGTCACTCTCCCCTTTGACAAAAAAGAATAGGAGAAAGGCAGATAAATTAATGTCACGACGTTAGAAAAAAAGAGAATGTGTAAATTTTACGAGCGACGGCCACACATATGAGTTGTTCCGCTGAATCGCGTAAATACTAAGCGCTTCCACGAACAACGCATCGCGCCATTTCGATATTTTGTCGAATAATCATACTTCGAAATTTCGTCAAACGAATTCGTCGCGTTTACGACAGATAAGACTTGAAACGTAAATATAACAAGTTAATACACAGCGACGATATTTTATAATCCCGATCTTGTCTTCAATCTTGCAATTCGCAAAGTATTTTCATTACTTCCATTTTATCGATTGACATGAATATGCCTGCTTACGCGGAATACGAAACGTGAGAAATAATCGAGAAAAAATATTGCATATTCGAGAACATTGGTAGTCGCGAAGGAATAATTAGGGTCCCGGCTGACAGAAATATTTATGGGAGAAAAGTAACGATGAAATTGGAATTAGAGAGTACAATTTCGCAATTATAAAATAATTGCTCTAACGAGCGCATATGATTATGCGAGACGGATGAGTGTGTTTAATAATTATATCGGTACTTTCGAGCGTTTCGCATGTGAGAGGCATTAATCGCTTTCAATCTCCATGTTACTCACGATTCCAGAAAAGATTCTGATCGATATTGAAATTAATATTGTATGAGTTATTCAGCCTACGCTCCTTATCTACTACGCTGTCGATGGAACTCGGCGATAAAAAAGTTAATGATATTACAAACATCGCAAGATCGTTTCTCTTTCTCGAAAAATCATATTTTACAGACTTCGAAATTAACGGCGCGAGTAATTAATGATTTTCTTGCAGACGTGATAAGTATGAAACACTAAGCAATTATATGACATAAATTATAACAATTGGCTACATGTCCAATGACATGTTTCTCATTACGAAAATCGATTTGTCGATTACGACAAATTTTTACGTACACATATAGTTTTCTTTTAAGTTAAAATAAATTAATAGATTGTTAAATAATTTCTACACACTTTAAAATGCAAAGAAATCTTCGCGTTTGAGTTTCCATCTTAATCGCTTAATCATTATCTTGATCATTATCATCCAGCATGTGTGTGTTTGATACAGTAATCGGAAAACGAATTATACACCATAAACCCATAAACAAGGTAACATTACACACATATAGCAAACATAAAACGAATATAGAGCAAACTCGATACGGCGAATGAGCTGGTGGGACACGCAAAGGTGAATTAGGATACCGGAGGATACCGTTACGATAATGGTGAAAGTAGAGACACCCCACTTGCTGAGCTTCACTGTGCGTCAGCATGCGGTTAGCAAATTAGCATAATTATCGCAATTTCACGTAGAGATGCTCCGCAGTTGTCTCACCCGGAAAAAGCCATTGTTTTACACTTGCTCCCTATAAAATACTCTCATTCAGTACAATCTTCAATAAAGATCTTTAACAAAGCCTAAATAAATGACTGGAAAAATAGAGAATTTAAAATCCTAAAAATAAATTTTTAAATGTCTTCAGATTTATTGGGATATATATATTTTGAAATATCTCTAAACTTAAAACACGGCTAAAATAAATCAATTGCCAGCAAATGCTCAGTGAGCTCATTTGAGAACATAGTGATGGTAGAGTGCGTATAATGTTGTGGCGTTTCGCTAATTTATTTACCAATCGCATTTTTTGCATAAATTTCGTATTCTTCTACAATCGAGCTTATTTCACCGTCACGAACTGATTTTCCGAATGCACTCACGCGCGTGTATCGCCGCCCGCAATTGAATCGGAGGAAAACGCGTAATTAGCATGAGACTTTGGCTCGGTCACCAACTAGCTTTGTCAATGTCTAGTCCACCTACTTTTTCCAGCACTCGTGTTGGAGTCCCAAATGCGATCATACGAGGATCTGAAATTGGTGTCAACGCCCTCGCGAAATCGATCGCAGAAACACGAACGTCGTTGGTTCCTGCAAGCTTTCGAGTGATGTCATCGACGATGATGATCGAAAACCACGTAGGCGAGTGTACCGTTTACGCTTGATCGAGAAGACAAGTCGCTATCGAAGTATTATTATGGAGAATGATACGTAATATTACAGAGAATTTATATAAAATAGTTTACTAAATTTAATATATTATTTAAAAAATAATTATACAAATATATGTATCGTATTAGAGTGATGGCAAGTGTCTTACTACAGAGTAGAAATCGTGAAAGAAACTCGACACCAATTTATACTCGATACCAATAATGGTCGCTGATGAATCGCAGTAACCGAGAAATAAAGTTCTAATTACTTCAGAAGAACCACGCTGACTAATTCGTAGTATAATCGCTACTGGACTTACTTTTCCCGTTAAAACGGTTCAATCTGCACTGACCTTTTCATCTAGCGTAACGAGATTTAAGATTCTTAAGAGATAAGACTATAAATTGTCATTAACGTGACAATGATGAAGTATAAGATAATACTTCGTCCGAAATTTATGTCTACCTATTTGATATTTTTATTTCAGTAAAAATAAGAGTCGTGATCGTGAGAGAATTCATATATGATTCGTAAAACATCATTGAAGAAGAATAGAACACTAAAATTTAGCTAGAAACTCGAGAATCAGTACAAACAAATTGAGATGCGTTCAAATGGTATATCCAAGAGGAAGAGACATGGAAATCTTAAATAGTATTTCCTACAGTACAGGCAATTTTAATTCCGACATGTTTCTCAGAATGTTCGAATCATCTTCCGACAGAATATCGCAAACACTCAACCATCATCTCCTCGAAACTCATTAATATTAGGCATTCGCATTTGGAATCATAATAATTCACATAAGTCGATTACGTGAATAACAAAGTTGCAAAAATATCGGCGCGACGGGAATGCGGATCCGCAACGAGAACTGCGCGTTCGGGATAAATGAAATGGCATACCGGGTTCGCGATCAACCGAGATAATCGAACGCTCCTCTAACGGTGCCCCGCTCTCGCAGATTTACGCACGCACCACCCAGCGAACCGCCAGCCAACCTGTCAACCATCTTTATCAGGACGAACTCTCTATCTCGCGGCATCTTTTATCTGCACTCTATCTCGTGCAGATGCGCGTGCTAAGTGTGCTTACTTATACTACACCATTTTATTGTCATATCATTTACAATGTATCATTACCATTTCGATTTAAAATTAATATACTGAGAAATATACACTACGAGATGTGAATTATTATTTTATTATATTATGATATTCCCCCTTCGATAAAAATTCAACGGAATTGCAAAAAAGTAAATTGAGAATGTCGAATCGATCTTATGTATCATTGGAAAATGTAGTGTAAATATGCTGGAAAACGAGAGATCTGAGATCTCGCGCTTATTTGTTGCATATAAAATGCAGTTGCAGCTGCGATCGCTCCTGGCACGAGGAAAGCGAAAAACCTATATCGGGGTAGTAATTCATCGGCGACGTAGAGGCACGTGGTGAGCAAGGCGTGGTAAACATTATAATTTCCGCGGGAATAATTTCGATCGGTGAAGGAAAGAATCGCGCTCTCAGAATCGTTGTATCGGACCAATCTTCGCGAGCACGTGCCTGTACTGCCTGTAGTACTGTATCCGCGGCGCGGCGCGGCGCGCGGCGGCGCGATAAATCTCGCGAGCGAGTTTTCGCAACGATGAAGCGCCCGCTGTCAGTCTGCCGTTAGTCATCCTATTATGCTCCTCTGCTCACCGCGGTGAAAGGAGATACGCCGCGGTGGAGCCGTGGAGCCAGTATGATACGCAAGTCCTCGAGATATATACGCTTATAAGTGAATAAGAGAGTAGTCATGGAGTAGGCGATAGAAAAAAAAATAAATTTCACTTCTTTTCGTAGAAACGACTCTTAACAAGCGTGCGAGCAATGTCAGTCGATGCCAAATTCAATTTGCAGATCTCGCCAAATTCGTAGAAAAAAAATTTCTAGAATTACCAAGTGAGAGCAATTATAGCAATTTTATCGTTTATTATCTATTTAAATAATACAAGATAAATATTTATTGAAATTAGCAGAAAATAGCTGTTTTACCATTTTAAACAAAGAATCTTTATTTTAACGTTATCCTCGTATCACGGAAGCTAACGACTGATGGAAACACGTGTTTTAAACGGGTTATAAATTTGTTTTTGATACCGCGTCATAAATCCAAGCTTACGGTTGTTTCAATGAAGCGATTTCTCTTTAATCGATTTCGATTGAAACCCGCGTGATCGATGCGAGTGTCTCGAAGTTTGTAAACTTTCGGGAAACGCAATTAATTCAGCGGGAGAAATTAACCGCATTCTGATCGGGCTCGCCCCTCAGGCCTCCTTTTCCTCCTCCTCCCCTCTCGGTATTTCCGATCGTCGTTGATTGTGCACGAGAGAGCCGCTCCCGGACATGCGGATAATCACACAGGCGAGTTTTCGTAAATGCCAATAATCGATACGGCCGCACGTAGACATTACTCGACATTCCGCACGATTATGGCATTACCGTATCACTTTTTTTACCGCTGTGCCGCGAAGCACACGCGGAGGGTTAACCAAATGCCTGTAGCAATTACTCACTCGCTCGCGAACCTCGATCGGCTGTAGATCGATAACAAAGGTTATCCGCGCCATCAATCCCGCTGTTATTATGTTATTATTATCCCGGTCTCTCTCTCTCTCTCTCTCTCTCTGGCTTACATTACACCGTACGCGGAGAGATAAAAAAACGCAATGCGAGCGTACTTATCCCCGGATGAACATTGCATAGCTACTAAACTATCGCATTCGGTTGGTTCCTCTCTCGGGATATCAGAAAAAAAAGAGAGAGAGAATATATCAACGTCCGTAATTCGCGGAAGCTTAATCTTCGTGAGTAGAAGTCGAATGAGATTCGATAAGTTCATAATAATCGAGTTAGGATATTAATAATCACGATATTAATTGTCATGATGCTGATTTAATCGATGGGCACGCCTTTCTGATGACACACGCCTCTGATTAAAAATTCTGCAACGCGTTCTATTTTTATTTGCGCAAGAGGCTTAATCATCTTAAGAGCCATCTATGATTATGCATGACTGATACCGCGGAAGTCACTCGTAAGCAACCATAAACCGCACATAAACCATAGGCCGCACTTTCGATTTATTAAAAGTAAGGAAACTTAACTTAAAAGTAAGGTAACTTTACTATAATTACATAATACGTAAAATCTGTAAAGATAATTACTATAAAGTAAAACAATTATCAAAACCATTTCTTAAGTCGCAAATTTTCAGTTAATGTTTTAATTCTCAAATAATTTTTTTAAGAATTTTATTATATGTGTATAAGAAATGCAAGTGTAGTTTAACGTGTAGTCTTTATTTCTTCGTGATTGCGGTATTAAGATGCGCTGGGCGATATTTCCGCAATAATTTAACGGGTCACTGACTCCGAGAGGCGCGCGAGACAAATGGTATTTTATTTATCGCATTTCGCTGGGGCGTCGCCTAATAATTCACAAATGAGTCAGTTAATCACTCGACTGGCATCATATGTGGTCGGTCGCTCTCTCGCGGCACGCAATGCCCGTTCTACTTCCTCGTGTCATATTTTTCAAGAACGCGTGTATCAGGAAAGATACTGAAGAAACGCTAGCGATAGAATATCACGGAGAATCTTGTCTGGCTCTGGCGCCTGCCTTATGACCTGCGGTCTGCTTGGCTATATTTCTATTTCACGACCAACCAATTTTCCAGATGGAGAAAGAGACAAGTAAACGCGCGTTATTTCCGTGCACAGTGCGCACGACAAATCACAGAAAGAGAACGACGCGTACGTACGTTGCACACACCCTTCCAGTTGAGAAGATAATAAGGCGGCGTTAATTATCGACAATCGTAGCAAACTTAATGGCTCGCCCGGGGAGAATTTATGGATTTGATGAAAAAGTCTCTCGTGGCGCGGAAAACCCGCAATCGACGCGAAAGGAAAAATGAATCACCGTGTCAGTGGCCTGGTGCCACGATTCTACTTCGCGAAGCACAAGATTGATCTCATTCGCGCTTGGCAATGCACACTGCACACACAACGCATTGTGCATCATCATCCATCGATACGGTAAGTTTCACGGCAAGTAAATTATCGGCAAAACTGATTAAAACGTTCGCGGAGCGAGTCGCTCCTCGCTTCGCCGAGAAACAAAGTAAGCCATCGACTCCGAACAATACAACAGCTATTTGCATAAATATGTGAGCGGCGGATGCTACCAAGATGACATCGCACGTGTGTACAATAAAATAATATTACGGAACGCCGACGATTTCCGCGAAGCCTTGCGTAAAAACATAAGTCAAGACTCGACGTGAAGACAGGACTGTCAGGACTAACAAAAAAAATAAGAATTGGAAGTTAATGACTGAAAAAGCACATGTATTGTATGCAAAGGATGATTTATCATTTAAAATCGTAGTTGTGCAACCCAACGCCCATTTTCATATTTCGATCCTCAGACGTTGTCGCGCCAGGAAGATGCAGTCGTTACTACAAGTGATTTTTGCACAATGACGTATACATCAATAGATTTTGGGAAAGCAACAAGCAGATGTAAATTGCGAGACACTATGAATATATGACTCTGTCTCACGCAACAGCCTCGGCCTTTACATAGCTATGAATTCTCCACGTGAACACGCGGTTGGCGCAACTCGGCTCGTGAAATTTGCATTAGAATATGCACGGTAGCGCATTTAGTCGTAGACACGTCGTGAGCGCGGTGTCGTTGCGCAACGCGTCTTAAATTCACAGAAACACCCGGGCAAGACGGTGTATAACGATGATGTACGTTTAAGTTACAGTCGATTAGGTTACGGCCGGTAACGATTTTTTTTTACGGCGGACGGAAAGGACGAACGAACGGATGGAAGGACGGATGGTGCGGCGGCAGGCGGCACACACATGATACAATGGTAAGCAGATTTGCATAAAAATACCTGCAACCGCTGCATAATGCGCAGCCGTGCGGCATACCTCGAAGGACCTTGACGAGGTGAGACCTTCCTGACGTCAACAGCTGCGCTACGTGCGAGAGTGTGTGCGTGCCTACGCACTTTTACGATCGTGTCTCGCCTTCTGCGATTACGACTTGCGACTTGCGACGCCGATTGATACCCAAAAGCGGAAAGTGCAACTCAAAACCGATCGATTATCTCGACCAAGAGATATAAGAGTTTCTTCGTTTGTGTTTCCTGATTAAGATAGATGGAAACACAAAAAGTTTTGCACAAGACAGCGAAGAAAATAGAAAACAATATTCGAACATGCAAATGTATCCACCGACAAAAAATGAAAACAATCGTCAAGAAATTGAATTGACATACGTAATAATGTAAAATTACATGAAACATGAGATGATAATTTTTTACAAAATTAAGATAAGATTTCCAAAAATGAGAAACTGTAAAAATAGCACCATTCAACACGAAATGATTAGAATGATTAGATCGTAAAGAGTTTTTGTTGATACACAACATTTCATTTATGTGGTTCATTATGTGCATTGTAAAGACAAATGGCAACACGAAATGCTGGCAACGAGACTGTCTTGATCGACAAATCGCATGATGGACTGGAACGATTATGATCTTTAGTAGATCTCACTGATACACATGTTCCTTTCACGCAGAGATCTACTGCGAAGTCATAAATGGCACACGGAATAATAAAACTTCCCACGAGATTATAGCCGCCGCATTGCGCGAAGCGCGTCGAGCATCCTTGTGCTTCTTCCCAGAGATACGCCAGGCATTCGCGACTGTTCGCGACAGGCAGCACGTGATTCAATAATCGAGAGACTCGCCGCTCGTGAGGAATACCACGTATCTTACATCCTGTTACCGCGATCGCGTCCTAAGTGTCAATGTGTCACGGGTATCCTCTTCGGTTGCGCAATTCGTTAAGTAATCGCATAAATTAAAGCATAATTCTTCAAGTTATTCAGACTCAAATTGATCCAACCTTAACCTATCAAAAGCTAAAGTTTAAAAACTTATCCTCTTATTGAGACTTTGAATACAAAAGGCTGAATCACGAGTAATAATCCTAATGATGATTTTGATCATTACAACATAGCGTTTCCGACAAGATCGTATTAAGATCGGATATTACTCGAGTGAGATATAATATTAATGCTTCTCTTTTTCTCATTCGAGCGATACTTTCTCTCGCCTAACGCTCAGTCTTTTCGCACTTTTTTCTTCATTTTCGCTAGGGTGTTACCTAGCCTCCTCTTGCTTGAAAGCAACACGTATCGCGAAAGAGCGAGGTACAAGGCAACATCGAAAATAGCCGCTTGACGATCTACCACAAAACCGCAGGGAAAAGCTAATCGATCCCCCCCTTGGCCCCTTCTCTGTCTTCACGGATTTCTAACGACCGGCGGGTACACGTTGCCGCGGTCGATACTCTAGTATTCCAATACCGGTGGCGGTTCGAGTATACCGATCAACTCGTCCTTGACGTGCCACGACGACGACACATGCGTCTCTTAACATGGGGAGAGATTGACGACCGCGTCGACAAATGGGTGCCGACCGCGTTCCTAAGTGTTTCTCCTGGGTGTTCTTCGCTCATGCACGACGGATGGAGATCGATGTGTAAAATCGGAAAACGCAGCTGACGATTGAGGCGTTAATCCTTGAGCGCTCACTCACAAAAGATTACACGCGACCCGCGATCGGAATATCTGCCGCGCGCGGTAAAATTGCCTTGAAGAATAAATTAGACATGCAACATGAAATTATCCGTCATAAATGGAGAAAAATGATTGTCAGATTTCAATCGAGAAATATCCTTGAAGATCCTTGAAGATATTAACTCCGAAATCGATAATTCTGTTTTGTATCAGCGTATAAATTATCTATATTTAAGAATTATTCGTATTTTGCTGTCTGATAAACAATCGAATATTTTCTCGTTAACGTTTTGGTGCATTAATCAAAATTAGTATTTCTTGCTTAGCTAATATTACGAATAACATAATCGTGCATGTTATTAAAATAATCATGTATGTACAGCCCAATGAAGTAAATTACGTCACGTCAACTGCGTCTTGGATACACCGTGCGCACTGTAAAATCTGGGCGTATCAAGGCTAGTTCGCAAAATTATCGCTTGGAAGACAAGTTGCAAAATTGTAATGCTTTTCACGTTACATATGTGTTACAAGCGATGGAAAGTTACTTTTAATTGCGCGCGCAAACACACAACGTCGCGAGTAAAATACGATCGTGATAACTCATTGTCGGTATCATTGCACATGAGGAAGTAAAATACGAAGGAGAATGAAAGACGATCGTATGGTATCGCGTGTATGGTCCTAATGAGACGCGCGTAATCGTGAGGATAATATATTGACGCATCAACCCGGTGACTTATATGGAGAGTTTTTTTTTAGTCGAACTACTCCGAAAGAACCACCATGCCTTTATTAGCGATTTCAAGAGTTCCTCGAACAATCACTATCTATGTGTGTCAAGGTATGCGTGCCAAAATGTATGTCAGTGAGTTGCGGTTGAAAACTCTATTTACACGTTTATCAATTGAACTTCATCGTTCGCGTATTTTAAATCAAAATTTATTAAAAATGTTGGAAAAAGCATGAAAAGCGATTAAAACACTGATAAATTAAGTATCAAAGAATTCCTCTCTAAAAGAGTGTGGCAACGAAAAAGAATGCAAGTATCTATGAATTGTAAAATCTAAAAAATTCTAGTAGTTATACAAATTTAAACAAATCTAAATATTTCCAAATACGAGAGTTAAAAGATTCAAGAATTCGTGTCAAATGAGTTAAGAATTTGAAGGATCAATGAAGCTTCGAACCTGAGGGAAAGAGCCAAGAACCTGTAGATGTTAAACCCTGAAATTAAAATTCCAAAGTTTCAACGGCTCGTGAACATAAGCTCTCTCACTCTCTTTCTCTTCTTTCTTCTCTGATTTACAGAATTATTTAAATAATGATAGATTCTCCCCTCGCAGATAAAAATTCGATATATTAAAATAAATAATGTTTTATCTTAAGTAAAATAAAATCTTGAGAACCCCCTATTTATACATATAAAGAAAAAGATTTTATTTCAAGATTTTGTCGTATCATTTGTGTAAACGATAATACGATGATTATGCTTAAGCATAATCATTTCTATTCATTGGCATTATTTTGTTGCCTATACCTGCTGCTTCGCGCAGCTCATAATTTCGAGAAAGATTTTAAAGACGCGAACTCTGACGCGAAGAGACGCGCGACAACGCATCTCCACCTGTGTCTCGAATCTCACGTAGGAACGCGCAGCAATCTCGTGGCGGATCTATCGCGTGTGTCGGCGCATGAATAATAGCATGAATAAAGTATGGCCGCCATTATCTTCATTGATATTTCTACCGGACGAGAGAAAGAGAGAGAGAGTTCATCTAAGATTACAGTCGGGATTACGAAGGAGGTCAAATTCGCGGGGATTATTGATAATCGTAATCAGTGTACACACGCGTATATTATACATTGCGTATAGGATGTCGCACAAGTTATAAGTACGCAAATGCTGTACGTATTTACTTGCATCATAAATCATATTTCTTAATTAGCTGATTGACCATGATTCTCCTTATTAAACATGAAATTTTTAATTTTATTCAAATACATCTGTCGTTTTTCCTTTTCACGATCGCTTTGGATTGGCTAATCGAAGTATAATCGAAATAAATCAGAACAGGCTTTTTCTTTTTCATTTTTTTCATTATTTTTTATGAATAAGACGATTGGATATTGTTTTATATTAATTATAATTGTGGACGACGTGCTTCAGATAATTATATATAAAATTATAAAATATCTTTTATTGAATAAAGACAATTTGCGAAGTAAAATAAAGTATATATGCCTTGTAATACCGAGTATATAACAATGTCATTACGGCATTGTTGATGATATTCTTTCCCGTAATAGAGACGATTTTCCAAAGATTACACTGGCGGGTCGTGAGAGAACCTTGACTCTCTCCTGCGTCGTCTCTCAATCGTCTATCACTAACGTCGTTACGTAGAATAGCCACACCGCAAACACATGATACGTGTACGACGGTTGCGAAATCACGAATGCGCTAGGAGTGCAGAACGCAATACGCGGAATACTTTCCCAAAGCGGAGATAAAGAACCTCGCGATTCTCGCGAATAAAGCATCGGCATCGACTGTTGCCCGCGGTAGGGTAGGTACTAGGTAGGGCATCCAAAAAGAAGCAGACTCGCTCACGGATGTGTCGCGCGGTGAGAGTTTAGATGCGCTTTTAAGATTTAACTCTCTGTCTCTCTCTTTCTCTCTTTCACGCTGCCGAGAGATTGCGGAACGACGGGCCTATATACGTGTGTCGGCAATGTTGCGACATCGCTAATGCATCGTGAGTGCAGAATGCAGCCGTGGATGCACTGCTAAACTACCATGGTGGAGACGACGAGTATACGGGAAATCTACTCCCCCTCGAACAGAAGTTCGAGATGCCAGCGCAAATTTTTAGCGCTCGTAGGATCGTGCATTGCAACAGCGACGCGTAGACAATACGCAAATAACGATTTACATGGCAGTGATGTCTTTGCGATACGTAAAAAATCCGTCACGTTCGTATATTGTTTGGATAAAATAACAAAATATCGACGCGATAAACACGATTGCAAATTTTTATTTTAAAAAACATCGCATCTAAGAATACGATACAAAGATATGTGATCTACATTAATCGCACACAAACAAGCACGATTAATTGACTCGAAACCAGTTTAATTACCAGATTTATCTTTGAATCTTAAATTATTTACGAAAGACTTAATTCGGATAGAGATTTTCGAAACAAACTTTCATTATGCAGTACAGAAAGGAAACATGTAGTGCATATAGATCGTTGACTGTAAGTATTCTACATTATTCCACCAGAATGCTCGTGGAATAACAAGAGAAACAGGAAAGAGAGCTTGGAATTTACGACTCTATCCTGGTAATGCTTAGAGAATACAATCGATATACCCGTGGCAGTATATTCGTTCGTATACATTGTAACGAACAGATGTAATTACGGGAATATCTTCGCCAAGTATTTTTCATTATGTACCTGACCTAAAAATTCACACACCATTAAATTACAAAACGCTTGTTATTTATCTGTTAATTCATTGTTCTTATCTTGATGACATACATTTTAATTGTTTTCTAACAAGCTTAAAGGGATCTACACGAAAAATTTCTGACGGAATCCCGCGACAGGAAAGAGTACAATCACATGTCGATAGCCGGTATTGCAAAATCACTAATGCACGGAGTTGAGCAGAACTACACCGCAAATACAACGAGAAACACACAGCGGCAAATCCTCTTCTGCGTGTACCTATATCAAGCGACATTCCCTGTCACCGAGAGACAATGCGGCGATGCGCCGTGCGGCGGTTGTCTCACGTATATATCGCTTGCATTTTCTCATGTGACGTTCGATCACCCGATCACCGTCGTGTAAACGCTTTCAGCGAAACAACACGTAGCTCCTAAAGACACTTCAAGGCTTCGTTCTTTTTTCTCCTCTCGTAACTACTCTTTCCCGACGTAATTCCATCCACGCTTTATTGACCATCTCCTGCGAGCCGAGAAAATGCGTGACCTCTTTTTTTTCAACATTTTTATTCGCGACTGCTAATTTTTATATCTTAACGAGCGCGCGAAGGCGATACGTTATTATGCACGCAAGGCTCTCACGGTAAATCGCAAATGTATATATGTACGTACATACATTATTATACAAGAGTGCGAAAATTGACTAAAATTAGTAACATTTTTCAATGCGCTTTAACTCGGCCGTTGAACTCAACGAGGAAAAAAATCTCGTTATGTGCGTTCGCGTGCGCCACGCACCGGAAATTTATCGAATTCCATTACGTGAAGTAATAGGTACGTCAGAGTCTTTACGATTGAAGATAACACGGGTGTAATTCAATAATGCGCCAGCAAACTGCGGTCATATCGGGCTATCAATTATTTTTATTTTTATTTTTCCGGATAAGATGCTAAAGAATGTTTCATAACTGTATTATTCAATAATTCTCACGGTTATTTTATAGTGAAAAGTATTCTGATAGTCTCTACTGAGACTTCGGAATGTGACTTAAGGTCTTTTTCTCCTCCCGAATCCTAAACTGGCGGCGGGAATTTCTATGATCGAGCGTTACATTTTCAAGGAGCGAAGTTCCCCATTTCGAGCGGGTGCAGATGGACGAGGAAAAGATAAATAATACGCGAGAGAGATAAACGGACACATTATCACCGATTCACCGCTGGAATTTGAGGAATCCCGACGTAGGGCCAGCCGGCCAGGTAGTCTCACGCGCGCGCGCGCACACGCAATTCTGTCTTACAATAAATACCTCAGCACACACCGGTTTTTCTCAATTATTTAAGTCACCGCGTATAGTTACGCAATGGTGCATAGCTAACCGCGATCTTACGATTCTCGCCAGCTTTTCCCCGTTTGACGTTTGACGTTCGACGTTGTCGGCCGATATTTCACCACACGCGTAATCTTAGTAAGTCTTTCATTGCGAAAAAGAACTATGTACATCATATCAAGATTTTCAGAATTTGCACAAAATAACATAAAAATATCAATCAAAAATTGAGTAGTTTAAGTTTTAAGGCATTAAACACAACACACAAGATAATAAGCTGTGTGCAAAAATATCTATTCTTTAGTGCACACAATTTCGTTGTTGTTCTTATGAATGGTTCGAATGTTTTCACAAAATATACACAGGTAGTCCGTGAACAACTCTAAACACATTAGCGATAGATTTCCTACGACGAAAGTCCAATACGACGGAATTTGTGACGTATGCGCGCCACATGGAGCGTGAAAGCGTTCACGAATACAAATCGCCATATGTACTCACGTGTAAACGCACATGTGTGAACACGAAAGACTGCAGTGGAGACCTTATCTGTATGGGCGTATATCGGGCGTAAAAGGCTATCAAAAACATGGTTCAAATTTCCTATGTTTTCGCATTGTCGTTCACGGAAAAATTTCACAGCTCTGAAAAAGGCAGTTCATGTCAGAATTGCGACTTTGGTCTTGACGTCAATTCATAAAACATTTAAATATATCGAATCGGTATAAGTAAACAAGTACGTACTCCATTTATAATGCGTAATGTGATATTATGCATGAATCAAACGTCATTTTTCTTTTTTGTGTTATTGGATAAAGTTGATTTATACCATATCGCGTTAAATCAGTAATGTATTTTCATGCTGAGTGTCGCAAATTTAGATAACACGTGCTTAACACGCTGCATATCTAATTCGTGTTCATTAAAACTGCATTAAAATATTATAGATGAATTTATTTAAATTCCCAAAGTTTACATAGAGAAATTTCTCTCTTCTAATCAATTTCTTTTATCATTATATTCATACGTATAATCAACGACAACAATAGCATGTCAGGAAAAAATTTAACTTACAAAAAAGAAAAATAAAAAAATGAATGAAAATTCACTTCTAAAGTACCGTTTCCAATTTGTCGTCACATTTGTCGGACGAAAATAAAAAGTGTATTACACCGGCTTACATGATAAATGAACTTGTTAATAACGGTACGCGTGTGCAGACAGCGAAAAGACCTTTTCTTACTTCTTCTTATCAAGAAGAATGATCACTTTATGATGAATGGCACGGTATTCAGAGATCCGTTTTTTTTTTTTTCAAACTGAAAAAGATTCCGACAAAGATCTGCAATGTTTCTTTGTAAAAAGAAGATCGAAGACGAATGCTCCTTTTACATAAACATTTCTAAGAATTCTCAATTTTTTATAATACATACCAATTTAAAATAAAAAATACATAGAGAGGAAAAAATTTGATAATGCATTAACGTCATTATTTTTTTGCGAAAAGAAGTGACTTGGATCAAATCTTGACGCGTGTCCAACTAATTTCCCTCGTCAAATCCGACGTTGGACGAGCGTGCGAGACAAGATCCGCAAGATTGATCGCGCTTCGTTTTTAGCAAGCACTCGTTATCATATTATATTACGCTCGAGCCGAGTGCGTCTCGTCAATGTTACATTCCTTCCTCCTTGTGCGGACAACCGCCGCATTGGGTAATCGATCGTGGCAAACGGCGAGAGACAATTAATCGTGCAAGATGGAGAACGCGCGACTAACCCGCGCACGCAGGAATGCACGTGATGTGCGTAACGTCGGCAATCAGGGTCGTGATTGCACTACACGGGAATCAAATTAGCATTGAGCGTCGGCCGTCTTTCGCCATTAGAGCCACGACGGACGGAAAGGTATACAGAAAACGATAGGCGTATTTGCGGCCGATTGGGAGGAGATGCAGCGAACGAGTCCGGTGTGTGGCTTTTACGTAACGTTTTTATCCTTGCTTAACTCTGTAGATATCTCTGCTTGGTGCAGTATGCGCGCGGCGACGTATCTTTCGTATAACTTTCCAGAGTACGACAATAGGAACGTTCGCGTAAACACGTCTCTCTAAAGAGTACCTAACTTCTATTCTAAGAAAATATTCAGGCTAACTTTACTTTTACAGATAAAATTGCCTCACAGTTTACTAAAAAACAATCGCAAATTTAAAAAAAATAAAGATCTTGCTTAGACTTGCTTTTCATACTATTTTAACCGTCATTCATTCATAAAGTGTATAATTAAATTATTGATTGAAGGATATTATCGACAATCCGTCAGATTTTGATTTTAGTGATTGACAAGTACTTCTAAATCTCAATCAACAAATTAGACCTGTCACTAGCGATGGATAACGTGTAGATACAAGGTGTCGCGTATGCACGTGCTTCCGTGTGTAACGAGTACGTACCGCGTGTTGCGCACATAAACTATCCAAGCGTATGTTTGCTGTCTTCGAGGACTACTCTCACGAAAAGATAAAAATCTCCGTCACGCAAATGCGGAAAGCCTTCAAGAATCAATCGCCTCATTGTCTGTGCCGATTGGAAACAAATGAATAGGAAGTGAGTTAATGGGTATTATTTCAGAGCGTGGTTTATTACGCTTGACGAAAGTCTGTTTGGTGCTCGATATATGTAATATGTATAGCTCGCATTGTAAAGGTGCAATGAATATTTTTAGAATTTTAAACTTATCTCGCAGATACCATTAAGAAAAGATATATACGTTGTGTAATTATTATTAAATCTCATATCTCAAAATGGAATACACAATTTTTATATCAATATTATGATTTAAAAAAATTATTTATATATATACGTAAACTTTTAACTAACTGATCTTTGCGACTTGAGTGTGATTCTTGAAAAGTGAAATCGAGACACGAAACTGATTATTACGGAGCAACAAAACTTCAGGGATGACGCCCGTCATCCTTGAAAAATAATACGATCTGAAACTTCAGACTAAAAAAAACTTGAAGTAATTTTATTGAGCCTGTTATCGCTCGTCGCCTTCTCCAAGCATGATGTAAGTCCGCGCAGTGAAAGCTTCGCCACCTTCAGAACCGTGAATTACTTCCTGAAAATTTTTCTTCATTTTTTTTTTCGATTTAGTGACACGTGCGCACACAGGAGCATACGGAAATACATGCGGTACATTGCCTCTTTCTAGTGGTGTCCTACTTTTCCTGCCAAAATTGCTGGGAAATATCGGAACGCGCTTGCCTAAAAGCCCGTTAAAAATCGTAACAGAGCGACGAAGTTATTAACTAAGACCACGCGAGTATTGCAAAGCGCGAGGAATTTCTAAGATCCGGAGTCGCGGCGTTCGGCGAAATCGAAATTTATCGTACGTCATTATCCGCCACGTTCGCACTCCGAACCACTTACGAGCAGCATTTCTCGAATCGCCGCCGCGTGCGTAATTACGGGACATTAGGAGCACGCGCGGCACGCACAAACGAATATAGTGCACAAAGATCGGAAGGGCCAACCTTCCGAAAAAAAAGCATCGCGAATCAACGACTTATTTTACAGCCGCGGCTTACGCGTTATCTGCTTCCTAATAATAGGACAATTTTCTGGAAAAATGTCCGAACAGGATCACCTTTATTAGCTCTCATAATCAACGACTACCGATATCTCGACAAGACATCCGCTATAAATTTCGACCCACGGCTCCCAGTAAAACGGACGGTCAGCTGGAATTTCGGCAGATAATGAGCAGTGTCCTTGTTCAATGTCAACTCCCAGAAAAAATATAGCATCCTAAAAGCATTATGACGTAGGTCATAATATTTTTAGCAAACATAGTCTTCGTGGAAAGATACTATTTATTAAAGAGAAGAGTTTCATGCTAATGATGGAATGCTAATTGATAGTAAATTAGATAAAAGATGAACGCAAAAAGACCAGCAAAAGATACTCTATCGAATAGTAATGACATTGTAAAAGCTCACGTTATTTCAACGTCATTCTACAAAAGTTAAAAGCCACACGTATATTTTAATTCCATTTTAGATAATTATTAAGATATTTCATTGAAAATAAATAATTTTTTGAAAGCTAATGAAAAAAACGAATCAAATGAGGCTTACCAATAAAGAATTTTCTGCAAAATTTTCTGACGCGTGAAATTACTCAATTTTACTGACTCACTGATAAAATTGACTGAGTAATGATATACCATTTTTTTCAAGAAACCCAATATTGATATGTATCATCGCACCTCGTTCCAGCAATGTTCTTTATCTCAGCTCATTTGACTCAGCCTGTAACGAAAGTCGATCTAGAGATTAATACGCAAGAACGCAAAGATGTGTACGTAGTAATTGATAGGTGCGTGACGAACCGACGAGACTCCATGAAGCATAGGTAAACATAACTGGAATAACAGCGCGGCCTAATCATACCGCGATAAACGTGGATGAAGATCTAATTCCAGTATTGCTTTCTCTTGTTCACATTACGAATTATCTCCTCCGGCCATTCATATCGGGAGATCGAACAATCGTACAATTTACATATACAGTGAATGAGTCTAAAACCTCACTTAGGTGTTGCTCAAATCTTGCTCTGCATATGCTCGAATAAGCACGTATGATTAAAAAATTACTACTTATACTTATATATATATATATATATATATATATATATATATATATAAAGTTATATGAAAATTTTCATATATATATTTTCTATAATCTAAATTATTCATTAAACTTAATTCGTCTAATTAAGCTATTAAATATCCACATTCGACTTACATATAAAGTTTATTTATTTATCTGCACAAATGCTTGTAGCTACGGAATTTCACATAAATTACTTAAAATATAGCCAAAAAGAGAGAAATATTATACCCTACGAGAAATGCTTTTCGTAAATGGAAATTTAATCGCGTCTTTAATAATATGGTATTAATGCCAATATTAGACGGTGCTCTCTCGACAGTATATATTATTTAAGATAGAACGACACTATACATGAGTAATTCATCTAACCTTAGCTAATAACTGGTAAGCTTTACCACGTCGGGCGTAATTTACTTGTCAGTGCGAACGAAATAATACGATATTAATCGTGAATCGAGTGAAAATACTTGTGCCATGCCGTTTCCTACTTGCATATAGATACGTGTACGGGCTAATAAACAGGTATGTATGTACTGAGTGAGAATCGAACTTGTCGGCTAACCGACATAACTAGCACCAACCTCCGAACATTCTAATCGCGGCACTATAAACGCCACTATCACACAAACATCACTTTCTCCATCTTCAGCTAAACGACCATCCTGTTAACCTTTTCTAACTGCTAAAAAGGACGCCATAATGACGAGTTGTATTCAATTTCCCGTTTAAGAATGACCATAATAACTAGAATAAAACTCGTATCTCTCAGAGACTGTCGAACATATACCTACGTATTGAAGATGAGAATTTTATTATCACACAATAACTTGCGTAAGTACGCTAAGCAAGAGTCGCCGTATGATATATTACAGTTTCACTGATCCATGTATGCAATAAGAACGTAAAATGCAGATTAACAATTTAAACTCGCTGATATTTAATTCACTTTAATTAAAATCCAAAGATATTAAAAGTTTAAGTACATACAAATTTACATTCAAGATTGTATTGCTAAAGCAACAATTTTTGAAAAAAATATAACTAAAATTTTTATATACATATAAAAAAATTTTCTACCGTAAATAATAATGGCTATTTTGAATTAGACAGTAAAAAAATCGAGGACATAATCGGCACGACATGACTAAGAAAAGATGATTAATATAGCTGCTTCGCTCGAGAGTCGAAAGTAAATTTCGCGTTCGCCAGTCGATGAGTCAATAACCTTTAAATATTCCTCGCATGTCGATTAGCCGAAAAAATAATACTTGCGAAGGATGCACGATATCCCCTCTTCCTCCTACGATATTTATGACCGATATAAAAACACCTTACGTCGCATTACGGAATACCCGCATTTGTACAGACTTCAGCCATGTACTTTCATCGAACTGTACAGTCTACAGTCTATAGAGTCTACGTTTATATTATGCAAAAATTTACGAAAACTTATGGAAGATAAATGTAATTTATTCGCGAAGGAGAATTGTATGCGGAGTAAGCGGAGTAAGCAAAAATTCAAGAATTTATACATCAAGTAATACAAATACATATGTACCTATGTGTGATCCGTTTAAAAAATAAATCTCTGCTATATCTTAGACGGATTATCGTAATACGTCAAGGTATCTTACATACAAGGCGTCTTGTTACATGCACGCGACACCGGCGTTTATGCGGTATATAATTCATCGGTAATGGCTTTTCCGTCACTAGGACAACATGACGTAACGACGCAACTAATTAAGGGGCTGCGGAAACGTCGAACGCCCTTGCATTTTATGTACCAATATTTCAGGATACTTGAAATACTTTCGCAGAGATAGTTGCGAAGATCGGACAGAAATTTACGAGTACGTCTTAACTTGCCATCAAGGACGGCACGAGATTTCGTCTCGGTTGACATTCTTGCGCAACAAAACTTTAGATATACTGATTGAAAACCACGCGCGCTCGTTAAGAGAAGTATCTTTTAGTACTTTCAATTTTGTTGCACAAAAAAGTAGTACGTTTCCAATACATTAAACTCGATACGTTAAATCTCTCTAAAAAATCCAACACAATTTTTAAAAAAATTGTCAAACTATTAGTAATTCTACTCGTATGTCAATTAAGGATTCGTATTGCCAACTCGAGTACAATATCCCTTCGATGGAATAGAAAAAATAGAAAAGTATTAATTGGCCAGATACGTGCATATCCTGAGATAGGAAAATCTTAACAATACGATTTAGCTGATAAGGGAAACAGTGAGAAATCGTTACGAATTATTTTCTGCGAGCAACCCGCACATACGCAGATATAGACATTATCGGGCGTAATTAGGACGCAAATTACACGTTATACCACTTATCACGCGATCGTCGAGAGATCTCGCTAAAAGCTCGTCGACACAACGGTCTCCGCGGTATTAACGATAATATTGGTGATTACCGTTTCGTGTCACACACAAACGCACGTGCGCGCGGCGTGTAGAATCTCCTTTAACCCTCTGTGGTTGAATATCGGCATTTAACTGACCGCGGACTTTTACTCTTTTGCTCGAATGCGTCGGCGCGTAGCCGCGTCGCAATTATCCGTACGTTTAGAGTTACGAGTGAATTGCGAAACGGCAATCTACTTTAAGTACCCGGGGATATAGTTGATACCGTTAACTCGTCTCTTGATTATTTTTATTACGACCGCACCACCAAACGTGCTAATTATTGCAAGGTGATCTAAATTAGCGTTTGAATTATTCTGCATGTCGCAATTTGTTTGATATTGCGTTGCACATTTCCTTCGATGACCTTCTTTAAAAAAAATTACTTCATGAAAGTCTCTGTGAGCAATGCTAGTAATAGCTAAACTTCAATTTTAAAAAATAATATCTATAATTATTAGACTCTCGAAAGAGTTAGAAATACATATATGACATTGTTCTAACTGTTTTATTTAAATTCTTCAAACTACAATCAAATATTTTCAGAATATTTTTATATTATCTACGACTAAAATGTATGATTTGCGAGATATTCGGATGGTTCTGTGAGCAAGTAGATCAAGTCCGAAAGAGCTCGCGAGAAAGAAAAAGTCGCCGTATAATCGCGACTGCAATAATCAACGTGCTTGTCGACAGTGCATTTATGTGCGTCATAAAATCGAATATTAGATTTACACCGACCCACGCTGAATCGCCGACCCAGTTCAAGATCCGAGAACGAGACGGATCGCAATGGAAAAGAGAAAAAAAATATAAAAAAGAGAGAAAGAGAGAGAGAGAGAGAGAGACAGGTCGTTCGTCACTTGGCGCGCGGATAGAAAGCAGCCGGTCATCGATCGCGCTTTCCTTCTTACGACCGATTACGCGCGAAAGACGTCAGGGTTCAGCGAACGACGCAATATACGCGTGTACGTACACGCCGACGCCGCTTCCTTCGCCGCGCGCGATCGAGCGTGTATCCGGCACTTCCTTCACTGCGATCGCGGCGGAAACGCGAGCGAGCGAGCGAGCGAGCGAGCGAGCGAGGGAAGCCGAAAGCCGACGCGTATCGGGAGGCTGGAGATTTATTTCCCTCCTCGCGACGGCAGCGATGGCACCTGGATACCAACCGCTTCCTCTCGCGTGAGCAAGTGTGAAAACGACGTTACACGCCGCGCATTAATTCGCACGCATCCGCGGTGCTCCCAGCTCCTTTTATCCGCGTCACGCGAAATAATTCCGCCCGATTCACTCCGGGGAAGAGCCGTGAGAATACGTGTATTTCGATCCCGACGTGAATCTTTTTTTACGTTTTAATTTCCTTCCTTCAGATCAGCATGTTTACGCGACGTTCGTCGTTCGAGATAATAATCGATGCCAACTCGGACAGCTCGGACTCTCGCTTTTCGCGCTTGCATCGACGCGTATTTTTCATCTCTATGTCTGAAGTTCAATTGTGTCGATTATATCAACATGATTTTGAAAGCAAAATAACTCTGCAAAAATGGTGATATGTGACAATGCGCGCGCGAAAGCGGTACGAATCAGCGGACCGCGAGACACGAGAACGAGACACGCGCGGAGAATTTCCCTACGGAGAGAACATTAAATACCGAAGGTAACACCTCTTACTCTCGCATATATTATGTGTAGCACTTATCCTCGACGTGTACGCGCCGCTACATTAATCGCCAAAGTCCGTTTCGATTTCTACCTTGGAATTTGCGCCGCGGGCCGCGGCTTCCTGATTCAAATTTACGCTTTTATTTCTTCGCAATGTCAACGGCGAGAGCAAGTGTAAAACCGGGACAACGCGACATACTATTCCGATCAGGTCTGTTTGTAATCATATCGCGGAAGCACTTTCACACAATTCGCGACGAGCGAAATGCTCGAGGTCGAAGACTTATTCTTGTCATATTGTACCAAATGGCTATAAAAATTGTTTCAATCCTCGTGAAATTCCAGTGGGCTGTATTTTACACATTTATACAAGACTCACAAGACACAAATGACTTTTACTCTCGACCTAATTGGTCAAATTTATTAATTATAATAATCACGACGTCAGTTAAATCGAGAGTAAGAGTAATTTGTGTAAATAGTTTACTGGCGAAAATCTAAGTTTCCGATTTGTTTTACTCACAAGACAGTTTGCAATTTATATCGCAATTAATAACACATTACATGCGATTTATTTCGCTAATTAGTTAATTGAACGTCTATTAACTGTTAAATATATCGACCGCACCATTTCTGCGCGAAATTCCTCAATTACGAGTAAGGTTAACTCGTCCGGGGCGAGGATTATCGCGGGCCGCGGCAATAGCCCGAGGCCCGGGGCCCAGGCCGATATCAACGGATACGCTTATAAATCAACAGGGCACTGAGGGCACTGAGGGCACTGAGGGCACTCCACTTACCGTGAGCTGCGTCTTGTCAGGCGCAATCGCCGTGATCTCGACCGGCCTCGGCTCCGGCGGGTTCGCCCTGCTGAGAATCGCAGCCGGCATTTTCGCGACGAGGGACAGCCTCCTGGTGAGCCGTCTGCCCAATTCCGCGCGTCGGCGCAGCCTGACGCGGGGTCCGGTGCCCTTGTAGCTCCCGAATTCCATTCTCGATCAGGATTCTTCGTCCTCTCCTTCCTCATCGGCTCATGGTGACACACCACACACGTTACACGTTACACGTTACGCGCGACGACACCGGCGTCGTCGTTGTCCCACTTGAGCCGCGGTAGATCGTTGCAGTCACGTGATTATTCGAACGAGCGTCGCGTCGTGTCCTCGTCAACGTCCATCTCGAACGCTTCAAGTTTCGAGATTTCCCCTCACGGTTCACTGATCGCACTGATCGCACTGATCACTGATCACTCGTCCGCAGTCCGCACACTCCGCACGAGCCGGCGAGGACTCCGACGTTTCGGAGCTACCGCCGCCATTTGCATTTTGCGCCGGTTTCAAAATCGACTCGCGCCATTCAAGTCCCGCTATCACCGGGACCGATATCCGGCCATCCGGCGTTTCTCCGCGATTCGCGGGGTGTCTCGTTCGACAGTCTCGAATTGAATCTCGCGATGTCGCGGCGCACGAGACGAACCGGGCACGCGCGCGACGTAAAAACCGACTGGATGCTGGAGCCGGAGGTACACTCACGCACACAAGCCTCCCTCGCAGCGAGTGGACGCAGTGGACCGGACGGGGTATGGTGGGGCGGGGAGGGGAGGGGTCGAGGGCGCGCGAAGGGAGCCGACGCGACGCGCAGCGCGCAGCCACACGTAGCTACGTTCGTGCACCTGCGGGCATATGTGCGGGCCTGTTCTCCTCTCTTTCCCTCCTTCCGTCTCTCCCTTCGTCGAGGATTCGAAAAATCGAGGCGCGCGGAATAGAGAGCGCGCGCCCGCCGACTCGTTCTCACCGCCCTGGCGATCGCTCGTGATCGCTCGTGATCGCTCGCTCGGTCTGCCTGACGCGCTTCGACTGAAATTGAATCGCGGCAGCCTCCTACCACGCGGTCCTCCGCCGCCGCGTCGCGCGTCGCGCCGAGCCGGCCACCACACACCACACCACTAACTAACCACCGCGCCCCGCCTCGCTGCGCCTCACCTCGCCTAGCGTTGCGCCGATCCGCCGGGCGCCGATGCGTGCGAGGAGCCGCCGCTGGCCGCGGCCGGCGCGCGCCGTTGGTTGGTAAACAAAACGTGTCCCCGCTCCCCGCGGGAGATTAGCGTCGCGCGACGACCAGCGACGGCGACGACGTCCAAACGTTCGAGACTGATGATGTAACGGGTGCGCACTGCGCGCACGACCCCCACGACGCGGACGCGACTAATTTGTCGCTCCGCGACGCGCGACACCATCCGCGTACGATGTTACGGAACGCGACAACTTCAGACCGTAAACCGTAACGTCTCCAACCGTCAATATGGCGTTATGCGTTAGCTTGTAAAAATGAAAAATTGTAAAATTAATCTTTAATTTTCTCGATTGGATTAGGATCGATTGAAGATCGTTCGCTTGCACTTGCTGCACGTACTGGTATTTTTCGCTCTTTCCTTCCTCTCAACGCTTGTATCATTTTAGAAAAGAGAGCGAAAGTAAAAGAAACAATAAGCCTTATTTTGATTTCCAATGTACCTGTTTTTTAATCCAGAAAGTGTGAAACAATTCGAATTTGTTATAAATAACGATGCTGCGCCGAATTTTTGTCTTCACTTAGCAATAATAACATTAATAAATACATTGATGTGTATTCAGGAATCAATCCACAGATAGATGAAGCAGAATCTTTTCTAATATTTTCCCTTTAATTAAGAATTAAAAATTAAAAATTAAAATTAATAATTAAAAATTAAGATCAATAAGAGTTTTGTGAAAAGTACGAGACGCGCTCGCGTTAGTTTCACTTTTTACCAAACACCCTGCTCCTCTATCGCCTCTCTTTCTCTTTCCTAACTCTAACAATAAAATATACCCCCTTAACTTTGTCACGAGAGCAATTAAAACGAATCGATTTTCGTTTAACGAGGAACGGTCTTTGCGAAACGCGATATCGCCGCGCGAGTCGCAAGACCAATTAACTTCGCTGCGCTTTTACGCGATATATTGAATAGGCGAGGTGCATCGCGACATCCGGTGTTTCTTCAGGCGAAAGCCATTGTTTCCCGCGCGAGAGAAGAGAGAACTCGTCGGACGCGTAATCGGAAGCCGCAGAAGGTGCGCGGTGCGCGGTGCGCGTTCGCGATAAGAAATCACGGAACGATTGATTTATATCTGCGATCCGCACGACGTCGCCGTCGCCGGGCCATCGTCAGTCGTTGACAGAAGCGTCCTAACGACGCGCGGCGTCGCCGGTATGTTTCCTTCCTCGCCTATAAATAACGAAGACCTATTAGAAAGCGCATTTCTACGCCGATCGCGTAGCATGTATGTACGTCCCGATCAGTTGCATAACGCCATGCGTCGCCATGTTATTTGCCGTTCGACATCCGTCGAGGCTCGAGCTTCGACGCTTCGAGGCTTGTAAACGCGCTCGCGGCATCGCGAATGCCCTAACGCGTAAATATGCGTGCCTATTCGGGACTATTTCGTATTTAGATATTCACGACTTTGATAATAATTTAATGTGTAATAATTAATTTCTTGTTGTAATAATATGATAAAATATAATATAATAAAAACATCAACATATGTAATAAAATGTATATATAATGTTACTTATATATTATTAGAAATCAATGTTGTCAGATATGTATAAGTGTGCCAGAACGATCCAGGTGTAACCCTTCTACGACAAACTTATGTTAGAATTGATTTTCAGCAATCACATATTTCCCATTTCAATTTAATCGTTAGATATTGCTGCCGTTATTGACATTATAAACGAGCAGCGGCCACCAGCTTTCCTGCAACTCGATTGTGATTCAATTCTCTTGTGTTCTCAATTCTCTGCGGCACGAATAAAAGACACTGACGAGTTCCATTTAGCCGCGAAAACATTCGTAAAGTCTATGAAAGGAAGGAATCTGTGAAGGAATGGAAGATTTGTCCGGTTAAAAAGCTGCGATCTGTTAGTTCACAGCAAATATACATATAGGATTTACGACGTGTTAAGTTTTCCACGAAAACGTGTGTTGAGTTAGGCATATATGTAAATCCGATTTCGCCTACTCTCCTCAAGCTTTGAAGATTCTGATGAATTCGCCATCTGTAGAATTTTCAATTGCTCATTAAGATTAGAAATTTGCGATAGTTGTCAAGAGGCCGCGGACAGGGAAGGATCGCGTTTAAAAGGATCGCTCGTCGAGGATTCAGCGGCTGCTTGTCTTGAGAAAGGCAGAAAGGCAGAAAGGTTGGTGAAATCGACTGAAATCGACTGTGCTAATCTACGTTTTTCCTTTCGCCGAGAAGTAGCTATTCAACGCGAAATGAAGTCCGAATCTTGGCGTGCATTTGTACACAAATTGAAGCTTGGCGGAAGCGACATTCGCACCTTTCACCCTTGATCCCTCGCCGAGCCGTTTCTACGATTTCTTCTACGAGTTCTCATCGTCTGTGTGAGAAGTGCGCGCCGCGCGGCCTTGCGCAGCTTGCACGGCCTCGTCGAAGATGCTAAACAAGATATACGCTGTATAAACGTACAGAAATGTGAATACCAAAAATGTATACAATCTTTCTGACAAATACGAGAAATGCTGTCAGTGCTGAAAATGAATGGAAAATCCTACGAAAAAATGAAGAAAGTACATTTAAGTTTTTGATATTTTACCATTTCTCATCATTGATTAGTCAAGTGTATATTTCTAATATTTTCTTTATTTAATCTCGAAACTTGTTTCAAATCTAAAAATTACTATCGAAAAAATCATGTATAATAGAAATATTAAAAAACTGAAAAAGCCTAAGGCGACTTTGGCCATCGGCGATTAATTTAAATAGCAGAATTTTATTTAAAGAAAAACTTTTAACTGTACACAATACATCATCATCGTTTAATCATTGGCCCTAATCTAATTTTTTTAATCGGAATCAAATCGAAGTTTAGTTCGTTGTAGAATGTAAATAAAGCTGGCGTATGCTAGGCGACTAGGCGAGTTAACGGAGGTGTGATCTGTCGGGTGCTCGGAGTACTAAGCGGCATCGACAAGAAGGCAAGAAGGCAAGAAGGCAAGAAGGGCGACATCTTCCACTGGTGTCTGCCGTCTGCCGTCTGCCCGACACGGGCCGACGCCGACGGGAATTTTTGGGCAATCCGCTGCTGGCAGCTGGTTTTCGAGAATAAGTTCGGAGTACTCTCCGGAGTCCGGAGTCCGGACGCGGAATCACGCCTCACGCCGGCCGCGTGAAGTAGATGGCGCGTGCGAGTGCCGCGGGCCGCGGCTACGAGAACGGCGGGACGGCGGGTCGACGGGTCAGGCGGGTGCAGGCGGGTGGATTGTGGAATAATTCGCTCCGGCTCTAGTCCGGCTTCGAGCGACGAGCACTACCACGCATTCGCTCGGGCACTACCACGCACGAGCATGACAGATCGGAGCAGAGACCCGGAGTCGACCGCGAGCACCGCTGCCGAGCAAGCGGGCGCGCGACGGAAATCCAGGCGTGGAAACACGAGCGGGAAACTCGCGACGCTTCTTCGGCGATGCGAGGGCAGTCGGCGTCAGGAGTACAAGAGGGAGGATCCGACGAGCGACACCAGGTCGACGGAGCACAGATTCAAGGGCCCCTCGAGCAGCAAGCTGTCGTTCCTCGATTTCGTGTGCAATGTCAAGAAGCACCTGCTACTGAAGAATCTGTGCAAATCCAAGAAAAAGGTAGGCTCTTTTTACTATTTTTTCTCCTCTCCATGGTTCTTTGTCTGGAGCAAGATTTCTTTTTTAATCTTCTTCTGCTTCTGCGATGGTCTTTGGTTTTTCTTTACAACATGTGCCTTCGTGTGGCCTTGTCTGAAATTATTGTTCCTTTTCAGAGCAAAGAGACAGAAACGACGAGCCCTTGCTCTGGCTCAAAGCAGAACAATGTTATCTCTGTCATTGAATCTCTCAATTCATGCCAGAAGCAAGAATTTTCAAATGACGAGCAAGCCTTGTTGTCGGATAGAAGACTTTTGTACAAAGCCAGATTGGGTGACGTACTTGAAAATTCCCACCACAGTATTGAAGGAAATACAGCTAACATTAGCACGCAATATGGTTCAACTGGCACAAATCTTCATACAGTTCCTACAAGACAGCAAGCTAAATTGATAAGCGACATTGCGACTGTCAACGATGCAACGGTAATGCAACCTACCTATTCTAATACAATGGTGGCAGTTTCTAATGCAATAGCACAAGTCCCTGGCAGTGTAAACGAAACGTTAAATAACGAACATAAAGTCAAAGCAAGTCTCGCAAAAGAACTGCTTAATCTAAGTAAATATGGATGGTATTGGGGTCCCATATCAGGAGACGAAGCTGATGCCAAACTCATATCTGAACCAGATGGTGCGTTTCTGGTTCGGGATTCGTCAGACGACAGGTGCATATAACAAATAATTTACAGGATTTTCTATTCTCATATATATATGTTAACATTCTATGATTATCTGTAGGTACGTCCTAACACTCAGCTTCAAATCATCTGGAAAGATGCTGCATGCGCGTATGGAGCACAGCGGCGGCCTATTTTCTCTCTGCAATCAAAGCACCGAGAACGAAGGCTTTACTTCGGTGGCTGCTTTAATAAATCACTCCATGAACTTCAGCCAGTCCGCTGTAATTTGTTACTCGAGGCCGAAATATCCGGGATATCCGTCGTTCCCGGTCAGATTAACGAAACCAGTGAGCAGATTCACGCAAGTAAGGAGTCTGCAATATCTTTGTCGTTTTGTCATTCGTCAGTATATTAGATTAGATAATATACACAAGTTGCCTTTGCCAAAAACTATCAAGGGATATATTCAAGAAGCTCATTATTAAAATCTAACAGATAAAAAAATACAAAATGTTGAGATTAATAATGAAATTATTTTTATCAAGATACATATTAATACAAAAAGAGTGGTATAGAATAGAATTTTATGAAATGGCAGTAAAAGTATGTATATATGTATGGATATGTATATACCTATACATATATGTACATACACACGCTCATATATATGAGAATATATGAGAAATTTTTTTATCCTCGGTATATATATATATATATATAGATATATATGTATATGTTATACCTTGTAAAAATGTTTTCAAAAATATTTTCGTCAAATCATGACGTATCATTATTCAACATCAAAAAATATAAAACAGATAAAAATTATAAAAATTGAGTATTAACGTTGTTTTTTTAAATATTACGTTATTGAATGAAAAGAGACTATTTCATATTTATTACAAGTTATGTAATCCTAGGAGAAATTTGCAATAAAATTTCTATAAGTTAATTATCGTAGGTAAAGAATTTGACTTTTTCTGCTATCTTATAGCGTTATAGAAGCAGAATATGAAGAGTAGCAAAATTTTTATATAGCTGACTCCAGATGATTATACTTAATTATGATAATATGCAGGGTAAACGAATCATTGTTTTTTAATCTATTGTTAAAAGAATGTTGATATAGCTTTATGTAATCAACAATTTATATCTTTATATTTTGCACGGAGATAATATAGATTTACGACCTATTTTATTGTACAGATTTTGTTAAAATATATTACTGTATAAAATAAATTAGCTATATCTGCTAATGTTTCCTTTCTCAACATTGATTTCTCTAATGCAGGAAATCAGGTTCCCAAATAAAATAAACTTCTCTCTTAATTTTAATAAGAAAAGTCTTAATTATATTTATTCGAAAACATCTATAGAAATTCTTTTCTTAAAATCTTCTTTCATTAATCTATCTCTTTTTTTCATTAATGTAATCCAAGTATATTACGGGCCTAGAACAGAAAAGTAATTATATATACAGTATGTACATATATCAAAGATGGCTTAAAATTTTATTTTTAATCGACCGGAAATAATTATACCGTTATAAAAACAGCAGTAGCTGTCTCCGTAACACGGTTTAGAGCTTCATCTGGCTTGTTTGAGCTGGAAAGCATCATTTGTACTTGTAAAGTATCCTGTATTCGTCTCTCTAAGAACAGCCAAGTTTCTTTGTGGTCTTCACTTGTATCTTGCAGCATGTACAATTCAGTGGCTTTGTAAATAGTCGCCAGTATCATTCTCCTGATATACCAGTTAATCTAATCAAAGTACTCTATTTAAACAGCACATATCCGAACAATATCTTTCTTATACTAACAGATAAACATTAGCGATACGACGTACATCAACAGACCTATCGCCAGCATAATAACAAATATCATCGACTAGAGTTAATAAATTTGCCAAAGCGGTCGGTACGTTCGGCGGTAGGGTCATAATAGCCATTGCCTGCGGCCAGGTTTTTTTGTAGGGGATCACCATTCTCAACCGTGTTTCCACGGCGTCACGAACTTGTTGCTCTGGCGTCTTCCGTGGACTCGAGGAATCTGTTTCGATGGCCATTGCTTCTTTCTCCAGGATTTGATTTAATTCCCGATTACACGTAGAATAAAAATATAGCACTAATGCCGCGCTACCATTTGGAAACAGTCCGTGTATCACGCCTGGATATCCAACCGACTCAGCACCTTCGGCACCGTAATTTTCAATTACATCATTTTCATATGGACAAACAATAATTAATAAAACTTAGTAAAACAAAGTTTAAAATACAATTATATATAACTTATACATTTAAAAATAATATTACAAAAAAGCTGTTAAATTTGAAATACGAACTACATTTCTTATATACTTTTTCTAAGACTTTTGTTATAAAATATATTTCAGATATTTTCCATCTACAAAGTTTTTATGTACTGTTTCACGAAAGGATCGATTTCGAAATAGAATGCTGATTAACATTGGCTTATAATTTTCAAGACAATAATCATGTATAAAAATTATTAAATATAAAATTTTTTATTTTTAAAACATGTTTCAAATCCGTTTCCGTCAAAACTTTGATTTAATTTATTAATCTATTTTTAAAAGGACATGTAAATCGAGTTACATTTTATTTTTCGTAATGCTCAATGGTTTTTTTGTTATAAACTACATCTATTTCTCAAGACAGCATAAAAATTAATTAGAAGAGATAGCATATAAAAATAATCGCTCAAATTACCAGCACTGATAGCTTGTTTGCTCCATCCCATATCAGAAACAAATTTTAAAGAAGCACTAAGTATTTTTGTCTTAATATTTTTTTCATACTCTTCGTCGTTCTCTTCGTGAACAGATTGTTGCGGTTCTGCATTTCTATTATCATTTTCAGATTGATCGACTAGCAAAGCCCTGGAAGTCCATAAACATCTAAAACCTGATAAAATCAATATCTACTTTTAAAATCATCTATATTAGATATGCATTATACATAAATATATGTTATATAAGAATAAGACATAAGAATTCATGTTAATATAATTTTAGTATAATTCTTATCACACATACATAATGTACTAGTAAAACAAATACAATTTAGAAAAAAATTTTATTAAATCTTAAACAATTACAATTTTATGGTAATATGTTTCATAGTTTCATTTTTATAGTTGATTTTATTTCTACTCAGTACATACATCAGACTTTTGCGTAAATTTTTCATTCATATTTATGCATTCATTAACTCGTATAAGGATGCTTTCCATTACATCTAAACCATTTAGCACTTGATAACAAATGCAAGTTTTTTGAGAGAGTGGCATAGCTGATAATTGTTCACCGCCAACGGTCAGTGTAACTTCCGTATTAGCCTTCATTAACTTCCTATAATCTTCTTCTTTAAATAAATCCTTTTTCTGTTGCTCCAAATCTTTTGTCTTCACTCTCCAATGTGCTTTGCATAAATCTATGCCCTTTCTCAACGGATTTAGATAATCATTTTTTAGCATATCTACCATATTCCAAATACCCGTCTCATTGTTCTTATCTCTGATAAATAAAAATCTCAGCAAGTTCAGCGCAGTAATGATTTCGTCTGATATTTCCACCATATCAGACGAACTTCCATGTGGCAGATTGCAAACTTTCTTCAATAACAATTCCATATTTCTTCCGAGAAATTGGGGATTTCGTGGAGTTGAATCGAGACATTGAATGATAGAAGATTTAAAGATGCCAGTGATGAAACTCAGCAGGCCTGAATGTTCAACAATCTCGTACAAATGCAAGATAATAGTATATCTAGCTTCCATGTTAAATATCTCTATATATTCTTGGAAAACGCGTACTGCCTTCTTCCGTTGCTCATCACTATTAGAGTAAATCATCACTTTAGTGATTGGTTGAAACAATTCTGTATATATATCTAGTTCCAACACCTTAGAATCTACAGAATGAGGTGAAATGCGTTTTATAACGTGCTCCATGAAAATTAATCCATTGGAGATTGAACAATCTTTGCTAAGCAATTTTTCGAAAAAATATGCACACATTTCAAGGATATAATAAGAATTATATACTTGCGGTACATTTACCCAATAATTTTCTTTGGTAATAACATAAAAGTAAAAATTGGCGTAGGCCATATTCGATATGTTAAGAGTCCAGATCTGATCATGCGGCACTGCGCGGCATTGCGCTTTGAAGTAGGTAGGTCGTCTTTTACGTTGGCTAACAGTATCCAAGGAATATAATATGTCTCCGGTGAGGCGAAGTGCTTGTGTCACTATATTATCCACGAGTTCTTTATACACCGGTTCTTCACCGATGTATTTGTTCAAGCAGCAGAAGGGTTTCCCGCACAGAAAAATAAAAAAGCTCAAGAGATAGTCCCCCAATACAGATCCTTCCTCCTGCTTAGAGTTTATATCTATCGCCTCTTCCACCAACGGCTCTAGGAACACTATGATTGCTTTATATGTATGTATAATTCCATCACTAGCTGCTTCCGGATCATCAACTTTATCTGGCAGTGATAGATTCAAGATATACATCTGAAATCGCTCCAAGCACCAATCGATGACTTTGCCCTTGTTCTTTATCCTCATTATGCAAGAACGCATTGTATTCAAAATAGCACAGAAATTCACGTGGTCGCCCGTGTGCGGTACATGTTTTAGGAACTCCAGTATGGTTAGCTTGGGATCACAATTCTCAGCTATGAACATCAATACGTTTGAAGAGCATTCAAACGCTGCTTTCTTGTGTTGTAATACAGAGCTCGTGAGATTCAAGACAATGACAGACATAACACGGCCTAAGCCTTCTTCAGTGACCGAGGAATCCGCCTTTAAAAGCTCTATAGCTTTCTCGGTGTTACACTCGTCCAAAAAATTGGTGATCTGATTGACAAATTGCGTCATCATATTGGCCATCACGAAGCTGACAACAGTGGAAACATAAAAATGCAGATAAAATTATTCTTCAAAAAATATATTTCTATATTTTATACCTTCTATACGTATATATGTATTTACCTTTTTATGTGACAATATCAGGTACTTTCTTCTCTGTTTGCGAACTTTTCGTCAAAGAAATACTGACGAAGATGCGCGTTTCCCCTGTTTTCATTCCTGAGAAAGAAACATCGAGCACGACGTGTCTCTCTCTCTCTCTCTCTCGAAAATCTTCGTGCGAGCCGCGAGGTTACGTCTTCGCGAAAGGGCGTACGTTACACGAAATGACGGACCCTTCTCTATTTTTCACGTGAAAGGGCGTTCACGGAATGAAATCTAATGACGGTCATGTGAGATCGAGAGCGATACGAAAATTCCAGAGAAAAACTCTCTGGAATGGAAAGAATTCGTGGGAGGGAATGCAGGATCAGACGTGATACGTGACAAGCTTGGCCGTCGGCAGTGTCGGCACAAGTCGCCAACAATTCGCTTACCGGCTACTGCAAGTCTGCTCCGTGCCGAGCGGAATGAATTAATCATCGCCATGTCGCCGAGTGTCCCAGTCTCGAGTTCCTACTTCCTACTGCGCGACTGCTAAGGATTTTCCGGCGTATCGTACAATTCGTGCATGTTACTGTTCTCGAGGCGCGATTAGAATTTCGCGAGGCGACCCACGGCCACGGCCACGTTCGGCTGCGTTTGGCGGTTGCGCCGCGGCGGTTTTAAGACACGGAGATAAAGACGCGTTGTTCGCGCGGATGCGCATTCCTCGGAGCAGCCTAAAACGAGCAATAACATGGACTACGGTGTCAAGCGTTAATTATGTTTTTCGCGAAATCAACAAAATATTAGAAACACAAACTTAACCTAACATTCGCAAATTGAAGCTCGAGACTCGAGATGCATCGCATGATGCATGTGCATGGCAGGGCATAGGGATCACGTGGGACTGGACCAATTAGAGAACAGATATCTTTGCTCTTTTTGTCCAGACTGAGCGTGTAGCGTGGATTGGCTGCGTTTGATCGCGATTTACCGTCGCGACCAATGAACTCGCGTGCTCACGTCGGAGCCGTCTGCTGAGTTTTGTATATGCAGAGAGAAGCCTGAGAGAGGCCATCCCGGCCTTTTTCCTGGGACCGTCGAAAGCCCCTGTACACTACCGCCAGTACATCCATTATCGAAATTGGTACTACGTAGCCACGTTCATTTTCCGATACTGCCGATAAAACATCATTTTGTTGTATATATATATATATATAATCTATATTACATAACATTTGCGATGTAGCACGGACGCGCACTAGAATGATGTTTTATCGGCAGTGTCGGAAAGAGAAAAAGTGTGAGAGGGAGAGAGGGCTATCACTATTAGATATTAAACATACAGATAATATAAATATATAAAATAAGTTAACATTTATCGATACATGTAAGATATAAATATTAAACTGATCCTCGACCAATTACAATCGAGAATATCTTACATGTATCGATAAATATTAACTTATTTTAAATATTTATATTATATGTTAAATATCTAATAGCCCTCATCTCTCCCTCTCTCACTTTTTCTCTTCTTTCACTTTCACACTTCCCAGACAGCACAATATCCAAAATCAGGACATAAGACGTCTTTTAGACGTCTTTTAGCCATCTTTTCGTAAGACATCTGAAAGACCCGCTTTTGGACATGTATGTTGTCTGAGTTATTTCAAGATATATGTATCTCCTATCAATTTAAAGATCCGAATACGAGACAATATAGGCCTTTATGGACAATTTTGTAAGCAAAACGAATAATATTTGGGGAACAAGCAACAGGGAATGTTTTATAATTTTTAAGTATCTTGACGACGGTTTATCGTCTTTTATGGAATTTATGGTATGCGCGATCACCGCGCTGCAAGAACGATCGCGACGAAATTTTTACAAACGATACATATTAATGTTAATTTTCTACAAAGTTAGATTAGGAGCACATACAAATAAATTTGAAACATTTGTAAACGTAACGAATTACGTGAATTACGTGAACGAGCAAATTACGTGTCTGTTCTTGAACGAAAAACGCAATTGTATTCGCATACACACGTTTGAGCTTGTTAATTAGCACTCTCGACGCTCATACGCATTTTGGAGCAAGCTCGCTCCTTCGTTCACGATCGTTCGCGATCGCGACGAGCAAAGTGACATAACGCCAAACGCGCGATCATTCTCTTTAATTACTTAATAGATTATTAATTCCCGTGCTTAGTGAGAGATTCGAGCTATTCACCGAAGCGTCTTTCCACGCGATTCACTCATTCGAAGTAGAAATCGAAACGGAGGCAAGAGACACGACACGAATTCCGAGGTTATCGTCTCGCTGCGACACGCGGGACAACGATTCTATTAAAGATTCGGATGTGTCGCGCTTCGAATCATTTGTCTCTCATGCACAATTCACTTACCGATCACGGCACATTGCAGGAGACCCGTCAAATCACAGCCGGGAGGAACGGGAGGGTGATACGACGTACGGGCGTCCTTTCGGCCATCCCACTCGTTGCAGACGTTGCAGTCGACACGAGAAGAAACAGAATACAGAATATTCGGCGTACATTCAGCTTGCAACACACACACACACACACACACACTCTGTAACCGGAGGATTTCTTTTCTTTCACGAGAAAGAAATTACACGAGCAACAATGACGTCTCGCCGCGAGTGCCGCGACTCGTACCGACGTACAACGAGTAACGTATTACTTTCGCGCGCGCCGCGCGGCGAGTCGAGCCAGGAGCCCCCGAATCCGGCCGAATCACGTTCAGTCGCTCTCGCCGCCCGCCGCCGCGCGCCGGCGCCCGGCGCGGCACGCGGCACGTGGCACTGCGGTACTCGGCAGTTCGGCTGTCGCAGTCAGTCACGTCGCGTTGTCACGATGCCACGATCGTTGAATGAATCCGCCGATTTCGGAGCAGCGTACGTTCAAAGTCGGCGCGCGGACGATTGTTTCCATCGGCGAGACGGCCTTGCTAACTTGTTTTCGTCGACGCTCGGAATACCGTTACCCGCGGATATGTTACTCAATCATTCTCCCGATGAATTTCGGACAGGTGTGAAGTGTTTGTGCTCCGTGCCGTTGGTGCTGTTATTCGGAATGCGCGCTCGTTCGCGCGATTGGCATTCCTGCTCCTCGATTTCGCGGGAATAATCGACGACGCGCTCAATAATTTGCATCAAGATCAAGTGTATCAAGTGTCGTGAATGAATGTATCGCGCGAATTGAATCCCTCGCTCGAGGCGGAGATGTCGAGGCGAAGGTACCTGTGACGGCAATTGTGAGTTGTGAGTGATTTGCAGTCTCATCGTGATATTCGCGGGCGATAATCGCTCGTCCCGCCCCGGGCCGCCATATGTCTGGACTATCGAAAGTATCGAATGTGCATGGCATTCATTTACGCGGCATATCTCGAATCGTGTCGTGCTTTGAACGTGCTGTGTGCTGTGCCGGAATTGTCGTGCGATTATCCCCGATTCTTTTCGAAGAGCGGAAAGAGGGCCGAGTGACAACGTGAAATCGTATCGTGATTCAAGTAATAGCACGCTGTGATACAACATAACATACAACGCTCGTTCATGAATATTTCTTATTTTCGTGTATTTCGTGCCGCGTAATCCGCGGCTCCTCGTTGTGCAAAGCATGCATTAATATAGTACTTACATACGCGAGATTTACGTGCTCGATACGTAATGTGCGTACGATATTTAATCTTAATTGTGGTTTTGTTTAATCAACTGCACGTGTCTTTACTAACCGTCCACTTTATTCGCGTAGTATCTCGCGTCAAGATCTTCCAACATTTCATCGCCATTAACGCGACAGCCACACGGTCGGCAGTGATGAAACGCGGGACGAATTGGGGCAATCGGCGTTGCGACTCCTTCAAATATGCACGAAAAATCTATGTTACCTGCTTTTATATTACTGCAGAGTAAAGTACTTCCTTCCCATGGGTACGACCTTGGCGAGGTGGGAAGGCCCAGTACCCAGTACGAGGATTTTACCCGAGCAAAACTCTTGTTCTGCTTGGATAAAAATCCAAAGACGGGGAAGCTAACGTACCCTCGTCCGCCAATTTTATTGAATGAACGAACCGCAACCGGTTCGTCGCGTTTGCTTCAGGAGTGCCGTACAAGTAATCGGACTAAAGGACTTTTTTAAACGGGAGTGCCGTACAGTATCGCGCGAGAAAGACTTTTACTGAAATTAGTCCGCGCGCGATTGTAGTTTGTTATCCGCGAGTTTCTCGCGAGTGTCCTGTGCGGTGAGAGGAGGAGGCCTGACGTCCTGAGAGGAGGAGGAGGTCTGAGAGAGACATCGAGCATCGGCGGAGCAACCTTGGGGTGAGTATCATCTCTTATCTGATAAAAATTAATAGTTCTTTTTTATTTATTCGAATTGTTATCTCGATAAATTAGAAATAATTACAAAAAGAGAAATTATTCAAAATTTTATTCTTATAAAAATCGTTTTCAGAAAATAACTAATTATTGCTAAATATCTCATTAAAAGACGAATTAGAAAGACGTAAAAATTATCTTTTGAAATGTTGATTATTTGGAGCATTTTTAAAATTTGAATCTTATGTTTGTATGTTACAGTATCATCGTAGCTACGTGGCTGCATAACTCCGTCCGTTGCGCATCGAGTTGGTGAGTCAAAAATTTTTTTTTATTGAGGTAACGAGTCTCGCGGCGGCAGTGACACGCGGCGCGACTTCCCCCCTTGCTCGCTTGACCGTATAAATAGGCGCGTTGTCTACCGGCGGCAGTGACACGCGGCGCGACTTCCCCCCTTGCTTGCTCGACCGTATAAATAGGCGCGTTGTCTACCGGCGGCAGTGACACGCGGCGCGACTTCCCCCCTTGCTCGCTCGACCGTATAAATAGGCGCGTTGTCTACCGGCGGCAGTGACACGCGGCGGGACTTCCCCCCTTGCTCGCTCGACCGTATAAATACGCGCGTTGTCTACCGGCGGCAGTGACACGCGGCGCGACTGCGCGACTTCCCCCCTTGCTCGCTCGACCGTATAAATAGGCGCGTTGTCTACCGGCGGCAGTGACACGCGGCGCGACTTCCCCCCTTGCTCGCTCGACCGTATAAATAGGCGCGTTGTCTACCGGCGGCAGTGACACGCGGCGCGACTTCCCCCCTTGCTCGCTCGACCGTATAAATAGGCGCGTTGTCTACCGGCGGCAGTGACACGCGGCGCGACTTCCCCCCTTGCTCGCTCGACGCGGTGTTACGGTCACTCGTGGTGGTTTTAGCCGGTAGGCTGCGGGGAAATGGCGGAACTTTAATGTTCTGCTCTCTGCAGAATCCGGCACTCATGACATTACGCTCGAAAAAATTAAGCGTGTAAAAAATCTTGTCTATAAACGACGTCACGCTTATAAAGTTAAGCGTGTAAAAAATCTTGTCTATGAATGACATCACGCTTATAAAGTTAAGCGTGTAAAAAATCTTGTCTGCAAAAGACATCACGCTTGAAAAAAATTAAGCGTGTAAAAAATTTTGTCTGCTAAAGACATCACGCTGATAAAGTTAAGCGTGTAATAAATCTTCCCTCCAGGGGGTGGGGGGAGTCCTCCCGGACCCTTTAGGGGCACGGGGGAGCCCTCCACTACGGGTTTTGCGCACCCGGAGTACCCGAGCACACCAGTACCGCAATCTACGGCAGCCCTACGGGTCTGTCGTGGACCGGGGAGTCCTTTTAAGGACTCGCGAGGTAAGCGGCCTCTATAAAAAGTCCGCTCGGCTGGTCGGAGCCGTGAGGGAGGAGCTTAGGCTCTCCTAACCGACCTAAGGGAAGGAAAACCCTGACAGAAAACCGGGGGTCCGGCTGCCCTGCTTAGGAGTCTGTCGTTGGCTTCGGCCACCCAGACTCCCGCGTCGCGTTGTCTGCGGAACGACACCACGCTTAGAACGTTAAGCGTGTAAGAAATCGCGTCGCGTTGTCTGCGGAACGACACCACGCTTTTCTCAGTAGTGAGCGTGTAATAAGTAAATCCTCCTAAGGGTCTGCCTTCGGCGACATCACGCTTTTCTCCAGTAGTGAGCGTGTAATAAGTAAATCCTCCTCCTGTCTGCCTTCGGCGACATCACGCTTTTCTCCAGTAGTGAGCGTGTAAAAAGTAAATCCTCCTCCTGTCTGCCTTCGGCGACATCACGCTTTTCTCCAGTAGTGAGCGTGTAAAAAGTAAATCCTCCTCCTGTCTGCCTTCGGCGACATCACGCTTTTCTCCAGTAGTGAGCGTGTAATAAGTAAATCCTCCTCCTGTCTGCCTTCGGCGACATCACGCTTTTCTCCAGTAGTGAGCGTGTAAAAGTAAATCCTCCTCCTGTCTGCCTTCGGCGACATCACGCTTTTCTCCAGTAGTGAGCGTGTAAAAAGTAAATCCTCCTCCTGTCTGCCTTCGGCGACATCACGCTTTTCTCCAGTAGTGAGCGTGTAATAAGTAAATCCTCCTCCTGTCTGCCTTCGGCGACATCACGCTTTTCTCCAGTAGTGAGCGTGTAAAAAGTAAATCCTCCTCCTGTCTGCCTTCGGCGACATCACGCTTTTCTCCAGTAGTGAGCGTGTAATAAGTAAATCCTCCTCCTGTCTGCCTTCGGCGACATCACGCTTTTCTCCAGTAGTGAGCGTGTAAAAAGTAAATCCTCCTCCTGTCTGCCTTCGGCGACATCACGCTTTTCTCCAGTAGTGAGCGTGTAAAAGTAAATCCTCCTCCTGTCTGCCTTCGGCGACATCACGCTTTTCTCCAGTAGTGAGCGTGTAATAAGTAAATCCTCCTCCTGTCTGCCTTCGGCGACATCACGCTTTTCTCCAGTAGTGAGCGTGTAAAAAGTAAATCCTCCTCCTGTCTGCCTTCGGCGACATCACGCTTTTCTCCAGTAGTGAGCGTGTAAAAAGTAAATCCTCCTCCTGTCTGCCTTCGGCGACATCACGCTTTTCTCCAGTAGTGAGCGTGTAATAAGTAAATCCTCCTCCTGTCTGCCTTCGGCGACATCACGCTTTTCTCCAGTAGTGAGCGTGTAAAAAGTAAATCCTCCTCCTGTCTGCCTTCGGCGACATCACGCTTTTCTCCAGTAGTGAGCGTGTAAAAAGTAAATCCTCCTCCTGTCTGCCTTCGGCGACATCACGCTTTTCTCCAGTAGTGAGCGTGTAATAAGTAAATCCTCCTCCTGTCTGCCTTCGGCGACATCACGCTTTTCTCCAGTAGTGAGCGTGTAAAAAGTAAATCCTCCTCCTGTCTGCCTTCGGCGACATCACGCTTTTCTCCAGTAGTGAGCGTGTAAAAAGTAAATCCTCCTCCTGTCTGCCTTCGGCGACATCACGCTTTTCTCCAGTAGTGAGCGTGTAAAAAGTAAATCCTCCTCCTGTCTGCCTTCGGCGACATCACGCTTTTCTCCAGTAGTGAGCGTGTAAAAAGTAAATCCTCCTCCTGTCTGCCTTCGGCGACATCACGCTTTTCTCCAGTAGTGAGCGTGTAAAAAGTAAATCCTCCTCCTGTCTGCCTTCGGCGACATCACGCTTTTCTCCAGTAGTGAGCGTGTAATAAGTAAATCCTCCTCCTGTCTGCCTTCGGCGACATCACGCTTTTCTCCAGTAGTGAGCGTGTAAAAAGTAAATCCTCCTCCTGTCTGCCTTCGGCGACATCACGCTTTTCTCCAGTAGTGAGCGTGTAAAAAGTAAATCCTCCTCCTGTCTGCCTTCGGCGACATCACGCTTTTCTCCAGTAGTGAGCGTGTAAAAAGTAAATCCTCCTCCTGTCTGCCTTCGGCGACATCACGCTTTTCTCCAGTAGTGAGCGTGTAAAAGTAAATCCTCCTCCTGTCTGCCTTCGGCGACATCACGCTTTTCTCCAGTAGTGAGCGTGTAATAAGTAAATCCTCCTCCTGTCTGCCTTCGGCGACATCACGCTTTTCTCCAGTAGTGAGCGTGTAAAAAGTAAATCCTCCTCCTGTCTGCCTTCGGCGACATCACGCTTTTCTCCAGTAGTGAGCGTGTAAAAAGTAAATCCTCCTCCTGTCTGCCTTCGGCGACATCACGCTTTTCTCCAGTAGTGAGCGTGTAATAAGTAAATCCTCCTCCTGTCTGCCTTCGGCGACATCACGCTTTTCTCCAGTAGTGAGCGTGTAAAAGTAAATCCTCCTCCTGTCTGCCTTCGGCGACATCACGCTTTTCTCCAGTAGTGAGCGTGTAAAAAGTAAATCCTCCTCCTGTCTGCCTTCGGCGACATCACGCTTTTCTCCAGTAGTGAGCGTGTAATAAGTAAATCCTCCTCCTGTCTGCCTTCGGCGACATCACGCTTTTCTCCAGTAGTGAGCGTGTAAAAAGTAAATCCTCCTCCTGTCTGCCTTCGGCGACATCACGCTTTTCTCCAGTAGTGAGCGTGTAAAAAGTAAATCCTCCTCCTGTCTGCCTTCGGCGACATCACGCGGCGTTAGGGTCACTCGTGGTGGTTTTAGCCGGTAGGCTGCGGGGAAATGGCGGAACTTTAATGTTCTGCTCTCTGCAGAATCCGGCACTCCCCCCGCCCCGCCCCGGGGAAGGGGGAGTCTTCCTCCCGAAAGGGGGGTCACTGGTCACTCAAACCCCGGAAGAATGGAGGCACTCCCCGACCAGTGGTGCTCCCCGATCGGTGGCACAGCCACCGTGACTGGTTGCCACTGCTGACGGGTTGCCTCCAGGACGTCGTGGGGATTCCAGTGATGGAAGATTTCCACCACGTAAAATAAAAAAAAAAAAAAGGACCTAGTTAAAACGTAGGTAGGGAATAATTTTTAATTCCTTTCAGCAATTACATTTCCATTAAGCAAGAACAGTCAAGAAACATTTCGACTATATTGCAAAAACGTTGTAAAATTAATGCAATATAGCTGAAATGCTTCTTGATTTTTCTTGCTTAAGGGATGAAGTCACACTGCATTGCCACGAGTCTCAATGTGGCTCGAGACCGGAACAGCATGAAAGAAAGTGGTGAGTTTAATTGATTTTCACGTACTATGTCACTTATGTCCAAAAATTTTCTATCTCTTCTGTCTTTACTTAATCGAATCGTTTATTTGAATGTTTCAGAAAATAACGACGCAGAAGGTGACATCGGAGCAGCGAGGGAATCCTGCGTAGCTGACATTCCGAGCAGCCTGAGAGGAGGAGGAGGCCTAGGATAGGCATCGGGCATCGGCGTACCAACACTTCTGGTAAATGTTACTTTTTATTTTTTCTAAAGATATAGAATCTCTTTTTTTGTTTGTGCTTATTCAGTTGTTACATTAAATCGTGTTTCGAAATTTAAATTAGTAAAAAGAAATATTTTGAAAAATTTGATTCAAGTTGATTCTAACGTAAAAATTTTTTTCGAAGAAGTAATTTAAAATATAATATTAATCTGAATAACGAATAAGATGTTCGATGCGCGTGACAATTATTTAATCGATTCGATTATTTTTATGTTACAGAAAATATCCACGCGGGAAGGAGCAACGTTGCTTCGCATCGAGGGAACACGAGGGACATCCCGAGCAGCCTAAAAGAAGGTGGTGAGTGTAATTGATTTTCACGTACTATGTCATTTATGTCACAAATTTTCTATTTCTTCTGTCTTTACTTAATCGAATCGTTCATTTGAATGTTTCAGAAAATAACGACGCAGAAGGTGACATCGGAGCAGCGAGGGAATCCTGCGAAGCTGTGAGGTCGTATCTTACACAATTCGAGGTCGATTTTACACAATTTCCGGTTTTTCTGCTTAAACGCTTAGTCAGGCAACCCCGAAGCTAAGTGTCTACATCCTATCTTAAAATAGATTACCAAAAATGAATTGGTTGTCAAAATTTTCTCGTATTTTCTCGTATTTGTAGATACGACAAATTTGCACTTCAAAATTATAATCAAATAATGAACAAGATACGACATATTTATTTTTAAATAACAATAATAAATGTTATTTAAAACTAAATATGTCGTAACTTGTTTATTTGATTACAATTTTAAAGTACGTCGTATCTATAAAAATTGCGTTTTTGCGTTTGTTTTCACGAATAATATCAAATTAAACAATAAAGCTGTATTTTAATTCCAAATCACTATACTTTTGAAAGTAAAGCAAACTATCTTGTTTGTTGCTTATCAACAAAACAAAAATTTACGAATCCTGTAAAGTGACAGTTTTTAAGATACGACCTCCCGAAAGATATCAGTCGATATACGATAGAAACAATAAAAAATATGAACAGGAAAAGATTTTGTCATCGTTGAAATGGAATTCGAACTTGTGAAGATCTATAAACGACAAAACATTTATGTTATTGAGTTATTGATTATTTTTACTGCCTAATCTATTGTAGGGTATATGCAAAAGTTAAGTGAAAAAGCAAAACAAATGTAATGCGTTAAACATATTTTAATGTACGTTGCTTTTTAGTATTATATAAGTGTTATTTGCAATTGGGAACAAAGTTCTTTGGAAATTTTAAACGTCATCGCAGGTGATGACCATTACATGATTATAGGGAAGATAAGTATAGGAAGATTTTTCAATTTTAAAATATTTATTGTTATTTTATAATAAAACATTACATTTACATTCTCTCACTTTATGAGATTTTACATTATTTTATATCACGTTTCACTTTATTAATAATTGGATTTGCCACAAAAAACCCTGTCTATTTTAGAACCCTCGCGTCTAACAACGAGACTTTGCTAAAATAAAAAATTATTGTTAGAGGATCAGAATATTCTACAGACATAATCCTCTAAGTCGACATTGTTTAGAGATACACTTTCTGAAACATTAGAAAAATATGCTATATAGCATTCTTTCATTCGATTTCTCGGCATCCAGGACTTTTTTCCGTGGTGATAGTGGTAATGGTTACAATCAATTATTTTGAATATCCCTGACTCACATCCAGAAACTTGCAATTAGCTGGATCAGTAGTAACAAATTTATTTGTATAAAGTACTTCAATTGATATATTAAAATAGTTTATTATCCGTCATCACAGGGAGGTGCCTAGGACGTCGAAAAATCGAATGAAACAAAGCCATTTCGTACATTTTTCTAATTTTTCAAAGAGTGTATCTCTGAACGGTATTAACTTACAATAAAGGATTATGTTTATATAGAAATATTTCGATCTTCTAACAATAATCTTTCATTTTAAATCTCGTTACTAAACGCGAGGGGCCTAAAACCTTTATAAAAATGGGCAAAGTTCTTTGTAAGTGAGTTTAATGCCAAATTGGCAACAATTTGCTATTAATTTACTTACTGGATTATAAACACGCTGCTGTGTATTACAGACGGGTTGCAATCATATCTACCCATTAGAGAATAGATATTTTGTACTCTAAACGGTAAGATATAAATGCACCCATGTGCACATATGGGTAGCAATTTACTCCATTTGCACGAATTCTTGTATGAACACAGTGCACAAGATGACACTAATGCAGATAGATGAGCGAGCGTATATTTTATTTGCACATTATAAACAGCGCTAAGAGCAGAATGCATTTTGACAGTAGTCACTGCGGCGAGCGCAGAATGCATTTTGACAGTAGTCACTGCGGCGAGCGCAGAATGCATTGCATTTTAACAATAGTCACTGCGGCGAGCGCACAAAGTTTGAAAACAAATGGGATATTCAAATTTTATATCACGTATAATCATCGATAATTTCGAGAATTTTCTTTCTCTAAAAACTATAAATTTTCTTCAAAAATTAGTTATTAAGACTGTATATTTGACATTAAATTAATATAATATAAGAACGCCATCAAGTCCGAGCTAGGATCTAAGTAGCAAATAATTTCCGTGTGAATTTCTAATACTATTTCGAACTAAACTGCGCGCCAACGAATTGTCGGTCTTGAAACACAGTTTTTTCGTTAGAACAGTAAATTTACTTAAATAAATCGCAAATCGATTTAATTTTTGATGCTGATACAAATCGTATCTAACATCCCCTCTTTCCCCGAATATTACTGTAAAGAATTTATTGCGAAAAAATATTATCTCAGTCAGGGTTTTTTCGCAATAAATTGTTATGTAATACATATAAACTAGGAAAATTATTTGACAATCATTAAAATTATTCGCATATTTTCTAACAACTTTAGGAAAGTTAACGATTTGCTAATAAAAAAATTAGAAATTATTTTCAAATTACAAAATAAGTTTTCTTTATTATTATATAATAACAATAGTATTGTTCATTAATCCTCGGTCTCGGCTTCATATATATATATATATATATTTTTTTTTTTATATTATATATTATATATATTTATATTTATTTATTTATTTATTTATTTATTTTATATGTATATATATAAAATCAATAAATATTATAAGTAATTAATAAGTACGACAAGACCTAGGTGCGCGCGCGCGAGCGTGAGCGTCGAGAAGCCTAGCACGATTCTCGCCGGCTCGCGGCTGACCGAGCGTCGAGCATCTGACATCACTGCTGAAATCACCGGAAATAAGTTGGCGCTGGAAGTTCATATTTTTTAATAAACTATAGCTCAAACGATTGCTCCCTAATTGCTCCCTCAGAATCAACAATTGCTCTCCTTTTAAAATTATTATTTTTTAAGATATTTAAAAAAAACGTAAAAGTTATAACTTTCACTCAAAAACATATTTCTAATAACTCTATGCAACTAAATCCGGCATAGAACGATTGCTCCTTATTGCTCCATCATTATTTTAATGATTTATTGCATTTTTATTGAAAAATTAACAAATTAATCATTTCACAAGTGACGCCGCCGCCACTTATCGGCCGCCTATTGTAACTATGGCTCGGCAGCCATTGGCGGAAATATTTAACTAATTTTAATCAGTTATCTAATAATAAACTAAATTTTATTCATACCTAATTTACAGAGCATTCTTAAAGATACTGCTACAAAAGTGGTTCTTTCAATGCAACAAATTGTCAATCCACAACATCTTCAACACCTTCCATATCTTCATTATCTAACGATACAACTTCTAATTTCATTGACGCTGCATGTTATACTGGTCCCATAAAGTTATCCAAACACCGAGCCATGGCTACACATAATGTCTACACTATAGTGCAGACATTAAAACAAAACCCTGGCGTCCCTCGAATCGGATCACGCGGGAGTATTAACGGCGATCGGCCGCGAGGCCTCACGCCACTCTGACACGCTTGGCTGTAGAACACCGTGACCGCCGGGGCACGACCTCGGGGCACGCGCTCCTCCTAACCGAGTAAGTAAGGAGGAGGACTGATGGATGGCCGATGGATTAAACGCACCCCGGAGGATGGCTGGTGGATGACCGATGGATTAAACGAAAGCCGGAGTATGGCTGGTGGATGGCCGATGGATTAAACGCACGCCGGAGGATAGCTGGTGGATGGCTGGTGGATGGCCGATGGATTAAACGCACGCCGGAGGATGGCTGGTGGATGACCGATGGATTAAACGAAAGACGGAGGATGGCTGATGGACGGCCGATGGATTAAACGCACGCCGGAGGATGGCCGATGGATTAAACGCACGCCGGAGGATGGCCGGTGGATTGAACGCACGCCGGAGGATGGCTGGTGGATGGCCGATGGATTAAACGCACGCCGGAGGATGGCCGGTGGATTAAACGCACGCCGGAGGATGGCTGGTGGATAGCCGATGGATTAAACGCACGACGGAGGATGGCCGATGGATTAAACGCACGCCGGAGGATGGCTGGTGGATGGCCGATGGATTAAACGCTCGCCGGAGGATGGCTGGTGGATTAAACGCACGCCGGAGGATGGCCGGTGGATTGAACGCACGCCGGAGAATGGCTGGTGGATGGCCGATGGATTCAACGCACGCCGGAGGATGGCCGGTGGATTAAACGCACGCCGGAGGATGGCTGGTGGATGGCCGATGGATTAAACGCACGCCGGAGGATGGCTGGTGGATGGCCGATGGATTAAACGCTCGCCGGATGATGGCTGGTGGATGGCCGATGGATTCAACGCACGCCGGAGGATGGCCGGTGGATTAAACGCACGCCTGAGGATGGCTGGTGGATGGCCGATGGATTAAACGCTCGCCGGAGGATGGCTGGTGGATTAAACGCACGCCGGAGGATGGCCGGTGGATTGAACGCACGCCGGAGAATGGCTGGTGGATGGCCGATGGATTCAACGCACGCCGGAGGATGGCCGGTGGATTAAACGCACGCCGGAGGATGGCCGGTGGATTGAACGCACGCCGGAAAATGGCTGGTGGATGGCCGATGGATTAAACGCACGCCGGAGGATGGCTGGTGGATGCCCGATGGATTAAACGCACGCCGGAGAATGGCTGGTGGATGGCTGAGTGATTAAACGCACGCCGGAGGATGGCCGGTGGATTAAACGCACGCCGGAGGAAGGCTGGTGGATGGCTGATGGATTAAACGCACGCCGGAGGATGGCCGGTGGATTAAACGCACGCCGGAGAATGGCTGGTGGATGGCCGATGGATTCAACGCACGCCGGAGGATGGCCGGTGGATTAAACGCACGCCGGAGGATGGCTAGTGGATGGCCGATGGATTAAACGCATGCCGGAGGATGGCCGGTGGATTAAACGCACGCCGGAGGATGGCCGGTGGATTGAACTCACGCCGGAGGATGGCTGGTGGATGGCCGATGGATTCAACGCACGCCGGAGGATGGCCGGTGGATTAAACGCACGCCGGAGGATGGCTGGTGGATGGCCGATGAAATAAACGCACGCCGGAGGATGGCTGGTGGATGGCCGATGGATTAAACGCTCGGCGGAGGATGGCCGGTGGATTAAACGCACGCCGGAGGATGGCTGGTGGATGGCCGATGGATTCAACGCACGCCGGAGGATGGCCGGTGGATTAAACGCACGCCGGACGATGGCTGGTGGAAGGCCGATGGATTAAACGCACGCCGGAGGATGGCTGGTGGATGGCCGATGGATTAAACGCTCGGCGGAGAATGGCCGGTGGATTAAACGCACGCCGGAGGATGGCTGGTGGATGGCCGATGGATTAAACGCATGCCGGAGGATGGCCGGCGAAGGAGCGGCCACGAATAAACCGCCCGAGGAGCAGAGCGAGAGAGAGAGAGAAAGAGAGAGAGAGAGAGAGAGAGAGAGAGAGAGAGAGAGAGAGAGAGAGAGAGAGAGAGAGAGAGAGAGAGAGAGAGAGAGAGAGAGAGAGAGAGAGAGAGAGAGAGAGAGAGAGAGAGAGAGAGAGAGAGAGAGAGAGAGAGAGAGAGAGAGATAGTGAGCGAGGAGCGTGGGAGCGAGGGAGCGAGGGATGGGCATGGCACGGCAAGGGGGCATGGCAAGGCTTGGCAAGGGGCATGTCAAGGCAAGGGGGCAAGGCAAGAAAGTCTTATCAAGATTATATACTATCAAAAATTATTAGATAATAACAAACAATTTGAATAAATAATTCGTATAAACTGTTTACTAAAATGTTTTTGCTTCAATAAATTTTTAAAATAAAATAAATATGTGCGTTTCGTATTTACTTTTGTACATTTTTTAATATTTTTTAAATATTCTATATATATGATAAATAATATATAACAGCGTAAAACATATTTTTTTTATGTATATGTATATTTACAAAATAAATTAGTATAGATAACAATCTAAGATCTAAGACATATGTTACGCTGTAACGCTGCACACACATACACACACACACACACACACACACATATTTCCTTTTCTTTTTCTTTTTGTCTTGTTTTATCGCGATGCGAGGGAGAGGTAGAGGCCGAGAAAGAGGCAGAGGCAGAAGAATAGGAAGAGGCGGAGCTGGTGAAGAAAAAAATATATCGGGCATCAACATATTATTACCAAAAATAATCTTCAATAAATAATAAAGTAACAATTAATATATATTTCATTTATACATAGCTCTCTCTACTCCTAAAGCTAACTCCTAAATTTTTGCCTTCCTGAATTAGTGTTTATAAATATTTATTTCATTTTATTTATAATTTTTACATTTATAAATAAATATATATATATATTTTTTTTAATATGCATATATATATATGGAGGGGTTAAAGCCATAGTGGTGTAAGTCAATTTTTTTGACCACTTTTTTTTCTTCTTTTTTCAACATATCTGCATGTGTAGACTGCATCTATGAACTTAACTCGATAGGTTAAAAAAAGTGACTTACACCATCACTATGGCTTTAACCCCTCCATATATATATATGCATATTTAAAAGTTATAAATATAAAAATTGTAAATATGATTAAATAAATATTTATAAATATGACGTAGCGCATCGTCGACTTGGCAGTCGGCGAGGCACGAGACACGATACCCAAAATGCGTGGCATCGTGGCAACGTCGCATAGCCGGCGCGTGCCGCCGCTGCGGCAGCATATCCCCTCCAGCTGGGTAGTTCGTACACGAACCATCAAAGACCGACAATATCGAAAAGTGGATGTATACATAGCACGGACTTGAACCAAATTCATCGACACTATCGAAAAGTGGATGTGACTCGTAGTTCCAATTCCTGAAAGTGGATGTGTGGCGCTACTGTACGGCCTAGCAAAAGCGTCCCAAGAAAATCGCCGTCATTGCGCCTCTCATCCTTCTCTCTGGTTAGTCCGGACTCAATCCTAGGGGCAAAGTCTGTCGGTAAGGGGCAAAGTCTGTCGGTAATCAAAGCACGGAAATGCTGGTCTCGACTTTTGAGGGGCCATTGGCTATCTTCTGTGAAGCCACACAGCCAATTAGGAATGTTTGGTGTAAAACTCGGGGCAGATGGCGCCATGGCGTCCAGTCCTGTCATGGCGGCGTCACCAACACTAACTCAATATACATGTGTGTGTTGGTGTATCTGTGAGCACATCCGTGAGATATAAGGTCTGTTTTCATCCTTCTCTCTGGTATATGCATGATGCATGTCTCTTTCTTAACCTCAAACGCGCTCTGCGCGACAGCGATTGTAACGGCAATTTACAGCTGAAGAGACCTTGTCACGCTTGATTAAATCAAACGAGAAGATTACGCCGGGGGAATTTGATTCCTTTCGAAATGGGCGATTCAGACGAGGAGAATTACGCGACGTTCGGCGTTCCTCTTGATCCCTTGGACGAAGGTACGCAAACGGGATAAAGTACCGTGCCTAAAGTATATCCTTTGCATTGTGTTATATCAAAAAGTTTTAATCTTGCAGAGAACGTCCCGCGAAAGAAGCCCGTTACGATCGAGGATCAATTTGCCTACGACGCCCAAGGTAGACGTAGGTTTCACGGGGCGTTTACAGGCGGTTTCTCAGCAGGATATTTCAACACTGTCGGTACTCGCGATGGATGGAGACCGCAACAGTTCAAGTCTTCCAGGAGTAGCAAGGCGGATAATGTCCTTCAGCGACCGGAGGACTTTATGGACGAAGAGGACACCGGTCTGTTCGGGATTGCTCCTAAAGGTATTCGAGCTACCAGCGATTATGCTGATCATGGACAGAGAGGAAAGAAGAGGGAGAGGATAAGTCAAGAAGGACCTATTCCTGGTACTCCCATCTTAAAAGAGCTTCTAAAACCTGTCAAGTTAGTACAATATTTGCAAAAATTAATAATGCCATTTAATCTGTGCTACTTTGAAATTGAAATTGTTGACGGCATGTTTTTGTCTGAACAAGAATCAAATAGAGCAATGTATTAATTATTTGCCAATGTGCTCGACTTGTGCTCCATTTAAAGATTTAAAGTTATATTAATTTTCATATTACTTGTAATATTGCAGAGAAACAGTGGGTATCATCCTGCTCAAGAAAATGGGTTGGAAACCTGGCCAAGGTGTGGGCTCCAGACTGACGAAAAAAGAAAAGCAGAAGATAAAGCTGCGTAATGAGAAATTAAGATTAGGGCGGGATAATCTTGAAATGGTAGGGAGCAATTCTGAGGATTCCGATGATGACTCTACCAATATTACTTTTGCACCTGATGATTATGAGCCATTCAGATGCAAGCCAAAGGACAATTATTTTGGCATTGGTTATTCGGGTCTAGACAGGCGGAAAGTCCTTTCCAGTCATATCAATCTTTTTGATACCCCGGCATTTTGCGTTAAGGATAAAAACAAAAAATTGTCGATTCACGGACAAGCGTTCGGAGTTGGTGCTTTTGAAGCTGACGATGATGATATATACGAGAGAGAAGACATGTCGCGTTATGACTTCACTTTAGGTCCCGAACGTAAGACTAACAATAAGACGAGGTGGTCCCAAGAGGGCTCGAGTAGCTCGCAAACCGATTGCCTTGAGGGTTTTATCCGCGCGAAGGAGAGACTAGAGAGCAAGAAAGTCTTTAAACCTCCAGAATTACCGAAGGATTTTGCACCAGTGCACGTTATTAGGAAAAGCAGATTTTATCCGCCGATTGCAGCCCCAGTAGAAAATAAACGTAAGGAGCCATTGAATGCCATAGATAGAGCGCGGATTTTAGAAGACTCCGATGAACGTTCGAAGAAACCACAGGCTTCAAGTACATCCGTTGCCGCTAATATTATTTCAAAAACCTTGAATTTACATGGTAAACAACAAACGGAGGAGAGAGAAAAATTGGAGAGTCAGCGGAAGACGACAGGTAACTCTTGGTTGGATAAATTGAACGTGCAAAACTTTGTCAAAGGCGCCATCGTCGGTTCCAGACCGGACGATACAGGTAGTTTAAAGAAGTTGGAAGATTTTAAAGAATCTCTGTCGACATCTGCGCAATCAAACATAGAAAAATCGATGGAAAGCGATTCCTCGGGGAAGAGTGAAACAAGTAAATTGTTCTTGTCTAATCCGGATAAACAGAAACGATTCGAGCAGTATCTTATCTTCTCGAAGAACGGTGAGAAGGACAAGTTCGAAAGTATTCAACCACTTTCTATGACCGATTGGGAGAGAGAGCAAGAACGCGAGGAATTCGAGCAAGCGACAAAACTGGAGCAGTCGAATAATTATATGGCAGACAAGTTTGTACATAGCGCTGATCATACGACGGACAGAATGGATCCGGAAAAGGACGTAAAGGAAGCGGTGAGATTGAAAATGTTTGGCAAACTTACGCGACAGCGAAGCGAATGGAAACCGGCGAGTATCGTTTGCAAGAGATTCAATATTCCCGAACCAAAAGTTGGCTGTGCGACGATTGCAACGGATCGGAAATCGGCGAGATTCTCCGTTTTTGATTCTTTGGATTGGTGTAGTTCGTCGAAATTCACGAAAGCTACGGATACAGTCGATACACAGGTGGAAGAAGTTACCCGATCGAAGGAGAAAACGGAAGAAAATATAAACGAAACGATTTCCAACACTGGTTCCAATAATATTCCATCTAACATCTACCAACCTTCAGAACCCATCTCTGAGAAATTTAAAATCTTCGAAGCTTCCTACGAGAAAGTTTTCGGCAAAGGTATTCCTTCCGCAACGTCGAAAGATGCCAAACAGGATGTGAAAGATAATTTAGAAGATAAAACAGGAATAGAAGAGAAAAAAGAAATAGATTCCGAGCCGGTATCTGCGCTTAAAGATCAATCAGAAGAAAAGAAGGATCTATTCAAAGCGATTTTTCTCAGCAGCAGCGAAGATTCCGATAGCGAGACGGAGGATAACGTTGACAGCGAGACTGTCAAGTCGATTTTGATCGGGAAAGATCCGAAAGAGCTAAATGTGCAACGCAACACATCGCCACCGCGAGGTATCTTCGCGAAATTGGATCTCGACAGCTTGGTGACGCAACCGAAATGCGTTAATGATGAAAGTACGACTTCTAAAATCTCGGAAACTAGTTTGCCAATTACCGGTGAATCGCGGAACGATGCCACGGATCATAACAATGTAACTGATGACGCAGAGATTGCAGTACTGCCAGATATGTATGGTCCGGTTCTGCCTCAGAGATTGTTGAAACAGGACAACGCTGCAACGACGACGGAAGCTGATAACGCCAAACAACTGAAACCAGTATTTCGAAGCGTCGTGGTGTCGAAAACTACGGAGGATTCGAAACTCGGCGGAAAATGGGTGGAACGAGACAAAGTGAAAAAATCGAAGAAGAAACACAAGCATAAGGAACATAAAAGCCCTAAACACAAGAAGAAGTCTAAGAAAGAGAAACGTTCGAAACGTTGATTTCTCCCTATTTTCTCTTGGGAATTCAAGTAATATAAATGATAAATCGATTTATAATCGCGTGATGGAAATACCTGTCAAAGTACACAACACAATTGTATATAAGGATGTTCGAAATGCTTCATACTTCATTATCAACTAAAACTGTTCCATATATTTATTAATTAATGTTTATGCGCTTACTTGGCGATGCATATATGTACATCTGTAACATAGACTGAAAATATATAATGTTTGAACTGTGATCTGCAGTTCTGAGCATGTTAACGAATCTAACACGATTTGCAATCTGATACAAGGTATTTTAAATGACTCCAGGATACAGTCAGTAAAACTTTATACATTATATTTTCCAATAATTGTACATTGTACAAAGGATATGTATATTTTACACACACTCATGATCAAGCACGAGCCATCTTTTATTTGTGAAAAATTTTCGTAAAGTGGATGTATTAAACGAGGACTACTTGTTCTGGATATTAAGACGTTACACATGTCGTGGTTTAAGGATTTAAGTAAATCGATTGGACGCTATTGACACACAAGAATACACGTGTATGTATTATTTGTTTCTATCAACGAAATCATTCCGGTATGTAATACCGAAATACGAATTTGAGCAGTCTGCCTTTTTATTACAACGTTGTGTGTGTCGAATGTAATGTTATTTTCTCTCCAAGGAAGTGATCCCATGTGAGCCAAAGTATATTAAATCTCTTCAAGATCGCACACGTGGGATTATTAATCCGACGTCATGGAGTTCCTCGAAGCAGGCCTGCTGGAATTGCCGGTTCCAGTCTTTTTCTCTACGCTGAAAAGGTATATCGTGACATTTATTAAATATTGCTACATTTTCATTTTTTAACAATAAGTTATTTTATACATTTTTACTTATATTAGATAATAATTTAATTTGCAATTTTTTGGCTTACCTACTGCTTCTTGAACCTCTTTTGAACATGGCTGTTAATTTCTTCTTTAGATTCTTCTTTTCCATTTTAAGAGTTTCGTTGATGCTGGTTTCAGATCCAGATGTCTGTCAAGTATTCAGTCATTTTAATATAAATCACGTTCTATTTGAATAAAAGTAATTCCGAATATTTAAATATCTTCTTGCCTGAAGTGAGTAGTCAGTCATGTTCGGGTCATCGACGCTGGACGATTTAGTTAACTTGTGTGTTAATTTTCGTATTATCCCCTTGCCATATTTCTTGTCCCGCTCTAACATTTCGCTCTTTGTCGATCCTCCGGAAAGGCGGCTAAATATAACAATTATCAAGTATATTCGTTATTCTATCGATATACTCCGAAAGATGTTGACGTGATGTTACGAATTATTATTTTGATACCTGTCTACGCTGGAATCTCTCTGTCGACTAGTTCCGCGAGACTCGACTTCCGATCCCTCTAATGATTGCATGCTCGACAAGTTACTGTCCGTGCCCGTGCCCCAAATAGCTGGAGACTATATTTTATGCAAAAGTTAATAATAATCAAAAATGTTATATTTGTATCTCATCTCTCATCTCATCTCACAAAGAATTCTTTCCTATACTTCATGAAGAGACCTTCTGTATATGAAGCATCTTGTACTTACTTCTTGACGAGGAGACGTTTGTTCCAAAGAGAGACTCTTTCTCTTCAAACGTGGTTTACCGCGATTCAATACTACTCCTTTCCCTGGATCGCTTTCTACTGATGTCGCTCTAGAACAGCAAAGTAACATTTTTCACGTTCTCAATAGTTTGACAACAGATCAGACGGATTATAAATCGCGAAATCTCACCTCTTTCCCAATTTCTTCAACCGCATTGCATTCGCTTCATCCGCCGTTTTCTTCGAATCTTTAAGCTCTTTCGCCACGTCCATTAATTTTTTAATAGTGTACTCTAATTTTTCTGTTCTTTCGCCGAGTATTGGAGTTACGGCTGCAAACGCGATTACATGGTTTGAAATAATAATATTATTAATATATATTAAATTATTTATATTCAATATAAATCAATCAAGTTTTTATTGCAGAATACCTTTTACGTCGCTCTTTGTTTCCAACATTGGCGATGACTCCCTCGATTTTGGTCCCTACGAATAATTGTACATTTTTGAAGCTTTTGTTTAAAGTTTTGAATGATATTAATAATTGTCATAATGTTTTGTCGCTGCTAATATTATATACGAATGTAGATATTTTATACTTTCAATCGCCTCGGCGGAGTTGGCGTATATACATCGGGCGTTCCGTTCTCCGTTACGGTATTTAATTCAGGAAACAGCTGTAGCAGATCCTGTACTTGTTGCATAAGGATGTTAATGTTCCGCATTTCCGTTTGTTCCAATTTACATTTATTTAATATAACTTCTTTGAGTTCCTGCCTCTCCTTCTCATGCCGCTCTTTTTCACGTCTCATTTTCTCGTTGCTCGTTCTTAATTTCGCGTGCGCGTCTCGCAGCTCGAGTAGGTCGCATTGCAACTAAAATTGATTAATTACGATTTTAAAAAAAATATATGTGTACGAATATTTCGATCAGCAGTATATGATTTTCAGTTACCTCTGATAATTTTTTCTTATTTTCTTCCTTCTCCTCGTCGAACACTTTCTTTAACTGATCTTGTCTCCGTTTATTTTCAAGCCGCTCTTTGCTGCGTTCTCTTTCTATCTGCAAACATAATACTCGTGAAGTCGTAAAAAGTTTGAATTGGCTATGTCATCTTATTTATATGTTACGTTGCTAATCAGTACTTCGAATAGCGTTTGTCGCAAATCTCGCGCTAACGTTGCCGTTTCTTGCAGTAACCTTTGATGTTCTTCTCTCTCTTTTTGCCAAGCCAACTCCATACGCACTTTCAATCCTGGAATCTTCGAACGTCCGCTAGTGAGCAATCGCTCCTCTTCCAACTGCAATCGTAACGAATAAATGATATAAACAAATTTAGAAATTTATTATTTGCATCTAATAAATCTAATTCATAATTACCTCGTTAATTCGGGACTGCAGTTCAGAAACTTTGACGTGACTAGCTGATTTTTCCGAAACCAATTCAGCCTTAAGCCTGGAAGCTTCCAGTCTTGTTTCAGAAAGTTCGTCTTCCATACAACTGATTTGTTTTTCTAGCACTAACATGTTGGCTTTCGTTGATTCTTCATCCTAAAATAAAAGAAAAATATATCTTTTGTTATAGAAGAAGAATTAATAGTAAAGAGAGGATAGGATTACGATTCTATGACCAGTAATAAGAATATTTTCAAAATCTTTAAAAATAGCTTCAAGGATATCAGTATAACGATATCAAAGAGCACATTGATTTTAAATTATATTATTAACTACTCACTTCGTCTGATTTTCCCGAAGATGCATTAGAGAGTCTACCTTGTCTCGTGGACTTCAGCTCGCCTATAGTTTTTTGCGCGCCTTCCAACATGTGCTTGTAAGTGTCACGTTCGCGTTTGTATCGTGATAATTGGTTCTGGATTGCCTGTATCTCGTCGTTGATCGCTGTAATTCTATGCTCATAGCGCATTTTACATTGCGCCAGATCTGCTTTCTTGGCCTTTTCTGTATTTGTCAAGGCATTCTTTAATTTCCGGATTTCCGATTCTAATGCTGTAGTGTCGGGTGTCAACGCTTGATGAATCTTAGAAACTGCCTGATAATCTTTCAGTTTTGTAGACAAATCATCATTCTATAAATCAAAATGATTTAAATTATATTATTTTTTTCAGTGAGAATAGGATTAGAAATTTAAATAATTTTTTTTTTAGGATCAGCATATTCTTACATATAAAGCATCAGCATATTCTTGAAACAGCAGAATTAAACATAAATAATAGATAATATGTACTTACCACTTTTCTCACATCCTCCAATCGTTCCAGTAAAGTGGCATTTTCTTTCTTCAATGTATTAATTTCGTCATTCAGTTCTTCTACGATAACTTTGTTCGGCAATTGGCTGTCACGAATTTGGCCCTAAAATCATAAACCAAGATAAAATTTTTCAAACAAGGATTTTTAATAATAACTAATAATAACCTCTGTACCTCAAGAGCAGATTTCTCTAATCGCCACTCGTTCTCTTTCATTCTCATCGAGTTACGTAACTCTTCAAGTTCGGTTTGTATATTTTTCAAGTCTTTCTTATCTTCCGAGCATTTGCTATAATAAAACATAGGATTAAATGAAGAACGTTACATGAGGCATTTAATATTGCTGGCAGTGAATTCTTACTCCTCACATCGTTAGTGTCGAATTGCTGTTTACCTATTCAGAGATTCATTCTCCCTTTCAAGTTGTAGCTTTGAATTCGTAAGCTCTTGATATTGTTTGGTAAGTGTCTCTTGCTCGTGCTGATGTTTCTTTATCTCATTTTCGAGATCTGAAAATTTTGTCACGTTAGCTCCACGATACGTTTGAGAAATAAATTCAGAAATAAAGCAGAAATAAAATGTTGACATCAGTGTAATATATCTTTTGATACTGTACTCAATATTTTTTCATTGTAAGTTTCTTTCATCTCGTTCATGCGTTTTGTATTTTGCCCAGCCTTTTCTAAGGAAGTTATCTTCTTCTTGAGTGCTGCTACTTCGGCTTCCTTCGTTTCTTTCTCACTATTAAGTTGTGATGTTAATTTTTCTTTTTCTCGCTTAAGTTCCGTAAGCTCTGCAGTTAGATTCGTGATTTTCGTTGATGTGGTAGACTTTGCATTTTCTAATTCCTTCTTCAAACGTTTCACCTCAGCATCGAGCTTGGCTTTTGTCTGTTCAACCTGTTTTGTCAGAAGAAATCGGAAGAAATAATAACGAGTATCGCAAGATAAATTATTAATTTATTCAGCTATAAATAATATTAAATGTTAAAATAAAAAGGATATTTACCGATGTTATCGATTGCGACATTTTCGATTCTCTTTCAGTATACGATGACAAATCATCCTGTAGTCTTTTACACTTTTCTTGTTCTTGCAAAAGTTTTTCTTTTACTTCATTTATTGTTACCTCCATCGTTGCCGCATCTTTTTCCGACGATTTAGCTGTTTCTGTAATTTAACAAAAGTCATATTTATCGATAGCTTTCATAATATTTATGAAATATAATATATATTTTGTATAATACAATTTGGAAATATAATTTAAATATGTCGAAAATATTTGAGACGTGTTAAGAAACTGTGATTTTATAATTAGATTAAAAATAAAGCTCAAGTTTTACCGAGATCTTTCTTTAGTTGTACAACCTCGTTATAAATTTTTAGTTTTTCGGCCGATAGCGACAGAAGTTTAGATTTTAATTTCTCCTTTTCTTCCGAAAGTGCCAGTTTCTCTTTATCCCAGGCTTTTCTTTCAGCTTCTCGTAAAGTATGTGCTTCATCCAACTTTCTCTTCACTATAATAAGATTTAGAAATTAAACATATCTAATCTCACTGTTATTAATGCAAAATTGATAGATTTTCTCTTCTACCATTTTGTAAATCCACATTTTTGCTATCTTCTACTTTTACATTTGGTTGAACTTTTTTCTTCTCTTTTTCGCTAGCTAGTTCTTTCACCGCAGATTCGAGTTTCTCTTTAAGCAGTTCATGTTCTTTCAGAAGTTTTTCGTATTTTAAATTATTATTATCTTTCGGTTTTACATCCGGTATATCTACATTGTGTCCATTTTTAATGTTGGTAAAGATGCTCAGCATGTCCTCTGAAAACATTGATAATCCGTTGAAAGAAATATTTAACTTTCAAGAAATGTATAAAAACACAGTCAATAAACCTATTTCCTTCTCCACTTCGTCAACCATCTTTTTAAGTTGTAATTTTGTTGTGGATTCTGTTGGCTTCTTTTGCGTTCTGTCCTGGAATGCGCTGCTTACTTTCTGCAAAATCTCTTCTGTTTTCTTTACCTAATGTAAATAGAGAGATTTTAGATACAATGTAATTTTATATTTGACGAATATAGTTGCATGGGACGTCAATCTCAATTATTAAAATATTATTATGTGCTATTAATTCAATAGAAAGAGGAATATTTTTGTTTTGTAATTATCACATATATTTACCTCTTCATATTTCTTCTCTAAAGCGGATCGCTCGCTTTCTAATTCTTCGGATTTACGCTCTACTTTTCGCAATTTGAACGACAATATTCGGCAATTTTTGTTCGACTGCTCCAAACTTTTTCGTAAACGAGTATACTCGTCTGCTTGTTCGTCCCTTGTATGCGAAAATTATATTCGTATAAAGAACACCGTGATGCAGCGTAACCATTTGGATTTTATCATGTTTAAGTATCTCTGTTCCTCATAAAGATATGAAAGGATTTTCATACAAAATTTGCGAGGGAAAAGCGAGGTGACATTCTATAGTAGTGTTTTCTTAAAAAATTTCTCTTGTCAAATTTTAACATGAATTTTCCCCTTGTTTCTCTCTTTTAATTTCTCCCTCGAAATTGGGACATTCACAAAAAATTAAATGTGATCCCACAAAAGTGAAAATAATTAAAAATCCCACTTTCCGTAACCGGCGAAAAACAAACGGGTGTCGTGTCCGTGTTGGGATCACATACGTACATCTCAAATATGTCCAAACCGTTGTCCTGTAAACAATCCACATATAGTTTATTTTGCAAGAGATTTTGCGTTGCATTGCCATGTGCATAATGATTCTGAACAAAACTTTTGGACGTGAAAAAAGTCTTGTCGTAAAAATTGCAATTTGACAATAATTTATTGAAAGGAACAGAGATACCGGTTTTGATATGTAATGTGCAATGTTAAAAAATGTCATTTATGATCATTTATTTTACACAAATAATGACGGGTCGTACTTAGCAATTAGTGATGATTTAAGTATAAATATATTAATGTGTCTGATTAGAATCTTTTCATAGTATTAATAACCACACATACCAAAAATTGCCATTATTATCAGTTTTAAAACAAAACCATAACCCATAACACTTGAAATAAAATAATATAGACACATAGACATAAAATAATGTTATTTTATAATTTTATTAAATATAAAATTATATGAAAAGAGTTATATCTTTTTAAAAATACAACGAGTAGCATGCATAATATTACAATGCGGGATCTCAATAGGATATATCATGATATTCTTTGCGCAAGAAGATAATACCTAAAATTATCTTGCAATTCATAGATCTCTTCTTCTAATTGTCTGATTTCCTTTTTCATATCCTCGTTTTCGTCCATTAAGCTTTCGCAAAGGTTTTCCGCGGCTTTCAGTTTCGAACGTAATTCATCGTGCGTTTTATCCCTTTCACCCCTGTATGGTTTACTAATCGTTTCTTTTTCCAAGCTTTTTATCTTTGCCAGCAATACATTTTTCTCTTGTACAAGTGCTAAAACACGCACGTGTACATGTATGAATTTAAAAGAAAATCTTTAGGCCGTAAAAGATCATAATATAAAAGAATGTCTCTATAAAAAAATTTCTATTGAATTTTCTCTATAAACTTGGAAAAATGGATACCTTCGTTTTTCTTCTGTAGTTTCGCCACTTCGCCTGTCGACGTTTTGTTCGACATTGTTTCCATAGTCGTCAATCGGCGCAGTAATATCTCGCTTTTTTCTTTCTCTGCCTTCTCGCATCTCGCTCTCATATCGTTTAACTGAGACCTTAATTTTTCTATCTCATTCTGCGAGAAGTAAATTACCGTTAATTGACATTTTTGTCATCGAAATTACACTATTTATTTTTTAATCCTCTCAACTCTGATACTCATAAAAAACAGAGATATTTAAACTGTGAAAAAAGTGAAATGTGCTTTTGAAGTACAACAATTTAATTTTTTTAGCTCATTGCTGCATGTACGAAAATTTTTTTCTGTCATAAAAACACGTCAGATCTGAGAGGTTTAAATACATATCGGATATACATACAGATATGTGCATTATCATATAAAACAAATATCGAAATCTTTTTTTAAAGAAATTTGTCTTTGAATTATATACAGACGTAACATCGATTTACATACAGTTAATATCTGAACAAGTTAATTAACATTTAAACAAAGTAGTGCATTTAATGAAAGTTTTGGGGTAGTATCGCGAGAATGCTTCATAATTCACGATATACGATATTATAAGTCTGGGTGTATATATATAATTGCTTGAACAATGGCACACAACGATAGGCGGCATATGATCGTTATTAATCGCAAAGTTTCCGTGGTGCGTCGAAGTAACGAAAGCGACGATCGTCTCACCTCCTCGATGTCTTCTCTCTTTACCGTGACATTATCCAGCCCGTCCTGGACCACCTGTTTTGGCGGTGCTGGTCGTGATTTCCTTACCTAAAGTAGGTGTGACAAATGAGAGCGCAAAATGGAATTTTACATTTGCTCACTCTTTTATCATTGAATGTCGCTACTCGCGCTACGCTACCGTCTGCTGTACAACTACAAACTACAAGGCGCCTTTGTATAAAGAAGACGTTCATAAGCGTACGTGCGTGTTCGTATGTAGATGTGTGTGTTTTATTACGACGACATAGAGCAATCCATGCTACTAGTGGGTTAATTAACGAAGGGATACCTGAATAATAAATTCGACGTCGTTTTCCGAAGCGCCGCTGTTGTTGTTGCTTATCACATTTTTTATTTGAAGCTTTGCCGGTCTTCTAACGTCTGCGTCGACACGTAGATCCGCGCAATCGTAAATTAGCGTGATTTAAGGGAAAAAAAAGAAAATCTAGCATTAGTTATTAATTTCAATATTAATGTGACGTTTTACTACCTCAATACTTCACTTTTATTACTTTCTAATTTGGAAGCGTCTTCTGGATTCTTATCTATGGCGGAGAGATCCATCAGGGATGTCCATCCAGCCGTCGCCGCCGATTGCGAATGATTATTCTTGTTTTCGTCTTTCGCCAAATTCGTAGCGGAAGACCATGTTCTGTTGCTCTCGGATCCGCTTCAAAATTCATTCGTGACAACAATCAATTTTTCTATTATAATATTCACAGTTCCCCGCAACGATCAACGTATTACTACCGCGATGTATTACCTTGCAGATATTTTATTATAACTTATACGCTTATAACAAAGATCCGTTATATAACAATGGATATTTTGTGACGACGGAAAAACCTACCGTGTTGAGTCTGAAGAAAGACTGGGGGATGAAGACGTGATGTCTCCGAGGCTGTTTCTTCTGCCGCCATGCTCTTTATAGTCCCTAAGAAGCAATTATTAATTCGAGATGCGCGTTTCTCACTGTCTTAGCTTCTCTGCTTCTTAAGCAATTACCTGAAACATCGTTTGCAACGCGTTGGCCACCGAACCTGCGGATGAAACCCCAGAGGGCAAAGAGAATCGCCTTTCTTAGACGAATACATGGAGTGCATCCTGTGTGCAAATCGTTTTTTCCGATTAGATTTTTTTAAAGTGTCTTGAAATAAAATAAATATACATTTATATTTTCGAGGAGAAAAAGTGTATAAAGTTCAATTTACAAAATTCGTGAATCTAGCAGGTCATCTAATGGAAATAATAATTTATTTATTGGTGTTAAGTTTCTAAAGCAACTAACATATCCCTATCTATTGTTATCTATTGTTCATTTGATATTTAAAAATATCGCACAATATCTCGAATTCTAAATGTTCGTTGATATTATTTAATTTGGAAAGAAATTTACGTAAAAAATGCACGAAAGGATTTCAATCAAAATTAGAGACAAAAGTGAAATCACGTGTTAGCTTATTGAGATATTTCTTAACTCGCAATTATACATTCCTACGTAATTTATTTGTTCCTTAGTTACATTGCATGACTTTGCTGATATGCTTTGTATAATGGCATAGTTTCGTCTCTCGCAAGCGCGATCAAAGGAAAGAAACAGCATAATAGGAAAATTTAAATCGAGTCAGTGCGCTGCGAAACACACTTGTCGGGAAAAAAAGACCTGCATTTCATTAAGTTCGCCAACAATGAGTTTATATCGTTGCAACTGCATATCTGCCGAGGGATTTATCATTATGAGTGAATTTAAAAAAGCTCGCAAAACAAAAAAGAGTTACACATTGAGTTGAGCACTTCACTTTCACGTTGACATGCCTATTAATATTAAGAAGAATTCCTAATTGCGGTGAAAATTGAAATCTATATAATTCCAACGCGCTATTTTCCCGATGTAGTCAATAACGTACGTAACGCGAAAGTCATTGCTGCATGAGCGACGTTTGCAATTTTACATTCCCTTTTAATGATCGCGCGAGATCTGTGACAAACATTCTAATAATTCACGTGGTGAATTCTTCTTCCATTCAAAAAATAGAAAGAAAAGAGTCGCGATAAAAATTTGCATGGATAGTAGATTTTATCAATGAATTCGTCGCCAGCGAGCATTTATGAGTTGCATTATCGTCTTTACATATTTCTGACAATGCACACAGGCACACGCACACATGTAACAAGCGTGGCACTTGGAGAACCATGCGCACCGGCGGTTTATTTATAAAATTTCAATGCCACGCTGTCTCTTTCCCTTTTTTTCCATCCATCTTTTGCCTATGTAAAACGGAGGCGTCGGATGCGGGCCAGAGAGGAGCGGACCGGAAGGAACGCGAGGGATGGACTTAATCCACGTTCTCCATTTGATCGTGATGCCTCTATCTATCTCTTACGCAATCCGTCGCGTCGGTTTTTATACGATGCCTGCTACTCACTCGATCGGCGCCGATATTAACCCAAATGCGGCGGGCCGACGTGAATTAAATTTATCCTAGGCTGTTGCCGGTCGGTCGCTCGGTCGCTCGGTCGCTCGGTCAGAAACGAGCGTTCGTCGTCGCGGGGCTCGTTGTCTCTTCCGTCCTGAATGAATACGGTAATCGCATCGTCATCGCGTAATCGGACGGCACTCGCATCGTAAAAGGGGAATAGGTTCTCGCAATCTCGTCCTTCCCCGGGTGACGGTCCTCCGCGTCTACCCGCGGATCTCGCTCATTTCTTCTATTTCTTCCTCCTCTTCTTTTTGCACGCGTCCGCGTTCGAGATTCCTACGCCGCGCGCGACGTCACTAATAGCACTGACACAGCTCCGCTATTACGGGGTTTGTCCGTTTTCCCCGTAGACTGTGTGCGGGCATACGGGCGGTTGGACCTACGCCAAGGTGTATATTTGTCTCTAGCTATAAATATAGAGAAGCGCGAAGACATCTTGAGCGCGTGTCGTATGCGTGCGTGCACGCGTCGCGGCGAAGCCTCGTCTTCATTCATTTTTTACCTTAATTGCGCGAACAGGAGCAACACGTCGCGATCGGACCTAGAAAACTGCGACAGCCGGAGATATTTTTCCGTCACCGCTGAATATCCTGCTGGAAATTTCCTCGAACCCTTGCATTCCGAGCGATTCTTGCATTTATGCGCTTTTTGCTGACCTGTGTACCTAGAGTAGTATTGAAACATAACTTATATTAATATAATTAATTAAGTAATATAAGAAACTACATTAATCTAGAAAAACAATTGTTACGCAGCTAAAGTGGACGAAATAAATGTTCATATAGTGAAAAACATGGAGAACGCGAGGCGTGTAGCGAAAAGAACGGAATCTTTATGAAATAGGCAGATATTAAAAAAAAAAAAGACGAATTAATCATTTTTATTAACTTTTATTAATACACCATACATTTCACCCATCTCCGCCACGCAGTATAAAATTGTATAAACATGGTATATAATATATTTATACATATATGATACATCTCTATTTTATAATACATCATGATAAGCGACTAACTTGCCGAATGCGAAATTTTAATATTTTGCATATCTCAAGTTATTTACCCTTACTAATCACCTTAAAATACAACTGAAGCGCATTGCACATTTTTGGAAGTTAATTTCTCTCAAAGAGAATAATTCAAAGTCTTGAAACTTTCTATTCGTGCTCATATTGCGTGACTTTATTTTCATAATATATGTATATTGTATGTAATTGTAAAACACCAAACTTTTATTTTTCCCCATTTTCATATAAAAATTATTAGTAAAAAGTATCAATATTCTATATATTAAAAATGTTGCTTTGTACGTTTCTAATAATAAGAATTCTTAAGAACCTCGCGATTATGGAATGTAAAGTAAAAAGTGTAAATTCTTCAACGAAAAATAAATTTCATAAAAAAAACTACTTTACTCCAACACAAATCTTAAATTTTTAAAATAATTAATTTTCGTATTTACTTGATATTATTTACACTATGACTCTTATACGTTTATTACACTTCTTTATAGAAATGATATTAAACGATCCAAGTTCCACGTCCGAAATTTCGCTTTTCACACAAGATTGACAAGATACTTGAAAAGTTATTCTAAAATAAAAAAAATTATAAGTATAAATATAATTCATTTATGCTCCTTATGGTGCATTTACTGCATTTATATAACTGCGTATAACAGTGTATAATTACACCTTAGAGAGTGACAATGCAATTACATTATACTTCTTGCAACAATATATGGCTGATCGAGAATAATTCGAAAGTTGTAAAATATAGTTTATATGCGATTCGATTTACAAGCAAAGTACGATACAGTACGAGTGACCCTCATTGCTTAATCGGAATGTAAAAACGCGTAATCTTTGCGTCTAGGGAGATACGCATATAATTGCTCTGGATTTAATTGAGAACATTTTACTACTATTTACCACAGCTAAATGATGAGCTGTTGAGATTATTTATATGTAATTATATATAAAACGTTATATTTTGTATTTAAAAGTACAAATGTACACATTATAGAGACCATTTAAAATGTTTATATCACTTGTCCCATGGAAAAAACTATACTTATATATTGTGCAAGTTACTTTCTTCATTTGCGTACAACCATCGTTTTCTGCGAAGGTTGATGTTTAAGGAGGTTGGTTGCTCAAATCAATATGATAAGAATTGTTTTAAATTTATGGAGGATTCGTTTATGGGAATCTGTCGAATCCATGCCAAAGTTGAAGACAATTGTCTGCATGGTTGTTGAGTAATTAATTATTGAAGTTATACTCTTATCTCTCTTATACACGGATGACATAGCAAAAATGTTACGACATCTGTAATGTAACTCTCGAAAGCATATTAAAAATGATAAGAATTTAATGAAAATAAGTGCAAATAATTCTTACAATATTTAGGACGGACTTTTACGAAGACTGAAATGATTTGTCTACATAGTTATCAAGAAATTGTAAAAATAAAACAGCATGTTGCAACATTTCAACGTGGATAATGTATTTGGGTTTTAATTGTGCAAACAATGATTTAAAACCTTAAAAAACAGCTAATTAAATGCGTTTTACATATTTATTTGCTAAAACTCATTTATTTCACGCGACGAAAACACAACTATAGGCTTTCCCCTGCCTCGCTGCCTGCCCCGCAACATGACGCAACCAACCTCCCCCTTAAGTGAACATCAATAATTCCTCGGAAGTTTTAAATTTGCATAAATTTACAGTGTTTCAATACGAGATACATATTCTAAAAGTTGACTACAAGATGAAGATATTAAATTGAAAAACTTCTGTACTACTATGTTCTAAATATCATTTCAGAGACTGTACATTTGTACAGTATAAAGTATCAAGACTATCGCATGCGAACATCATGCATGCACGAGAATATGAAATAATTTTATTATCAATAAATTTTATAGAATAATTTTTGTATCACCAATATATACAAGGCTGTTTTTATCGTCTGTTTATTCCGACTGAAGCTTTATCAGAAATCTGAATCTCATAACACACTAGATTACATATCGTAATTATCATGTTTAAATTGTCATGTTTAATAGCCAGATGGACAAGGAAAGATAGAGCGCGCGAAAGAGACAGAGACGTGTTTTGTTTCGTATGCCATCTTAACAAATTTCACTTTGTGACATCTTATAATTTTGAGCGAAGCAGCTCGATCTTTTTGGCAGCGCGTTTCTGCAAATCAGGCAATTTCATGGCAAGCCCCATGTTCCCTTGAATCTTGACCTTCCCTTGGAAGAAAGCCTTCTGCGGATTCAATTTTCCAGAAATAAAATCGACGATGTCGGTGTCGCTGATCGTGAATGTTACGTCGGGTTTGATTTTGCTGTTATACTCGATTTTGCCTTTGCCCGTTTTTGCGTTTACAACCCAAAATCCTTCGGCGCCTCCGGGACCGTTTATGACTTTAAATCCGTAAACCCCGCGCATTTTCTCGATCAAATTCTCATCGTCTTCCTCCATCGCGATTGCCAGCGTTTTAAACAGCACGTCCGCTTGGAAAATGCTCGAATCAGCGGCAACATTCACGTTTTTCCTGATCACCCCTTGTCTCGGAAAGCCCAAGCGATAGAGAGCCACGACAACCGCACCGCCCAGACCTATGTTGTGCTGAAGCGCCAATTTCGCGCCCTGCACTTGCCTCTTGCCGGCCTCACCGCGAAGTTGCCAAGTAAGTTCAGCGCACTGCGCTAATCCTGTAGCGCCCAGAGGATGTCCCTTCGAAATCAAACCGCCGCTCGGGTTTACGACATACTTGCCACCGTAGGTATTGTCTCCGGCGTCCACCATCTTGCCACCGTAACCGGGAGGACACAATCCCAAGGCTTCATAAGTGATCAACTCATTTATGGAGAAGCAGTCGTGCAGCTCCACCACGTCCACGTCGCTTGGCCTGTAGTTAATCGATGAAAAGGCTTTCTCGGCTGCGTTTCTCGTCATGTCATATCTGCAAAGTAATCATAACATAATCACATAATGGATTAATAAACTAGCGATCTCGTCGAGAAGTATATAATAGCTCCAGCTTATTTTCCATACCCGACAATATTCATGCACGATTTAGTGTTAAATGTCGTGGACAGGTCAGTGGACATTTCCATAGCCAGGATTTCGACGGCCTGCGATTCCAAGCGATGCTTACGAACGAACTCCTCGTTAGCTAGAACGACAGCTGCCGCCCCGTCGGAAGTGGGACAACATTGGAGCTTGGTCAACGGTCCAAATACCTTGGGAGAACTCATTATTTGCTGGAAGGTGTATTTCTCTTGGAATTGAGAATATGGATTGTTCGTGGAATGCAGATGGTTCTTATACGCGATCTTTGCGAAGTGCTCGGGCTTCGTACCATATTTCTTCATATGCTCGATCCCGGCATTGCCGAAGAGTTGGGCGGTGATGGGACCCTCGGAAAGGCCTGCACAAACGACGATTATGTGGTACTTGTGGTAAGCAAATTAAATACGTGAAATATTATTCTAGCTCGTGTTTCAGGATCCTATATCTCACCTGCGATATCCGCCATGAGCTCGACATGCTTATCCATAGGATTTGTGCGATCCATATACTTGGACATCAGAGAGCCACGCTCCATCTTTTCGAAGCCAAGCGCCAGAACGCAATCCGCGTTGCCGCTCTCGACGATCTGCTTGCCCAGATAGAGAGCGGTGGAGCCGGTGGAGCAGTTGTTGTTGACATTGTAAATGGGACAGCCGCTGAGGCCGACCTCGTAGACCGCCCTTTGGCCGCAGGTCGAATCGCCGTACACGTATCCAACGCAGACGGCCTGCACGCTCTTGTAGGGTACGCGCGCATCCTGCAGGGCCTTGGTCACCGCCTCCTTCGCCATTTGCGGATAATCAAACTCCTCCCTGCGACCGGGCTTCTCGAACTTGGTCATCCCGACGCCGATCACGTACACTTTTGGCTTGTGGACCATCTTGGCGATGATTCTTCGGAGTCTTCGGACGCGAGCGATCAGCGAAATACTGGGAAATTTTCCTCGATCGAAGGAACACGAATAACTCCGAACTCGTTCTTCTCGCGAGACGCGAGACTTCCTCGCGTGCCGGACGTGGAGCGTGGAGGTGCGTAGAGGTTGCGAAATGCGAAAACGGGAGAAACGAGGAAGGCCGAAGGCCGAAAGCCGAAAGCCGAAAGCCGAAAGAGAAAAAAGTGACGACGCACGTAACGATGCTGCCGCGGGCCGCGGGACTGTCGAGTGTCGAGCGTCGAGATCAGCCGATCGGACTCCTAAACGAACTCCGTCCGGTGGACTTTAATCCTCCATGTATCGCGGTGAAGATTGGGAAAGCGCAAATAGCGCAATGACAAAGCGGTTTCCCCGAGTCACGACGATAACGGGCGACGATGACGATCACCATTCATCGCCGTCTCACCACGGCGCGAATGGCGACCTAGATCGACGCCTCCGGTGAAAATGATACGCTTCGCGCGAGGCGTTAATTATCCCGCTGGCACACGCCACACGCGCACACGTAATCGAACCTCGCGAAGGATGTTTCCACCGAGTAAATTTTCCACAAATTGAATTATTAATAATAACAACAACACGCGCCACATAGATGAATATATCTTATCTTATGTCCGACGTTTTATTAACAATCGATTTTACGAGGACACGTCGATCGCCTTTTGTGCGTTTTGTCGATAAGACAAAATAAAGGATTAAATATTTGTAAACTGATAAGAATAATGTTACATCTATATAATTTCCATTCCAAAATTGTCGATTTCCCGTTCGCTGTTTTACACGATGAATAATTCAGGGAAGCGATTACGCGCGCGTGATTTATCGTGAAACTAATTAGTATAAGATGCGTAATATTTAAGAATCTTTTAAAAATAATATATATTTTATTGAGAAAATTTCCAAATAGATATATATGAGTTCCCGAGGCATTAGGCAATTATATATATAAACAAATACATTCAATGTAATATGTCTATCCTTTATAACTGCATTTATTTTTTATTATTTGCCTGAGAATCATTGTTGAGACTGGAATGGCAGAATAGAAAATCAAATTGTTTCGCACGTAAACTTTCTCCGCGCCTCGTCTTGCCCGCCTCTCTCTCTCTCTCTCTCTCTCTCTCTCTCTCTCTCTCTCTCCTCTCTTTGCCGCTCTTTAGAGGTTCGAAAGTATGTTCACTCGTGTTCGCGTGAGGTGCAGAAGGTGTGAGTGAGGTGCAGGCCGCCCACGAACGGACTCGTTTAAAGCTCCGCGCATTGGCGTAGGCCCAGGCGGACTCGCGTCAATCAACGTCTACGTCTATGGCTGGCGCCGCGCCGGCCATAACGGCCATTGCGCGGTCGTGTTTTGGCCGACCGAAAAGATGGCGGACCGTTGTTTTCGAGATCGCTCGCGCTCACGGCACGTCGGCGAGGTACGGTGAGGCACGGCACGGCTCTGAGATCCCGCGATTTCCGCGCGAGAGTTGACAATGTTGAAATGCCGCGCGCGCGATAGATCGTCCCGGCCGCGGTAGATCGTCGTTGTTGGTCGTTGTGTCAGTGACAGTCGCGCACGAGTCGCGCGTGCGACCGCATCGTCCAGCGTTCGCCGCATCGTCTCGGCCTCGGCGTCATTGTCGCCGCCGTTGTAGTGGTGGTGGTGTCGGTGGTGGTCATCGTCGTCGTCGTCGTCGTCGTCGTCGTCGTCGTGGTGGTGGTCGTGGCCGTCATCGTCATCGTCGTCGTCGTCGTCGTTGCTCCGTACAAAGCGACGTATATCACAGAATCCCTGGGTCCTGACGGAGCGATTCCGACGACGTGTCGTCGTCGGCGCGTCGAAGAATCGGCGCGAGGACGCCGTCGAGTCGGTAAAATGGTCGCGCTCCACCGCGAGCTTTTCTAACCCCCCTGTCGCTATTTATCGCTCTCCCGCGAGAAACGCGGCTTGGTTAGGTTGCTCGAGGGCCCGCGCTGATCCTATGGCACCGGAACGCCGTCGCGCGTGTTCCCCGTGGTTGCCCGCGTTGACAATGTGACGTGCCGTTGGGAAGTTTACGATTTGGTTAACCGATGGATAACCCGCGCGCGATGGCGAGCAACGATTTCGACGCGGAGCAGTTCGAGCGAAGGCTCCACTCGCTGAAGGACTCGCAGGAGTCCATCCAGGGACTTTCCGCGTGGTGCCTGGACAGGAGGCAGCATCACAAGAAGATTGTCGCCACATGGCTCCAAGTTTTAAAGAAAGGTAAACTCCAAGTCATAGGCTTACTATAAGCTTGATCGTTTTACCTCAACCTCAACCTAAACTTCTTGCACGGTTCATCTTTTTCCTTTTTCTTTTCACGTTGGAGAGAAAAAGAGAAAAGATGAACTGTGCAACAAATTGAGCTAAAACGAACAGGCCTTATGATTCTCATAGATCATGTAGAACGTAGCTTTTATCACAGATAAACTCGCTCGATTGTGTTACAGTCGTGTTACATGCGTGCGTCACAATTTTATTATCTTAAATGTATAATTTTGAGACACATAGCTCCCAGGTATATAAAATTCATTTTTTGTACAACAGTGAAGGTGGAACATCGGCTCACGTTGTTCTATTTGGCGAACGACGTTATTCAATACTCCAAGAGGAAGAATTTCGAATTTGTGGAATCATGGGGCACTACTCTGCAACGTGCGACCCCCATGGTCCGCGACGAGAAAGTGAAGCATCGTATACTGAGAATTTTCAAGATCTGGGATCAGCGGCAAGTCTACGACGAGGAGTTTCTTGCCGATCTGTCCGGCTTAATTTCGGCGGCGCCGAAAAAGAAATTGGATCCCCCGCCGACCGCTCAGCCCGAAGAGTTTCAGGCGGCTTTACTCATTTCTACAATGAGGTCTTGCGCTACTCTCGAACAAGCCACTGACGCTAGATTGCGCGATCTACGGGAGAGCAACATAGACATCGAATCCGCAGAGGAGTTACGCGCGTCGTTAAAGGACAGGAGGCGCGTGGAAGATGCGGAGAAAGAGATAGATTTGGTCGCTAGGAACGTCGAGAATTATGTTCGTGCGTTAGAGGCAGAGATTAGGGAAAGGACACAAGTGGTTGATTTGTTGGAGCAAGCGGATCAGTTTTATGAGACTCAACGTGGGGAAGTTAAAATAGTGACAAATGTAAGTGTTAAACTTTGCGAGGCGATTCAATACCGCTGATTTCTCATGTTACATTTTTTATGAATAGGCGTATCGGAATTTTGGCAGTCGTGTCAAAAATTTGAAGAAAAAGTTAGACGAGTTACTACCTACGTTCATCTCGCCTATACCGTCGCCGGACATAAACGCGCCCTCGCCGAGTCCCGACAGTGATATAGAGCTACCAGGAGATGAAACTCAATCAGTGAATAATCAGTCGGGAATGATTGACGTAGCCCCGCCGTCTATCTACGGTTCATATTCTCACGAGTACGATCCTATACGACCAGTGCCCGCACCTGACTTGGTACAAGGCAATGAGTCGGCGGACTTTACCAATAATTTCCCCTCCTTTATCGGAGGAAATGTAGATTTTGGTAATATGGTAAGATAGAGCAATAGTTGCATACGTATTGTTTTATAAAGGAAGGTTTTTTGTCATAAATGTATTCGAGACATATTTTATTCTTTTCTGTTTTCTGTAGAGAAATTTGTTTAATGAAAATTCTGAGACACCTGCCGGGATGTCTCAACAGTACAATGAATCTTTAGAGGTAATTATTCGCCATATATTTGCAAGATTCCATTAAAGTATGTGTTTTATGGGATAATATGATTTTCAGGCAAAACCAATAGAAGTAATCAATATGAGACCGAAAAATGAAAAGAACAATGCGGACTTCAATATATCCAGTTTCCTGAAAACGGTTCTTCCATCTTCCGATGGAACGTCGGATTCAGGTGGAATTCCGGGTCTAGGCCTGGACGTTTCTGAAAGTCAAGTGGAATCGCCGCAACGTCCCAACTATAGACATTCGCCCTCGTTAGGGCCGCACCCCGTAACGCCTGTGATCTCAAGAATGATAAGCAGTCAGGGTACACCATCCCTCAGTGGGAGCGGTGGTTTAAACAATTGCCAGATGAGTCACAGTACCCCGTTGGCGGTTCGCAATCTGTCCGAGTCGCACACCCCCTCTCCGTATTCCAGTCAAAATAGTCAAAGTAATATAACTGGTCCTTTTGACGGCCCTACTAATGCTAACACAGTTAACCCCTTACCTCCCCCACCTTTACCACCACCTATCTTCCTCGATGATGAGAATTGTTACAACAAACTGCCGCCAAAGTTCCCCACGTGGACGCCGCCGAACGAGGGTATTAAAGACTCTGCCAAATGGGAGGAAAAAGGTATACACAATGCACTGCAAATTTAATCATTCGCTTTTTTATTGTTGCGCAGCAATGCATAGCGTTCCCTATAGCAAATTTTGCTACATGTTCAGGCAAGAACAGTATGAATCCCACATGGCCTGGCGAAGGCGATGATAAAAACAAAAGTTCGTGGATGGATGGCGATGGAGACAGGTGGGACTCCAATAACGATTCCACATGGCCGGTCAGTGGCAGGACAAAAAATGATATGCTGTCGGAGACTCCCGAATCGCCGCCTATATATGAGAAAGCTGGTTTCGCTGAACCGGTGCAGTACAACGAGCCACAACCACAAGAATCTCTAAATACCACGGGAGACGTAGATCATAGGTAACACAGTTTCTACCAGAATTTCATTGTTCTGTTTTTATTTTTAGATTGTTGATCAATTGTTGACCAATTGTTGACATGATTTTCCAGTCATTAAAGTCACTTCTCATTTACAGAGTGATTCCAATCCCAATGGCCCGCGAAAATCAGCTACCGTATCGTTTGATGAAAGCGGGGGATGTGGATCATCGTAATCTAATCAGTCTGACTGGCAGCCCGGCAAATCATCATAATGTTGGTGATTCGTCGCTGTCTTCTTTATCCAATAACAATAGTTTATGGACCACAGGCGATCAAGATTATCGGTAAGCTTTGTGCTACTTTCATGAGCATCTACCTATAGTTAGACATATATACGTTTTATAGCTAGACATATATATTTTTATACAATTTTGTATTTGTGTCTTATATATGTATATTTAATTCTTATATAATTTATATAATTTAGGCGACACATGCAACCTGGTGACATTGTCGAGAGTGTTGATATGGAAATGTCGGACGACGAGACTGATAGCAAGCCAAAAGGCAGAGTTCTCGTCGATCTTAGGCAGGATCGCGACATGCGTGTAGGTGCACCTCCCCATCACGACATGGACATGCGTACAATACCTCTTCCGAGTATGGGAATGCCCGGCCCGCGTGATAGTCAGCCCATGCAAGATATACACTTGATACATTCAGGACCACCTCCACCGCCGCCGTTACCGCAGTTTCAGCATCAGGGTCAAGGTGGTTTCCGGCAAGAACAGTCGGTAGATTTTCATCCAAATCAATCAAAGTTTCAGCAGAACAGACCACCAAACTTCTTGCGAAATCAACAAGACTTTCATTCAAATCAACAAGAATTTCATCAACTTCGTCAATCGCAGCAGAACTTTGAGTATTGCGATAGAGAACACAATATCCGTTCCAAGCAAGATTTTTTGGCGGAATCACCGGGACGCGGAAGATACTCGACAGATCATCAGCATCAACACGACAATTCACCCTTTCATAGAAACGAATGGAACAATCGTGGTGGTGGCAACCGTGGATTTCCGAGAAACCGCCGAGACAGGTACTCGGAAGATCACAATATACAAAAGCAGCGGAACAATCTGGTAAACAGTCGCAAGTCGAGATCGCAGGATCAACAGCATCACCAATCCCCGTCGGAGATCCTGCCCAACAATCGATCGTTACTGCAACCACCTGACACCGCCATTATCTTCGACGAGGAAGGTATACCGATCGGCATGCCGGAATTTAACCGGGACAACAGCACGATATCTAACAAAGTGGATGTTCAAGCAGAATCAGAACGCGATCCCGATAACTGCCAGAGCTCTTCGGTACCACATGCACGGCGGACTTCGCATGACGTGTCGAGTTCTCACGATTCTGAAAACAACCAACAGCAGCAGCAGCAACAGGCTTATCAATTAGGCCCCGATCAAGAACAGCGGGCATCATCTTTGACCGAATCAAAAGATCAATCATCATCGATAAATCAAGTGACGATTATTCCGATAAGGACGAATAACGCCGGCGATGAATCGCAGCAAAAGCAGCACGTTCCTATTTCAGAATGCGAGGAGCACGTTGAGTCGACCGAGCACTCCGATCTCGCGGAGAAGACAAATGTGGCTGACAACGAACCGATTAATCCGGGACAGAACGTAAATTCCACGGAAATGGAGTCATTAGATGAATCGATGAGTTCAACTATGTTAGGTAAAGAGATGAAGAGAACGGCGAACGGCGATTGCGACGAGCAAAGTCACGAAGAAGGAGCCCTCAATAAAAAAAGGCCTCTCTTGCAAAACGGGCCGCAAATGCTGAACGACGACTTGTCTGGCCCGAACGGTCCCACACTGATGTCGGAATCTCATCCCGCTATCATGTACGAATATGATGGACCAAACTTCCGACCGCGCATTGGAGCACCTTACCCACTCTGGCGAGGCGGACCTCCTCCGCCTTCTCCTAGAGGAGGTAGAGGAGGTTTCAGGGGCGGGCCGGTAGGGCTGCCACGGGGCCCATGGATGGATAGGGGACCACGCGGTCCCGCAGTCAGTAACTTCTCACCGAGAGGATTGAAACGCGGAGGCAAACAGTTTTGGGGCGGCGGTGGTTTCAGAGGCCGGGGACGAGGCAGTAACTGGTAGATAAAGCGAAAAACTTTGAAAGACTCGACGACTCTCCGTCGTCATAATCCGACCGGATACATATGCGAAGCGCGTTTCGCACTCTGTAAATAAACGAACTGACACGCTTCGGCATTCACACGCGTGTGTGCTCGCGCGCGCGCACGCGCCCACACAATACATACACATATATATAAAAAGTAGACACAGATTCGGTTGGTTCCGATGGAACAGTGAGATCTTCGATAATGAAAGTTCTTCACGTTCTCCTGTGCGATTGATTCGCCTATATAAATATATAAATAACAAAAACTATAGATATATATATATATATATACATATATAGATATATCCATACTTAGTACATGTTTCGTTAAGATCTTAACAAATGTTAATGAAGCGGCTTGCGTTCGCATACATGTATATACATGTGTACACACATACGTGCTATTATCGATCCCAGTAAATGATTAGGAGCAACGTACGATGAATCTGGACGCGATACGTCGCTCATAGTCACTGCGATAATGATCACATTTGCCGCCACTCCCATAGGTTTTTATGTCAGGAGGGTTTGTGTTGTTTATGTATGCGTTGAGAGAACGACTGTGACGATAAATTTCGCCGAATCGTGAAGGAAGGCCACTTTGAGCGAGGTCGAGCACCAGAAAGCGCAAAAACTACGATAGTTAATTGACGGTAGTTAATTGATAGCATCGATTGAAACTGAGCGTAATTTCGCTGAGTTCAAATTTCCGTGTAGATTTACGAGAATGATCCCTATGAAATGATTAAATTGGCGGAAAATGAACTCTCTCTCTCTCTCTCTCTCTCTCTCTCTCTCTCTCTCTCTCTCTTTCTCTCGTCGAAATTACGGCAGTTTCAATTTTTTGACGAATAACATGTGTTTCTGACCCGATCGCTATGGTCTATATTTCATGGGTCTTCTATTACTTCCTTTCCTCGTCCACCTTAAAAAAAAGAACTGCAGTCATTTGTTTTCCCTCGCCTATGCCTTCAGTCCATCTGACTACGTTCTCCATCGTTTTGTCGAGGTTCATTATAAGAGAAGAGAAAAAGAAAAAAACATGGAAAACATACAGGCGTGTCAATGAAGATTTTTAAAGTGTACTAATAAAATACAGTGTTTACGTTCTGGTCCGCTTCGTACATTTTCCCTATTGTTATTTTTCGTTTATATTACGTAAGTGATGAGTGTTTCTTCTCGATCGTAGAAAAGAAAACGGCAATAAATAATATCCATCAATAATCTGGAGACTCAACCGAAAGTCGCATTCAATTCGTTTTGTATTATGAGAATTATATATAAAAATCACAAAATTGTTTCGTTTTTAATATCGATTCGAGGGATAGGATGACGATTATAAGGTGCTCTTGTAATAACTAATATTTTTCTGTATTTATGACGAAAAAGAAGATTGTAAAGCGAGTACGGCTTTAATGCCGGAACGATACGCTTGCTTCATTAGCCATTCGTCAAATTCTTTATTATTTTACAATTGATCGTGTATTCAGACGTCGCCAAATCATTAAATCGCGAATTTCGGGCTCTCGTTTAGAAATCTTTCAATTAATTAATCAATTAATTTTTATTTTTATTATGTTCTTCGAAAATTATAATTAGTTTTTATTTTTATTATATCAATCAGTATATTTATTTTCTCTTCGGTTTTCCAACTGTAATCGATTTTACATTGTTCTGTTGAAGGCAAGCGAATCGTTGCAGCATTCAATCCCAATATAGCAAGTGCAAAAGAAAAACCGTGAAATTCTCTCTCTCTCTCTCTCTCTCTCTCTCTCTCTCTCTCTCTCTTTCTTTCTTTCTTTTTCTCTTTCTGGTGGTTTAATAAAATAATACCGAGGACCTTTTTCTCTCTCCAGCTCAAAAGTTTACTCGTCGAAACCATAATATTCCCGTTCTCGACGACGCCGTTTTACCGACGCACACAGGTCATTCGCGACTCGTAAATATATTGTTACACAATTACTGCGAGAACGTAAAACGCACGTATATACACCTATACCATCTCGACGTGTATATTTAACCCGTCGTATTTTTCCCTTTTTTTCTCTTTTTCTTTTCTTTTTTTCTCTTTACGAGAATCGCGATCTCGACACGCACTGCCTTATGCATTCCTCATCTTTGATCTTCCGCATGTAGCTGCAGAAGTACGAAGAAGAGAAGATGCGATTTATCGATCCGTTTTGTGGCTCGCCGTCCGCTTCCATTCCTTTCCGACCCCGCGGTGATGGCGATTAAATTAAATTAGGGCACCTCTTCCATCGGTCGGCGATATGAAAACGAAGACGATATTGCTCTAGATCTAGATTACTCGTGAAGGGAAAGGAGGGAGGGAGGAAGGAAGAGATATGCGGAACACACACACTCTCTCTCTCTCGTGGAATATGCGGCCGCAATGCAATTTCATGAACAGGATGGCAATATCCGAAAAGTCGGTCTTCGAAGATCTTGTGTCTATTGTTGCGTAATGTATATGAAGGTATAAAAGCCATAGTGGGGGGTGTAAGTCAAATTTTTTAAGATATTGACTCTTGTGCATAAATGCAATCTATACAATATATAAATTGCATCTATGCACGCGAGTCAATATTTAAAAAAATTTAACTTACACCACTATGGCTTTTACCCCTCCATATGTCGAGCGGTCGGTGGTCGAGCATCAGACTCCTGACACTTTCAGAAGATGTAGGATATATCGAAAGATATATTTGCGATATAGGCTGTCTCGGAGAGATGTAAATTAGTAATAGAATGTTATACCCCGTGTACAATTCACGATGTTTCTTCCCCTTCTTTAGGAGAAAATAAAGTCACGCAATAATTTTTATCTCTTGTAATTAAAACATCGCTCACGAAAATATTAATAAGTAAGGCATTTTTCGATATATTTATTATGTAATTAGTTGAGGTCGTGTGAAGCTGCACTTGATTTGTGAGCTTAAGTAAGATAATTGTTAATTAACGGCATGTTACAAATAGATAATTTTCTGTTATCGGCTTAAGTTTTGCAGCATAAATAAAAGAGTTCCTTACAGGCGTTAAAGTGTTAAACAATCGAAGATTTATTGATAATTACAATAAAAACAATGTCGAATGAGTTGTTTCAATAAACAGGGTGCTCCTGAGGTGTACATTGACGGCGAAATCATGTTTCTTTAATAATTATTTCATTTCTATTTTTTCTTTTATATTAACATAAATATATCTTTGATGTTAAATAACGGAAAATAGAAGAATCTGTTAGCGATAGAAGTTACACAATATACAAAAGTACTTAATTTTCCTAATTTGTCTTTATTGCATGAAAACAGATCAGTGCTTACTTGAATGATAATTTAATACTTCCTTTCTCAAATCTTTTTAACTGTTACCGATATACATCACATTTGAGACAGCCTGTACATTTGTGTACATACTACTCTTTTTCTTCCAGAAAAAGCACTTGAAGTTTCGATAATGGAACCGTCCTTCATTATCGAGAACGTGCAACTTATATAAATTTAGTATGAGAATTCTAGCTAGAAGTGCCTTTTTCTCAGTAAAGCGAAATCTCAATCTTGCATTTTGTGCGGAGAAATATAACGCATTTTATCCTCTGATGGGGAGGGGGGAGTTGTATAAATTACAAATTACAAAATTACAAATGCTTCTGCAATTTAATTTAATTAGTCGAATATATGCACGAATGATGAAAGATGAGAGAGTGAAGACGTGTGTGTATGTATGTGTGTACGAGAGTGAGAGAGTGGTAGAGAAAGAGAGAATGTGGGGATGTGAGAGAATGAGAGAGGGTGGGAAGAATAATCGATCCAAAGTTCTATTAATAAACGAGGCAGCGAATTATCCTGTACATTAGATTAATGTTTAATTATTTAATTCTACATTAACGTTAATGTTAACAAGTTTTATATCGGGATATAAAACGAATATGCATACTGTGTATGCGAAAGAGTTTTGTACATTGCCTAATAAAAGATTGATCTTTATTATTGTAAGCCTAATTTGTTGTTTTAATTACAGAATATTATATATTTATAATATATACTAACATATAGATAAATCATACGTTGTTGCCAATTGACAGAATTCTATTAAAAAGAAACTTTGCACTTTTACACTGTTCTAATTTTTATTGCTGGAATTTAGAACAAGATCCTTCTTTTGTTTGAGATCAATTTCTATGAAAGCATAAGTTACAAGTTTGTATTATTATATGCTGCTTTTTCTCTCTTATTTACTTATAATTATTTTTTTATATATTATTTATTTATAAAAGTTATATGAAAAAAACCACAATTTCACAGTAAGTGATAATTAAGCAACACTTAAAATTCTAAACTACACAACATTTATATTTTTAACATGCAAGAAATGTACTGTCAAGAGTTTCAATTCTATATAGCGATACTCAAAGTTTTCAAATTTAATTATTTAATTTCAAACAAACTTAATCTATTTGTCATATCCTGTATATTACTTTATATCAATCAATATATTTCTTAAGGATCGGCAGGATAAGTAGGTCACACGTAGACGAATAAAAATTGATCGAAAAAATACACGGTAATAAATATTTTATTTCAAATCGTTGGACAATCACATTAGTCTCAATTATTTCTAATATTTAAAAAATATATACAAAAAATATTTACAAATAAACAATTAAACGATCTGCCGTTACTGCATACGATATAAAAATAAATGTGTCATCACGCGTTTCCTTCTCGTAATCTTTGTATCTTATGACACGCAACCGCAATCGTAAAGGAATGAGTCGCAACACTTAGGAAAACACGCAAACGCAAGAAAAAGACAGACGTGCGTTATTGTTAGTTTTGTGATGCACGCTCACGAATTGACAACTAGTATTCTTGAATCGACTTCAAGCTCGTCGTAAATTCTCTCGCCCGCCTTAATCGTGAAAGCGAAAAAGAACTCTCTTTTCGCCGCACAATTTTTTGTTGCGACGTGTTGTCGTCTATTTGGTCGGTAGATACGTGTTAAAGAGACACATATTAAATTACATCCTGCTTTTCGATTGTACCATACTGCTTTTGACCGAATAAATATGAACAAACTCAACGAGCACGATTTTCCAATATCACTCTTTTCGCATATCAAAATATAATCCCAAGAATATCCAAGAATATCTTCGGACGTTTAGATTTGATCTATAATTTAATTGTATCTGCGATAAGATTAATTATCCAGTCGTTAACACTTTACACTTTAATATTGTATAATGCCTTTGGATTTCTATATGGAGATGTAGGTATCGGAAACATTGTTCTTAATTAGCTACGTGTCCTTATAGTTGTTAGACAGTCATCAGATATCTTAAAATATTTTCTTTTTGACGTTCTGAGCAAATCGGAATATCTTAAAATCGCATGCTACGTGAAAATCGAGCCAATAATGTCGATTAATTATGATGTATTACGTAAAGTAGCTAGATGTTATCTATAGATATCTCTCTTTGTGCATATCTTTCGAACAACATGACACTTTAGTAAAAACATTGTAATTTTAATTGCGTACAGTACATCATATATATAGTCTCTTTCATTTTGATTACAAGTGTTACTCGGCGATAACAATCGGTCCGCGAGAATAACGACGCTGTTCTCGCGTTTTCGCGTACAACCTAAATCATTTGAGGTATATCTCCTTACGTCATTACTGTCATTTCACGTCATCTCGCGTCATCCCGCATTCTTTGGTCTCTCTCACACTTTCTTTGGTTTTCCGTTTTCTCGTACTTGCTCAAACATTACAGGGTGTAGCTAATGTAAATAGCTTCTTATATTCCCACAATATATCTTCAGCTTTGTCCATTGTCTTTATTTACACTGTAAATATTAATATATTATATGTATACGACATTATAGATCATAAATAAATCTTTTGTATAAATATTGCGTGAAATTACGTGTTACAAGTTTGATTAATCTCATCGATAATAAGTGATCTTTTCCTAAATCTGATTAATACTCCGTATATTAAACTCGATTGGATATAGACAGACCTGTATTTCAGAATGAAAAGGTCTTCTCACATTTTCAATCGTAATTTTTTATCGTTCCTAGTTACTTAGAAGTCAGCTTGATAGCAGAAAGTAACCGTTCGACTACACCCTGCACGCTTTAAACGATTTTTCAATCGGGAGAGCTCGATCGCTCAAGTTAGTTCGAGTTATCGTTCATCGTTTGTCATAAACTAGTACTTTCTTCTCCCGCATCCGGTCTTTCTAACATTCCCTTCTCGTCGATGCCTATAAAGTACGTTGTGACCTCTCCTTTTGGCTTGACATACGTCTCACCGCGTAGATGACACTTGACACCTTGCTGTTCCAAGACGGCAGCCGTATCCGCTGTTACCTAAACGAAATGCTCGTTTTATTGCACGAATTTATTAAACATTAATATTAAATGTAACGTTAGACTTATACCTGTATTTTTCCTGATAGTCCAGTGGTGTCCATTCTGGATGCCATGTTTACGGGGTCGCCCCAAATATCGTACAACGGCTTTTGAGCCCCCACGACACCGGCCGTCACCTCCCCATGAGAAATGCCGATCCTTAATCTGAAGACAAATTTCGGTTTTCGTTCAAGTTTCTTTTAATTTTGCCGCTTTTTATCGTGCTTAGAATCACTTACTTGTGAGGTTTCGACGTGGTGAACGACCTCGCGTTCATTCTATCGAGCACGGACATCATTTGTACGGCAAATTGCACCATCACCTTGACCACATTGTCGCTGCAACTCTCGTCGCTTTCAGTGCTGTGCATTGAATCGCGTCGATTCGCTTCCAGTCCGCAAGCCGCCATATATGTTGTACCTAAATAAATACGATAATAGACGAATTCAAATTGTCATCTAGAATCCAGTTTTTATTCATGTTGTTAATTCATTGATGATTATTCATGATTATTCATGAGATTCTCACCGGCGACCTTTATCTTCTCTATGCGACACATGAAGCAAGGATCGAAGAGTAACTTGTCGAATTCACAAATGATCTCGTTCAAATCACTAAGGATGTTACTCTCGACGATCGACAGTTCTGTCAGAGAGGCAAACATCACGGCGACGTTGTTGTGAGCCTCGTGATAAGGCTCGTTCTCCTCGGTTCGGTTCATGTTCAAATAAAACTCCGCTAAAAGCACAACCAGTCACGCGATCAATCTCAGACAATAATCATCTCGATTACTGAACGTTATCGTCATTTCTAATCAGTATATCAAAAAATTGTAAGAGCCCCCGTAAGATATTTGCGGGGACCAACGCACCGACGTGTTCCGGCAGGATATTACGAAGTAAAAGCTTGTTGGCATTCCTCGTATGAAACGCTTCATCCTGTTCCTTCGTTAGCTGACGTTTCCATTGATAATCCAGCCTGCTCAAGTATTCTGCCTAAATAAACGTTCGTAAAAATTAACTCGTTGACGCGAACAACGTCGAGAGAACATTTCGCACGAATTGCGATTTCGGGGCTTACCTGACGATCGATGAGATGCAAGGAGAACGTGAGAAACAACACTGTCAATATATGCGCCAGTCTCGGTTCCATGTGAGGATTCCACGCGTCGCTCGACTAAAAGGCATACGTTTTTCATATTAATAACTATCTGTCATTTATTATTAATAAACAATTCTGTAAATGTAGCCAAATATTTTGAGACAATGGTGTATTTTTCTTATTTTCATATTCTTCTTTTTATTAAATTTATAAGAAAAATATTTCTTGAAAGAAATACGGATATAACACCTGAAATATATTAGATCGGTGCACCCAAACGTTCCACGCGTAAAAGGCTACCACGCAGATGCTTATCACTAATTTCAAGACGTAGTGGACCCTTAGGAAGAGGAAACTTGTGATGATCGCCAACGAGCAGGTCTCTGTCATTTGCTGGAAAAGAGAAACCAATGACGTGCGGGAACATCAAGGGCAGAATCGTCGAGACGGGAAATTTCACATAAATAAGATTTCACATAATTTCAACACCCCCCATGTACCTATACTAAATAATCTTACCCAAGGTGTAGATGTGCATTCAAATTTGGAGGCGCCAACCTCCAACACGCTGGACGTTGTGTTATTGTCCAATAGGTTCACATTTTCACATTCAAACTGAAAAGAGTTTTAACTCTTTAATCGTAGAGGAAAAAAAATTATCTTTTGATTTACGGCTAGACAATTGCTTCGATAGCTGAATTCATGGATGTATACGAAATAATCGACAGAAAAGAAAAAAATTGATCTGTTAATTAAGAAAACTCTTAATTAAGAGAACCCTTACAATCATATCAAGCATGGCGCATGCTGCAAGCATTATCGTGATCACCAGGTACAAGACCGTCCTCAGAAGGGCGCTCCATACAACCTAGAGGCGTAGGACATGAAAGTGAACAGAAAGATAATGTTAATTAAATTAATGTTAATTAAATATAATAAGTGCAAGCGTTAAATATTCAGCAACGCTATAGCTACCTTTACGCTCGTTTGATAAAAAAAGTACAGCAGTTTGTTCCGTGGATGTGGAACGTGTCCTTCGTGCTCGTCGTGTGGGTCCTTGCAGCGATTCCACACAAAGTGCATCCACGTGAGGGGTATTAAAGCGATCAGGAACATCAATGCCGACGAATAACCGACAAGCGTGTTCAGATGCCATCTGAAAATTTAACGAGGCCCCCATTATTAAGTCGATATCGTTGGCCTACGATTACCGGACAGATAATTAATTCTAATATGCGTACTTAGAGAGCATAAACGTGGGCACGAGGTACATGAGTCCCATGAAGACGAGCACGAAGGCAGAGCAGCCGATGTAAAACTTAAAGACGGGATCCGGTTCGCGCAGATATGGAATCTCCCAGCTCCATTTCCGAAATGTCAAGAGGAGTGGATTTATGTGCTTCCAATTGCTCCATTGTCTGGAAAAAAAGCACGTTTTTTTATCATCACTCTCCAATATTTTTCTATTGAAATATAATACTTCGCCCAAGATTTTTAAGAATTCAACAACCGGATTTTCAAATCTGGAGAAAAGACTCGCTGTAAAAATGCTTACTGCCATTTGCTGAGAGGCATCTGATTAATGGCGTTCTCCATCTCGGCGTCCGCTGCTTTCAACATTAGATGATAATCCCGTAGACAAGAATCCATGAAGTGCGTTCTTCGTCTGTAAGTGCTCGCGAAAACGTCCGCTTGATTGTTCACCATCATCCTCGTTCTGGAACTGGTGCTGATGATGGTATTGGTACGTCCATTGAACTTGACGTAGTGCTTGTTAGACATGGGATATGACAATATCGGCGAGTCCGGACTAATGGCCTTCAAACTGTTCTCGCTGTTCTGCAACAAAGTTCGCCTGTCAATTGCAACGATGCGAAACACTCGGCTGGGAATTCGCTCGACGTGAGCGCAGGGTGATAAATCAGTGGCATAGGAGCATTCGTTCGTGGCATTAAACGCTAATGCTTTTGCAGCATGTAAGAGTCACAGAGAAGCGCGTATTTAAGGAATTGCGTGAATTGTAATTGTACAATACATTTGTAAGTGGAAAAATTTTTGTGGACCTATATACATACGTATACAAGTAATAGAAGTTGATAAAAGTCGTTTAAGTTGATCTAAGTCAAAATATTGTAGCTCATATTGATTTAGTATTTTAGACACGAATTTGATTTTCCCACGCCACCGGGAGACACGCACCGCGACGGCGACGGTAATGGCGTTTCCGGCAAGGACGGCGTGATGAGATAGCTGCGTATTCCATATTTTCGTAAAACCTCGTCGTCCAATCTTTCGACCGGGATGTAGTTGTAGTCACTCGCATTCACGAGATCCAGCGTCTGCTGAGTGACGTGGACCTTGCCGGGCTTCCCGGTCTGCTCCATTTTATTCGCTATCACCACGTCGCGCGACCAAACGTCGTATTGCCACTTGTTCGTGCCTAGGATTCCAGATATTATGTTGCCCGAGTGCACGCCGATCCTCATGTTCACGTCCACCCCGCTCTCACGGTAGACTCGCGCCCTCACCTCGTTGATGATTTTTATCATATCAAGGCCTACGTATTATTTTACGAAATAATATTTAATCAGAGAAAAGATTTGGAAATGTTTTCTTATAATTGAAAACGATCATCGAATATTGCAATAATTATTCAAAAGAAAATGAACACTGGAATTCCTAAGATTTTTATAACAAATTAATGTGGCTATCTCTGAAGGATTACTTAGTTAAATATCTTAGAATAATGTCGTGCGCGACTTGCGTCAGATTTTTTTCTCGATACAATTGGATTCACGAATTAGAACTTTGCCTATTTCCAGGTTTGGAAGTAACTACATTGTTTTATTTTTTTTATAAATATAAAATGTATAAAATAACATTTTCCAAATATCCGCTCGATTTTTATTGATTGCATCACATTCCGCTGGATGACCGTAATGCATAAATAGACACCGTAATTTTACCGAGATCGACGCAGCTCTTGGCGTGCTGGGAATTCGGCGTGGGCACGCCGCTCACGCAGTAGTAACAGTCGCCTAAAAATTTGATTCTCAGCACATTGTGCCTCTCAGACGCCTCGTCGAAACTGCCGAACAGATCGTTCAACGTCTCGACGAGTTTCCGTATCGGCAGCGTTACGGTCAGCCCGGAGAAGTTCACCACATCCGCGTACAGGATGCTGACATTGTCGTGCGTCTCCACGCATAAATCGCTGAAATCGGAACAATTGGAGTAATAATATTCGAATAAAACGGAATAACATCGTATTTGCCGCGGAGACGTCGTACCCGTACCTGCCTTTCGGCGGAGGACTCTTCTTGTGCTCCTCCACGAATTTGAAGATATCCCGGAAATCCTTTTTGATTTTCGCTACTATATGTTGCGGCAGTATACTCCGCGTCAATTGCTCCTGCAAATGATTATTTCTAGCTTGAAATATGTTCGATCAGAGTTCGAGTTTCTATATAATTTTACATTCTCGCAAATGATCACCTTCCTTGTATCTTTGCAATTCTCAATTTTATATTCTTGTATTCTTCGTGGGCGTAAAAATATAGCAGGATTGTGGATAAAATCATGTCTTAAATCAGTCTAGGGAGTTGAAGCGCAAAGGACAAGAGAAACTCAACGTATTTATCGTGGCTACGTGTTTACGTGCCCAGCATCGCGAATCTGTTTCTCGCATTCCCCGTACGTACTTATTCGCCTCCAAAGACGAATTACTCGAATGAAACAGGAAGAAAGACAAAGGAAGAAGACAACAGAATGAAGATAGAACAGATTAAATTCGACACACGGTTTTCGCTAATGAAGATTAGCCTCGAGATTAGCCAATATCTCATTTTCAATCTGACGAACGTGCAATAACGCAATTATATCCGTTTAAACCTACTTCTTGATCCTTCTCATAGTTGAGCCTGAGCGTCGACTCGACGCACTTCCGGCGATCCAGGAAGGAGCGCCTGATGACGACCTCGTTCATGAACCTGAAGTAGAGTCCCAGAGCGTTCACGCACACGAAATAAATCGCGTCGCTGACCATCTGCGATTAGGAAGGGGACAAAAGAAATAAAAGCATTCCATTCTTAGATGCTGATGGTTTACTCGCGAGCAATCGCGCGGCGGTTTGCGTCAGCGCGATTACATCGCGCATCGTCGGCGTAGGGTTTACCTTGGTAACGTAATCGGCCGTGTTGTTGTAGGTGATTATTGACAGGGTCGCCAGGTAACACATGCTGGCCGTAAGGCCGAGCACGAGGGCGTGCGAATTCTTCGTGATCGGCAGGAACACGTAGCATGCGAGAAGCGAGTGCGTTGCGTACGCCGGTCTGAAAAAAAAGAAATAAAAGGCTACTGAAGAAACGCGTGTACATAGCGGCGCGCGTGAGCGAAATTCGCGGATGCGTGCTTATTGATAAGAGCTGAAAACGCGATCGCGCAAAGCCCATGATAGCGTTTTTAGCTCTTTAACGAGAAAAAAAATGCGGCCATGCGCACGCAAAAACGATCGGTGGAAAACGTAAAAAGCGCGCGCCCGTATATGCGTACCAAGGATGTTTCGATCTTTGTACGCCTGATTATTCCGCTAGGAAGGCCTTTTACATCATTAGGCTAAAACCAAACTATTAAATTAATTTCTTGGAAACATTTTCTTCATATTCGAAATATGACACAACGATTGAAAATGTCTGACTATATATAAAACTTACATTATTATAAATTTATAGTTACTGTATAATATATTAATATATTGTGGTTTCTTAATTTAAAATAATCGTCTAACTAAAAAAAATGTATCGTAATCGTGCAAAGGATATGTCTCGCGATAATGCGACACCTGTATCGCAACACCTTGAAAAATGTTCTTAAATTGATCATTATATTATTTTGTGCAATACGCCGGATAGAGATAATCACAATATCAAGTTATAATATCAGTCGCTATTCCGGCAATTGTTGCGTATGCGAGGACAAAAGCACGTCTTTATCAGTAATAAATATTTACGCGATTCGCGCTACGTAGTTATCGCCATCGGGGAATAATTTCGATAAACCGTGCGCCAAATGAACGGCCGCTAGTTTCTACGACGTTGCTAAATAGTGATGTTAATCGGATGCAATTTCCCACGACTATCCCGATCATGTTATCGGTACCTTATTGGCGGGATAACATCCTCGAAGGCGTAATACAGAGGTATGGTCAGATCACAAATGACCAAGAGCACAATGATCATCCAGGACAGCATGACCGGCAAATAGGTGTTCTTAGCCATATGCCTCGACCGGAATGATAGGGCGATCACAGGACACAGCAGAGCGCCCACGATGCAGTAGGTTACGATGTCTACTAAGCATTTCTTTATACCAACCTAAATCAAGAAGAAAACTCCAGTTCATATCCCAACGTTACTTATAAATTTTTAAAAGTTGCATCATTTATTAGACACCTCCAAGCAACGTTATTAATTGAAGAGTTACTTCAGTAGGATTGACAATAAGGAGCTAAGTGATTTAGTAAAAAAATATATTTTAATATTGATCTATTCATTGAACTATTCATGCAATTAAGAATTTATAAATAAAATGAAACGTTCTCTCTCTCTCTCTCTCTCTCTCTCTCTCTCTCTCTCTCTCTCTCTCTCTCTCTCTCTCTCTGTAAATGTTTTTAATTATAATAAATAATGAACTTACATCTCTGATCAAGGACAAGCAATACGTAAATCCAAGCAATAGTTGTAGCAAGATGAATATCGAAAGATAACCATATTGTATTCTCCTGTGATAGACCGTGTACAGCTTTTCTAGGTTCTTGTACTTGAATTGTTTCTGAAAGTGGAAGCTTGCGTGAGATCGTAATCAACTTGCTGAATCAGCAAATTATTACACATTTGAAAAATGGGAAGGAGCTTATTGAGACAAAACCATTAAATTGTCAATTGTTATAAATATTTAGCAATTCAATAAGGAGATGAAGAAATGTCAGGATCTTATTTCTAAAGAAATTTTATCTGAATATCCTATCCATCGTGATTTTTTAGTTTTTAGTTTTATGTAATTCCTTAAAGCTTTTAGTTATGTTTTTAATATGAATTTTACAAGTGTATAACGATAATTGGCCTTCTGATCAGATGCGAAAGTAATAAAACAAGAAGAGAGCACGCACGTTCGATAATAAAACAAACAATATCTTTGCTTCGTTTCAGAAATATCATCATTAGATAGTCGCATAGCCATAGATTATCCGGAGTGTGCATCGTTATCGTTCCATAGAAAGTGTCAGTCAATACAGATTAAGGGTGATGAATATCGCCATTGTGAGAAACACGCGCAGTTCGATGTCGCAATTCATCTCAGCGAGCATTCGAGAAGAAACACACGAGAAGAAACGAGGGAATATTTGCACAAAAATCACTTTTCCATCAACGGCAAAGTCCTTTGTTGTTCATTTTGCATCACGGTTCCATACGCGAAGCGATTATATTAATTAAAGTTCCTCTTTTTAGTGAATAATTGTATTTATCAAAATGGAAATGTTCTTTTATGGAGCAATCTCCTTTTATATTGGAACATCGTTTTGATCGATATAGAAGTATATCTTTAGAGCGAGAGGCATCATCGTCGCATCATTACCTATATTATTTTCTAGAGAAGTGTCTAAAATTAAAATTTTCGTGTCAGAATACCTACACGCAATCATGCGAATGGAGGATACTCCTTTATTTCAAGACTCTCCTATCCTTGTTCTCCAACGTCCATAACGTGTTCCAATTTTGAGAATTGATAATTTTCAATTTGTCATTTCCAAAAATGAATATGTATTTAACGATCAAGGGATGGATAATGGCTAATTGGCAAATTAGGTCAGCGAACTGATAACTGCACGTTCTTTTTCACTTTCGCTCTCGTAACATCACAAGGCGGTACGCACTATAAATCGGCGCTCGAAGATCGTGACGGGAGAGTCCTTATGAATTCTTCCTCGCGAGGAACTCACAGGTCGGGGCTGTGCTTACGCCAGCACGTTCGCCCGCACGACGATCGCACGGCGATCGCACGGCGATCTGCCGATCGCGTGTGGACTGTGGCGCGCGCAAATTATACACGGCTAAGCTCGTAAAACGATAAAGCTGTCATCCGGCGCAATCGCGCAGTCCCAGCTACTCCAGCATGCATCGTATGCATCGTGGAATGGACCGCAGACTCCCGTTGGAATTCCGCTGGAATTGCGCGTCTTCGAATTGCTTCAGAATTAATCCCTACTGATGTACCCGCGCGAGTACCAGGGTGTGCTCACTCACAGCTTTGCTCGATCCTTTCTTTTTCTAACTTTGCTCATTATATATAATTTGAATAGTTGATAATTTAAAAAAGTCGAGGTTCGAGCATACCTGCACGAATCTAACGATTTCAAATTCTTTCATTTGAGAACTCGCTTAGATCGTTCTAGTCTTAATAAATTTCCGATCGTTTCATACTCTTTGCAGCAAAAATTAAGAATGAAGAAGTTAGGGTATCAAGTGCCGAGTTTCAAATACTGATTGACTGGGCTCCGAGATAACCGCATATTTTTCTGAGACAATTTATGAGAAAAGTCTCGAGAAATCTCTTATTCCTCGCGATATCTCGCGGTACATTAAGCGAGCAAGATTATCACGAGCACGTGGATGACTTATCCAAAGGCATCTGCGTGCATGTTCTAAAAATAGATTCCTCCCCAACAATTTTCACGAGATTTCATCATTGCGGTCATCGTAATGCAAATAGAATATATTATCGCACTCCGGTGGCCAATATTCAGATAACGCGTGACGTACTATCAGATGGCAAGAGGTCCATAAGACGGAACATCTGCTTTCACTTGACGGTACTCACGTGCGAACGGCCGAAAGGCCCGAAATTTGCGCCGCGAAGCCAACGTGCGACCCTTTTCCACACAATGCACGACCACACCCGTCGAAAAATCGCGTCCGTCTAAAATGCAGCGGTTAGCCAAGGTGCGCTTGAAGGCACCTCCACTTGCAGCAGCAGCAGCAGCAGCCGGGGGAAACGTGCTTCCGTGCTTTCGTCTCGCGCGTGCGTTTTGTCCGCACGTTGCTGTTCGCAGCTTGGCGAATCTCCTTCTCTCTCTCTCTCTCTCTCTCTCTCTCTCTCTCTCTCTCTCTCTCTCTCTCTCTCTCTCTCTCTCTCTCTCTCTCTCTCTCTCTCTCTCTCTCTCTCTCTCTCTCTCTCTCTCTCTCTCTCTCTCTCTCTCTCTCTCTCTCTCTCTCTCTCTCTCTCTCTCTTTCGTCTCGCTGAATATTGATCTTCAATCCCGAATTCGCGCAGCAGGTCTCCTTTGCAACCTCCTCCTCCTCCTTCTCCTCGCACCCCTTTTTGTCTTTCACTCTCAGTATTGTTCATCATCCTCCTCGTTTTTTTCATTCTTCACCCCTTTCGATCCAAAGTTATTCGTACTGTGACGATGATAATAAATAGTGGATTCATAAATGATTATCACATTAAATAATAATATTAGATAAAATGCGTGAGAATAAGAGCCTTGCATAAGAGCCTAAATACTTAAATTATTACATTGCATAATCTTGCAACGTTTTTTAAATTGCGATATTGTGCAATCTCGCAATTCGACATCTCTGAAATGTCTTTGTAGCATTTGCAATTGGGGGATTCCGCGATGTATTGGGATAGAGATATCTCGTTATTGAGAAATTCCCCTTCCTCAAACAAGCAAACGTATATCTTCGATGAGATCTATCGGTTAACAAACGCATCCGAGAGGATTGATTGGACTGATATTATCGTGAGTCCTGCCGAGCGTTGATTTATTGGTATAACTTTCGGGAATCGAACCAAAGCAAACTTGATCGAAAATGATTTCAAGTAACAAAATTATTCTGTTTAGTATTCACGAAAAAATTTACACGATTTGGAACGAATTTTCCAGTAAGAAACTATAATAGAAATTGTTTATCCAAGAATAAAATCTCCTCCAGAAATATCATTATCAATTTTTGTTCATACATGTAACTTGTGGTCATACACCCCGCGCGAGGAAATGATCGCGCTTTCCTGTGCGAGTGTAATAAAAATAAGCGACGGTGCTTCCTCCGGCTCTGCATATCTTCTTCTAGAGCTTCGTGAGCTCGTACTCGAGCTCGCTTCACGGCGAACATCCTTCGGTCATTCAGATAAATCGATCGTCGCTCGATAAGTTGCACCTTCGAAGAATTCATGTTCTTTCTCGCTCACTCCGCTTAGCGAGTCATTCTCTTCTGATAGTGACTCTCGTGCTAAAAATTCCTCGACAATCTTGTTTTCCAGGTAACATCGTCTGAGAGAACGTTATCAATTCCGAATCGCTGGTGAAATTCTCTTGGTTGAAGCTATATGTCGCGCATTTGTTGCGATTACGCTACATTGACGTCTCGTGCAGATTCTGAAGTTCATCGCCAAGTTTTTTTTATGTGCTTCAGCGAACAGTGACTTCGACATATATCAGAGGTTTGAATTCAAAATCAAGATGTACAATTTCTCGCAAATTATATTTATACACTTCAAAAGTTTCGCAGTATTTCTTTTGTAGTCTTAAAATGAAGATGAATGATCGCGCGAGGAATACTCGAGGTTGCAAAGATTTGGGTATTAAAATAGTCGTTTAATCCAAGGTTTCAAAATGCAAAGTGCACTCGCAAAACTCGATAAGTTAAAGTACTTGATGAGATTTACGAAGTACTTTAGCTGCCGTAGATCTTTCAGTTCAGAATTTGAGTTTGAAAGTCCAAGAAAGAACAATATCAAACTTTTAAAACTACAATAAAATTTTAATATAAAAAATTGCATTATTACGTTTACATATAATAATACAATTCTAAATTTTTATTACTTAATTTATAATTAATAATACGTAGACAAAATGATAAGTCTGTCAATAATTTTCTAGTTATAAGCTCATTTCATTTTATACAAATAATTTTCAAATTATGCTCATTATAAGAAGTAATGTCATATAATCTGAATCAATTATAATATAAATAAAAATGTCTATTTATCTTATAAACTATATTAATAAAAGAACGCTGAACAAAGCCGAAAATAAAAGAGAGTTATCTAAATTCGAGGCAACGCGAATCAGGTGATATGACGCCGTATAGTCTAGCAAGAATGAGGAGCAAGAACAAGCTCACAATCAGTAAAGTACCCATCCTCGATCGCGATTGAGGCTATTCAAACATTCACCGGTAAAGACAGATGGTTCTAATGTGATTAATCGATCACTTACCCTCAGACCGGACCATGTCCATTCATCAAAGCTATTGGGAGAGACAATGCGGCCATCGTCCACCTTCTGCAGCGAACTCAGCGACGCTCGGGTCACCAGTTCCACGTCCATCCTAGCCCCGCTGTTGGTCGATCTCGGATCATCCATGTCGATGACGGTCACAGCAAGACGACGACAGCGGCGGTGACAGCGAGCTCGCGGCTGTCATAGATGCATTCATCGCGATGACGGATCTGCGACTGGAGAACGATCGCGGATCGCGACGAATCGCAAAAGTGAATCACCCCGAGCGTCAGGCGTCAGGCGTCAGGCGTCAGGCGTCAGGTTCCGCGATGATCGCGCCAAGCCAAGCCCAGGCTTTATCGTGATAAGAGAAATGGGCCACTCGAAACGCTCCCCCTGCGACTACTGATCCCTACTTCGTCCCTCTCCTTTCTCTCTTTCTTCCTCTCCCTCTTTCTCTCTTTCTTTCTCTCTCTTTCCGATCAACTATAATGCACGTTCCTGATTTTTTTAATATTTGCAAACTCTGCCTGGTGCACTGCACAGCATCGATCGTGGATGATAAAGTGACCAACGGAAAAGAAGCGTTCTCGTTGTCTCGTTGTCGGAAAAGACAAATGAAATATATTTCTGGATGGAAACACCTTTTCAAAGAATTCGCATGGATCTCGGAAAGAAGAACACAAATATCTCAATAATAACGTAATCAGAAACATCCACCGTCCGCTGGCATTCAGAAAAAATTCACGTTACTCGCTGGCGTAGAATTCACTTCGCGTCAAAGAACACTAATATATTTATGCACGCGCGCTTCAATTGTCTATTTTTAAACGAATTAAATAAATATGGGATCCGCGACTGTTCTGTCGAAAACTTTCACATTTATCGGCAAATTGTATCAGGCAAAATACGACGTCAAGAATAGCTTCCAAGTTCTTCTTGCCTTTGAACGTGGTGTTTTCAAGATCAGGGGTAATCGATCCTCGCTGCGTCCGACAACTGAATTCGTTCCCCGCCTGAAAAGAGAAGCTCTTAAGCTCATATTTGGTGTCATGAAGTGCCGCAGAAACGTAGTCATCGATCATTAGAGGAGAGGCACAATTAAATCTTCAAAATATCTGTTACAAAGAATAATTGAGAACGTCTACGTTTCTGTTGTGCATTAAAAGCTCCACACAGAACGCAGAAACTCTTATATATTAGGACTCAACACTTTTATTTTGCCACAGACAACTATAGCTTTATTGACCGTTAATAAGAACATCTGACAGAATAAAAGCTTTAAAGGCTTTTTTTTTTTCTTTGAATAGCAACATGCTCGCACGTTCTTTCTCCAGCAATCGCCAACAATTGAATTATCGAACCAGATTGCGGAAGAACACTCGATAGAGCAGCTCTCCTGCGTCTATTTTTGCATCTCTCGTCTGCGGCTCTCTTCTTCGCTCGCCTTTATGAAATCCCCGCGAGATAGCCGAAATTGATCGGAAAATTAGGTAGATATTTTTGCCAGACGATAACACTCGGTTCACGTGGGATTACGACACGTTTTTATCTCGCTGACGGTATCAAGTATATTAAAATAGAACACATGTAACGTTTACAGAATATTTGTTAAATTATTCTTCTTTGTTATTACAATAACTTTTTTAATAAATTTTTGTTTTTTAACAACATTTTATTCAGGGATATTTAAATTAAACGAGGATTTCAAACTGAGCTGCTTGCGATAAAGCGTGGCTAATTAATAACATCATTGCAATATAATAAAACTAATTAAAGTTAAAATTTGAAGCATTTTATCCAATTCGCTAGATCAAGGTATATTTCGAGGTATTATATCTTCAATCTTCAAAACCTTCATGCTTCGTCATATCCTTGCCGTTTAATTACATGTATCAAAGATTAACCGAGTTACATATCGTTACGATAATGCGACAATCAATAAACCGTGACCTGACTCAGAAAGTGAAATCTACAAAGAAGCGAAGGAAATATTTTTATTTGTGCAGTTATATGCCATCGCGAATGTTTTCATCCTCGACACTTTCTCCGGCGCACAATCACGATAGATATCATTTACCATCTCGCGTTGCAACGTAAAGCGTGACCACCTCGCTAACGATCGCATGTTACCTCACGATAGAAGACTACGATCACCTAATCGTTGAAATCGGCTGCTACAAGCAATAAATGATATTAGAGCGATGATAATAGGTATTCAAATGCAGCAGGCACTTTTCGGACTTTAATGGCTTCTGCCGGATAGAGATGACCACGGATAACGATTTTGGCGAGCCATTATTGTGGAGATCTAAGTAGTAATAATAATAGAGAGCCCGGACGGGGGAATTGGGTAATGAGATTTGGTTTCGCGTAGTGATGCGCTTTTGTATGCGATTTTGACGATCGCACGTAAGTTTCAAAGGTAACTTTCCGAGCTCTAATTGTATTCTGCCCCTTCCGGATCATCCGGCTTCGCGGCCAAATCGAGCGGTTTAAACGATCATGTCTGTTCGAGAAAGGACGCTCTTAATGGGCCCTCTTTTTAATGGGCCGTCTCGACAGAATAGAATATTTCAAATGAATATTAATTATTGATCGATTATCGCGATGATTCAACCGAGAGGAATCCCGTGTTAATGTACGAGTATATCGATCGCCGCGCGTGCCGAGTCTGCAGGCGTCGTATTTTGATTTATTTTGATCGATCGTCAAAGGTTTACCGAATTAACGACCGAGCACACTCATTAGTATCGAGAACGTGATTAATGATAAAGTGTCTGATAGGCGTGTTTTAAAACTTGAATGGCTAATTACTGCTCGCAATTACTTCAATCAGAAATACAAATAAAACAAAGTGTTTCTCGTCTAATACACGCTTCACATCGAATAAGAATATTAATTAACGCGTCAAACGAATTGGAATAAAAGGAAAGGAGTGAATAAAGTCGAAACTCCTATCACCGAAATAAAATAAATCAAAGTAGCCGAATAGATAAAACGCCGGAAATAAAAAAGCTATGAAAAATTACGACTCTCTTTAATACTTTCATTGAGGAAGAATCCAACTTCAAATTCATCCAGAGCTAATCCTAAACTAAAGTTACGGGTGACGAAGTGTTCCGCGTACGTTCCGATCGCCGAGAATGAATTCTTAACGTCGTCGACTTCCGTTCGCCGCGATCAAACTTTGCGAGCTTCGTATCTCTCGATACCCACCTGATCGACGGCTCCTCCACTTCCGGATAAAAGATCAGCCGGCAACTTTCGCGGTAAACCACAGCGCAGATATACGCAACTTTTACGCGCGCGTTTCTTTTTCCTTTTGTTTATTTTTCTTTTCACACAGACGTTATTCTTTTTCACGCGCGTTACCTCCGGAGGCGCGCACGGGACTCGTCGGCGTTTCCTCGCGAGAAATGCGAGACAAGACCACTTTCCACCGCCGATATCGCCGCGCGACGCGCGAGGTAGCGGGCAGCGGGCTCGGCAGGTGTGACGACGAGCAGCCGGAGCAGCGCGACATGGGTCGTACACCCGCGGCTTCTTTTCGATTCGAGTCATGGTAGAGGCCCTCAAGGCCTACCCCGCGCCTCGGCACGCACGCATGCATGCATATTGCGCTTTCCGTCGAGAGCCCTGGACTCCGAAGACTCCTGACTCTCAATGGCACTTTTTACGACTTCCGCCGCGCCGGGTTGCCGTCTCGATCGGGAAGGTCGACCCCGGGCGATCAAATCGCGGAAATTCGCTCATGATCTCGCTCATGACCCTGGCAAAAAGATTATCTCGAGCCATTAAAAGTCATAATTCCGATATGGAGCATTTAATCAGACTGTAATTGTTTTTGTTTTCTAAAATTCCGAAAAAAATGAAATACAATTAAATAAAATTTTCAACGATCTTAGAACGATCGTGTTTTGCTAGATTTTACGGGAAGATTATCACAAAAGTAATTCTTTTATTTATTATTTTAATGATCACGTTAATCAATTTTATAGCTCGAATTGCGTGAATGTTAGAGGAGTACGAAGATAAATAGCGGTATATAAAATAAAGATTGTTATCTTTTATTAAAAATCAAGATTGAATACTAAAAAAATATTCCTGACATCATATCTGACACACGATATGGATATTCAGAAGGAATTATTTAATCACTTTGAGAGATATTATAAATAAAAACGAGATTGCTTGCCAAAAATTCTTTTGCTCCAAGAATGGAATTGAACGGATTAGCCATTAGCTCATGTTTCTCTATAAATAGAAAATATCGATTGATTGATAGATCTTGAGACGATGCGGATTCGCGGAGAGTAAAGCGACGTTTATGATAATTGTCATCGCCGGACGCGATGTTTTTACACGTGATGTCAATTTTCACAACCGTGCGATGTTTCATGCAGAAAGAAACTACGCTGACCTCGATTATCTGGTGTTAACTGGAGGAGCCTGACGGTGTCATCGTGAGTTTCGCGTCGAGCGTTGCACGCATGCCGGTGACAATAATAATTAACGATCGGATCGGGTTTTAGGCATAATGAAGGAGGTGCGTTCAACGTTGCAAAAAGCCTGCTGTATGAAACTTTATAATATTATTTAAAATAAAATCTGTACGGATTCTTCTCGATCCCTGCAAAAATCTCGTATGCTATGTATGTACATAATATCTATATAAATATCCAGTATGTAATTTCTTGTAACGACCAACAGCCCAAATTGATTGAAACAATTCGCGTGAAAATATAGGGTTTAATCAACCGGTTAGGCATCAAACAATTGGAGACTGTATCTTCCTCTCCTTTAATTAAAAATAAAATAATATCTCAAATCTTTTAGGGGGGAGGGGGGGATTAAAAACTTTTAAAGCGCATCGATCTATGTAAATTATGCTTCGAGCAAAAAATGTCTTAAATCTTTTAAAACTGAAAACATTTAAGGCAATTAAAATTGATTCAAGACAATTCGTATAAAATGATGGATATAAAATGAGTTGATGATCGTTTTGCTTGATTAATTTCGAATATCGTGTACATAAACACACACACACACACACACACACACACGCACACGAACTTTTTTCAAAGCATCCGGTACTTTTGAAGCTGCACTCCTGATCGTGTGTTTATTCGTGAATGAGTCGATCAAGGCTTATTCGATTAAACACATTTGTCACATTTGTCTTCGGCATTCCATAGTCTTATCGGACGCGAAAAGCACAAGGAATCTCACCTGCCGTGGCCCTATCGTGTTTAAACTCGCCTACGAAAGAGCGATACCGCTATTATGACCTGAGCAATCTACGTTTGCTGGACGCAACGCACGCGAGAGAATAAGAGAGAGAAAAAGAGAGAAGAAAAAAAAGGGAAAACGATGCGTAACTCGACTCGACTGTTTTTTTAGCGGTTTAACTTTAACTAAGCCGCGATGATTCTCGGCGGATCGCAAAAAAGCGCGAACCGTGTCTCGTTCGTGACTCCGTGCGAATACGTTGCCTATACGGAGAGCCGCGGCTGAATTACGTTTGACGTGGGATTTTTTAGAAGTCGATTGTGTAGAGTTATCTCCGCCGCCTTTCGATAAAGCGACGATAACATCGCGCCCGATATCAGTTGAGTCGCCGCACAAGAATCCTGATGTCCATTAGGAATTTTATTCCCTCGTCTCCCTCGCGCGCCGAACTCGCCGCTCGTGTCTGCTCGAAACGGGCTATTTTCGCAAAACTACCGCGACATATCGATGGCGAGAAGACGAGTATTACTTCTCTCGCAGTTTCGCGATGCTGTTCAAATATCATCAATTCAAAAAACATCAGGCGGTCCGCCTGATATCTTTGAATAAAACGTCATGTAAATTCTACAAGAATTAGAACAAATTAGAAATGAAAAAAAAAAAATGAAAAATAAAAGACATTTTGTCGGATTTAACGTCGGGGTGACGTTTATATAGTTCTTTCATATTGTGCGTGTTGTAACGTACATCAGCAATAGTTACATTATGTATTTCTTTACTCGATAGTACAACAAATAAGATTTAACATATTATTTTTAACCGCGATCCATGCTTCCACGGAATGGAAACGGCGAAGGAAAGTTTCAAGATACATTTAAGACACATCGCGAGAAAGATTTATAAGCGTTTATAAAAAAAAGAGCACGTACGACACCTTTATTAATCACATAATACATTTATTTTCAGTACGCTAAGGTACGCTAGACTGTACGTTTTTGGTTGCAGTCAGAAAGAAAGAAGACGAGCTACCTTCTGTTCATCGGTAACAATAACACCGACTCCTATGCCAGAAACAGAGCTTCGCCCGCTTTCTCGTTAGCGTTTATACCGCTTCTGTATGCCAACCAGATCTTTTACTTATACGCTCACTGGACGCTAAAGAATTTATAAATCTACACAGACTCAATAATTCCGTGAAAGCGCAAGTCTAAAAGAAATCTATCGACGCGAGAGGGAATCGCGAGATTCTCTAAATCATTCCGTATATATAAATCAGATATTCTAGAATCTTCGCTCCCTAGACTTTTCTCTCCTTTCTCGCTTTACTATACAACGTTTACAGACTCTATCTATTCATATTAGGAGAGTAGAGGAAGAATTGTCTTGACGTATACGTCATAAAGATAACGAATTGCTCATTTAATTGTAAGATAATATAAATTATTCGCTTATTAAATGAGAGTCACAAACGGGCATTTTATTAAGCTATATTGTAAGTAACGAATAAAAACGGTGAATAAGCGAAAAGTAAAAAAAAACCGATGAGTATTTGTCTATAAAGCTGATGGAAATATATATTTAATCGACTGCAGAGATTCTCTCGCCTCGTGTCTTGTTTGCTCAATGTTATCTCGCAATAGGATTCGAATTGCGAAGAAGAAACGACGGCAGAAAATCTACTTTGAAAAAATATTTGAAAATATACCTGAAAAAAGAACCGTTTCCTGCGGATCAACGTGCAAATCAATAAACATTTTGAATGTTCAAAAACGATCAAGTGCCATGCGTGACTAATCGTTTACATTAGGAAAATATACGTTGAATATTTGTGACAACTTCTGGAGGCAGCTCGGAAAAAAGTGCATTCCAATCGTTCACAAAATCTCGCTGAGCAGACTTGATAAACTCCATGACGAGATTTTGCGTTTCTGTAAAAAAGAAAAAATATATTTGTAATCCAGTGAAGAGAGAACATTGACTTGCTGACTATATCTTGGTTAATATTATAGCAAGCATTATTAAATTAATTTGAAAGACACTTGATGCTAAAGAGAAAATAAGAAATGCTATTTTTTAAACAAAATTACGTGAAAATAAATTATATGCGACATTATGCTCATATTTTTTATAGAATTTATTTAAAGTTAAAAAAAACGAAAGCATGCTTTAAATTTTAAAAAGAATTTCTTAAAGTATTTTTAAAACGTTCGTCCTATTGATCAAATACTCACCGACGTCGACAGTCTTTTCTTCGTGCAATATGATAACTGCGACTTTCAATAACGTATGAATGTAAGACTGCAGGAGAGTGACTCCTGCTTGATATAATGTAAGAATACTTTTGAACACGGCTTTATGTTCCTGGAAGTCTGCTTTCAATGGTAACTGCTCAACAAAGACTGGAAATACTTGTTCAAGTGGCAAATTCGAATAATTCGTGATAATAAGTCGCGCAATTGCCCCAACCACGTTATCACGTGCAGCTGCATCTGTCTCTTTTGCAATGGCACACGATAAAGTTTGGAGAATATTAGGATAATGTCTGTGCAATACTTGTTAAGGAATATCAAAGAAAAATTTTACTTATGCAATTACTTTCATGAAAATCTGTTATGTAATAACTAATAACTATTAAAAAAAACTCAGAATCGCATCTTTTGTATGTAAAATGGAATTATATGAAAATAATATTTTTTATATAATGTTTACTATAAATATTTTAATTATAAAAAAAATAATTATAAGAAAAATTAAAGATATTTTTCAGATATTTAATTTCAAAATATCTTCTGATACTGGCTTTTTAATACTCAAGACAATTAGATATCGTTGGACAATAAATAATTGCCAAACTTGGAAAGATAATTAACATTTGATGATTCATTACAAAATTACAGAAAAGGATACGGATAAACTACTTCTTTCCCATAGAAAGCAAGTTCTCCGATTCCGAAGAAGCAATTGCTACGAACTTCGCTGCAAGGGTCTTGGTTCCCAGTTTGTAGAAAAGCCGGAAGTAATTGCGTAACAAACATACCCGTCATGTGTTTAAGCCCGGGCAAGCATTCAGCTATCGTTCCAACAGCGAAGGACCTTTGTCCCTCCGAATTGTCCATTTTCTGTAAGCAATTGACCAAGCTAAAGTTAAAATTGCGAATTTTCAGAGAAATGCAAGTACAAAAATCGCCAGTACCAGTCTTTTTATAAAGAAAGGCAACATGGTCTGAAAGTAGTGCGCGAAATCTTCTGCTGAGAGCACTCTTCCCAAACTAGAAAATACAGTCCCCGCGCATTCTATCAGCAACTCGTCTTGTTCCGCTTCAGTATCGATGCCTTCAACTTCCTCCTGATCCTGACACGCTGTTTTGCCTTCGATAAAAATTATAATTTCAAATTGCGCGTTGATTTATTGAAATATCGAACGTGAATGAAATACACAACGAAAATACCTTTCATTACATCCATCACACAATTTACTATAGCTTCTTTGTGACCTGTACCGACGATAACATCCGATTTGACTTCCCTTAAAAGTTCCTGGTACGCCTCCAAACCACAAATGGCGACCGTCGGCTCTTCATCTAATCTTATTAGCTCCGACAATTTCGGAATAAACATGGAGAGAGCTTTCAACAGTGCCTCTTTACCTTCATCGGTATTGATTTTCGAGAAATTGATACAGAACTGTAACAGAGCCTCTATACTCGCTTTCCGTATATCTTCTTGAGGATAATTGATCAACTTAAAAATCTCCTCGAAGGATTTTTCGAGGTACGGCATAAACGCCTCTCTGTAACAATATTTTTATTATAAACATGATTAATTCAGTTATTAGCTAATGCATCCAAAAAGAAAAAAACTTACTCTGTGTATTCGGCAATTTCCTTCAGCGCCATTACACTTTCTTCTTTCTCTTCCATATAAGCGTTTTCAACACTGTAACCGTCAATCTCTTCGTCATTATCATCCTCGTTATCAGTGCACTCAATGTCTTCTTCCTCTTCATTCTCGGTATCGCTAAGATCATCGTAAACCGTAAGAGCGTTAGCTTCGTCGTCCTTAAAGTGCATCTATAACGATGACATTTACATATTACATTATTGCCATTTCCGTAGTTTTCTCGATTCTCGTGATTTGTTCAATAATTACCAAAATCCCATCTGCACTCTGTATACTCATTATCATGTGCTTGACAATTTCGGGCAAGGTTACAGCCATCTCCTTCTTCATTACCGTGCTGATAGCGGCGAACAATCCGTAGAGAGATTTTCGCAAGTCTGGATCGATCGTATTTCTCAATAGTTTTATTCCGAGATCAAGTGACGTGGCTGCCAAAGGGGCGAAGTGTTTCTCGCCTATTGACCTAGCTATCACTCCGAGAGTATCTAAAATATTAGAGAGATGTAAGATATAGAAAATATAATAATTACAGCTTCATTGTAACGCAAGTAACTAATCAAGTAAAGCAATTCTCACTAACCGACTGCTTGAACTTGAAGACACATGTTTTCCTCGCTCGGCTCGGTGGTGAGATAGTTGTTAAGAATATTTATGATTGTTTCAAAGTACGGTAGCATATGCTCCTTGCTGGCACAGGCGGCGGCCCCTATTGCGCTCAAAGTGAGTTCCTTCACGTGCGGCGACGTATCCGCGTTCAGGATATCGAACAACCTTTCCATCAGTTTGGGCAAGTACGGCAGGATCCTCTCGTGCAAGTTCTCGCAGAACATCTCGAGAGCGTAGAACATACGGCCGACCGCGTGCGGTTCTTTCTTCTCTTGCTTAATGTACGTGCACACCTGGCCGAGATATTCAAACAATACGGGCAGCAACTCGGACGAATACTGCGAGATCTCCGGTTGCAGGTGCTCGGAGTATTGTCCTAAGGCGTAAAGGGCGGCGTTGCGCACGACGGGCGAGGGATAGGAGATTCCTTCGCAGATACATCGCAGGAAGAATTCCAGGTAGTTCGAGCGAATGTATTCCGCGCAACCTTCCGCTAACACTGCTATAGCCACGTACGATGTCTTCTTAACGTAATCGTCTGTATGTCGGAGTCCAGGTTCGATATGTCGCAACTGTGAAATTAATATCTCTTCACTTTGGAACAGCCTTCTTAAATCTGATAGAAAGAATAATCAAAAAGGGGGCAACCCCAACAACCAACGATTCGCGAAGACAAAAAATGCATACGTAATGCGATCAATATCAATATAATTCTGAGAAATATTTCAGTATTATACGACATAATTCTATAATACTGAGATTTTCTGATAATTTAGTTTCTTACACTATGAAGTGAGAAATTCGAAATATAAAACCCATACGTCATCATCAAATTATAAACAAATTGTAATAATATTACAATCAATATATTTCTGATATTATCAACAAATTATTCTGAAGCTTACCAAATGTGGAATTAATTTCTCCGGCGGTAAGTGCATCGCGAGCAAGTCCAAAGTTTGAGTAGCGCTCGTTAAAACAGTATTTTCGTTATCTGTATTTGAATAATCATCGTCGTCGTCCGGCTTGCTCATCATGACTGCGAATAACATGTCTGGGAATAAAATGCAAGGATCAATTAAGCCTTCTTATCAATACACACTAATTACTGAGATATTAAGATCACTCACCGACGATAGGCTCCACTAATTTGTGCTTTACAAGAGCCTTTTTCTTCAATCTCGCCAACCAGCCGATAAAACTGATCACTCTAACTTTTAAGACTTCGTCTATACGTTTATTAGCGATGATCGTAAGGCACATGTGGACAAGAGGTTTCACCTGGGGCGTTATTACAACAATCATATTCTCGCACAATTCGTCCAACAAGTCGAAACTTTGGATGGCAAAGGTGTCGTGATCGATTTCAGTTAAAGCCTGAACCGTGGCCATTATGAGCGGCATCATTGTAGCGTAAGTATGCACTGTCTGGAATTACATACATTCGTCACAACAACGTCACGGTATTTTACAATAATCAAGATTGGGGTGACGCGTGGCTACGTGTAGGAACGATCGACTCGTAATCGGCAGGTCCCGAGTTCGATCCCCGACCTTCACCCCATATACGCAATTTACAAGAGGTTTTCTAAGAGATTTACCTCGTGGCGACGTGCAAGAGATTGATTCAAGAGTTAAAAAAAGTTTTTTACTAAAAGTGCATGAGATAATAATTGTAATCCGTTTCGGGAACGGATATATACTACATAAATAAATGATAAACTCATGTAAACACACAATGACAAAGTATTGTATACATAAATACAATACAATAATAGAAAATTTAGCAAAAACACCGCGTACGATACTAACCGTTTCGTCGTGTTTAGCTACAGGAATGAGATGTCGCAATGTGTTCAAAATGTAAAAAGCGGCAGGGTTCCCTAAGCTCTGAAGACTGCTCAACGTTTGAGCGAGCAGCATCACCAGAGATCTGGCATGCGAGGTATAGGCATCCGGAGTAACGTCTGTCATAATTGATAAAGTATAAAGGCCTAGCTAGAATAAAATATTTCATATCATAAAATAATGGACAGACTCTTGAATATCTTCTTTAAATAAATCTCCAAATTAAATAGAACTTTTCTTGATTGCGCGTTAATGAACATGATATTAAACATGAATTTAATATCACTTTGCAAAAAAAAAAGTTGATATTAAGTTGAGTTTAAAAAGTAAAAAGTTGATATTTAATTTTTTTTACTTACTTCTTTATCCTCCAATCTTTCATTAGTGATTAACCGTTGCACGTAATGTATAATCTCTGGCCAGCTGTTTGTAGGTAATTCATGTTTAACAATGACACCGATTAATTGAGCTATATTATTTCTAACGAAGTTTTCCGATTCATGTTCTAGGGCCTGAAAAAGATGTGTAACAGTTAACATGAAATAAAATTGGAATAATCATAAAAACTAATTAAATAATAAAATCTCGAGTTTTTTTGTCTTTGAGATATCTTGGCCTTTTATCTAAAAAAGTATTCTAAAGAATATTTTGCTTTAAAATGTCTCCTTTGAGATTTGTATTGCTTTTTTTTCCATTTTTTAAAGAAGCGATACAACTTTACAATCGATCAATTTCAAAGAATGTGTATACAGTAAAAACTATGTAATGAGAACACTGAGTGAACTCAACAATGATACAAAAATCTACGACTTAAACCATCGATGCGATGTATTATACTAATACAAATTTCTCACCTGTAATAGAATTTTCTTAAATTCGGTTCGTATAGGTATGGACAATTTTGTCCAGTACTTTCCTTTAGTGTAACGTCTCCTAAGAATGAGAGTCGCATACTGCCGTACCTAAAACAATGCATTTTCATATGTTTGGTTTCAAGGTATGAACAGCGTGCGAATCAACTTAATTCTGCGAGAAATCACAAACCTCCGGGCTCGCCGATGTCACGATTAGTTGGCACAAAACTGGCACACTCTCTGGAGTCTGGAGTACCCTCTTAAGCTCCTTGGTTGCCTGAAATTAAACACATTGGATATGCAGAACCATTTCGAGAGAGTTACAGGATTGTTGTCTAATACTGCAATGGATAACAGTAATATAGATAATCAAAACAGAAGACAGGCGAACTGAAGATTACTTCGCGAACGAGACACTGTCAAACTGAGACAACTGTGCGAATTCGTGAGATCTCACGAATGTCGAGCGGTCGTCCGGCGAAAGAGGGTAAAACTAATCGATGGAACGGAACGAAAACACGTGTTCGCAACGAACCTTTCAACAGGCTGTCCGATTTAACAAAGGCGAAAGTATGAATAATGAGAATACACGAACCTCCTGTATCGTAGCACTGTCGGACACGAGCAGATTTAATAGTAAGCTCTCCATTTCTCCTTCTCCCTGGTTTTTTCCCTCGCTTCAGCCGAAAGGTAAAAATTCGCACGAGAGCACAGACGGAAGATCGAGCCGACTGCTGCCCACCGCCGCCATTCAGATCTACGAGCTACGAGGGAGTCGAGGGACCTGTTCGGAGCAATCGGAGCCCGAGCCCGAGCATGATCGTGATTCAGAGACCTGTTAGCGACGTCTATGCGGATATTGCGGATGCGCCTCGCCCGTCGCCGTCAGATGGCTCGGCTTGTCGACACGATATTGGCTTTTTCTTTGTTTCCTTCTTTTTTCTCTCTCTCTCTCTCTCTCTCTCTCTCTCTCTTTAAATCACAACGATCCCGCTGATGCGGTAAAGTTTTCTTCCACGCGGAAGCTCGGCTGAAGCAAAATATCGAAAAATACGCATAGAGCGTTCGTGCGACTGTAGCTATATCGGGCCGTTAAATTTTTTTGTTTTTTATATTTGATTTTACACGTTTGAAAATAATATTTTCTAAAATACGTTTTATCTCTGTCAGATAATACCTGGTGATTATTTAATTTGTGTAGAATACTAAATTTGTATACCCCGTATATGCCTAATACGCTGTTATGATTACCAACGATTGGTCATGTCAACACCCTTTAATGAATCTCCATATGACATGGTAAGTAAATGATTCCCTTAATGTTTTTAAAATTATATTTTGCCTGCTAAGACATTTTTCCATTGTTCCATATACTTTATTATAAATTCTATATACTTACAATATATTATGCGATAGTACGAGTCTTATAAATCAATATCGCGGCCTTTGCAATTTATTAAAATTTTCAATGTACAATTTTTGTGCAAAAAAGACACGATTATCTTATAGCTATAAGTCTTCGAATTTTGTCGTTGCAGCTAACAATTTACTAAAAAAAATTTCAAAGCGTCTTATTCATATCTACATAACTATAAAGATAATCAATTTTGTGCAATTAAAAAATCTATATGTATTTTATGAATTTCGTGATTAATTACGTAGTAAATTTAAATACTATTATTGTTATACTAATTGCTAAAGTAATTACTCTTTTATCTTCGATAATATACTCTTCAATCGTAATCGCACTGATAATTGGTTATATACATAAACGTGAATTATTTTAGTCGATTATCATGTTACATAATTAATTAATCGGATATAGCGAAATGAAAATATCGTTATATCGACATGTACGTGTGTTATTTTTAAATCAGACGTTTATCAGTTTTATCAGTCGTTGCTTATCATTACAACGCAATCTTTTGTGTCTGGGGACATTTTCTTTTCTATCTAAACATCGACAATAATCTTTTTTTATCTAAGCGTCCGCATAGTGTACATCACTAGTCTGCTCGCTCTGGATCTAGTCTTCCCGCATTGTCGACCAGTTTATTATTTTAGAGCGAACCCCCTCCTACGGGATGCCTGTCCTCCGCTGTATCCCTCGTCCACTTTTCGTCTCCTTCCCTCTTTCTCTCTTTCCTGCTTTCGTTCACGTAGGCCCCTCGAGATAATGCAGTCATCCAGATTTTCTTTTCTTTTTTTTTTATCAATACCGTTTTAAAAATTCACCCGTACTGTGAGACGATTGCACGCAATGCACGCATGCACGCATCAACGAACGCATGCGTATGATATGCATATGATGATGATAAAATGCGCGCGTGCAATCGCTGGTCGCGGTTTAGCTTGCATCTTTCTTACTTGAAATTCAATATGTTTATGCTATACGAAAATTTCAAACGCGCAAGCGAACTGGCAAACAATAATCTGTCAGCAGATTATTGACAGATTTGAGTAGAAATTGCTGCAAACCGCGTCCGCATTAAGTTCGTTTTCTGCTAAAGACAAACTGCAGAACCCGGCGTAAGCATGAAATATGACGACAGATCGCTGGCGAATGCAACTTCCACAGCTTTTTGTTGATCAAATCGAGCTAGATATATCCTTTTGTTATATTCCGTCGAGAAACTTCGCTATATTTCTGCCAATATTTTACCGATAGAATTTCTGGTGATATTCTATCAAATCCAATTTCTTTCCGCCGATTATATTTATAAGAAACACGTAATTTGTTTTCGGCGAATTAGCTCTGTACAGGATAAAATTTATGAAAGGCGTATTAAACTTAACCGTTTCACTCGAGATTAAACGAATTTTTATGCAGGACTGTCTTCAACGCGCGTGTGCGATACTTGAGGTATCTTTATGCGTTCTCCACGACATGAAGCTTGACATGAGTGTCGGCACTTGAGCTGTAAGAGCAAATCTCGAGACTTACCTTCCTTGACCTCCTTGCACTTCTCATCATTTTTATTACCGCTCGTTTATTTGATACATAGCTTAATTAATTAAGTTTTCTTAACGGATAAGAGTTTGCCAGTTACGTTGATGCGATTATATTATCTTTCGAATAGAATACAAAAATATGATTTAGAACCTATTAGGTACTTAACAATTTACATGTTATTAAAAGCGATACAAATTGCTATCGGAGTCATCGAGATAATTTACATATAATTGTAAGGTCTGTGTGTATTATCATTGCGTTTCGTCTAAAATCTTTCATTTAATTGAAATATCAAATTAAATAAAAAATTTGTATTTTTTATTTATTAATTTATAGCAATTCAGTCTTCAAATTATTAAGGAAGAATTGTTTCTTGAAGATATCTTTCTCATTGTCTACATTAATAGCATTTAATTAATTAACCAAAACACAAAAGACACAACTGTCACAATTTTTAAGATAACTGGGTAGAACGATATAACCACGTCGTTATATTATGTATTTTGATTTAAGTTTTCGAAAATGTATCGACAAATTTTCAATTTTTGACTGAGAGAATTAAAGTATTTCTTACTTCGCGTGAGACTTATCTTCCTCCTCCATGGAACTAACATCGTCTCGGCAACACGAACACCAAAACAGCACGGAGGCTGTCAGCGATGTCGTTGAGTGACTCTTCTTGCACCTCGTGTATGCATTCGTCGTCGGCTTAATGTGCATTCCGCTCGTGACGTTCGCTAAAGAAGGATTCCTCTGCATGCTATCTTACTCGCTTCCAATAGCTGGAGAACTTTCGATAAAATTCGGTCACGAGGTCACTTTTTAAAAGTTGAGGTTACTGGGTAGATCTCGATAAAGTTCCATTAAACTGCGTAGTCCTCAGTTCATGTAGTTTCGATTGTGTTCCGCGAATTTAATATATGTAATACATATAATATTAAATTATATAATGCTTTTTGTAACAATTGAAATATAGCTTAATTAATTAATCAATTAATTAATTTTATAATTAGTACGAGAAACATTAAATATAAAGAAAAAAGGAAATCTTTAGCACCCAAAAGCCTTCTCGCTACGCTACAATTTTTTTCTTACTTCTCTTCTCATTTCTCTTCGTGCAAATGTTAAAGTACTTGAATCGTTGAGAATGTTCATTATAATAGCAATAAAATTGTATTAGCAAGTAATGTTATATTGTGCAATGCTAAAACTATTGTATATATTTACATGATTACAAATAAGGAAGAGATATGTTCACAATATAATTTTTATTATAGATTATACTTATATATACAATTAGTTACTGGAAGCGAAAGGATTGAGCGTTCGTAATACATTAACGTTGATTATATGTGCATACATTTACATTGCGTCCAAGTGATTTCTTCGCCGTCGTACGCAAGGGAGTAATCATTTCAAGCCTTGCGTTCACGCGAAATCTGGAGCAATCGGGATCCGAGAAAAACCGAGTAGAACGGGGACGTCCTAATTTCATCGGAGGGAACTTACCTCATAGATAATCTTTCTTCCGTGCCGTTTCCTCCAACCGCATCGATAACGTTCTAAGATCAGCGCTAATGTCAGCACTATTTCGGGAAATGACAAGGATCGAACGCCGGTCGCGTTTCCGCGACAGAGGAGCAGAGGAGCGATTCCCCGTGGGTCTTACGTTGCCGATTTTTCCAAAAGACGACGAGGTCGGTGTCTTTGAACACGTGACGGACCTCTCTCCTCTCCGCTGTTGCTCAAATAAGGCGCGACCGTCGACCTAAAAAGGCTGAAAAAGAAGAAGCCTTCCGCCGCAGTCACTTTTATGGCGGGCAAACATGCCCTTCCAACAAACGTGGCGCGCAGAGTTTCTTAACGGCAGCATGTTGCTGTCTGTCGCTCACGAATGCATCCTGTCCGTCTACGAATACCTCAACATTTGAAATCTGACGTTTTCGAGATACAAATCCTTTCGCGCGGGAATCGCGCAATCTTTATTTCGTGAATAAATATCTCTTTTTTCGTAGCGTATTTAATTTCTTGCAGAACACTGATCGCAGTGTTTTATTTTTTTTTTGTATTTTTCCTATATAGAATCAAGAATTTGTTAAATGTTATAAGAAAGTAAAAAAGAAAACTCGCTCGAAGTTTGGAAAGCCGAGTCATCGAGTTCATCCGTCACCCGATGACGATACGTCTCCGAACCGTCTGATGACTGGTATTGGGGAATTTGCCAGTCGAGGCAATGTAAATATCTGGGAGGAATCTTCCGCGATATCAACAAACTGCTATCGTCACCGCAAAACCATTGTGACGTAAATGACTTGTGTAGGGCTGCCGTTCAGTTGGATCATTCGCATTTATAGCATGCATGACACCCCCTTGACGTCACAATTCCCTTGTCTCGAGCAAATCTATTTTGATGTTCTTAATCATCATAGTTAAAAATCACAGTAAATTTATCACAGTTGTAATTTTTAAAAAATATTTTTACTATGTTCCAAGCGTCATTGAAAAATTACATGTTTCAATAATCTCTTGAAATTTTATCATTACAACTTTTTAATTACTTTGCGACATTTATTCTTATTTGCGACAAAACGTAGAAGTGTTTTTATAAAATGTGACTGTGTTTTTTTACAATTATTAATTTATTACCCTACATCTCAAAACGGTATTTTAATTTTTTGAATGTAAAATTTAACAAAATTGTTTATTAAAATCCATTGTTTCATGAGCAGTTACCTCATTAAGTACATATCTATTTGAATAATATTGGGATGGAAAATCGGGCACGAAATCAACGAAGAGATCAACAAAAAATTTTCTTAGCAAACGTTATTTAATTCTACAGACTTACTTTCAGCATCCTAGACTTAAATTAATTACATCAATAAATCATAAATACAGATAGGATACGGTCGAGATGCATTCACGTTTTTTTAAAGCGGACGTATCTCTCGATGCGCGTCGCGTTATACGTGCTTGAGCTACGATCGATCGGTATCTTTTCTTTTCCATAACTATATTTTACATTTTTCTTTTTACATACTTCGCTTATTCAAGCAAATCGAGAATCAAGTTGTCCCTTTTTCGCGTATATTACTCATCGATTTATAAATCGAATACATTATAACTCGACTACGAAGATCTTGAAAAATCTGCAATTCTAGAACTGTGCACGCGTACTTAAATCAGTGTCTTTCAATTCTAAGTAAGGTAAATCAATGTTAACGAACTTAATAAAGTATCAATTTTTGTAGCTAGTCTTGGCTATTGAAATTATCGTCTAATCGCCTATCGATTCGAAAATATGTGCGATAACTTTTAGAGAAGAAAAATGATAAAAGCAAACTAAAGGATTCAAGATTTATAGCTAAAAATTGCCACTTTCTGCGTATGTTTCCGAAGAGACGACAACGGAATGCACCGTAATGAGAGAATTTAACTTAGGATTTGCCAATTCTTGCTCACAAAAATGCGAAGCGCTTCAACATTCGAGATACGAAAGTTTCGATACGAAAAAACAAGTTTACAGGTTTATTGACTTTTCTCTTTTTTTTTCAGAAAAAAAAAAACGTCTTCACATACTGTACTTGATCTGATCGTAGTACATCGTCGTAGGCGGAGGTGTCGACGCGTGATGAATATTCGTGGAAACTGTGCCAGGTATGTTGGATATGCTCAGACCGCCGATGTTGCTCAGATTTAATGAACCCAGCGAGCTCAGAGAGCTCAAGGTCACCGAGCCTCCAGGGTGCGCGTAATAGGATGGCTTCCGGTCAACGATGCCGCCGCCAGAACTGTTCGAACTGGAACTGGAATTGGCGCACTGCATTTTTATCCCTGAAACAGATCGGCAGATTATCAATTATTTCGAAGCTCTCTACGTATCTTTCTCACATAAGAATACTTCACAAAGAAAAACCTTCTTATCAACCTAGGATTAATTTTTTCTTATCGAAAATACAATTAAATTGCTGCCTTAAAAAGTTGATACCTCAATCTAAAATCATCCACTTAAAATCGGCTATTGATATTTTGTAATCTTATTTAGTAGCTTATAACTCAAGGGTCAACGATACGTACTCGTGCAAATATCTCTTCATTTTAACATAAAGTGTGAACTCCAAAAATATTTTATCCCGATCTTCAAACAGTCTACGTATCCGGATAAGATTTCATCCAGTTTTGCTACTTAAGACTGCATGCGGTATAAGAGTAACGGTGGAAAGAAACGAAAGATCTCACGATAGAAATTGGTACTTGGGCAGGCATCCATAAATCTAAAGCTCCGCCAGTTCTCAAGTAGTTTCCTCTCGAGCGACCACTTCACTCGTGTCTCGATTTTGTTCTGTTTTTTTCCTTTCTCTTTCGCATCCTCATATTAATTTTTGCTTTTCACAAGTGGATCACGGATTCGCTTGATCCCCCTTCAAAAATTCTCTCTCTGTCCTTTTCTCTTTTCTTGCTCCCTGAAATATTCCAATTTTTAATCCTTTGAGAATTATTTTCTTGGGAATCAGTATCTTAATTTTCTCGTGGTTTCTCGAAATTTCAAAATTGTGTCATGTCATTCCTCGTTCCTCGAAGATCGGTTCTCTCAATTCGACGTCGCGACGCCTGTCGTCCACGTGGGTGGTCCGATGGCGCTGCTGCCAGTCAAAAATCCCTCTCCGTGGATCCAAATGCTCTCGACTGTGCTCGCGCCATTTCTTCTTCTTCTTTTTCGTTTTCTTTTTCTTTTTCTCTTTCTCTTCTTCGGCAGCGCCCGCGCGAGGATGCTGGCTTTCAAGGAGCACAGAAGTCGCTTCTAACCGAATACCGGCACAACAGGCCATAGTTCGAAGCAAAGAGATCGCGCTCCAGAAATATACGGAGAGCGCGGCGTGTAAGAAGAGTAAAAAGGCGTGCCTACGTGGCGTCTGTGTGGATCGATCTCGTTTACACTTCACTATGACTGACGGAAGACGAACAAGAAGAACAAGAAGAAGAAGAAGAAGTCTGCGGTGCACGGTGGAGGAAGCGTGGGTGGCGGCGTTTATCTCCTGTCGATCCGCGTTGTATCGAGATACAGAGGGAAGAGACTTACCCTCCTTAATCGAGATTAGGCCGTTCGCAAACTGGGATATTTGTAGAACCGTAGAAATACGCCGGTGAACATTTTTCGCCGGTATACTTCGCTTTCGCTCAAATTTGGTACCTTGTACGCGTGGTGTCAAATTACATATAAATAAAATACGTATGGAATTTTTTTCAGATATATGTTAAGTGTTAGTTTTTAATTTGCAGAAGAGGACAAAATATATAATAAATAATCTGACCATTTTTTAACCCTATTATGCTTAAAAAGCATGTAGCTTTCTTCAAGAAATACTGCAACTTTATTCGAGATTTGTAAAAATATCAGATCAGATAATTGTCGAAAAGATTGAATTTAAGATTGACCCGAAGACTTACGAGGGTTTAAATGAACAATTTGCGGATCTCGACATGCTGTTGGTAAGTTAACACCGTAAATATTACGATGCTCCGTTCTCCGTAGGGTTAAGGCCGAATTAAGTCACCTCGTTTATACCTCCGATAAATATTTAGGCGATAAAAGATTCGAGCGCGCACTTGCTAGCACGCGGCTACGCTGAAGAGGCAAAAAGCTGCATTTTACGGGTGTTTTGTGATTATTTTTACGATGCGTCTATCTAGTTATCATACCGCCTTCGCCAAAGAAATTATTTCTTGCTAAAATATTACAACGACACAGAACATTCAAATCTAAGAAAATTTACGTACAGTTACATAAGCTGCAAATAAGATATCGCGAGTCCGGTATGATATTAAGTACGATATATATATTTGCCTCGCATATAGGGAAAACTGTCAAGTGTTTCGTTACCGTTGCCATAAAACGCGGTGTTAACGAGCGTTTTATTATCGCGTTGTCGGACGCAGACGCTGGCTAAATTAATCTCGCGAGAAAAGGAAACGACGCGCCTCGACGTCTCGGTCTTACGGCGGGTTACACGTGTTAAGTTACAAGGTACAAGTTACGAGCCCGAAGCGCCGTATAGGCGTGACAGGAACATCGCCACGGTTAATCGTTTCTGTCAGCGGCGACGACGTGCACTGTATCCACCCATCCTGTGTATTCCATGATATTAATCTTTTTAACATGCTATTATGACCGCCCCCCCCCCCAATTAGAATTATCTAAATATCCTATAATTCTTACTAACACAAATTATCTAAATACACTTTGTCATATGTTTTTTTTATTTTGAAATGAATTGTGTGAAATTAAACGCAGTACTCAGGATTCATTATATTTAAAGTCGTGCATGTTTGCAGATATAATTATATTATTAAGGCATTACATATTTATTTAGCATCATATATGTAATTAAAAAGAATTAAATTAAATCGAGGTAATATTAGATACGTTCGTACAATTAAAATTATATACTGTCAAAGTGGTCGGACATGAGAATAATTCCAAGCTGAGTGGATCGAGTGAGAATTATGTTTTTCTAATTAAACTTTACCTCTTCTACGCATCTGACGAACTTTGACCTGGTATACCCATGAAATTCTAGCTATAGAGGAAGGATGGAAGGCTCGAAAGAATAGTCGTACCGTGGTTTCACTTTGCAGGACACGGCGCCTGAAAGATCGTAAACTGTCTCCAATTTTCCAGATGGCCCCTGAATGACGCGCCCGTCGCGGACCCGTCAACGTTGTCCTCGCGATGCAAAGAAAGTTCAAAGGTCACAGGCACGATTTCGCTTCGTTGCATTTGTACGCGTCATGTTCTGCGGTCTCGTATTTTATTCAACTCGCACTTTTGAAAAAATTTTCAACAACGTAGATCGCTTCTGACCACGTCCTCGCATTATCTTCAATCATCGCTTGCATGTAAATATCTTACGCCTCTCTCATGTTTAGATCGTTCCATGTTTCATTATTTGCAAGTTTTTTTCTATTTTCATTACACATTTTGTATATTACAATTTTCGTATTATTATGTTATTAAAAATTACATAATTTAGGACTTAATATTAGTCCGTTTGTATATCATTAAAGCTTCAGAGATGACTTATCTCGTATATACATGTAATATTTTATAATGTTCTCTAAAAAGTTATTTAAATGTAAGTTATTTAAAAATTAATAAAAATTAAACTCACATAAATAGTGTAAGAACAAAAAAGCCGTTCTAGAAATTATAACTTATTTGCAATGCTTTGGCAATTAATAACGCGATTAAAAATACGCATGTACGCAGCAGAATGGAAGATACCGCGAAGATGCACCGCGATTCGCGAAGACTCACCGTGGTCCGCGGCAGGAGTCTGACATCCGCTGTGCGGCGAACTGACGTTGGTCAGAGGGCTGCTGTTACCACCCGGTTGCTCCTGCATAGATTGCATGGCAATGTTGACGTGGCCGGCAGCATTGTTGACCCCCGCGAGGCCGTAACCGACATAATAATCCTGTCCGGGCGCCTGAGTGGTGGGCGTCGAGTTGGCGCACTTGTAACCCATCATGGCCTCGTCTTTGTAATCAGCGTGATGCTGAGAATGATGTTCCTTTACCGTTGGGAATCCGTCGGCCGGCGGCCTGTAAGTCGTCAGCTGATCCTGGCCGCGGGCGCCGAAAGCACCGGGCTCGCTTTTAAACGTCACCAGCTCGCCGTTTCTGTAGACCGACGGGGTCGACTCGCTGCCGGTCTTGTACGTGACTTCAGTGGTCTTGTAGGTCACCTCGGCTATCGGCGGCGCGGACTTGTACGTCGTGGGTGGACCCTCCGGGTACGCCCAATCGGCGGACACCGCCGCGCTCGGCGCGTACATCGCGTACTCCGGATAGTTTTGATACTGGTTCTGATAGCCGTTCGCGTACTCGATACCGCCGGGTCCAGCTCCGGGCAGATTCTCGTACGGGCCGGGCGTTTGCACGCCGACTCCGGGACCGGCGCCCGGAGAGTAATATTGCGTATACTGCGGCTTCAACACCTGACACTTGCGCCGAAAGCCGCGTGGTCGCCGCCGAAAACTGCCCTCCTCGAACATGTATTCGGTGGACGGGTCGATGGTCCAGTAGTGACCTTTGCCGGGCCGGCCCAGGCCCTTGGGCAGCTTGATGAAGCACTCGTTCAGGCTGAGATTGTGGCGCACCGAGTTCTTCCAGCCTTGATAGGTACCGCGGAAGAACGGGAAGCGCTGCTGAAGAAACGAGTAGATCTCCGAGAGGGTCAGCCTCTTGCCCGGACTCGACTGGATCGCCATCACGATCAGCGCGATGTACGAGTACGGCGGCTTCTCCTGGCGTCGCGCGCCTGGCTTCCTCGCCTGCATCTCGCTGCTCGTCGGATTGCACATGAGCGGTTCCAAGCTCGTTTCCTGGGGCAAACTACCCGCGCCCATTGGCAGCACCGCCGATCGCGCGGCCACCGTCGACGAGTTCGGATGCACGACGACCGTCTGCTCTTGCTGGTGGTGCAGGCTGCTGGCGTCAGACTCGTTCTTCATGCTCAGCCGCACGCTGTCGGCGCCGACGTCGCGGGGCACCGACGGCACGATCACGCTCTGGTCCATCGAGCTCTGGTTTCCCGATCGTCAAAGTCCGCCCGTGACGAGCATTCTACACGCGAGTATATCTTTCGGATTTCCACGGCGCGATACAGGTACCACAATCTTCGAATACACTACGCGCGGCGGTAACACGAAAGATCGCACAAAGAACCGGCCTTCTTATCGCTACGCGATGTGTTTTACGCGAAAATCAACTTCGAGCCGATCCGATCGAGGATCCCATCGTTCCGCGGAGCAACGACCCCCGGTCGCCGCCGAAGGGGGACCTTCGCCGCCTTCCAGTAAGCGCGACGCCGAGGTCGCGGATATTTACACGGTCGGATGTAAATTGTTTGCGCGATTCCGCCGCGGAGGGGTCAATTATTTAGACTCGCTTCGTCGGGGCGCGTAACAGGCTTACGTCGGGGCTCGAGTCGCTATGATGCGCCGCTAAGTGTTTTCGGATGACTGCCGCTCGCCTCGCACGGCACGGGAGCGGAATCTGGACCGCGTCGATGACGTTGATCGCGGCGTGACAGGGTCAGAAACGGGCGTCCCCCCACGTGGGCGGTCCGGACCAAGTCGGGCACCCGAGACTCGGATTGGCCGTGGGCTGATGTTCACGAAAAGCCGAATGTCGCGCCCAATGGCGTCCCGAACCGCCCTTGGCTCCAACGTCTTCTCTCCTTCGGTCGTCACGGAATTATGGGGAAGTGAATTGCGTAATGGCGTTATTCGGATTCGTCAGTCGATGGTGCGTGACATCGTATGGCTTATTACGTTCCGTTACAATTATTACAAGGATATTACAATTATCCTCGGTGCTGCAAGAAGAGAATGGGATAGGATCTGATAATCGCTTGAAACGAGGTGAAAGTGCACACCTTAAGAATTGAAGAAATATTTGTAAGAACCCGCATAAACAAATACATCATTTTAGAACACTAAAAGAATCCAAAGGACGTCTAAAGCCCATATTCAACCCGTTCTTATTTTAAGACCGTCTTAAGTAATGTCTTAAAATGTTAATGTGGCTCTGTGATTATGAACATCTTAAGATTGTACTTAAGACGGTCTTAAATATAAGAACGAATTGTGAATACCGGTCTAAGAATCATCAGGGATACCTCAAAATTTCGAAAACATTCGGAAATGCTCACTTAGTTTTTCACTAGTGGAATCTAAAGTTGAAGATGCAAATCAGACTGACATTCGTGAGAGAATGTAATTTTCACGAACAGTAAACAAGTTCAAAAAACGTCTAAAAGTGGTCTTAAAAATATCACGAAACTTTAAATGTGTTTTTTTAAATTGCGTTAATTTATGTGGTTCTATGGCTCCATCATGATAATTGCATTCAAAGATAAATAATAATCAAGATATGCCGTCGCTTTAGTGGATGATGACGGATCAAAAATACAATCTGAACATATTTTGATAAAATTATAATTTATAATGTTTATTCAATGTTATCCTTTTGCGAAAATATCCAAGTCGCTCCAAGATCATCAATCCTAAATCTTCATAATTCTCGAATTAAAAATCTGAAAGTATGTTAAAGTTCTATTTAAATTTTAAATTTTTAATTTTTAAGATTTTGTTTACCTATTTATACTTCGCCGAAATATCCAATCGCTATAACTTAAGATCTATTTAAAAACTTGTTGATATATTTCCATAGAGGAAAAATTAGCTCCAGATTGATTAAAGTATTCACGTATACATTGATTTCAAAATATTGCGAATGTATTTGACTATTTAACGCCAGTTTATTGACGTAAATGAAAATTCCCACGACGAAGTAAACTGTAAACGAAGCGTTCGCCAATACCCTTTGCACAAGCGGATCGTACTTAGTTTGCTTGAAAATTGCAAGTGAGTATTGCTTCGTCGGATATCGCTATCTGTATACTTACGATGAGTAATGTATCCGTCTTCGGAACCGCGCGATGCACAGCCGCGAATGCATACGACGCGAAGATGAAGGAAGCTATTGGTCCGTTTCTTAGCCAACGGGATACGGCGGCTTTTGCTCCGCCCGTTCGTAGAACCGCCTTAAGCTGTTTCACGACAGAGTCGTCGCCCGCGTCGTCGTCGTAAAACGCCAATTTTTTCTTCGTGTGAAAATCTCCTATGCCGATTTTCTTCAAATTCGGAGCCAACATATTGCTGCTATAAAGCTTTAAACTCGACAAATAATTAAAGTTATTTATTTATTTATTGCTAGCATATCGTCTATGTGTTTCAATTAAAGCTTCTTTCTTCAAATTTTATTTTCGACATTTTATCTAGAAGAAGATAATTAACTGAATGTCCGTCTGGATTTCTTTTAAACGGTCTCTTTTCCGTGAGGATTTCGAGAATTTAAAAATATATTATTTCGAAATATATATAAACTAATAAATTAAAATACAGATAACATTTTCAAATATATGTGCATTATTCAGACATCCAGTGAACATTCTTTTTCTTTTAAAGTAGTGGATAAAGAATTATCACATATATTTTGCCTTTGTGGTTTAAATACGATCACCGAGAGAAAAAAAACCGCATTTTTTTCAATCAAAAGATTAGGCTAATCCGATATAATAAAGGGCAAAGGACGTCTTCTTAATCGAGGGAAAACCCGTCAAGATTTCAAATAATCCGACAAAGTTTAGAAGAATCTGATTAGAAAACATCCTGTCCGAAAGATCGGTTCTTTACTTGTTAAACGCAACTCTGTAAATCCAAGTGTGTAGATTTCTACATGCATTTGACTGAAGCTCGTTTTACATGTTTTGTTGCGTGTTAAATTAACACGTTTAATCGTATTAATACGTTCAACCGTGTTAAATAACGTCATTTAAAACGGTAAGAAATGTGTGAGAAGAGCTTCAGTTAAAATAACACACTTGGATTTGCAGTGCGGATAATCCGATTTACATTATATCCAATCAATATAGATTCCAAGATCCTGATCGGAAATTTCAGATATTAACTTATCTATGAAAATTTTAATGACCTCTTCTTCTAACTGTGAAGGCTAATAATTTTCTGGCGGAGTTATCGTTGCGTGTGTACGTCTTCTAACGATGCTCATCAGGCAATCGTCACTCGATACCAAAGAGGACAGTCAGTGATCGAAGTGTCAATGTCGATCGATCGGGACGAGATGTTTATTCGCCTTCACGCGTGACCGAGTATCGAATGACGAACAACGACAGAAAGAGAGTTCATGCCTTATCACGGCGCTCTGTTCCACGTGCTTCACTTTATTGCGATCCTTGAGAGACTAGTCCGGAAGGGATGGCACTTTCGAGAGGTCGTAAAAAGGAAATTTTACTCGCGTAAAATACGAGAGTTCGCCGTGCCCCCCCCCCCCCATCGAGAGAGAGAGAGAGAGAGAGAGAGAGAGAGTGTGTGTGTGTGTGTGTGTGTGTGTGTGTGTGTATCCATTAAAAGAAAAAGCAGAGATATTATGAAATTACGAAACATATCAGATAAATCAATTTCTATAAAATTTATTTATTTATTTGCAATGATAATTAATAACTTATAATAATCGTCTACCATGTAAAAAATCTATTTAGAATCTTCTATAGAATTTATTTGCAATAACTGATAGTCACCTACCAGATAAGAAATCAATCTTTAACTTAGAAACTTTTACTCAAGTTTGTAACAAAGATCAGTAACCTCTCATACTCGATTGCAGCAATAATAAATATTTAATTTCTAAATATCAGATGGTGCAGGTTTTTTTTTTAAATCACGTCCGAGAAAGAAGACAAAGAGCAAGTAGATCTATTCTGTCAATAATTTGTTATCAGCCAAATTGGACATTAGAGAAATGATGGCCGAAGATGTTAAACCACACGGTGGATGCTGTAGACCACGAATTCTTAGGAGGAGTTTGTTTGCCTTAGAGCAAACGAGCCGACGAAAGAGGAGCAGCGCGGCCATCTTGTCTCTGTCTTCGTACTTCCTCTCTGCAAAGAGCGTCAGTTCTTCTCTCGCGATCTGCGTCATTCATCCGTTTTCTTGGCTCGTCTGCTGTAATTAGGATAACGAATACCGATGTTGATTCTTCATTTTAAGTTCTTCGGAACTTCAGAAATTCTATAAAAAACGGTTTACTTCAATACAAAACAAGAATATTCAATCAGTTAATTCAATCAGTCGGCACGCGAATATAATCTTTGTTCGTCAATACTAAAATAAGTTCATTTTTTTACTCCATACTTTTGCAATAATTATTTTTATATTTAGCTTTCTTATATGTTTATGTGTATATGTTTAATATTTAAAAATTGAAAGATTCTTCTTAACAACGTATTATTAAAAAATTTACATTACTTTTTAACGGGACCTAATCTTTAAAAAAATACATAAATTATTAATTTTGTCAGTCTGTGTCAATTGTAATTTTAAAACTGTCCTTAAGTTAAACTCAAATCTTATATAATTCTTTCACATCTTGTAACTCGAAAACATTGTTTCAAAGAATACAAATTCAGAACTCAAGATTGGATATTAGTAATTTGTGAACTTTTTTTTACGTAAAGAGAACTTTCTCTGAAGAGAAATCTGTGGAAAAGAAAAAGGATACCCATGTTATAATTACGCTTGTATTTAAATGTCTTTAAACGAACATTGGCTGGAATCAGTGGAGACTGCTTACGCGCCAGTAATGGGTCTCGTGTCTTAAGGGTTGAAAGTCAAGTGTTTTGGTCCTCGTGATGATCGCTCCTCTCCTCCTCCTTTAAACCGAAGAGCAGCCCTCGTGGCACCGCCTGTTTACCGTTTTACTACTTTCGAGCCCTCCCGTGACATTTTCTGCGACAGCCTCAAGTGCCTCTCCAAGGGAAAGTAAATTGGCTTCCGCCATAAAAACCGGAGGAAAGTGGGAAGATGCGTGGCACATCTCGGGTGACAATCAAATATTTGTACACAAAGTACTTGGATTGCTGACTCTAAGGGCCTCCGTACAATGAAAAATATAAGGAACGAGGAACAGATATTAGCGATTAGGACTAAAGAATCAAGAATAAAGTTGGACGCACGATGAAAAATACAGGCAACAGAAACAGGGAATAACACAACACAGGCAATAGATTTTTAACCTATCGGAAGCCGTGTATTAATGCGCCTACACCAGCTTTATTCCTGATTTCTTATTTCTATTCGCTAATATCTGTTCCTTGTTCCTTATATTTTTCATTGTGCGGGGGCCTTTACGCTGCAAAAAATGTATCGACATAATTTACCACTCCGTTGTTTTCTATTATTCGTCAATTGCTTACGATATAACGAAAAAATGTGTTTATTGCTACTCCAGCAAGATTTCGAAGAACTGCAGTCGGCGCGGCGGATCGGTAGTCACTCGAGCGACTTTATTGCGAGGGTCGTGGATGCTTTATTTAAAATAAAAGCGCCTTAAAAAACGGGACCACCCCAGAAAAACCCGTGTCGGTTGCACGTGTGCTCATAGGAAAACCGCAGGCCGGAACCAGAGATTACGGTCAGGGCGGCTTCCGCACGTTTATACGTATATGACAGGGCGGTACTTTTAATTACCCCGGCTGCTTCCGAGAGCGATTATGAGATGCCGCCCTCCCCGCTGGATGCAAATTTACTGCGGGAAAAATGTTCTTCCAAATGAAAAGAAGGGTAAACTATTCTGCTATCCACATAATTCTGTGGTGACATTTTCTTTTCTAAAAGTTATCGTTTCAGTATTCTTATAACTTTATATTGTTTTGTTGAGCAGTGTGATCTAGTGATAAAGCTCTAGACTCGTAACCACGAAGAAACCGGGCTCGAGTGCACCTGATCACAGGAATTTTAATATTCTAAACTGCACCGCGGCTCCGCACGAGAAATTAACGGGGGAAGCTCTCGTGGGAGAAACTGAGCTCCGTTTTTCGGATGAGAGACGTCAAGCCTCGATCGAGATTGCAAAGGATTGCATGGCACATATAAATGCGCAACTTGGGGTGGCATCGTGGATTAGTAAATTCGCAATCGTGCGAATTTACAATGCACAACGAAGCATTCTCTCACGTTCCTCTATTTCTATAATTTCTCCTATTTCCAGCGTCACACTATCTCCATTTGAGATATTGCGTTACATAATTTTGCATTAGAATGTATCTACGTCACTGGTAGCCGAATCAATATTTTCACTATGCAATATAAATTGTGCGATATTGTTTATACTTATGTCTATTTTGTCACGCATGCTTGAGTAGGAAAAAGATCAATAAACAGCCGCGTGATGAGGGCAAGCTAATGAAACGTTAGCGAATTCCGGGTGACGTTCCAAATGAATTTTGGAGCGGCAAGACGCGCGGTAAGACGAAACCGTCAACAGGTGCATCTGTGAATGGCCGAAACGAAGCCGACGCGTCGCGCCGCGCTGCGCCGCGCCGCGCCGCGCGGTAACACGCGCGTATCGGATGCGCGCTAAAAGACGACGAGAGGGTTCGTAAGACGGCGCGGCAACCACGATCGACGGGCGACGGTATAAAATTACGGTATCGTGTAAACAGAGAATCTCGTCGGCGCGTCTGATGGCGGCCTGGGTGGCCGTCGGCTCCGGAGCTTCACGTGTTTCTTCGCAAGCGCCGCGCCGGAGGCTGCAGCGGCGAGCGAGCCGAGTCAAGCCGAGCCGAGAGCGTGCGGACGAGTTTCTCCACGACAATAGCCCCAACAACGTATTTATAGTATCCGCGTCGCTTTTTCCGATTGTTTTTCCACTGAAAATCGCGCTAATTCCCTCACGCATTTTCACGGATCTACCGTCGATCTCCACCTCTCGTCACGCTCATCGAAAGTCTTGACGCGGATTTCTACGGCGCGGCGGCGCTCGCCGTGTTTGTTATCCTAACGCGATCTCTCCCCGTGGTTTATTATATCACGGTTGAAGATCGCCAGGAGCGAGGATCATCAGGAACACGTGGAAATTCGACGATCCATTTATAAAGTTTTAACTCCATAAATTTACCGATCGGCAAATTCGGAAATCTCGCAATTTATATTTCTGTTTTTTAAATATGAGATCCCGCAAATTTACAAATAAAAGGCTTTTCCTACTATAATCGTTATCATCGAGGGTTAAACAGCGTATTAACAATTTCAGATGCGTTGCGCTCAGGTAACGTGCACGATCCACCTACGGCGCGAATCTGTGGTTTTCGACAGAAATCCGCGTATAGAAGAACCCTGCGCTTTCCGAAATAACCAGCATGGCCGGATAAACGTGTCTTATTTTGAGAGCTAGCCTTCCCTCTCTTTCTCGCTGTCTCTCTCGGCGTGTTCCACCGTGATCTTACGCAAAAGAAACACTATCCAGATCCAGACACTGCGTGCGCCGAGGACGAGCCGCAGAAATCGGGAGAAATTACGGCGCTTGAGAAAAGCGGAGCAGACGAGTCGTGGAAATTTATGGAACCACCGCGCGTCCTAGATCGATCCGCTTTTTATTCACGTCCTTAGTGACACATTTTCTAGAAGAGGGAAAGAGAGGAATGGAGAAAGGAAAAGGCGGTAATCTTTGCGAATTTACAAAATATTTGCATCCGGTTTCCGTTTGCTAAAAGTTAAATTAATCTAAAGTCCCGATTTGTCCTATTGTCGTAATTAAATTATCCCGCTAAGAAAAAACTAATATAATATACTTAAAAAAATGAATGAATCACTATGATGACATTTTTCCCCGCACACCCTGAACGCGGGAAAACCGTTCTATAAGCGACGTAATAATTTATCGGGCGTGTTTGTTGCTTCTACCAAGTGATTTATAGGATTAGATCTCGTATCTCGCGACGCGCCCTAAGAACGCGCTGAGATTTTTCACTATTCGTGGCCGCACCCCCGTAGAGCACGGCTGTTTACGCAACGTGTGTACCCCACTTAATCCCATGTTTTACTGTTTAGATCTTGACTACCGTAGGGGGTTGTTCCGACACGATCTCTCTGACGTTCTGTCCTGGGTCTTCGTACTTTTTCTCCTCTGGCATCTCTCTTTTTTCTTTCATCGACGCAAAGCAGGTCCTCACGGATGTGCTCAAGGCGAAAGATACTTCTGCTGCGCGAGATAAGACATCTGATGAAAATGAAGATCCGAGGAATCAGACTACGGACGTAGCCTAATAGCGTATTCTCGTTGTCTCCTAATGACATTTTTATCTTAACACGTTCAAATTGTTCTAAATTATAACCTTTATATAACTTATTTCTAATAATTATATATCTGTAGCGGCCAACAAAGCTAATATGTATCTTCGTACTAATTAAACATCATGTAAAAAAAAAACAGAAAAAATATAATATACAAATAAAATAAAATTTGTAATATATTAACACATAAATATAATCTTTTAAATAATATTAATATAAAATGTTCTTCCAATAATTATTTTATATATACTGTTAAATCAATTAATGATGTCAAACATCATATAATTAACAATTGACTTATAAGGGTATAATAATTATGATTAATTACTTCAAGCAAACATTGTGCAAGCACGAGGTGAAGAATTATCATTGCTTTTCTCTTACACGATCCAAATGGAACTTGAAGCATTACAGCTGCGGCCATCTTGCCGCCTCGGAGCTTAACAGCCTCGTTAAACATTAACGACCGTTTGTTAGAAGGCTCGAGCTACCGGAATAGAACAAGGAGCCGCGAATGCAACGCGGCTTTTACTCCGTGAATCATTGATGTCGATTCGCGATTCAGCTTTCCGCGTTCCGATACTCATTGTTACCCGCTAAATGCGCTCGATTCGTTTACGTTCACCGACGACCAGCTTGAAACAGTTTAGCTTAATAAAAAGAATAACTAAAAGTAGCTCAATTTTTTTCATTCATTTGCGTCTATACCAAAAGACGAATCGGACCAAAACAACTTGACTTGAAAAAAAGAATATATAAAAGTAATTTAATTTTTACTGATAAACTTGGGATTTAACTCGATCATTAATTTGTGTTTTTAGTTAGATTTAAAGATCTGATTGTTACTAAACTCAGATGAGAATCCAATCAGCGAATTATATAATATCGCTTAATCGAGCGGATAATCGACTTGTATGTACGATATCGTCTATGAAATCAATTACAACAATGGTTTTCGCGCGTCGCGCAGCATCTTCCGGGAACCGTGTTCGCGACGAGCCGGAAGATATAAATCTCAACTCTTTCTCCCACCTTCAAACGTTCACGACGAGTCGGGGATTCTGAAGACCGACCTTCACGCACGGGACACGCCTCGATCTCACGCAACGCGCGGACAATTCTTTTCCGTCGGCGCGGTGTTTACAGGACGGAGTATCGTTACGAGCTATCGGACGTGAACCATCTGTCTGAGACGTCCAGCGAAGAGCGAGAGACCGATACCAAAAAAAGTATCTCTCCTCGCCTTCCATCCCGCACTCGCATTCGCCCGGCGCTCCTCCGTATGATTTTTCGACTGCGCCCCTATCCTCCGACACATTAAATATTGATGATAAGGAAGCGACGAAAAGACATATAGAGAGAAGCACCGGACGAGTATCAGCGCGATGCAGAAAGTGTGAAAGACAAGGAAATATATAGTTTCTCGATGCCCACTACTTTTATGGCCATTTGATTAATGTTGCACGCCTGACTAACGATCTAATTAAAAAAATCTTCTTTTATCTTATTTAAAATTTTGAAGATCACAAAGTAATTCAGTTAAAGCAGAGCTTGCACAAGGCTACTTACAACTGAACTGAACAAAGTTTTATCATATAAAAGGTTTATATCTGTGTAGCTTAATTTATCGAAAAACTCTTTTATTTTTAATATATTGTTCGAAAATTAACTATGTTTTTTCAAGTCGTGTTGTATGCTAATGACTTCAGTAGCTGCTTAAAAATATAAAAACTGGTTGCGTTAAATAAAATATTTAACATCATTATATCATATCAATGAAATATCATAACGCGCATTTGAAAAAGGAATATATTATATGGTCACACTTTTGAATACGTTCTATCTTCTGCTTTACTGTCCATCGATATCGTCCAACGTACAATGAGATACCTGCAGTCGAGAAGGAAGTCGAAAGGAAACTGCTTTGAGCTGCAGTCAACGAAACAGATTCCTCTTTCAGTCGATAATAATATCTCCTACAGCTCGCCTTACGTCGCAATCTCGTTATCGGCTCGGCAGTCAATTCATATTCAGTAGCTTTTCGAATGTATCGTACGAGGTCTCCAAGGAAATCAGAATTACCTTCGAGAGATCATACTACACGAGAGATGCCAAATCAAGAAAACAAATCTTCGATTTATATACAATTTTTATACGTATATAATCGGTCTTTTATTTTTAAATTTCTTCATGATCAATATTTCATTCATAAATCTAATTTTTTTAACATTTTCTTTTTTCGTCTATATTAAATTTTTTTACTAAATTCCGCGTAATTATTAAATCTATGGTTCTTCAGCAACTTGACTTATTAACTTTTAGCGTCTCGAGCATTTGCATCTTTAATCTTCGAATCTCGGAATATCTTGAGTCTGATTCCTCATTCTGACGGCCATCTTGTATCCTAGGAGCTCTTTAGAAGGCTGAATCCACTAGCGTCTTCATTGTATCTTCAATCTGCTCGAAATTCCTCGAATTCCTTACGTTCTCAGGTGTTCAAGACCGACAAGACCTGATTTCCGAGTTTCTCGAAGGACTGGCGAGATCTTTTAATAACCCATTTAAGAACAATCTGTTGAAGAGAAAGAGATAGATGCCGCGCCCTATAGTTTGAATTCTTAAACGCTTTAACGCCAGACTAAATAAAAACACCGTGCACCTCGAGCTCCCTATCCCGACAACGACCTGTTCTTGCGGACAGATTTCGTATATTTTCTGAATCAATATTGAATCTTCCGCGTGACCTTGGTATAACAGGTAGCACGCTTAGTTGCAACGTATCCTCCCCCGATTCATTTTCTTTTCTTCATCGCTGTTTTTGATCCGGATCTCGCACTGATTCGCGATTTTATGACGCATTTTATTTTTCAATTTTAATAGTTTAAGAACGACGTTTCTGTCCTTTCCCTCGCCGCGCAACGTAATTTGTACGTCAATAGTCAATATAGATTCGCATGTGATGCAATGAGCGCGGCGATATTTTCTCAGCACTAGCTCTTTCTATTCGTCACTTGATCTGTTATCTTAAACAATCGCATGCTGCCATTGTTTCTCGGATACAATAATTTCGCGTGTAATTTTCGAAAGCAGTCAAAGCACGTACTCCGAGCATACGCAACTACTTCCGTTTTGAGACAATGTGCCATACATGTGCGTCCGGAACTTTAAGCGTCTGTTGTCTATAAAATTTTGACAAATTTTGATGCTTGTACAAAAAAAAAGATAAAAATTAGCACAATAAGGATTATCTCTGTGGAATTGTAGGTATTGACATCCCCCGGATCATCCATCACAATCCGTCATAATGCAGCTGTTGTCTAAATTCCCGAGAGTATTATGAAGAATTTATCTAAAAACTTTTCTTCGATTCTTTTCTTTTCTTCTTTTTTGAATATTTTAACAAATTCAGTGTTCCATGACAAAAATATGTTAGATCACAACTTTGTAAGTATTTGTGAAAAATCGAAACCAGATTATAGATGATAAAAACCCAAATACATTTTATAATTAATGACAATTATAACAAAAAGAAAATACTACAATTGCGGAAAAAATGCAAGGATGTATATTTGTAATTTAGGAGTTATAATATATATATAGTTTACAATCATATTTATAATTGTATCATTTATATTTGTCTTGACATCACATTCTGCAATTATTTAAAAAGTTTACATTTTGATTTTTCATGGTTCTATTAATTTTTAAAGTAACCTGTTAAAGTTTTTGCGTTGCATATTTATTTAACGTGGCAGATTATTATTATGAAAAATATTTGTTTCGGCTTGAAACATTTTCTGCATGAAGTATTTCCTTCGTTAATAGTAAAGAAAGAAAAATCTAAAAAAAGGTTACCTCGAAGGATTTAAAACATATTGAAAACTGAAAAAAGTGTGTCCAACAGCCTTCATTATTAGAGTCTTTTCTTTTTATAATTTCAATTCATATGTTGACAGTTCAACTCCAGTTCTTCGTCGACAGATTCGTCTGTTGACTCAAGATAAAAACTCAAAGATAAAAAAAATGAGTAGATTTTTTGTACCTATAGAGTCAAATTTCACAAAAAATATGTTCTATCTGTTGTGCGTTTCTCTGTTTTAATTCATTTCATAATAAATCATTTATCATTTTGCGTTCTTTTCTCTTCGAAGATTGACAGCGTTTGCAGAAAAATAACGATCGGTTTAAGACACGTGCGGAAACGGATCGAAGTCATACGATTATATGCATCTTATAAAAACAATTTACAAAGACGTTTTATTGATTTTGACGCAGGTGCAGCTGTCGCGATGTAACCATGAAATTCACTGAAGTGACGAAGGTCAAAGCCGATTGATTGCGATTTCGAGAGAAATGCATATGCAGGCCAGAAGAACTCTCGCAAATATTTTTTCCCCGGCGTCGGATTAAATTTTACAATTAAAGCCACGCGACGTGTCAACGGTTCCATCAATAATTCATCTTTATCTCAACCTTAACAATCGATCCAGTTTATGAACGATCGACAAGCAAATCCATCAGACCAAATTCACCAAATGGCATGATCGAAAGTTTTGATAAGTGACTTGTTTAGAAATAATGAAAATTCTTTGTTCGAACGGTAATTGTAAAATATTGTCGACAGAAACAGGGTTTAAAACACACATACATACGTTTTGAACACCGCGCGAATTTCAACAGCATAAATAAAAAAACTAGGATATATTAATTATGTTAAATGATTTTTCTCGCTTTATTATATATTATCAACGAGACAGGAAACTAATCTTAGTTAGCTTTCATCAGCATCTCGTACGTTTGACGTTACTCGGTCCAACATTAAAATGTCTCTCGCCGATACAATCCACAAGACTATGACAGAGTCAATTGTGAATGACTCTAAGTTGTTCATAAAATCTCAATGACGTTTCTATATCTCTAGCAATAGTTCTCAATCGTCGAGGACTTGAGAACATCTTTGTCAAGTGGCTGGAGTACTCGCGCGAGTAAGGTGATTTCGTAAACGAAAATTATTTCAAAGTGACGCGAGTAGACATAAAATCGGGTGATAAAACTGGTAATAAATGCAGTTAGTTTAAATATTTAAATATATAGGTACTCGTAAAAAAAAACAATATTTTATATTTATAAAATTTCCATTTAGATTGCTTGATTTCTATTTTTTATATAATTACACATGTCACGAGATGTGGCTATTGTTATCAAGGGGCGAATTTCTATTCTTTTTTGTTTTTCGGATTTTTTAATTCTTTGACCTTTGGATTCTCGAGCCTTCAGATCTTTAGTTTGTAAATCTAAAAAAGCGAAAAAACTTAATACACTTACGCATATATAGCACCCCAAAAATTGCGAGAGAATATATGTATATCCCACGGTAAAAATACAGCTTTTCTCCGAACCGCTCTAATTTCTTTAAATAAATTCCTTTAATCTAACGCGGTATGTTTTAAGGAGAGAGCGTCAAATCGATAATTGAAATAAGAGATCGAGCCGTGCGAAACCAAAGGATCGAAAGCTAAAGAGTTCAGGCACCGCGTCGGTTCCCCACGTGGTGGCTGTGGTGCTCGAGGAAGAGGAAGCACGGCCGTCGGGGGACCAGGCGCTGAGAAAAAGCGGCGGAAGGCCGAGGTAACATCAAAGGGAAGCGACAACGGATATGCGTAAACCGTGGGCCGCGCGAATGCCGAAAAACCGACAGAGCGCCGCGGTTAGGAGTAGCTAACCGTGGCGAGCGTTCTTGGGAAAAGCTCATCAAAGAACCGCGGACGGATAAATGTAACCGGGCCGTTTAGCGCGAATCCCTCGCTAATTTTAATTACAGACTGATTTACGTCTCGATATGTTTTCTCTCGCGTGCGCGGGTTGATGCACTTCTTTTTTTCTCTCTCGTTCTCTTTTCCCTCTCCCCACAACGTTCCGGTTTAACGCTTCTTCTTCTCTCCTACTTCTTCGGCGCGGTCGTCTTCTTCTCGTTCCCCTTGCAGCACGTGGGCGGAAGATGCCTTAGGAATTCGTCCCTTTCTCTCTCTCTCTCTCTCTCTCTCTCTCTCTCTCTCTCTCTCTCTCTCTCTCTCTCTCTCTCTCTCTCTCTCTCTCTCACTGCTCATCTCCTCTCTCTTTCTCTTTCTCTTTGCGTTAACACGCCTGTGATTGCCCGCGAAGAGGAAACGATGAATTCGTCGAAGATAAGCGAATATGGATTAGCGTGATTTGTCGTCACTGGATAGCGAGGATTTGTCGCCTGACAGGGTGTTAAATATTATTTACCAAAACAATTTTTTTATATGCGCTATAGTGGTGCAGCCAGTAGCGTTTGTCCGTACAGAAATATAAGCTGAGAAGAATTGAGAGAAAAAGGGTGATTAAAAAAAAATTATAAATAAAGTATTTTCGAGCCTTTATCGTGCCCTTTATATTGTTTTCACCGAATATTGTTCTCGCTCACGCGCGATCGATCGTTACGCAGGCGGCACGTCTTATCTCGTTTCCGCTCGTTCGAGAAGGACGTCGACGTTTCTTCCGCCCACTCCGTTCGAGCGTAGGGGTAGCCTACCTACCTACCTATCTACCCAGCAACCTACCTATCTACGTGGGCACGAGGACATAACCGCCGGTAGCCGCCTACGTAAGCGTCGGGACGCAATATTCAGTTTGATTTGATGCCACAGTCCGTCACCCCGCGGAGGTGTTTTTACACAAAACACAGAGAAACCCATCTCTCCCCCGTCATCGTCGTCCTCGTCGCCGACATCGTCGCTGTCGATATTTCCTCTTTCCTCTCTGGCCTTTTCCGCCCGCTCGCGCGCAGGCGATCCCACCCTTCCTTTTCCTTTCCACCTTCCTTCGATCGCACAGCTTCGGCTAAGCCCCCGCGAGGAAGTACGGGGGCGAGTGGGGCGCTTGCGGGCTAGGGTGGTTGCGGAGAGGTCGCTTTCAAGATGGCCACCGCGCACCGCCTCGTAATCGGCACTCCCGCAAGTCCCGCAAGTGCATTAATCTAATAAGCTCCAACTCTATCAAAGTCCTACTTTACTTTTTCGTGGCAACTATCCGCTGCATTTCTTCGACTATACGCGACACTTTATATGATAATATGCGGCTGTACGCGATTAACCCTATCTTAGATAATCGTTAGAAGCATGTTAAATTGTGAATTTTTTAAAATTTCTTCACTTTCTTTTTTCTTACTAGACTTGATCAGCGTTAACTGATTCGGTGCGCGTCGCTCGAGACGCGATTGATCGATACAGAAAAGGATCGGGTGGTCCTTAACCCTTAACGGCGAGATCTGACTGACTCGATTATCACAGATTACACGGTGTATCCATCGGCTGCAGGAAGAAAAATCTATATAATGGTAACCTATCTATGGCAGACAGCGTGGCACCGAAAGTCTCTTCTTATTTTTTTCCTCCCGGGCGTGGCAATAAGGAAGTGGAATCGTGCTTAAGAAAACAAAAAGCCGCCAATACCGGATAGGCCCGACCGAGTGCCTGAGAAAACATCGAAATGTTCTCGGAATCCTGTGGAGGAATCGTGACGTTTCTGCTGCTCGCGTATTATTGTTCTTATCAATCGCGAAGGGCTGATTAAAAAGCGGATTATTCTCTCAATATCGAAACATTTAGCAGGGTCTATTAATTATAGTCTATATTTCAATATGTGATCCTTTGTTACAGTACAGAATTATTTTATTCCATTTTACCTTAGATATGTAGATTATAATTGATGGACCTTGCTAAATATTCCAATATTCCAGGAATAATTGGCTTTCTAATCCGTCTTATTAATAATTAATCATTATCGCTATAATGACGGATAATTATAGGATTCGCTATAATTAAATTGATTCCATGTGTAATGCAATTCTAAAATTATTATACCGATAATTTACAGTTATTTACTAATTTTGTAATGTATAATTATTTATTATCATCATCTGTCTCTACGATTGAAACATGAGAATGATCTCACGTGTGAATAGCGTGCAGTTTCCGCATCGAGAATGGAAGGAACATGCTTCTTCTCGTCGCTGTGCCAGACAGCGTGGCACCGATGGTCAAAAAAAATTGGACCGACACGTCGGCAATGGGCGGTGGCCGACTAATTAACGATCTGACGAAAGCCGGCGGCGATTAACACGAAACTCGCTTCCTCTTGGTCTTAGGAAACTTCTAAAACAGGGGAAACAACTTGGAGCTTCTTGAGAGGGTACCGGGCGTTCACGGAAATATTTCCAGCACGCTCTTATGCGTGTGGTATTAGTTAGATAAAAGTTAAAAAAAAAAAGAATATAAAACTCTACAATTTTTTATCTTTGCGTAATTTTGCTCTCTTGTTGATCGCGCTCGCACTTCCGATACGCATTTTGGAAGTTTTATCGGAGCCCATCGTCGCCCACCGTCGCGTCAAAAGGAATCGAGTTTTACGACCGAAGGTCGCCCACGTGTCAAATAATTCATCGCGCACTATCGATCCCACGGGGCTCATAATACGCCGGCCCGTTATTCCTCGCACTCGTTAATCAGCAGCGGCGACCTGTCTCGGATTAACGACTCGTCCGTCGTCGCGCGAATGACGCGCGACGGAAGAGTTTCGTCCGGCGAGTCGAATATTGTGTATCTTACGAAGAAAAGGCCATAATGGGCCTTAATGGAGCTGACTGTCAGCGGGGTTCCTTCTCGCGGAGCGGTGGCGCACACCGGTGGACTGGACAATGGCCGCTTCGGTAGCCATGCCGCGCGCGTCTGTGTGGAGCGTTTGCGTGTGCGTGGACGTTACTCGACAGAATTCCATATGTTTTTCCACGCACGGCAGTCCCCGGACTCCCCGGCGGATGGGAGATTGAATTAAGAATATTAATCCCGCGTAATATACGATAATACACGGAATTAATAATAATTGCGCGCGTATAATATAACGTCAAAATTATTGTCCATGACACGGTATGTACCGCTGCAGGATGAGTTACATACATTTTTTTTTTCTTATTAGGTCGATATAGATTATACGGCGCCACGGATGAAATGCAATTTTGTGCATCGACTTGGCGGCTACACGACGGCCTCGTTAACAGGAAGCTTCGAGTGCACGCGCCTTTCACGTTACGCCTACGCGATTATTATGCCTCGAATCGAGAGGCAGCTCGAAGCCATGATCGCGAACGTTATGGCCGCCAGTTTCTATTTTACGAAACCTTTATACGGGACCATGCGCGAAGAATATCTCATTACTTGACACGTCAAAGCGAGTTTGAAGAAATTCTAATTAATCAGTATTATAATTTCGCATCGAAATATGAATCTGAAATTCGACTGTGACCTTTCCATTGCGATTTTATAAAAATAAAATTCTTATCTTGATTGACAGTGTCAGCAATTATCAACCGTTTCTTAGAAATGAAAGTAACATATTATATACGATCAAAGATAAATTCAAAATTCAATAATTAAAATTTTTAAGAATTCTACTTTCTTCTCGCAATTATATTGACCACTTTAATTCAGTGTAACGCTATCTTTTTAATTGCTAGACGCCGTCATTGCATTACCATGTTTAAGCTATTACTATTATTGTTGGTAATATAAAAGACATCATAATTTTGTTGAAAAATTGCCAGAGAGAAAGATTACAGGGAGAAAGATTACAAATAAACGAACTTGACTGTTTATTTTTCGAAAAGAAAATTAAACCTTATTACGTAATCTTATCGAAACTATTGGTTGCCTTATTGCCAGTTTAATGGCACGCTTAATGGATTTTTAATGATGCATCTATTGTCAACTAATGTTATAATTTCTTGGACACCCTTCCTTTCTTAATTTACAATATCTCTCTTTCTCTCTCTTTTACACGCACACATAGCCGAAATTTTGACTACAACTTTGGATTTTTAACAACTTGTGACAGTAATTGGTCGTTCCATTTATCGTTTAAATTTTTCTGTGTCTGTCCTAAGTCTCTAATTCTATACGCCTTTAACCCTTTACATTTTTACCTTTCACTACCCCATTATAATCACCCTAGTCAAAGTCAAATCATCTTTTCCGTATTTTGGCACTTACGACTTGTGGTGAGCCTTCTTTTAATCCCCATACGTGGGTGGTCGTGTCACTTCACCCACAATCTTCCTTTACAATAATATTTCATCCGGACGTGGTCAAATTTTAGCACGGTGGGCGCCCGGATACAATGTAGCCGGAAACTGTCGGATTAGCATTCCCCAAGGAATTATAGACTGATTATTTCCCGAGCGATCAAAGGTTAACCTTGATTAACGTTGATGTCGATGCAAATTCGATTACACATTTCACAGTTCGATAAAGCTGTAATAGGTGAAAAAAAAAGAAAGTGATCTAATATGAAATTAATTACATCGATACAGCCGGCTTCAGGATTTAAGTGAAAACATACCTTCCTTCGATTATCCGTCTCCTTTTCCCCAAAAAATAATTCTTTAAAGATTTTCTTGACATAAACATGATCAAAAAGAAATTATTTTTTATATGATCTTATTATATATATATTGCGATAATATAACGTACAAGATCTATTTTGGAATTATGACTTAGAAAAATAAAACAAAGTATAGGGTAATATAAATTCCGTGTAACTGTGTTTAAGAAGACGGCTGAGGGTGTTATCCCTTTCGAAATAATTTGCTCTTAAAGTTTCTATTTTTTGTTCGGAATTCGAAGCACAATGCTACCTTTATATGACAAAACGCACGCGAGCACATTCACACAGAAATAAACGCGTGTGCACGTTGGAAAACGAGGCCTGGTGCGAGCCTATAACCCGATATCCGAATACAGAACCGTCTGTCAGACGGTCGAGAATCGTGGAAAGCTGCGAAGTATCGAATTAGGAGGAGGGGAGAGGGGTATCGTTAAAGATGCTTTCTAATCTCGAGATCTTCCGAGACACGTTGCCTGTGTACTCATTCATATCATCCCTAAATTTTTATCTCAATAATTCCAGAAAGGTACACGGTTTTTAAATAGGTTTTAAATTTAATTAATTAAATTAAATAAAATTAATTATAAAATTTACAGAAAATAAACATTGCTTAAAAACATTTGCAATCTTTGTATGGTGCATTTCTTACGTTATATTAAACATATCATTTCAAGGATCTATATTTCTACATCATCTCTTCGATGTGTATTTTTCAGACGAATTGTTTCTTCGATAAGTAGCTGAACATAAATCGTTGGAAACAATTCGGAAAGTTTTGAGCACCTAATTGTTTCTTTTGTCGCATTAACATAACAGAAATGCCCTGTAGGGCAGTATTCCATTTATATATAGGCGATGCTTAAAACTTATTTAGAACATTGAAAAACAAATAGCAATCGAGCAGGGCATTTATCATTGGTCCCTAAACGAAACACGACCGCACTTGGAAAATTTCACGACATTGATATTATTTACTTATTGTGACACTTGTCGGAGCGATTCTTAGTTTGCCACAAGTTCAATCGGTACCATGAGGAGCGCAACAACAAAGCAACAAGGAGACGTGTCGGTGGGTCTGCGGGCAAAAGAACGATTCATTATCGGCATCTTTAGTTAAAGCGGAAAATCCACAGGCTTCGAGGGTCTATCAGGTCGTGCCGTGGTGTGGCCACAACCTTTGTCTCTTTACTTCGCGGCATCCGTTTCCGGCCCTTATCTTACGTTACACATGTAACCACCAGCGCTCTACTCGACCCATTGTTGGCCACATGTGCCTCGACTCGAGGAGTTTGCTTATGTTGGCCCATCTAACACAACGAAGCTATACGGCCAGATCTGAGTGTAAACGCAAGCGTCGAACCCGCGAAATCACCGTAGATAATTCTATCTAATCGCCGGGCGATTCGACGAACGATTCGAGTGATCTTCGATAGCGCAGCCGGCGGCGCCGGGATAGCCACTCTGACTTGTACTTGACGAATTACGAGGATATTTTGTCTCGACGTAAGCACTAATAAACGCACGTTTCTAGAGAAATTTAAAAAATACATTTTTTCAAAATATATGACATAAAAAGTTTTCCTTTTATTTTAAATACTACGAGATTATAAAACGCTCCAAGATTCTAAACTGGCAATTTTAAATCCGTCGCATTTGCAACTTCGCTAGTTTTACGTACGAAGGCGTGCGACACGTGTGATATTTGATTCGGGAGTCTGTGAAAAGTTTCACGGTCTAGCTTGCTACATTTATCCAGGATAATTCCTCGATACCTCGCGCGATTCCGCGCAAGGGAATTTATACGAGTTTCCGCCTGTTACGAACGTAAGCAAGGACGAGCGTCGTCCGCTCCGTTGACTCGGAATCGACGGGATCACGTCGAATCTCGTAGAAATCTCGTTTCCGACGGCGGCGACAAGACGGTTGTGGCGCATCTCGAATGTTGCCAATTTCTTTTATCTCCTGACTGTAACTGAGAGAAAATGTTATCCCTATATCAGGAATAAATATTTTTTTTTTTTGTAAAATTGTCATGTCAAATGTCATGTTAAAAGTATTCTTATTCTCCTAATACTTAAATAACTGTCCAGTATACCTGCGTTATAAAGAAGATTAAACTGACACGTTGAACTAAACCAAGAAAGGTTGAATTAAGCACGTCTAAACGAAGAAAGGTTGGAATTATACATGTCTAAACCAAAAAAGATTGAATGAAGATTTCCATAAACAGGAAATATTCAAAGTCTATATCCGGTGTATTGTAAAGACTACAGATTTAGCATCCATCACGTTTCAATAAATAAATTGTGATGTGTGCTCACTAATTATAACAAATAATAATATAATAAATAGTAAAGTATGTATGTATTTCAATCATTTTCTAATTTGATAGATATTAACTTCATGATCTGTTCTTTCCTTTTTTCTTTTTGCAAATTTCTTCTATTTCTATTTCAGTTTTTATCTTTAGTTTCTCGCACTAAATAATTACGTACTAACTTCAGATATTAAACGCATGAAAACCTTTCTGAAGTAAAGTCCCATTTCGATAAGTGCGCGAAATACCCGGGTTCCTCGGGATTGTAGGGTTGCGTTTAGTTTTACTCATGGTGAAAAGATGGTGAAAAGCTATGGGGGAACGGAGAGGAGGAAGGGAAGAGAAGAGGGCAAAGATTAAAAGAGAGAGAAAGACAGCACAACCGCTCTGTGTTGACTTTGGCTCGCAGCCTCCAATTTCGGCGACGGCGCGCGGCGGCGGCGACGGCGGCACGGATGGAAATATCGGCCGCTAAAATAAATCGACGACAAAGAACGGCGATTCAACGACACGCTCGCTCGGCGGAATGCTCGATCGACGAGTCCTTTCCCTACCGAAGATAACCATCCTGCCCGACAGATTGCGTCCGGAGTGCATTAAAAGCAGCCCGATTGAAACCTCATATTTCCTGGTCGGTCTCACACGTTTTACATACGTGGCAAAAATTTCAAATCGTTTTCTCATTAGTTAGAGTCAAAAAGATATTCAGGTGGAAAACATGATTGAGGCAATTAATTTTCTACGTTTTCACGCCGTTATAATAAGTTAAAAAGATGATTTGCTACTCCAATAGAAAAGAACAAATAAATTTGTATTAAAATATAAGAAACTAAAGAACAGGATGGAATAAAATATATTATTTCAAGAATTAAGTATAGGTATGAAGAACGTGAGTATTGAAAAGGTTTTCAGGCTCGTGCTTCGAGAAGTTAACAAAGCATGTACCACAAGAATAGCGGATAGAACTCGGCCTAATCTCGGTCAAAATTAGGAGTCGTTTTCTGCATTATATTTTAGAGTTTATCTCGTATTACTCTCCCGTGAGAGAGAAATTCGTGACAGCTTTTTGAAACGAAGAGAGGGACAGAGATCGGCAGTTGAAAAAAATCGCGTGCGATTCGCCGCCTAAAAGTGGCGAATTCGTCGCGCGCGTGTTTTTTCTTTTTCCCCCCCCCCCCCCCGAATCAAAAACATTTTCCATGCCGATAAATCCGCGCGCGGACGCGCGCAATGACTACCGTCGGCGACATAAGCCGACGCATTGAATCGCGACGTAAACGTCACGTGTATATCCGGGGACCGTGATAGCGCGACGGAGAGGAGAGACGGCGTCCGTTCAGCGTCTCCCCGTTAGCGAGTGTCCGCGGAAAAAAAGGGACGTCGGAGAAGAGGACTCGCGCGAGACGTGGGAAAGCTCGGCGGACGAGGGACGAGCGAGATGCTCGTGACCATTCACCTGTCAACTGTCTTCCTCCGTGCCGTGTCCCGTGTCCCGTCATCGGTTGACGCTGCTGTTGCTCTGCTCTGTTCTGCTGTTGCTGCTGCTGCTGCGCGCTCGCTGGCTCTTCTTTTTCCACCTCCTCCTCTGTTCTCCTTCACGGTGGCACATCGGCAATGCCATCGGCTGGCTCACGTAGCGTGCCTACCAAAACATCCTCGACGATCCTCCATTTGACTCGCCATTCAGCACCGGTGAAACAGCTTAATATAATCCTATTTAAGAAGACGGCCATTGTGGTGGGACTCGGGAGGGAAATCGATGGAACGTGACCAAAATTATTTACTCGTTTATTAGGATCCGCATAGATTCGGGATTAGAATTCACATTTGACGCACGCGACAACATGAGCTTAATGGCGACTTCGCGGGATTGCGGGGACTGATCGACATTTCCTAACTTCCAACTGCATCCCGCTAATCGGTAATAAGATAATCTGCAGTCACCTAAAACTCACCCTTCTCATTCAAATTGCGCTTAACCAGCAAAACATTTTATACATTTATATATAATTGTTATTTCTTTAGGGATACAGGTATGTAGTTAAAAATATAAACATTTACCCCATGTGTTTGTTATTTCAACCTAAAACAACACATAAAACAACACACGCTGCGCAATACGGGCAAAGAGTTAAGATGTCAAAAGAGTTCGTCTTTCTGTTATACAAAGCTTGCCGAAGAAATCGCGTCGCGTGATGTCGCGGGTTTGGAGGAACCGTTTCTGAAGAACTGATTCTAGGTGTAGATTTCAGAAACGCGTCCGCGATAGCTGGCAACGAGGGCACACATTTTCAACCATGTGTTCGTAAAGTGCCTCCGGTGGAATGCCGCGTACGTGTCCAGTCTTTGAGGGTTCGTGTGCCGCGTGAGTGCGAGGGCGGACGGGGTCCTGTCAACGACGTCCCGGGTAACAACGTTCTTCCCGCATTACGGAAGAAGAACGGCCTTTTTACGTGACACACCAGACGCGCCACTCGCGCTCCGATCATAGGGTGTCAACGACTTGACCGATGGATCGACGATTCGGATTCTCTCGAATTCGTGCCTGAATGACGGCACCCGCGCCGCGACCCGCGACGCACCCGGATCCCGGATCGCGTGATCGATCGAGAACCTCCGTGACGACGCTTCTCCGATCGTCGACTAGTGGGTCCTCGCGTTCGTGTTAACCCTTTTGTGATTCGCGCTATAAGGTGAAGTCACGTCGGTGAAGACACATCGGGCATAAAATTAGATCCATTCACTCCTCCTCGCATCTCGCATTGTGCCGAACTTTTATTGTCCGTTTGTTCAAGTTGCATCGTCTTTCAAGGCAGTGACATAAAAATTTAAGAATCTGATGATTTGACGACGCGAAGGAATTCAACAACTATCTAACGATTTCAACGAGGATCCATCGACTTTCATGCGAGATAGACCAAAGTACGATATAAAAAGTCGCTTGATATAATGAACTGAGAGGATTGGATCTTGTGTGGACGGTGTCCGGCCCGGTCGCGTTCGATCGCGCGAGGCTCTCCGCTCGTCGACGTAAGGTCGCATTGTTTACGGGCGACGGGCCCCGTGTCGCCCCTTGGAATGATATCGCATAAATGGCCGTGCGCGCGTGAGTCGTCTTCCACGACGAGACTCGAGACTAGTCATCGTCTCTCCGGTCGCCGCGCGTCTTCCATTGTTGCGCCCTTCTCGATGCGCAGGAATCCCGCAGGATGTGTCACTGCCTGTGACGCAGCAACCTGCGCGCAGAGCAGGTCGAAGTGGCGACGACGGCGGTGGCTGCGGTGCGGTGCGGTGCGGTGCGATGCGGCGCGGCGGGGACGCGGGGACGCGGGGACGCGGGGACGCGGGAACGCGTTTTTATTGTTGCCTTCGAAAAATGACCACACGAATTTTTTTCACTCAGTTCCATTGAGCTCCTCCTGGAGGGCCTCGGGACGGATCCCTCTCGCTCGCATACCCGGAGCTGCCCCGGGGCCCGCACACCGAACCGGCTTTGCGCGGTTTCATTCATAATGCCGGCCACACCGGGCCCCGGGGCCTCGGACTCGGACCAGTCGGACCTCGAGTGGAGGACTCGAGCGCGCGAAGTGGACCGGATGGTATTTCACTCCTTGACAGCCGTCGCTCCTCCTCGTTCGCTCGTTCGAATTACGAGTATACCGAAGGCAGGCATTTTGCTTACTGTATAAATAGTCACCGTGCGATATATAGATGATCCGCGCGGGTAGCGTCGACCGCGAGGTAGCGAGAAGAGAAGGTAGACCCCGATAATGGCGCGGACCGGTGTGTGTGTCTGTGTGTTGGTATATTAACGGGTACGCGTTCCTCTGTCGACGTATCAAAGAATAGTAGATCGATTAATAATGAGAGATAACGGTACTGAAATATCACGAAAATTACTGAAATATCACGAAAATTCCTTCATCCTGTAAGAAAGGTAAAAACTTGGTCGTATTTATCTCCGTCATCTACTATTAATATATCGCCTAATATTCTCTGATTTATAAGTAATTCGTTAATTCGCGCTCCAGTTTAAATACGATTATTAAAATACGACGGAACTACGATTAAAACGTAACAATGATAGAGTTAATCTTTTGTCATAATTGTGCGTTATGTAATTCGATGCTGAATCTTATTCAACCTTGCGATGGAAAGATTAATGATCGGAGTAACAAAACATCGTCATGATTTTCGCAAGTCTATTCCGCGAAATCATTTATCTTCTCCTGCTTCGATTCGAGCAAGGATACTGACTGAATATTATGTTACGATAATAAAAAATTCGTTATTATTCGTGCTACTAAAAAAGATGCCGTTCTTTTCTTTCTTCAGAAAAGATAAACATTTTTTTTATATTTTCTTGCTTAATCTATTATATAACGGGATCATTTAAAATGCAATTACTTATCTATCTGATTTTCTCTTTAAGAAAGAAAGTCTTTCTGCGTTTGTGAGAGAAACGAGATTACTTTTTGGTGTCCTTAGTGTGAGAAAAAATTCTATACAAAAAAAGTTATATTCAGTATCACGTATTCGAGTAAGTGCGACAGACGGTCAACGTCAGTATGGCGTATCTTGAAGTAGCCAGGCTGTCTAACGCGAGAACAGGAAATTTCGGTGGAATTTCACCTTACTCCGTCAAATATTTGCTTTTTCGCGAGGTACTCGAGGCGCTTTGACGCCTCACCGCGGCTTCGGGAATGCTGACGATGATTTTTAACTTAGTGTTAACTCCACGTGGGTGACTTGAAGAGTTCGCCTCGATGATCTTCATCCGCGGCTAGGGGCGGACCGATCTTCTTATGGTCCTCGAGATTTATTATTCATACATTTATGCGACGATGCATCGACTTATGCATCGAAATATTCATGGAAAATACAGTTTTCCGAGAGTTTCGCGAATCCCGCCACGGGAGAGTCAATTGTAAACAGCTTACTAAATGTATTTGCAATATAATGTTGTCTTTATTTCAATTTATGCCGTAAGGGAATTGCCGTACGCGCGTACGATTCTGCTTTTAGACTTCTGTGAAAAATTAACGATAAATATGTTGAAAGATTCACGGAGATCGTGATTTGAGTTTGTCGAGGAACTGTTAACCGGTCAGGAGGATTAAGATTATCCAGAGAAAATTTAGAATTCGCGTAGGATCTCGATAGCTTCGCCACCGCGCTCGTCTCTAATCCAATTTCTCGAGCCCCCGTTGCGGCCGTCGTTAAAATTCGTTACCCGCCGCATTTATTTTTATTCCCGTTTCCCGAGGTAACTAGCAGACGGCTTGGCACCACGCGCGCACGGTGCCATCATCGAGCGGCACACGCCCGAGTATTATTCTTCCGGTCGACTCATCGATCGCCAGTCCATTTTATGTGCTGATTTATCGCCTGTTTGCTCTCGTCCGGCAGCGAACTGCAGAAATGCGGCGAACGACCGATTTACGATCGACGACCGGACGAAAACATGGCATAGGAAGCGAACGAAGGCCGAGAAATCCATGTAAGCCTACGTCTCTAATAAATAAATATTATCACTTTTAAAATGATTAACAGATAATGGCATTTAATACATAGAAATAAAAGCGCCGGATAATCAAGTAATGGCTTGCGAAAGTCAATAATACATGTTATTTAATTCCTGTTTCTTCAAAAAATATTATTTTAAAGTGATTGGAGTTATTTGTTGAAAAGTCTTACAGCGGTTCACTTGTCGACGTCAAATGGTAATTTTAAAGACGAAAGGAAATATACTCTTCGTGCGAGAAAATATAAATATTTTATTAATTTATTTAAAGTCATTTATTTATGTATCGATAGATCCGAATACGCTGCCGTCGATTTTCTATCCTCCTACTTCTATACAACAAAGTTATTTGCGAGGGTTGGAAGAGTTAATTGGTCCGCAGGGTTTGCCTTCGGACTTAGCGGTGGGTGTTCTTACGGCTTTTCGAGTAGAAGCGGAAAAGAGGGCGTCGGGTGGTTTTGCTATCAAACGGCTGAACGCCTCCGAAGACGAATGTCCCGCATCACCCTCGAGTTTTCGTCTCTTTCTCGTCGTTCTGATCCTTTCTTTCTCCGTCGAGCACGCATCCTCCCCCTCCGTTTCCTCCTGACTCCCGTAAAGACACGCCAGCTTTCATACCCCATTACCACCGCTTTGAAACCCGCCACGGCGGACCAATGAGCTTTTTTATTGCTCTATTATTGGCAGCGCGGTTCGCCGAGCCCGCTCGACGGCGGGCCTCGCAAAAGTTGCGGCGCGTATTCCACAAAAAGCTGCCGACCGTGTTCCTTTAGCTCCCTGCCGCTACGAGACGGCGAGCCGACAACCAAGTAGCTTCCTCCACGAGAAGTTATCTCTTAATTTAAAGGCTGGCTGAGTCCTCCCTCCTCTTGAGTGGCTCGTTAACGTCGTGTTCGCTCTTCGAGCAATATTGGCCGCGATCGGAAGAATTCAGGTTTAAGTACAATTAAAAGGGAGACCTGGTCATCGCTGATTGTTTTGATATTGCTACTACTCATCGCTTTGAAAAGATATTAATATTTTTTTTTCTTTACACTAACTCGGTAGAAAGAAAGATTAAGCAATCGTGTCTGTAGATGATTGAAATAATATCCGGAATAATCTTATAGTCACGAAAATCGTGATATCGCAATCCTCAGAGGCGCACAGTTGTCGGCCTGACTACGAATGTCTGACGCTTTATTTATTGACCCGCCAACTAACTCTTTTCCAGGAGAGAGATCCACGATTAGATCGACAGAGCGATCCAAGTCGGTTCTCTTAATCTCCAATCCAGGCGCACAAACAGGTTGTTAATCGATAATAAACATAATAACAAAGTGTAAGTGTGCAAAAATGTATTAAATAAGAAAAATGATAAGAAAGGTTTTTCCAAGTACTTGAATAAAGAAAAGATTTTTATCATTTTGGCGCGACAGATAATCGCATTCCGTTCCATCGGCGGATTATTAAAATGTTGAGCCAAGGTCGCAGTCGACGCCACTTCGGCTTTAAATGACAATAGACGGTGGTCAAATTCATTGCAAAGACCATGATATAGAGTATTCAAAGTCTATTCTGAAGCTATACTCCACCGACTACAATCTTCCGCTACGAATGGTCGACATATTCGCGTGACGTATCTGTCATAAATGCTGTTCCTAATATACTGCAACGTCCATCACGGCGACGGGTTAAGTCAACATGGCTTACTGTCATCATTAGCAGGACATTATCGTACCTAGATCAGAAAATGCTTCTACAACCTTCTGAATGCGTCTATGGTATAATAACCGACAGCTTAATTATCGCGCAAGATACTTACATATTCGTTTGCACAATATATTATATTGCCACTATTAGCTTTCTCGTAATTATTGCAACTTATCGCCTTTCTCGTGCACGCAGTTTGTGTAAATCACTTTACACTTCCAAATTTTAAATATTTGAAATGTTAAATAAAGATTAAATCGGAATACAGAACAGACTGGCTCTCCAGGGATTTAATTCTATATTTATTGCGGCATGAGATTTTCTATTCAAGTTAGATAACTCATCGCTTATATTATTTTAGATTAAATTACTTATAATTAAAGTTTTGTTACAGGAAGAGAAGATCATATACTGATATTAAATTTAAAAAATGGGCAGGTTCTTTTTGGATATTTGAAGGATAAGAGAATATTTGTCTCAAATCAAGGATTTCTCCGTCCTTTTCATTAAACGATATTATTTTCGCACCAGAGACAAAAGGGAAGGGTGTTATAAAGGAATCGAAAGTTTTTATATCGCAGCCTTCCTACGCTTCCTTCAGGCTCAAAGTGTACACGTCGGACAAGAGAGAGAGAGTACCAGAGAGTACTTTTTATTCTACCTCCACGTCCTACGCGTATATTTAACTTAGCATTCCTACTTCAACACCTCCTGCGCATTATTCGCGTCGAGGATGTCTGGCACCTCGCTGATCCTTCGCATCTTTTTGCAAGATACCCCGCGATTTTAACGTCGCGCACGCCTGCGTTGAATTTCCATCTAATCTCATGGAAAGCCTATACTTCCGTACGCTTTTACGCTTAAATATTCGATAACGTCCTTATTACCACACACACACACACAATGTTACACTTCCACATAATAATTATTTAATGTTAGACACGCGTGCCCGATATCGCGGCGCGGAACTCGCCGACTCGCGAAGTGTCAAAGATTCCACGCGCCGCGCCGCAAAGATATACGCTCGCTGTTACGTACTGAGAATATTCTGTCAATCGTCGGCGGAGCTCGTTAGCGGCATCCGTCACAGCCGCGGACACGTCTCGGCGCCTTGGCTTCTCGAAATAATCGCGCGGACGCGCGCATAGAATATAGACCTCGTCTTTTCTTCGCTCCCTCGGCCGCCCCCTCTTTTCCACCGCGAGCGTACAGCTTCCCGCGTGATCTATCGCCCTGTTAAATCTCGCATTTTTGGCAGTAATTGATTTATCGTCGGTGCTCTCGCGATACGAGATGTTTCCGACAAATAATTCTTCACTCTGCCTTCTTTTATCTTCAGTCTGATAATACTAACGGTTGAAGTATTTTAAGGTTTCTATATCCAAAATATTGATTGATAAAAGTGTGGAGAGAGATTACTTTCAATAAATGATAAAGTTTCTATGAACGAAAGAAGACTTTCGCATATCGAAATTATATATCAAATCGGTTTGCAATCGGGATCTTTAAATACCTTCGCAACCGTAAGCAACCGTTACATATATCAATAACTAAGTTTATTAATCGCAATCTAATTTTTCTGTTATTTACAGTTCTAATCGCGTATCTTTACGCAATGCATTTATAATGGACACATAATACATATACATGCATACATAGGACATTTAACTTTGACAATAATAATCGCGGCGGGATTAGGTGCAGGGCATTATGTAACGCGTTGCACAACGGACGATCGGCCACGACATCGTTCGAGCGAGCGGGAAAACAATTCGTGATGTAATTCAGCGAATTCTGAAGGGTGTTGCAACTCCACTTCCGTGCGTGGATCTGCATACGATGCGGCGACGAGCGGCGAGGGACTAGACGCGAGGAACGAGGAGCGAGTCACTCCGGATAAAACGCGCGAGTAAATAAGTAAGAGCTTCGCACGAGAGGGGGGGTGGGGGAGGTGGAAAAGGGAGGAAGGAAAGAGGGAACGACGATCGCGATCGCGGTATAGTTCGTTCGTCCGTGCAGGTGGTTTTGCGCGAGGACACGGACGAACCGCCGCGCCGCGGCCGACGTTGTTTTCAGAACAAACCGGCGAGCTTATACTCATAACAGGAAAAATATTAAATCACCGTCCGCCGTTGGCCCCCTCGAAGCTCTCGTCACCCCTTCCGCGCCCGACGATCGAGCGATCCTTAATCTCGCTAACTCCTTTCCGCCGTTTTTCGAACGATCGCGCGCGATTACACGACGATTAATTATGCAGATTATTATGTGAGTTACTGAAATAACCGGTTCCGGGAATATCGCTCTCACATCCCCGTAATCCTATTTCTCATATTGCGAAAGCGGAAGAGCAGGATTCCGCCTGATTTATTAATAACGTAAAATCGCCACGACGCGGTAATTAATTTTTTTTTTCTTTCAATAATATAAAAGGAGAACGTTATATCGTAAAAGAGCGGGCTATACGCGCGATCCGCGAGCGACGGCGAACGGGTAGGAATAAGAAGTGACTCACCAGCTCTTTAACCCGTAATTACACCCTACTACTATCCGGCGACTACACCGTGCTATTATTAATACTTAATCCGTTGTACGGGACACGCGTGTACCACCTCAGAGTTTGTTGGACGTCTGCCACTTTTAAACGAATAATGATTTATGATGAAACACAAGCTCTCCACGCGAGCATAATGATTTACCTTCCTTCCCACAATGTAATCTCCCAGTTCTCAAGCATCGTTTTCGTCGCACTTTGGAGAATTAATCTTTCTCGCTGTATATTTCCCGCTAAAGTCCTCATCGACGCGGAGCGAAACGCCGCGAGAAACGCGTATTTTTTCTCTTTTTTCAGGATATCGCGATGGAGGATACGAAAACACCAGTTCAATGTCCAAAACAAGAGAATTGTTCTCTATTTCGAGCTCGCGGCAAGTAGTAAACAATTCCGCGGATGCCCGCGTTCGTTCTCCCCGATCTCTCGCTTCTCTCTTTCTCTCTCTTTACGTTGCTCCATTCACAGCCGAGCGTATACAATATGTGCATCGGGCGGGCCCCAAATAGCATTAAGTCATTGCTGCTGTCCAGCCGTGCGCGCTCTATCTCCCGCTGTCGCAAACGATCGCGCATTGTGCGGGGCGCACCTTAAGGGATCCCTATTCTCGCGGGCCGAGAACCGAGAAATCCGGCAGACCACAATGCCGATCATTGTTTCTCAATTCGATCGGGGGCACCGAGCGAGAGAGAGGGTGCGCGCCCCCGTCGCATGTCGCTTTTCAGCCGTCGCGGTCGGACGAGTCTCGTTGTCACGTCTCATCGCTTTGTTTCTCGCTTTCCTTTTTCTATCCGTCCCATGAGTGTTTAAAGCACGGACGCATTTACATTACAAGATAAATACTTAAATCTTCATAAGTACTTAACAAAGGATTTTTCTACTTCATCATAAAAGATGTAGTCAAAAATAAAAGTTTCAAGGATGTAAGATCTGTGCTCCATCAGATGTATCAAAACGCAAGGAATATAAAAGTTATTCGCGTATCTATATCTATCAGATGCAAGCGTGTTTCTATTTGTTAGCAACACACCAGAACCAATGAAGACAAGCTCAGATCTCCGAAAATGATCAACGGGCCTCGGGCCTTGGGGCCCCGAGGGCCAACGGGGGGAAACGTGTGCTCGCGGATGCGTACACAGATTTCACGGTAAATCGAGCGCTTTTAACGGCGGGTACGTTGCTGTTACGCAACGCTATTGTGCGCGAATGCCTCCTGCGGTGTCACGGTAGAACGCCGGCCGACGTGTGCTATCTTGGCAAATGGAATTACAACGGGGTTCTATAATGACTCAATCGACCCACCTTTGATGCGGCTTAGCTGGGAGGAGGATGCCGCGCGCCGCGCCGTGCCGCGCCGGCGTGCTTGGTGCACGGAACCGGGAGGGAATACTCCCTGTATTCCGTCCATTAACGGGATACAGGGCAAAATAGGTTACACCTCCGTCTCCGTCTACGTGACGCACAGGCGTTCCGAGAAAGCGCCTGCAGCCTGATGCATTTTGTATCCTTTAAAGATATCTCTTGCGCAAACATTTCCACAGCGCGTAATCTCGTTCCGCTATTATTTATAATACGGTCAGGCTTATACAGATCTCGGCGTACCCTGCTGACAGATTATATCGGAGAGAAGCACGAATCTTGAATTTTATGTGAAAGCATCGTTCTTGTTTCTTGCGTTCCGTTTCGACGTATATAGCGTAAGAGCTTCACACGGTTTCCTCGATAATATAATTCGGGGTAGCTGCAGTGAGGCAGCAGCCTTAATTTAGAGCTTTTAAAGCTTCAAATTTCCATTATAATTCTATTTCTCATCTATTACCTATCGCTTTTCTGGATACGTTTTTTGACGACAAAGGTCGCCAGTTCGAGGAATCCATCGAGGAATAACGGCACCTCATTAACGACGCCAGGAACACATCAAGCGAAGGAAACGAGGAGCAGTTCCGCGGATACCGGCGCTCGTAACGCGGCCGTCGCGTCGGTTCCGAGAAGCGACGGGCTTCCCTCGCTCCGAAAACTTAACAGCGTCGGGGAACCCGGGTGTCGGAATTCCCTGGGACGCACGTACGTGTAAACAACGCGTCGCGTCGGCCACGGTGTCGGTCGACGCGCGCGCATGCAACGACCGGGGGGGTGAAGCACCCTAAAATTAGCCCCGCGGGAGCGGGACACCGCGTGCACGCGGCCCGCCCGGGGCCCGTCCGCACCCACCCGCGTCGGAGAGCGTGAAAAAATGCTTACATTATCATCCGTAATTTTCGTAAACACCCGACCGACCTCGCGGACGACGCGCGACGCTCGTTGCGGGTGGCCCTCGAGTAATCGACACTCTCCGCTCGCTTCCGTCGCTGCGCGACTGCCGGGCCGCCCGAGCCCTGTCGCGTCGCGCGTCGTGTCGACCGAAGGCCCTGAATTAGACTACCGCAGGCAAGTTCCGAAGACGGATTTTATGGTCGGGGGAACTCGACACTTGCTGCGATCGGAAGAATTTCGACCAAGTTCGAGAGAAAAGATCGTTAACGCGACGTCGCTCCAATGATATTTTAATTGCGCCGTTTGCTTATATAACGAAGAATTAAAAGCGAATAACCACTTTCGTAGAAATTATGACTGCCCACTCTTCACTGTTTTTTTAATGCATTAATGAGAACGTAAAATAAATTGACTCGAATAAAAATTATAGATACACACTTTAAATTACGCACGTTACAATAGTTATTAATACTACATTCATTGGTAATCGAATAACGAGAGTAATAAAATCAATTTTTTTTATAAATGTCTATATAATTATGTGACATACTACTCACATTCACATGATACCAACTCTCTCGGTATTTATCCAGTTTCCCGTCGCTCTAACTTGAATGATATTTTGATATCATGTTCGATTCGTCGGAATTTAATTGAATTTGATCTAAAAATGTGTGAACGCGGATATTATAAAGCGGCGCGTTGTCATGTCACCTGGATATAAAGTATCCCACGAGCGTGTTATAATTCGGCGTAACCGAGTCGCGCGGCAGGATCATCGTTCGCGCACGCGGTTAATTAATTGCCTATTTCAAATTCGAATTACGTATCGCACTTGTACCTGTGTGCCGCGGAATAGCCGCGGGCACATATATACCGCCCTCGTTATAGCGGTGGGATGAACGTTCGGGCGGACGCGAACCACCATCCGGCGCGTCTACCCTCTCATCGTGGTAGATGTGTCAATTAAATACGAAATTAGCGGGTAAAACGGTCCCGATAGTTGGCCCATAAACAAGATCCGCCTCGCGCGCTCCATTTAGCGTTTAATGTCATAATGACGTTTGCATTTTCGCGCGCGGGCTCCGGCCAATGTTTACTTTATTTCGCATTAAAGCGCGATTAAGCAGCCGTCGCGATCGCGTCTCTCTCCGTCGCGTGGACTCGCGCGTCCGAATATATATTCGTAACATTAATTCGATATTTCTCGCCGCGTGGCGCGGCGACGTCTCGCGTTCGACAAAAACTCTTCAACGAAAACACGTTATCGCGACGCGCGTTTCCTATTTTTCTTTCCATACTCTCGATTATATTTCTACAGAGCTCTCCCGTCAGCGAGATATCTCGTTACGTTTTTCCCCGGCTGTTTCAACGTTACATCGAACGATATACACGCGCATACATACATATGCACGTACGTACGCATGTTGTACGGTACGGATGTAGAAACTCGCGATTATGTGTCCGAGTGAAGAACTTGCTCGCGACAATGTATAGAAAAATAAATTAGTGGGGCAAACAGAATTGTTGGTTTTATCTTCCCGCGCGCACGTTCGACTCTGCGGAAGGACTCGACACGGATGAGGAGAGGAGAGGGAAGGATGTAACCCCGTCGTTGAATAACAAGTTGCGGGTATTATTTGGGGTGTTATCGCGAGTAGCAGATAAATCGTAACGACGATTGAGGTGGGCGATAATGCTGTAAATGATAATGCTGCAATGTCAAATTGGATCAAAATTTCATCTCATAGAACCGGAACCGGTTTCCAAAAAATCGGTAACAAAAAATTATACACTTTTTGGCAATCCCCGAAAAATTCTACCGCTACTTCATATATAATTCTTTAAGATTTGGTTCATTAATGTAGGAGGAGTTCGCGGACAGACAGACAGACAAACAGTCGGGTTTTATATTATAGTATGATATATATATATACCGCATTCGCAAAACGGTTGCGCAACTATTAAAAAATACAATAAAAGCTGATTAGAGTACATACATGTATATACTAGACCCATTCGATTGGGTTGCTATAAATCATTAATTCGACGACCGCCCGTGCTGATCGATTGCGTCCGTATTACAGTTATTAGAGAGCCACATCGATATTAAAGTTATTTCAAAGTCAGAATAAAGTATCTTCGCGCAAAATAATCGCAGATATTTGAGTAAATTCACTGAATCTTCAATACAGCTTCGAGTCGGGGCGCCGCGCGCCGCGACGGTACTCGATGATGCTATCTCATCATTCGCTTTATCACGCATCCTCTGGACGCTGAACTCACCCTCCTTTTCTCCACCTCCCCCTTGTCTTCGTGTAACACACGACGCTCTCGCGGGTTCTATCAATTTTCGTCTGGAGAGACCGCGCGCGTTGGTTGTTCGATTTTTCCTGTGTACCGACACGCGAACCAATTTCCATTGGTCCGCCGCTCTCCAGGGCTCGTCTCTGTCACCCTTCAATTTTCCTTCTCTCTCTCTTTCTCTCTCCCTCCATTCCCCCTTCTTTCCTATCTCGGTTTTCCGCGGAATTATTGCTCTCTTTCTCTCTCTCTCTCTCTCGTCGCTGATTTTTGCGAAAGGGATGGGGAGGCAGAATGAAAAGGACGCGAATCGCCGTTGCACGTATAGTACATACGAGGGTGTGTATCGCGGTTAGGTCATGACTCTTTCTCTCTCTCTCCCTCTCTTTCGCTCTCTCTGTTTCTCTCTGTCTCTCTCTCTCTCTCTCTCTCTCTCTCTCTCTCTCTCTCTCTCTCTCTCTCTCTCTCTCCTCTCTCTCTCTCTCTCTCTCTCTCTTCATCAGTTCGAGCGAGTTCGCGTTTCGCGTTTCGCCGCGGGTCCCTGGGAAACGGCGCACCTGCGATCCTTCCGCTGAAACGGGCAGACGACGGCGGAGCAGCACAGTTTCGCCTCTCGTCCTCCCACTAACTGCCCTTCACCCTTCGTCCGCCGCCAACAGCCATGCGGGCTTCTTCGTCTCGCCGCGCCTCTATCTCCTCTAACATCCGCTGCCATCCTCCCTCTACACTCTCCTGGTATTAATTAATTACGATATAACGGGCTATACATCTGTTAAATTCCGAATTACGAGCTGATACAATGAGCCAGCGACTACACATACTACTCCAAAATTTATTCTTATACACATTCCACGATCTATCTACTATCATCCGTACTCTCCGTACTCTTCTAACTGTAACATTCTGCGTTCGCAATATTCTTTCAGGCTAATCGAGGGAACGCGTATGATCGCTGACGGGCTTTCCCACATAGTGGGGCTTATTCGGTTTACGATCTCGCGTAAGAAGGGAGCACCGCGCAAAAAGAGCAGGAAATAAAAAGACGTCGGCGGTTCCACGCGAGCGCATAAGGAGAGGGAAGGCACGCACGCACACGCCGCCCTACGTTAGTTTCGTAGAGCAAAATGTTTGTTTAAGTAAGCCCGGAGCCAAACTCTTTTTACTTGTCTTTTCCTTGCTCGAAATTGATGATTGCGCGCACCGCTAATATGGCCACAACGGTTACGCGTAACGAAGGGCAAGAAAAAAAAAGCGAGGAAGAAGAGGATGCGATGACATGCGCAGACTATGCAGAGAGAGATTTTGCAATCTCAAAATAATCATCGAGAGAGAGAGAGAGAGAGAGAGAGAGAGAGAGAGAGAGAGAGAGAGATGCTGACAATCAAATTTTTGAATTTGACTCTCAAATTCTAAAACTTTGTTTCACAGAAAATTCTTCGTCGACTATGTTTATTTTATTAAATATGATTAAAAAATAACTGCCGAAACTGCAAGTTAAGTTGCCGCCTCTAAAATCTTGTTTTTATAAATTTTGCAAATAGCATGTAATGAATAACTTAATCACAGCTGCCAGTGATAGATTTCGTTAAATACTATTTTTAGTTTATATACTGTTTATATATACATGTAGCTATAAATATTATACTTTGTATATAAATATTTTTCTGGATATTAGCTAAATAAAAATTAATTATTTAGCATGCCTTTATGCAAAAATGATTTCATAATTTATACGTTACGAAATGCTAAAAGATTTAAAAAATACGTGCCCCGAATGCTGTTTTCATATTTCTGTCTCGTCATATAACACCGAAATATTCGAAGCAATTTTTCCGTCTGTTTACAGTGCACATGTGTGGGAAGAGGATTTTACGTTCCAACTTTCTGAAAAACGCTTTTCTGACCAGTCGCATCCTTTTCATTGCCACCATGTGTTTAGCATTTCAATCCTTTGACGCTTAGCGTTCAGTTCGTCGTTCGTTTTTTTTATCACAATTCTAAAAAAAAAAAAAAAAACGAAAATGCTAGTTACAGCAACTATTATATCGATTCTCTATACAATATTTTCAATACTGCAACATGTTTTTTTTTATATCTTTCTAATTTTTCGGGATTTTATATTAGTGCAAAACGTATTACTACTCTTATATATATATTATCTATTTTCCATTTTTCCCCAAACGCCACTTTTACCTATCTAGAAAATCAATATTTTATTTATTAACTTAAAGATTAAATTTCAGCCTGCGTCGCAATATTTGCCCTGTCGAGTGGAAAGTAACATCGCGCGAACAACCTCGGATGGATAACGTGAAATGTTTGCCGTGGAGATAAAGGACGAGAGGGGCTGCTGCATTGACTTTCTCACCCTCGAATCGCGGTTCTTAGCGCGGGTGGATGAATTTGTGTGTTTGCCTGGATTATTGGAAAGCCAATAATGGCATGGGCGTTTACGCGCAGTGCAAATAGCTCTTTAGACGCTTCTCTCTCTCTCTCTCTCTCTTTCTCGTTCGTTCTCGCTCGTCGACACTAATTTATCCAGCTGCATAAATATAACGAGTACACATGTAATAAATATATGCATCTTTTTATATATTTATTTACATCAATTGGTTGATCGCTATACAATTGGAGATAAACAGTTTTATATGTATAATTATGTGTATGATACAAATTAATTAATCGTATGGATCGAATATGCTTTATATATGTCTCGAGAGACACAAAGGGGGACTAATTTATGCACGTGAAATTTACAAGACAAATGTACAGTGACTCACAAAAGCGATTAAATATTAATATAATATTTATAAATTAAACAAACGTCTCGCTCACACAATGTCGCCACTACGTAAGTAGCGTAATAAATTATATCATATTCAATTAAATAATACGTGTATATAATATTATTTAATTAAATACGTACACAAATGAATGCGAGCGAAAGAAAAGCATCCGTGAGCCCCTGTAACATTCAATCCGACGTTAATTGCAAACTATATTAGCGCAATATAACAGTTCCCACGAGGTTGCATAGTCGAACGAGTGCTAATGTGAGGTCTGCGTGGAGAGCAGCCGCGGATTCGTTTAAAATTACATTCTGCAAACGACTCGACCGGAGTGGTGCCTTTTGCCCCGGGCTGGACTTAGCCCCATCTGCCGAAACACGTGCCCCGGACAAAGCAGACGGATTTTGGAACAACGTTTCGAGCGGGACCAGCAAAATCCGTTCGCTAAAAGTATATGCACCTATTGCCTGCATACCGTCGTCGCCGGGATCCCAGATTCCAGATCCCCTCTCGAGTATGTCAATTCCCGTTGATCCTCCCCACTTAAAAATCGTCTCGCCCGGCTCGCCAAAAGCTCCAAAGCAGTTCTTTCTGCGTGTCTCGACGAACTTACGTTTTATGTCTTATGAGTGACCCTTTTTTTTATGTCTTATAAATCGCAGGAATTTTCTAGTTCGCGAAATCCTACATTCCTGTACTTATATCTTGAAATTCGTGCGATTGTCGCGTTTCGAAACCCAAATTTTTCTACCACCAAATTTTGACCTGCAGAATGTTTATTTACGGAATATTTTACCATCCCTTGAGTTTCCAGGATTTTCAGGGTCTCCGATAGGCCACTTCAATCATTTTCGTTCCATTGTCTGTCGACAGTTTTTTCATGAATGCGGTTTATGAAGTGGCTTATGCAGAAACTTGAGAGAACACGGATAATCGGTCAAAGGATGTCGAACATGTTGTGTTCTTTCTTGGGGTCGTTCCTTTTACACGATCTGTTCGCCTAATCAACGTTTCAGTTCCCAATGTCTACATCATTATGTTAACGTATAATTACGGTCGCGAGGGTATTTCGGTGCTCGATATCCGGTCAGCCACAATGCGCCCTCGCCGTTGACGGGATAACGGATTCTCGGATCGTTACCAAAATTAATGTTTCTCGTCGAGCAATACAGATCGGGAACACGCGGGCGGATCAGGCGGATGCGCGCGCGACGCGTAAGATCCGCGCGATCGCCGTAAATCCCGCGGTGCGGAAAAGACGGAATGCCGATTCGGTTTGGTTGGACGCTGGTGCGGCATAAACGTTTCCGCTCTCGTGTTACGAGACGCGACATTAATCTATCGAGGATTCCGCGAAACTCAGCTCTGTCATTTTCCTCGCCAACAATTTCGCTACGGATTTTACGCGGAAATGTCTGGGGCTGCTCGTTTATCACGAAGAATGTAAACATGGGATTAATGTGAGAAATTAATTATGTAGAATTATGTGTCGGAAAATATACAGCGGTATGCAGGTGAAACGTTATTTTTAACAAGATATTAACGGAAAATCTTGCAGAAGGGAATATCGTGGGGATTCAATAAAGAAAAATTTCGGCTTTACGGATACCACGCGAATGAATTGAGTCTCATTTGAAGTTTTTAATAATTTTCTTCTGTTTTTAATATTCGTATGCCTTGCGTATATTCATAACAATGCGTATTTCGTCGATACGCGACCAATTTTCCTTTATTCTTTTAACATCCTTTGTTTTCAAAACGTGCACAAGTACAAATTATTAAATGATAAATATAAATATAAAACGATAAACGCGGGCGAGCAAAATTGCAACGATGGGTGGTCGGCCGCCGCGATGCAACAATTAAACATCGAATTATTTTCACGTCTACTTAGCTTATTTTCACAGCGCGGTGATCAATATTTCCGTCGGTAGTTTCGCCGATAAGTACAAATATAAAAACATATTTCGCGTCCAAACACGAAACGTCGCACGAGCGGCAGGTAATAAACATTCGCGTTTTCACTAATAATACTTTCATAAGTGCACGCCGTGCAAACAACATGGTGATGCGCGTGATGCAAAAATGGATTTCGTGGCGGGGTGTGAAAGAGAGGTGAAACATCATTCGAGATTTTTTTCCGTTTATTTCGTAGGTGTGTCTTACGTACTGATACGTAATAGCGTACTAATAATAATATTAATAATAATATCAATATGTTCCGCACGTATAAGAGTATACATGCACATATGTGTTGTTATATATATATATATATATACGTCATATATACACAAGATATTGTATATGTATACATATAGATTTGTTCTATTTATTTTATCTATGCTGCTTCATTCTTCGTAATAATATACACGCAGATTCGAGCATTATTAACGCTAATTATTATTCACATGATCCGTGTTTAAAATCAATAAATATACCTATGTATATTATATACATATATATATATATATAAATATACTTCTGTATATATTATATACATATATATATATATACATATATAATTATCTCAATTCTCTCTTTCATCGAATACCGCACGAATCTCCGGCACCGAGGAAGGTTATCACGTGATTAAATGCACAAGGACGCGATGCAATTTTGCGAAGAAAGTACAATATCTCACTAATCGCTAAAGCTATTATTCTTTTTACAATACTTCTCGTCGCCTCCATCGTCGTGACAACTTCAAACATTCCTTTGGAGGTGAAGACTAAAGCGCACAATAAATTTTCATCGCCGACATTGAAAACTTAGGAGATTACAATTAATTTTTCTCGGCGCGTACTATATACATTATTATGCTAATTTCGCACCTCTATCGGAACGCTTGAAATCGCGATAATTATCACCTTTCGCGATTTCCGTCGATTAAAATGTTCGCGTTAAAATTTACCGGGGTATCTTAATTTGCAATCAATCGCGAGCGTATGTTTCCGTCAAAGCAAGTATAAATAAATACAGGAAGTTACATTGCATACTGCCGAAGTGATTGTTAGATAGTAGTGAGTCGCTATTAAACGTTAATATAAGACGAATTCCCGCGGACTCTGCATTCTAAAATATTAAAACGTTAGTTTCTATTTACGTTAAAACAACCTATCAATATTCCAATATATATATATATCCGTTTGTTCCCCGAAGCTGCTCGCGTGACTCGTTTATTCGTCATGCGTCCGACGATATAGCGTCGCATTAAATGCGAAAATTCTGGGACCGCTCGTTCGGAAATAATCACGGCCACCATGCAAAAAAAAGCGGACATTTCGAGATCGGGAAATACTCGATGCAAAACGCGCCGCGCAAAGCAAACAATGACTTTTTTCAACCCGTTCCAAGGGCATTCTGGCGGAAGGAGCGGAAACGCGTGCAAACGCGGTTGCATTTGTGGAATATCGGAATAACGTGATTCGACGCCGTGATGTGAGTCACGCGAAAGATCGCGAGCCGAACGATCTGAGACGATGATTCCGACGCGTGTCCTTATCTATCGGAAACAGACGGTCGGCGGAGACGTCTTGGTATTTTCGCGCGATTTACGGTGGTTTGCATTTGCACAGATGGCCGCGAAAACGACGACGGCCGAAGTAAAGAAAAAATTAATCAGGTAGGTCAGCGACCGGTCTCGCGATGTTTGCGTAGATGGAAGCGATTACGCTGAAATTCGCATTTATTTCCTCGTCCCGGACGTTCACTCGCGTATCATTCATTAAAGCGAAGCTTTTGACTGAAATAAGGAGAACCATCTCGCACGTGATTATGGAGTTTACAATGCTGTTGAAAATGGCAAATCATCTTTCAGCGTACGAAGACGAGAAAATTCACCGATCAAAATTATGGATTCGGAATTGTTTTAAATTCGATTAAAATTAGGATTGGAACTGTTTTTCTTCACTTGTTGACTTTTTTCGCTAAGAAAGATCCTAATTTAGATCGAAATGTTCATTTAATATAATAAAACCATCAGTTACTCGATTAATTTCGTGACACAAATTGAATTTTTTCTTCTTCGCGCACTGATTTCTACGTCCTGCCTAACGTCCCTCCTTTAACTTTTATAAACATGTATTTCAGAGTCTAATATTCTTTTAAAAAAATTTTTTCTTTCTCGTACACGCACATTTTAATATACATTATACATCGCGCTGGAATCTATGGATTTTAATTATTCTGGTTTTACAGTTTTCGAAATTTTTTAATTTTTTTCTTCGCGAATCTAATTTAATCGGACATCTCAATTTTTCAACGCTTACAAAAAATCTGCCTTTTAACAAATGTTTTTCATGAATGTAAATTTAATAAAGACGGTTACAAATATTACATACAATGCAAAATAATGAAGAAGATCGGTACTGTGGGTCCGTTTGATGTATAACTTCACGAAGAGATTTCGGTAGAAATTAGAAGTTAAACCGAGGGCTGCTCGTCGATTAACGACGCCCTTGGAGACATTCGTGATTTATTACGTTGTCGCATTAGTTAATCGCCTATGTACGGATGATTCTGTGTGACACGAGGGTTCGATCCGATACGGGAAACTAGATTTTTACCAGAGCTCGTTACGACCCGTCTAGTTCCATTCCTTGGCGAGCTCGTCCGTCGTGGGTATCCACTCTTGCTTCACGTAAATCAAGCCCGGATCATAGTGATCGCCGTGGTGCTCTTCAAGGCTCCGCTGATGGGACCTTGAATTCCGATATTCTCAGTACTTCTGCAACGTTATCGGTAGATTGCCACTGGTGTTGACGGCGTTACAGTCTTGGTAATATCTGTGGTATAGCGGCGGGGACGCGCTTGTCGAAAGCGGCGTCGGCGGGCTGGACCTACGATAGATCAGACCGTGACTGATTGAGTCTGAAGACTCAACTCTCTTCTGTAATCTTATCTATTGTCTACATTGTCAACAATTTCAAAAAAGAGAATCTAACACGCCACTATTCTTGGTAGCAAATACTGTGACTATTTTTTTTCTGTATTAACGTGTCATCCGTTCGAAGAATTGTACGTTACAGTAGAATTTTCGTTATCATAAGAATATAATGACAAAATATTGTGTAATATGATGAAATAAAACTATATCCTCGTGGGTAGCGTGTTGGCGTGAATGGCACACTTTTTACTTTACAGTGTTATCTAGATGCTTATGTTATTTAAAATTTTATATTAAAGATGGCATTTATTGGAATAATCTTTTTATCCATCATAAAATTCTATGAAAATCCACGTCATTTGTTCTTCGTAGAGAAATAGATTTTGCGTCTATTGATCGTACGAGCACAAGATTTCCATCGTCGAATTGGAATTTCGAGACGAGCGTCAAGCGTTTTCTCGACCGACGGAAAACGATCTAGGTACTCGTTGCTAGTACTCATTCTGGTACTCGTACCTGTAAAGCTGACAGCTCGGGGATTGGGTGTCCTGATAGATCGCGGTATCGGGACTGGCGTCCTGATACCACTGCGAGTGGCCCACGGGGTTGCTCGCGTGATTCCGCGCCGTGTTGTACTCGTGGTCCATGATGGCGTATCCGGCGGCCGCCGGTGCGCAGTACGGCGTGTACATGGTGCCGGGCGGCGAGGCGTTGCCCCTGGAAACGGTGCTGGTGTGCCCGTAGCCGGTGGTGGCCATCATCGCCGCTACCGCGGCCGTCGTGGTAGTCGTGGTAGGGCCTGCGGACGATAGGTCCCTGCTGCCGCTGCCCATGGACTCCCTGCTGCTCATGATCGAGTGCGGATGCTGGAGCCCGTGCGGATGGTGCGAGTGGTGCTGGTTGTCGCGCGTCATCATCGCGCTGTTCTCCCGCGTCGTCATCAGCGCGTCGACGCTGAAGCTGGTCGGATCCAGGCCGGCCATCGACACGTCTTGGATCGACTCCTGGTGCACCTGATGCGCCTGATGCACCTGATGACCCAGGGCGGTTTGGATGACGCTCTGACCGGGTGCGACCGTCGCCGTCGTCGTCTTGTCCTCTTGTATCGGGCTGTGCAGGCCGTATTTGCTAGCTTGAACCACCGCGGCTGCAGCCGCCGCCGCCGCCATGCAATGGTTATCGTTGACCGGTTCTCGCTTGGGCTTACACAGAACGGTGGCAGCCTCCAGAGCGCTCAGCTTTTTCGTCGGAGTGTCCGATGGCGGCGGCAACGTAACCTGACTGCTGCCGGACTTGACGTCTTCCTGACGTTTCTCCGGTAGGATTCCCTGCCGTTTCAGCGCCTCCTCCTTCTCCTTCAGCGCGTCCTTCTTCTTGAAACGCCTGCGACGTCTCAGGTAAGAACCATTGTCAAACATGTTATAGCTATCCGGATCTAGGGACCAGTAACTCCCCTTACCGGGTTTTTTATCGTCCCGTGGCACTTTTACGAAGCATTCGTTCAGGCTAAGGTTGTGCCGGATGGAATTCTGCCAGCCCTGCTTGTTCTCGCGATAGTACGGGAAACGGTCCATGATGAACTGATAGATGCCGTTCAGGGTAATCTTCTTGTCGGTCGCGTTCTGGATGGCCATCGCAATCAACGCGATGTACGAGTAAGGTGGCTTTACCATATCTTTGCCGGCGTGATGGATGTGCTGCTGGCCGATACCCGACACTGGGTATCCTGTAGCCGTCGCGTAGCCGCCGTACCGATACTGGTCGTAATAACTCCCGGGAGCGCCCACCGTCGGGTACGACGGCGCGCCCATGCCCATCGGCACCGTCGCCGCGTGCCGATAGTACGCATTCTGCTCGCTGAAGAGCGTGTGCATCTTCGCGCACCCGCTCTCGGTACGATCCACGGGCGACGATCGCGATCGAAACACTTTGTTCCGATTGGAGCAAGGGGGTAATTGTTCTCTCTACAATAACGTCACTATTCCTCCAGAGGCGATCCTGTAGAGCACATGTTTCTCGAAGCCGTTGTTAGCGTCTGATTCACACAATTGTTATTCTTCGTGGATGTTAAAGAGAGTGTCGCTTTCTCGTTATATTTGGAAGTGACACTTGTATTTAAAATTTTATTTTACACAGTCTTTTATTTTCTATTCTATTGTCCATCACTTTTCGCTCCGAATTATTTTCTCTTGAAATTCTGAACTGATCTTTAGATAGCGGTTATATTTTTTTTCTTTTTCGAATTATAAGCCACTTTTGTAGTCTTTCTTCTCAATTCACTATAGATAGAATTATAATCGTTAATCTATTAAAATATATAAATAATAAATAACGTGTTCCTTGAACGTTAAAAGTTTATTCTAAGAGTGCCATTATTTTTCTCCAAGTTATATTTTTCTTATACATTTATTCTGTATTATCATTAAGTCCTCTCTTCGCGCGGTATTAATTCCACTCGTATCACTTATCGGGCAAGTATTAAATATTCTGAATTGATGTAATTGTCTTCCTTAATTTTTCAATCGAACGTTATTTTCATGAATCGTTGCCGTGGTAAAACTCGCGTTCGCACTATCACTCATCTGTCGCTTGGAGCACTTGGAGCGCCGTCACTGTACCACCGCGGACCACGCAATCCAAAGTATCTTCGGCACCTGTGGCAGATCGATAGATCTCTAATGAGCGATCACGCTCATGAGATATCCCGAAAAACACGTTACCGCGTTACCGCGTCGTCGTTCATGGAGTCTGCGGCGCGTCCCGCTGCTGCGTGATAGTATTTTGTTGACCGTATACCGAAAATCTCATCATCTTCTCATCTCAGACACGAAAGACGGACGGATATGCGAGGCCGCGGTGAAGACAGGAGACGAAGGTGCATTCAGTTGAACAGTGCGACTCGGCCGCTAGCGCGAGGACGCACGCTAACCCCGTTAGCACCCGCGTGTGCACGCTACGGTATTATGATACACAACAGGCCGGAGTTTACTCAACCCCGAGTAAAAACACACTGGGAGCTCGGCGTCGCGCGCGGAACGGAGTGCTCGGCGCGGCCGGAGGACGGCTGCGCCGTTCGTGCGTCTTCGAAAAATCACGAGGTTTCCTACACGTCGCACCACACTATTGGCCGCGCGGCAGCGGAGCCGCGCGTGATTCCGCCCACATCGCAGGACCAATCCGCTCGGAGCGGCGAACGCTCTTACGAACGACCGCCCTGAATATGATCCTGCCAATAATCGTGCCGTAGTCGCTCGCGTGGTCACGCCCTCGTCACCTCGCGCAAGGGCTCAGGAGGGCCGTGACCAGCCGTGCCGCACGCCGCGATGCGGAATTTTTCCGCGGCCATCGGCCGTCGGATACTTTTCGCGATACCAAGCACGGACAACGAGCACGAGGATTAAGGTGGTGATCTCGGTGGACCTTGCCCGGAAGAGCGGAAACGGCGGAAGCGAGTGATAGTTGCATGCGCGCGGTGCCTTAGCCAGAAACTGAGAAAGTGTCCAGAATGTTTAGGGTGACAGTGACAATAATGGTCTCAGACGACCGTGTGATTGAGATTTCATAGCACTCAAGGAAAACGAGCGATACACGTCATCGCGTAACGGAGATGCCTATTTCATCAAGTATTTCGAAATTTTTAAATTCTTTTCTTAAAAGACACCAATGGCGAAATCAGATTAAATTCGAAGATAGCATTGATGTTACGTGTGAGATTCATTGATTGTGAAGTATTTTTATGTCCTTGTTATACGATGCAGCTCGTAGTTCCGCGAAAGTGCTTTATGAATATTAAAAGAGTTAAAAATTTATCCTTCATAAGCTGTTTATGGGTCATTTTGGACTCATTGCAAAGTTTACTAACTTCTAATTAAAAAAGAAATTATTTTTTGATCCTCAATATTTCTTGTTTTTATTTCTATAACGTAAAATAGTTTATTTCCAAAATTTGGATTTTTTTAAATGGCAAATATTATTACAATAAATTGCATTACACGTGGATCAATTTGGCTTTAGCGTAAAATCAGTTCCAATAACCTATATGAAGGCTGTTAGGATATAGCAGTCCATATTCATATTTCGTATTTAACGTTAAATCTGTTCAACTCGAGATAACATTTGTACGAGTTTGATATGATACAAATGAAAGAAACGATAATTTAGCGTTAAACGCAAGTTACGCGCGCACAGATACAGAGCTATATTTAAACGAGTTCTGCGAAATGTTTTAATTAGCTAAGAAATCATTTAACTCTGAATTTCAAGTAAAAGATGCCAATTACAAAACATGTGCTCAACATAAGCCTTCATTTTTTAATTGATTAGAACATGATTTAAAATCAACAATAGAAACTTTATATATTTTACAAAAAATAACTGTAAAAATTTACCCTAAAATAATTTTGGATATATCCTAGACAAATAATTGAAAAAGTATAATCTTATTCTTTTTAAACGCCAATAAATTTTAATAATTTACTTTAGTAATTTACTTCTTCGTATATTTAGAGCAATCCACGGCAATGTTAAATATCATATAATTTGCAAATTTATGCAACCAAGAAACTCGATGAGGACGTTGAGGACGTCACGACGATAATGTCACGTGAATAGATGGAAAAGAGGCAGCCTCGCGTTCTTGCAGCACGACACTTTCAATTTAGCGTCTGTTTTTCCAAGGGTTCGACTCCCGCCTTGCGAAAACACTCGACAGGACACGTCGCCACCCTCCATTTCTCGCCACCAAGTTTCCGCCTCCGTCCGAATCGCGCTATCCAGGTTCTCAAAATACCTTCGATCCTTCCAGACGTTCTACTTTCCGCCATTTAAATTGATTCGACGCAAATACTGAGTCTGTTATCGAAATCAAGTTGTGCACAAACTGAGAATAAATTCGCCGTCGAAAACGATTCATCTAACGTGCTTAATTGTCTTCATACATACTTATATAGTGCATGTATAATTTTAATGATAGATATTAATAAAGAAAAATGGCAAGTATTCATGCATATAAAAATTCTTAATAAAAATATAATTTGAAATAAGATATGTATGTATATATGTATGTCTTTACGATATTTTTATAGATCCTTAAATCCATATAAGATCTCACTAAATTTACAAGCATTTAAGTATAATATTCAATTTTGCTTGTTTTAACGAAATTTTCGTTAAAAGAAAATAATTTTCATTTTCTTTATATGTAAAACACTTCACCATTAAAATTTGGCATTTCATAAATAAACTGATTAATAAAGTAATAAATTAGAACATATAGAATATATATCATTCTAAATGGCATATATTATATGTAGTACATATTATGTACTACGTATCAACAAATACATATCAATAACTACGTACTCTGTTTCAATAAGTTACGACTCTTTATTGCAATTTGTGTATAAAAACCGCGCAAAGAGCAACTTTTCATTCGCCCGATCGCGTTATCGTATATTTTCTTGAGCCGCGCGCGAGTGTCAAATTGATCATCGCCTCTACCAGGCGGCTAATTTTCATTTAAATGAAACGACAAGCGAGCGCTGTAGGCATCCCACCTCCAGATCCACGCGATCTCTTTCCCTTGCCCGCGGGCTAACTGCCGCAAAACCAAGATGCAAAACGTTCTGGAAGTTCTGGCGAAAGTTTAATTGTCTTTTGCTTGCGTTCTATCTAGGATTCCGCACCGACGAGAGCACGTGCTCCCGTAGCACAATTTATAATCCGCCCGATAAGATCAAAATTCGCTGTCTCATATATATATATTTCGGATATGGCAACCTGTTTTCCGATTTTCTCTTTCGCGTTATTCAAATCATGTTGCAAAATAATTTATCAAGAAATATTTAAAAGATAATCAGAACGCTGAAGAGAATTATATAAATTACAAGAGAGAATGTTATTAAATTATGTCTGAAGAGAAGAAATAAAAATATAGAAATAAAAATCACCGTCTGTACTGGTTGACAGATTCCTAAACTAATCAATCACAGATTTTGCAGTTCATTGAAATTCAATGCACCATATTACCTGATCATCGCAAACAATCGATCAGGCTATGTCTGCAATATTCGAGAAGGCCGGATTTACTTAGCCGACGTTAAACTTAATAAGATCGCTTCATGAAGCGGAGTTTGTTCGTAATCGGGATCAGCGTCGATTCTACGTAGGGCGTACACGAGTGATTTGCATATTTGTTATCGCCCCGGGGCCCGAAATCGATTAAACGGGCGGAACTAAAATTAATTATTGAAATAATTATCGGCTTCCAACCGTGGCGTCGTCATTAAAGCTAGACTGACGCCCGAGATATCATTAAAAAAGGGTACAACTTTTGAGTGTTTTCGTGACCGCTCGGGGATCGTTTTATTCCTACATTTTCTTATGTATTTTTCTTCGTAGAAACCGAAAAAAATTATTCTAATAACGCCAGCCTTAAGGAAAAATTGTTAACTTCACCACTGTCGGTCTCAAGTCCGAATGAAAAGAAGGAGGGCATTTCGTTAGTCATTTTTTTTTTCAAATGAGACAATTTTTATTTGCTCTCAATTATCAATATATTATATTCGATATAAATCGAATCTAGAAATACAAAATGATTCGTAAAGAGGATTAGTTGGAAAGCAATAATTGATGTATTATCGTTATAGTGTCAAGTTTCTATGTTTCTCATCATAACATAATTTTTGTAACAAGTGTTATAGTAAAAAATATAATGTAATTAACATTTTGCGACGCAACATTACTTGCATTTGGTCGCTCTTTAAATTAATTTTTAAATTATTGATGCGTAACTGACAACGATTTCATAACAATGCAAATATGAATTTTATTCACTTTATTTCAATGTAACAATTTACATAAGAAAATGTAGGAACAAAACGATCCCCGAGCGGCCACAAAAACGCCCAAAAATTGCACCCTCCTTTGCGACACGAACAATTTTTAACGCGCATTTAACGGCACTAATACACAAATGGTCATTTTGCAAGCTCGAGTTGCTCGACATTTTAACACATGGCGCGAACGGTAACGTGTGGATTGTTTTGTTAACTTTTACTTGTTTATGCCCACGCGCAGCTACGTTTTTCGCACCATCGTCCAGGACGCGCATGAATTCATTGTGCGAGATGTATTTTACACTATTTATTTACTATTTGAATCCTGACTGCTTGAAAAAAAATACATCAGCGCAGATTTTTAATATCAATCGCGCGATTGATTTTCAAGTAATATAAACAGAAGTGTTCCCTTGTAATGAACTCTGAATAGAAACTTGATAAACAAAAATGAAATCTCTCGTACCATCTAGAATTCTTAGACAGTTCGGTCAACAATCTAGACTATCTAGAGAGACGATCCGTAAGGTCGAAAGAAGCGAAAATTCGGAAATAATGTTAGACGAGAAAAAAGGGTATTTATCGCAAAGTATTACATCCCAGACTGCCTCCTTTTTTCTCTCTCTTCTCGCGATCAAGCGGGCTTCCTACGATCGAACGGATCAACAGAACGTTCATGCGACAGGTTCACCAAGTGTCGGCATCGTCGCGCCGCGCCGGTCAGATCCTCGTCGCGCGTGGCATGCTAATCACGTGGACGCGGACGCGGACCTCGTCAGCTCGTCACCTCGTCATGGGAGCACCGCCGTTTAGCTTCCGTTTCATTTGGTCGGAACACAGATCGGCTGTCTAAAAGACACGAAGCAACAGCCAAGACAAACCTTAAATGCTTGCTAACCAAACAGTCGGAATTAGCCGCGTTACGCCGGCCACGAGAGACGGAGAGAGAGAGAGAGAGAGAGAGAGAAAACTGGTGCTTTCACCGTTTACTCCTCTCCACAGCTATTATCTCTCCGCTGCTCCACCGCCGACCCTGCCTACCACTTTTTGACCCCCGCGCTGTCAACCATAACGGAAGTCGAAACGCGTTACGACGGAATCGCCCGTTCCTGCGACTAGCACCTCTGATCATCGCGCAAAACCGCATTCGTGCACGGATGAGCGTGTTTCGCGGCCTTTCCCGTGAATCGTGTGTTGGCAAGCTGCAATTAATTGTCACGATTTTACTCCAATGTAAAAAAGTAAAAAATACAATGTTATTCCAGATATATCTGATTTAAACGAGAAAAGAAGAGCGAATCTGCTTTTATGATACGAATGATTGCGAATTTTACGCTCGATCGAGATCGAACGATTTTCATCATTGTCGATTTCTACAGAGTCAGATCGATTAATATATACCGGAAAGAAGGACGCGAAATGGGGCGCGTTGATGGCAATCGGAAGCGGTGGCAGTTAGAGCGTGCAAACTTCACTAAAGAGGAAACGGGATTTGAGTCGACGCCGCGCCGCGCCGGTGGATTTATTTCTTTAAGCCAGACAATGAGGAAGGAAATGCGGCTGATACGTTTTCAAGAAAAATAAACGACTCGCGGTCGCTTCTCGAGAGAGGAAAGCGACGGGGCCGGATTGTGCGCCACCGCGCCGTTTGTTTTCGTCCTGAACGAGTCGGTCGCATTGTAACGTAACTAAGCTCGAATCAAAATATTAGCGACGTTCCGTCTATCGTAGAAGGAGAGGGAGAGAGAGAGAGAGAGAGAGAGCACGCGTCGCAACTTTAAGAATGAAAGACGACCTGATGCCGCTACCATCCTCAAGTATTCAACGTACAATAGCTCAATGACGTAGCAATACGTCATTAGAGAAACAGAAACGACGATTGTCGATCTTTAAATCAATATTTTACTGGCCGCTCTTATCACTTTCGGGGGTCATAAAGTAACAACGTAATAAAAGAGATATAATACATAATATCCGCCAAATCTTACTCTTTCTCTCTTGAATTGGCAAGTAGACGGCAACTAGAATCGATTATATCCTTATGCGGGAAGATAATAGACCACCGGTCCTCGTCATCTCGCGTATGAAATGTGTCTCCGTTTAATCTCGCGCTTGTGAGCGCGTTCTTTGGGGGATGCTGCGGATTGATTCGCCGTATTATACGTACGCGGTGGAGAGGCGAAACTGCGCAACCCTATCTGTCGGTGCCAACCGCGGAGTATCACTGTGCAGCGGCACATCCAGATAATCCCATCCGGGCCCATTGATATGCTGATGGCGGGACTTGTCGCGTGAAATTGCCACCCGGTATGCATTGTTCGCTCGAATTCCGCCTCGGTACCGCTCTCTCTCTCTCTCTCTCTCTCTTCATAGCTCGTTCCCCTCACGCCTTCCGCCGTCGCCGTGCGCTCACGACTCAATCCTATCGGCGACCCCGCAGGTTTCCTGCGCTTTTAACGGCGAGATTCTCGATTCCCAAGCCGCGACAGAGAAATTCATCCGAGAGACGAGAGAATTCCTCCCCGAAACGACGAATCGTCGAATCACGAATCACTTCGCGTATCTTGGATAACTCAATCGCGACGGAATGAATATCCTTCGATACGTGAATTCGTATTAGAATTGCTTTCGTGATTTTCAATTTGATTACAAATTGCAAGCTAATTACAAACGGAACGTTACGAAGGTACGTAAAAAAGCTCCTCCGAAACGAGGCCAGATCCCGTGACGGAGAGCAAAGTCTGAGCAACGTTTTCAGCAAACCGAAAGCGGAGAATCGGTTACGTCGGCGTCGGCCGGATTTTCTTTTCTTTCAGAAGCGGTTTGAGAAACAGCAGGCGCGACGCACAACGCTTCGATGTTTGTTATCCTTATGCACGATCGCATGAGTCGTGGCCGCGCGCAGAAACTCATGGGAGCGTAAACCGACGGATTGCATCGCGAGACACGGTGCAGAAATTCGGCGGGTGCGGCGCGGATAAATAAGCGAAAACTCGCGAAAATTCGGAGGCCGCGAAGAACGCGGCTGGCAGACCAGACCAGACCACTTTGCGCTGCTCAAGTTCGGCTCGTGTATCCCTTGACAAACGTATTCGCCAACGCGCTCACGTGTCGCGAATCCGTCGCTCCAGCGTAATTGTAATTTAATTGTAATGAGGCCAATAACGAATGAATCAATCTCTTAATCTGAATAACGAATTTGGAGAACGGCGAGAAACTAGACCTACTTAGGGGTTGGTTTCTCCGAAAGCGGAGGGAGCGGGAGGGCGTGCGACGAATTGCGGTAATCAGAGGGGTTAATAGTGTCTGTTTTCTTTGGACACGCCGATCCGTCGGGCTTCTGGAAATTAGAACGGAAACGGTTTCGGTGTGGCGTCTCGGAGCGGCGCGTTATCTCTTCCTCGAGTCCCTTTTTCCACGACGACGGACGGCGCCATTTTCCCCGACGTCAGATATCGCCGGAGCGAGTATAGGTTTACACTCGGCTCTGTGGGTTCGAAGGTCCCGAGAATTAAATTTCACCGCGCTATGTAAACACCGCCGCCGTTGACCGAGACGAGAAACATACGGAATCCGAACGGAATACGAGTGTTCTCCTCGAGTTAATCGGATCGCGCGATGCGCTTCTTCGGATGGAGTCGCGCGAGCAAGAGTAATAAGAGCGCTCGTAAGAAAAAGGAGGACGATATTTCATATCATGGCAAAATTAAATTTTGTTTCAAAATTGAATCGAAACTATTTCAGAAATTTCGTTATATTTTCCACTATGCGTCGGAAAATTAAAAAATTATTTTGCGAATCTCTTCACTGTTTTGAAACCTGAAACTTTAGAGTTTCGCTAACTTATCGCTAATATGAATTTATGTGATATTTATTTCTATATCTTTATTTCTTCTCTTTTTAAACATAAAATTTAATATTTTCTCTTATAACTTTCATAATACTTAAAACGTTCTCTTCAGCAAATGCTGTTATCATTATTTTTTAAATAATTTTTCATAGATATAATAAGACTACCTTTCTTTATTTTTAATTAATATTAAATATCTTGCTGGAAACATATGCAATAATAATATGTCAGAGAGATTGATATTAAAGCAGCGTATTGAAACGACGATTTCGTCCGTGAAATATCTCGTGTAAAAACTTATGCTTTTACAAATACAAAGAAAGTTATAAGGATAATATATTGACGCAAGTAAGAGTTACGGGAAACACGCAAAGTGCTTGTCAAGCAATGGCACTGCTTCGGCGAAGAAAACACGCGAGACAATAAACGCCGCGCAATCCGCAGACGAATTATTTGCGCAAAATACCGATAACGTTAGTCGACGCTATTTATAGCATATAGTGTGCGTCACGATGTACTTTCTTTCGCGGAAATTGCGACCGATTGGATCGGTTGATAGAACGATGACGACGACGACGTCATACCGAAATAAGAAGTTTATTGTTTCTGGACGAGAAAGAGGAGAGAGAGAGAGCTTAGAGGGGCACAGACGTTCATATCGTTCAGAATCCGGTCGCGTGGGATAGGTCAAGAGACGTCGTTTATTTTGAAAAGTTTTGAAATTTTCCAAACACGTCTGTGGCGCACTAGAAAGAAAATATTTTGCAGCAGCACAATGCGAGTCAAAATATAAAACGTTATTCCCGAAAAATCTCAAGATGCATAAAATGTCGCGAGCGACGTTTACGATGCGTTTAAACTTTAAACAAAACGCTCCTTCTCACGTTTATTTTATCGTCCTCTCAAGATCTTTGAATTTTGATGGATTTTTCTCTAATGAGATTATACACAAACCCCGCGTAATCAATTATTTAAATAAAGAGTTTAGAGCTGTTTCTATAATCATGCCAAAAAATATTACATGCAACGAGATTAGGTTTCATAGGTAGGGAGAGATGATAGCGCGACGTATATTTTACTGAAATACACGGACGAATTACGAATCGTCCATCCGAATCGGCGGCTTTTAATTTCGCTATTTGTCATCAATACACATCTGTGTTTTCATTGCCCGTTCTCGTCCATTGACACGTTTTTTTTTTCATGCGATCGTTGCCAAAGATTTTTTCCCATTGTTTCACACCAGAAATTCCGCTTCTAATTCACGCGTATTATTTTACGGAATAATTCAGTCCGTGGAAATAACAGTTTTGTTTGATTTTGATACACGCGGCATGTTAAACAGCTAAATATTCCAAAAACTCGGGAGAACGCCAATCGCCTCGCGATAGAAATCGAAGAACACAAAATATCAAATATTCCCGCGAATCAGAGGATGCCGAACCGTTCTGACTTGGCTCCGATCCGAAAATCACGGGACTTTCTTCAAGAATAAACAAAAATTATCTATTACACGATTTTCTGTTTAAGATCCGCGGAAATCCGCGGACAACTCGCCCACGTTGCTGATCGGACAGATGAACGTGAACGACCCTCCGCCCTGGAGACGAACTTTATCGGCGCGTCGCGACGCACCGCGGAGACGCGCCGGGCATTTGCGCGCGTATATAACGGACACGGCTAGGACCAGGAAAAGCCGAAGGGTGGAACGTGCTCTTGCGCCGACGGTGTTTATTCAGCCGCAACTTCTCTAAATCTTTTGTGCGGCACGCGGAGAGCGCGGCGGTAGACTCGCGTGCACACGCGGTTACATGCGTTTCCAAGTAGCCGCCTCGTGCGATCGCTCGGATACGTATAATCGGCGTCAGAATGGTTGAGCCATTCCCGGGTACATTCCGCAGGTACCCGAATTTGTCCCTTACGTGTGTAAGATGATGATCTAACGTTTAACAATCGCCGTTGTCGTCAAGCATAAAATCTGACGTACCCCAAATTTTTTCCAAGATTTTATTTCATGGGAAAAATGTTCATACGTATTGAAAGTAGCATATATTGTAGGAAGCTCTCATTTTATGCGAAAAAATAATATAATATATATTATAAATATAATATAAATTCATAATAAATATTATATGTACAATATATATCGATATATTATAAAAATAATATATGTGCTTCTAAATTTATATCTTCAAACGAGACTTTAGGACGTAACTTTTACGCCGCTTTTTTCAGTGGAATTTGCAAATAATAGCTATAAAACAAGAAATGTATAATCGTTTTAACACCGACTGCACACAGTTACAGAAGAGTTTAAAGATAAAAAATATCGCTACCGATTACAAAACGCGACTGTTTCAATAAAAAAGGGGGATCAATCGCGGGAACTAATTTGGCAGCGATATTCGACGGCTCGTAATTCGACGCGGAAATAAGCTCGCAGAGGCAGACCGCAGGTCGGATAATGGCGTCGAGCTGAAAATGCGACGTGCGGAAACGATGCCTGTTGTTGTTTTACGGCAGGGGGAGACGGAGCAAAGCGACGGGGGCGGCGCGGCGGGCGCACACGTTAAACCGATTTGCACATCGGATGCACTCCCGATTTCTCGAGCAGCGGACAATTTCACAGGCCGGATCCCGTTTGTTCACCCCTTTTGCCGCATTATTTCCTATTTAGTTGGCCGCTCTCCTTCCCCGCAGCGAAGCTTAATCCTCGCCAAAATATACCGCGCACCTACATGGCAGCGAATGACTGATCGATAATTGAGTTATCATGACCTTTAAATGTACAGTCGAGAGAAGTGCTATCGATTTAGGATTCATAAACTCAGTTTCATGACAACAGAATAAAACTCGTCTATCAACGTACCGTAGCAACTCCATTCAATTATACGTACGTTATAAAGGTTGCAAGGGAAATTTATTCCAACCTTTCCGAGACGATCGAGCGATTCTGTTGCAAACGGCCTACGAATGCCGACGGAAAGCTGCAAGAAACCCATCTTCCAGGAGCGTCTCTCCCAGTCGCGCCGATGACGAGTTGCAGCCTGCATCCGTCGCTTCGCCGACGGAAAACGGAATCTCGTCGGTCGTCGACCAGTAAATCTCATCCTCGTTCGCTCGTTCGTTCGTTCGTTCGTTCGTTCGTTATGTATGTACATGCATCATGATGGGTCGCCCGTGCAACGAAAAAGAAATCGGAAACATTCGAAACGTCATTCAACCAGACCTCCGGATCGGATAATGGGGTGAAAAAAACTCGGCCTGTTAAATGTACGGCGTGCGTGTGGCGTTGAAGTTCCTAAATGCTCGCGACGCTACTTTAACGATTAAGACTAAAGAAGAAAAGGCGTAATTACGTTTTTCAGCGATAACACGATAGAAATGTTAGCTTTGTAAAATTACAGAAAATGACAGAAAGAGAAAGAGAAAACAGTAACTATTCTGAATCTCATATCTCTCTGAATTCGTGTGATAGAACGAATATGGAGAGCCAACAGTAATGGTTACAGAATCGCACATGATTAAATAATGAAACTTCTCAGTAATTATTTCTTTTTTATTATTTCTTTCAGACAGTATCGCTTACGATCTTAATCTTTATCTATTGCTGTGTTTTTCAGCAAACATTTTTTTTTTAAGTAAGCATCTGTGTATTGAGATTAAAAGTTGAGAATAAACGAAAATTCAGAGACTATCCTACTGTTTTTCGATTCTCAGTACAGATACGCTCGAGGTGCTCGTATATCGAGGCTAAGAGCAATAACTGACCACTTCGGATCCTGTGCAGGCTCCTATATGGCGCGAGGAGAATCCGAGGGTATCCCGCGGGCAACCCTCGAATAATATTTTGATATCTCCCGAAAGCCCCTCTGAACTTTTCTCCCCCGCCTTCGACGCGCCGCGTATCAGCGGCAGGAAATTATTTTTCGCACTACCGTATCCTTTCGCTCGCTCCCTTTCCCTCCGTCTTTGTCTAATTCCTTTCTTCGATTAACCCTTTAGGGCTTGGATAGAATTTCATTTCCCTGTAATATTGTTTAACGAAAACAGGCAAGGTTTAGCGTAATCGATAGAGGTAATATATCGTGAAAAAAGGATATATATATATATATCCTTATATATATATATATATATACACACATACACACAATCTAGACATATAACAGAACAAAAAAGAAATAATTAGACAGTCATTAACTAAGTATTAATCGGTTTGTTAAAATTTTTTAAGGAAAGTAACATGTGTATTAAAAAAAAAATGGTGTGGACATCTATGATTTAAGAACAGTACTCTTTTTTATTTCTTGCTTCAAATTCACCTTGCATGTAAAACACAAAGAAAGAGAAGGTGTCACCATCGGGGTAAGCCAAGGACGTTGTGAAAGGACCGACCCGAAGCAGGATTTTCTGACTTCAAACACGACGGCACAAAAATCCTAATAGGCCAATAATGGACCTGACCTAGCTCATGAGACAAAAGTTGACACCACAAATGCGAAGTGTAGGTACAGGCAGGTAGTTAAGCAAGCAGGCAGGTAAGCGGGTAGGCCGGCAGGCAAGTAGGCAAGTAGGTAGGTAGCAAGAACGATGTACAGATACCGCATAAGTAACAACGCCTAAATGTTATCTCACTCGAGCCGCCGCGACGGGATTGGTGCTTTCTTCGGGGCGTATGTATCCTCGCTCCTGGGAAGGAACGAGTTCGTCAAATATGTATGCGGATAAACATGCGGATGGTTGACAGAGATAATATTCCCGAGGTACGTGAGGGCGCGCGGTACACCTGCTAGCCCTGAAAAGGAGGCGACCCGGTTGCGTCACGTAAAAAAGAGCACGTGAATTCGCGAAGCACCGACGGTTTCCGGTAACGGAGAGATCTGACGCCGAGAATTGCGGTGAATTATATCTAGCGTACTACCTATATCGCGAGAGAAGTGAAAATGTGTGTGCCGTTACATAATTTTTAAACAATTTATATTATTTCTGTGCATCGCGATCTTTATCTTGAGAGATTAACGGCAAATACATTAAATTTAACAATTACATTTTGAAGGTAGAAAAGTGCCTTAAGTTTAAAGTCAGTCAGCACCGCGATATGGATAATTTCTGGCCAGTCAGACGTCGATTCTGACGTCGAGCTTAATTGCATCGGAGCAGGGCAAGCAGTTGTGCGGAACAATCAATTCGAAACGCGATAATCCATGATCTCGTCTCCTATTGATGTGGACTTTTGTTGACAATGCTGCAACGCCACGTACCCAACGAGCTTTCCCTCCTTTCCCTTTACTCGTGACGTAAGCCTGCAACGTGGAACAGGTGCGTATCAAAGGTGGAGGATCCTTTGTGCCGAGACGAATCGAGAAACCCTCCTCCTTTTACGCCGCAAATTCGAACATAATGTGGCGATAGAGCGAGAATTCCGTGCCCATTCGATAAACTCGGACAAGAGCTGCATTCCTGTCGAAGATTTCATATTATAACCCGGATTGTCGATTCCGCGTGATCGTCGATTTGGTTCTTGAGCCCCCCGAAAACTGTTTGGAAACATTTTCACGGTTGGAACCGTAAGAAGACACGCGTGACGCGTATTTCCACAAACTTCGATCACGGTGGTCTACCCCTCGTGTTTCCTAATGCGGAGATAATCCCATCGGTCATACCTCGCTAGATCTTCATTTATCATTTTTATTTAGCCAATTAGCGCGCGTTTTTCTTTTTTAAGTTCACTGATCGCCACGGTAGCAACTCAATTCGTCTTAAATATGAATAATAAAACATAAAGAGATATATTTTCTCTCTTTTTCTTTTTTTTAATACGTTTTGTATTTTCCATTGTATCAACGTGTGGCCATAAAGTGGTTCACTTTAATAATATTTTGAAGATAAAGCGTTTTATACGTCACGCTAATCGCGAGGACATAAGCATAATCCCGCAAATTGCCGGCGAAAATCCCGCAACTGTAAAATAGCTCATCAATTGTCGAAAATTTGTGGCCGAATTAACCGCAGTTCGCGCGGCATGCATGCCGAACTCGTAAAGTAGTCACCGCTGTGTGTTTCGGACGAACGGTATGGAAAAGAATTCGGCGCCTAATTCGAGATGTTTATCCAAGCGCCGTTTCGGTCCACCTTAATTCATACGGCCTGTTGTTGCAGCTTACCCAGCGCCAAATTTATTAAAATCGTTATGGTGCCTTCTCTCTCTCTCTTTCTCTTTCAGTGCACCTTGTTATTACGTTGTCGACAAACGGCGCTTCTTCGCCTCCTCCATTCCTCTTTCTCTCTTATTTGCGTTTCTACGTATCGCGCGGCTTTTATCCGATCGAAGCATACGAATGCTCTTAATGTCTGGAATATTATATTACTACAAAATTTTTTGCTAATAAAATGGCGAGAGAATATAAAATAGCAATGATTAACTTTGAAGAAATTAATTTCCTACGAATTAGTAGAATATAACTTGTAAAAAGCGAGCAAAACTGAGAGAATTTTTAACTTAGAATCTCATTTCTTTCTCTTTCTGTCGCTATTTTACAAAGCTAACATTTTTATCGTGCCGTCGCTGAAAAACGTAATTACTCCTTATCTTCTTTAGTCTTAGAGCCAATTTCACCAACCACGATTAGCTTAACCGACGGTTAAAGTTAGCAGGGTGGATTCATTTCTATTGATCAATCCTGCTAACTTTAACCGTCGGTTAAGCTAACCGTGGTTGGTGAAATTGGTTCTTTTAATCGTTAAAGTCGCATATCGGAAGTTGAGAGTGAGCAAAAATACAGTAATTATTACTGTTTTTCAGCTTTCAGTGTGGTGAAAGTCGGACGACGCGTAAATCAGAGTGTCGAAAGTACGGCCGAAGGCTGGCCGTGGACGGTAGTTAGTGAAGCATCACCCCGAGATTGAGGCCTCTGCGTCAAGCCGCAAAACCAGAGCCTCTCTTGGTACGGGGTCCTGAGGCGCGCGCCCGCCGCGCCCGCTCTCGCGCGCGATGAAGAAACGCGGAGGTTATTCCTGGTTGAACAAACACTGGAATGGGTCGCGTGCGCCTCCCACATATTTATAGATTTTATCTCCCTTTGACTCTGCGCCTCGCGTCATGCCGGCCCAGGCGTCCGCGTGCATATCCGTGCACAGTACGAAAAAAAAAGAGAAAGCGACAGAAAAGAGAGAAGACGAGGAGAGAGGTAACAGAGGGAAAATGCGAGACAGGACGCGAAATATGCCACGATGACCTCGTAATGGGACAGTTACGAGCGGCTGCGGGATGAGCGTCGACGTCGTCGTTTCGTTTCACGTCATCTTTCGCGAATATTGCGACGTCGGATTCGAGGATTCGCTCATTGGCCTCGATTACGTCGATTCTGCTCTCTTTTCTCCGAAAAAATCCGGCATTCTCTAGCAAGTGTGAATTGAAGCAAAGAAAGAAGCGAATGAAAACGTCAGAGATGGAATTTTTTATTCCATCTCTGGTCGAGTAATAATAAGTGTGAATAAGCAAATTATTAATATTTTTTTTACACAGATTGAATAAAGACGTGTAGAAATAAATCCCATTTCAACATCATATAAAAGTTTACATAAAGTCGGATAATGCAATCGAGACTAATAATAAGAATTAAATGAGAAAAAAACCGATAGGACGTTGAAACAATTAATTTAGATATATAATCACTGTTTTAATAGCAAATTCAGAGACACGGTGTCTCGATAAGTTTAAATGTTGGAAGCATAAAAATTTCGTGTATGAAGTACTTGTTAGTTATAGCGCTTTAAACAAAATATTAAACGGAGACAAGAAAGTGACTATTTGTCGGAAGATTTCAACGAAAAAAATGAAATGATGAAATTATCAAACGATTGGCAGTTTTCGATGGAGGTTGTGTACACCTCGGGTCGAAAGCTTTTTCCACCCGGCATAGCGGGCGGAAAGTATCAATTTTCTTCCCTAGGGAGGAAAGTAAGCCCTGGCGTGAAATTGGCCACTTTCGCCCCTCTCTACAGGCATGGAAAGTCGAACTTTCCGTGGAGGTGTTGTGAAAATAAATTATTATATATTATTTACGCTGCCCAATTATTAATTGCTAACTAAGCGAAAGCTTTGCGCGTTCTATCATGCGATGATGAAGTACAACGATGAAAACGCTCGTAAAACGTCTGCGATAAATTTCCATAACAAGTGAAGAAATGAGATTAAATTATTCCGTTAATGGCAGGGGGTTTTAATTCCGATCAGAGCTCGGTAACGCGCGGTGCAAAAAACGCAGGAAACGGTTATCGGAAGTTCCCCAGGAACGCCGGTTTACGTAAGTGAATACTCGCAAAAGAAAAACATGGTCGTCGTGCAATTTGAAGAAAAATAAGGACGTACGCGCGCGGCTCCCAATTAAGCGTACATAGCCATGCACCATACGTAGTCGCTTGTATCCGGACAACCGCGACTCCGAGAGAATTCCGGATGAAAGGTAGACAAGAGAGGAAAGGGCGAAAGAGAGGAGAAAGAGAAAGAAAGAGAGAGAGAGAGAGAGAGAGAGAGAGAGAGAGAGAGAGAGAGAGAGAGAGGAAAGAGAGAAGATAAGAGAAGGAGAGGAGAAAAGTGCGAGGTGGGTCTCGAACTTTTCACAGCTCCAAAGCGACAAAACGTCAGCGACGTCAGCGTCAACGGCCCGCGCGAGAGATCCAGCGATTGTTCGATCGAAGAGGGGGAGAGGGTTGGTTGGTAGTGTTATTTTTATAATTCGCCGCAACCCCCGTACATCCCCTCGCCACGTCGACGTAGTGTTGTTTTTATTGGCCGCGTTTAGGGAACGGATAAAGGAGAAGGAGCGAGAAAGAGAGAGAAAGGGAAAAAGAGACAGAGAAGGAGGGAACGAGAGGAAGAGCAAGAAGTGGGTCGGGAGGGAGGGGTAGCCGGTGGGAACGGGGTGTTGTTTCACCCCTCCCAGTAACCGTCTATTCTCTGCTCTACTGTACTCCAGCGTCTAACTAAGCCGCGGCTAGGATAGGTAGAACTGGAGAAAGCGAGATCAAAACTAGCGAGAGAGAGAGAGAGAGAGAGAGAGAGAGAGGGGGGGAGAGAAGAGGGAGAGAAGGAGAACGGAAGGGGACGATGAAGGCAGCGGAAAGGGTGGGCGGCAGTGAAGAGGGTGAAGGAAAAGAGACAGACAAATAGAGAGAGCCGGGGAAAGAAATAAGAGGAGCACGAGAGCAACGCGACAGGGGTTGACAATACCACAGTCACCCAATGTTATTCCAGCACGAATTCCCTTCTCTCCGTCTCCTTCCTTTTCATCCCCTCTCGCTTCCTCTCCTCTTTCTCTTTCTCTCCACCTATATAGATATCCGAGAGCGTCCTCGCCCCCTATCCTCTCCTGTGCATTTCGTGCGCCCGCCCGCAAAAGAAAACATTCCTCGTCTTTCGTCGCAATTATTGCTTTCCCGGATTTTCCATAGACGCGCGACGAGAGAAAACCGAGACACCGGGATAGAGGCGAGAGAGAGCTATCATTCTGATTGTCGCGTTGATGGGGTAAAAGTTCAGTCGTCAGCCCACGTTGAGGACGTGTCAAATGCGCCCACAGAGGAATATGTTCAATATTGTGTCTATAGACCTTTAGAGAAGTTTCGATTGGCCGATCGATATATCCCCGTCGCATAATATCTGCTTTCGGATTTCTAATAAAGATTGCGTTTAATGTTAATGATAAATCGGCTGTAATCGCGATTGCTATAGAAAATGTTATTCTTATATATAAAACCAAAGAATGATTTTCCTCATTTAAAAATTAATGTTTAAAATTGGCGAAACGTACAACTGTTTCGGACAAGATCCTCTGTATTCCTGTCAATCTTTATCACAATCAAGGAAACTATCCGTACATCAGGTATGAGGTACAGATAGCGGCAATACTGACCGCGAAAAAAGTAATCTATTCCGGGATTCCGTATTTTCTTACGGTTGCAACAAAGCTTATAAGATACGATTGCACCCATCGAAAATCAACGTGACTTCGTGCCGATGCGTCCGCTTAACGCGCGAATACGTGAGAATTCACTTACGATCGTTGCATTTAAATTTGAACGTAACTGCCACGGTAGAGCAAGTTTAGTCTCCAAAATAAACGATGTTGCATCTTGCATTGATAAATCGAATAGTTTCAATTGTTTATTAATCATGCCGTTGCGAATAAAAGGGAAGTGATTCCGATAGATAAAATAAAGAAGAAATTGAAAAAATAAACTGTGATGATGTATATTATGTATTAATTTTGATACTTTAGGAAGTATCTGCGTATTTATGTTTCCTTTAAAATAATCTAGAATTGATAATATAATAAGCTGCAAAAGATTTCAATATCGATCCGCGAATACGAACGTTTATGAATTGGAAGATTCGCATACTCTTTACTTTACAAATTGGCATAGTCAATGGGACAATCAGTCAATGGGAAAAATTCAGAAGTTTCCGAATCCGTGAAAGCGAATAAAGAAAAGCTCTCTTGATTGATAGCTTCGGTAACACGAGAAATAAAAAGAGCAACGTCTTCCTCGCGGAAACTCAATTACAATTAAATGTAACGATCGTCGTCTTGGAATTCTGATCATTTGTCGACGATGGCAGAGAACGTGGTCCGCCGCGGAAAGATTAGCCAGACGGTAGCACAAGCGAGTTGGGTTAGTTAGTAGTAAGCGTACCTCATCAATCTTCCTCGAACGTCGGCGCGCGATGTACCGCGGATCCAAAATACCCGCGACACGTGTATCCATTAAAATACTGGATGCTGTACACCGCGGAAGTACCCACGCCATCCGTTTTGCCGAGAAAGCAGCAGAAACCTTGAAAGAAACAAAAAAAATCCTGATCTTTCATTCTAATTTTCCAATATCGCTCATGTACCAAACTTCCAATAGAAGCTTGGTACATGAGCGTAAATTTTTGCAAATGTATATTCTGGTATATAGACAAGTATTTTAATATTAATAATTTCGTATTTCATTTGTTGCATAGTTAATGAGGATAGGTTTAAGCGTAATGCAATCTGAAATGTTGTGCTGTGGTATAATGAACACTCATGTTGGCAAATTGCAACAATAAAATACTCTGATTCATGCGTAGCAGAGTAATTAATGAATCGTATATGATATGCAAATGTGTTGTTTCAACATCGTATATTTCGAATCTGGAATTCAAGAGGAGATAACACCCCCGTCCCAACTATATAGAAAAATCGAAAAATGTTTCTAAAATATCCTCCTCTATTAAAAGCATAGATTCTTTTAAAGAAGAAAATTTGATCCATTAATTACTCAAGACGCAATTCAATTTTCCATGTTCACTCGCGCATTTGTGTGAAAAATTCGATTGTTGCGTGAAAATTTCGCAGTGTTGGAATAATATTAATATTTGTCTCAAGTTCGACATTTATGTAAGAAAAGCTCACGTGTTTCAGAGTAGCCCGATTAAAATCTCGAGGAAAACGTCGACAACAATTAAATACGTAGAGACCGCGGCGAACGAAAGAGAACGAAACAGCTTTGGGGCCTTCGCGTTTCTTACGCGAAACACCCCCGGGAGAGAAAAGATCCGTATCCCGGAGGAAGCCCACGGTCCAACGGGACCGGATGCGAATAGATGGGGCGCGAAAAGGGGTTCGACAGGGCCGCCACCGAGGTCCGCCATTCTCGACACCTGGCAACAGCCAATCGTAGGATAAAGCGGACGGTAGAGCGAGAAGCTTCTGGTCCTCAAATGCCACACCCTTCATTGTGACCACATATCGACCGTGGGGCCGCAGCCGCAGCCGTCGCCGCCGCCGCCACGGCGGTGCTAAGTACTCGCGCACTTGCGACGCGCATGTGTGACGAGCGAGCGGACGAGCGAGCACGAGCGTGCACATACGCGCACAAAAGCGGAATTGAATTAAGCGGAGCGATATAATCGCGCTGCGACGCCGGAGAAATTTATTTTCCGCGCCGAGACGAGGGCCGGTCGTTGATCGACTCGCGAAGAACCGCGATCGTACAATTGCGACGAACGTAACGTCCGCTAACTCGGCAACAATCTGTTTCACGGATCTGTGGTCTATTCTTGGGGAGAAGGCAGTGCTTGATTATATAAAACTAATTAATATTAAAATTAAGAAGTTAGACACCAGCATTCACTACGCTTTATTTGATGGATACTACAATTTCGGTTCACGTGTGATGTACGCAAAACTGTTACTGCAAAATTTCGAACATTCTTTAAATTAATAATGAGTAAAATACGACCGCTATGATATATTTAACCCTGCAACCGTACACTCTTTTTCGGCATCTACTAACGGTATATGGAAACGTTTGCGTCCGCGGTATATTAAACAACCTAAAACTTTAGACCAAGAAGTCTGAAAAAATTCATAGGTGTTCCTTGAGATCTCAACTATAAGCTTAAACAATAATAATATTATAAAATTAATTTTGCAATTGTTAATTTAATCGTTAAACCTTTGGAAAATACCGCATAGTCAAAATGCCGAGGATGCAAACGACTGAAACGACCCGCATGTACGGTTGCAGAGTTAATCACACTAAAACAAATCTTTGGAATATTATTTAATATTAATATTAAAATATATTAATATTAATATTCTTTAAATTATTTGCGGTACAAGAGATTGTTGCAGGAAGATATCATGGATAATTTCTTATTTTTAGGTAGAAAAGACAAGACCAAATTCAATTGTCATCCATATCAATGTCTCTACTTTAATCTGTCCATGGCTATTGAATCAGCTTTATTCGTCAATGTTCGATTAATTTCAGTTATTTTTTATATTAGTTCATATCCATACACGAGGAAAGCTGGAAGGCCGGGGAGGGGGGGGGGATTTCGCGACAATGATGCTCCCATTAAGTGCGTAATGTTCGGTCGGCCTAATCGAACACTCGAAGCCTAACTCGCGCGTCTCGTTCGCGTACTCGCGCACGCGAGGGGGAGAGTGGACCGTAAGAACGGCCTTGTTATTACAGATGCCGCTCGTTCAGGGATCCCGGGGTGTATTTCAGGCACAAAGAGAGAAGGCCTCCTTCCAATCCGGAAGAGCGACGCCTAATTTTTGGGATCCCGTACGTGCGTTTCTGAAAACGCGCGCCGCCGACGCCGCTGAAGTATCGATTTTGTTCGTAACAGTCCATCACCCAATACCGGTGCCAAAAAAATCCGATCCTTTATCTTCTTCATATGTGAACCACTCTAAGCGGCTTAGATAACTTGCAAATATTTGCTTGAATATTTAATAAGACACGTAACCATATCGTTTACTCAAATGTAACGCAGCGAGTTATTCGTAGTAATAAAGCCAAGTCATAAAGGATTAATGTAATTTTCACGTCGCTGTTCGTTTCTGCGCGTGCATTAATCATCACAAGTACCAATCGGGTCACGACTCGTAATTGTATTAGCGACAGCGAAATACACAGCCCTTCTAAACCTATTTACTACGCGTATCTGAAATAATATTTTTCTTGCTCGAAAAGGCAAGTACTCGTTCTCCATTTTTTTCGTCCGCCCGGGGACGAACGTGAAGAGGAAGCTCGCGGCGAGGACATCGTCAGTCGTCGGCGCCGGTATCCTCCGACGGATCTTCGACACGGGGTTGAATCTCGAATTAGTATTAACGTCGCGACGCGACTCTTTCGCTCGCTTTTACCAAAGCAAACATTCGCGGCGAAAAAAAAAGAGCTGAGCGCCGATGCCGATGCCGATGAGCGACGACAGTTCTCTCGTTTAAATCGTCACCATGATGGGCGCGCTCTTTCTATAATTACGACGATGTCTTTTACATCTTTTCTCTTACACGTACGTATTCACGACTATTAACACGTTCTCTAAAATTTCCGAGTCTTCACCGCGTGCGCGCGCGTCTTGCTCTCGCGCTCTCATTAATACCCGGAAGAAGTTGAAGGATGCCAAGTGAGAGGTCCGGGGCCGGGGATGATAAAACTGTGAGGGACGAGGAGGAACAAGGACGCAGTATTGATGCCGAGAGCCGACGGCGGCCGCGGCGCCAAGACTAGGCCTTGTTCGCGGTGGGACTAATCCACGCGAGATCTTCATCGCGCGGCGGCAAACAAACGAAATCGAACAATTTGTTTTCGTACGGCGGCTAAGTAGCGACCGCTATCCGGCGCGCGTGCTTAGATCGGGAGGAGCAAGAAGAAGGGTATCGTCGATGAGAAAGAGAAAGAGAGGACGCGAAGGGGATGCGGGAATAAGTGATGGACGGGGGAACTGACGAACGCGAAGAACGAGGAAAGAGAGGAGGTGGAGGAGGTACGACGACGGTGACGAGGGCGAGGGGCAGCACGGAGACGAGGCGACAAAATCAATTATTTTGTTAAACAACAAGCCGTGTTATGTTAGGTTTGCCAAAATAACCAAAACAACGACGCGCTCGCGTTTCTGCGTGTACGCCGGTTCATTCATCCGCGCTCTCACCGCGCCCACCGCCATTCCCATTCATCCTTCCGCGGCGAGAAATTATCATCGAAACGGATAATCGACGGCAAAGCGGTTTTTCCGGCAGCTTGGGACCCGATCGTGCGTCTGCAGGTGTCACCAGTCATTATTAATTGTTACGCGCATTATGCCGCGTGTACGCCACGCGGTATTGCGAGAGATAAACTGATTTCGGGATCGCGCGAGGGAAATTATGCGTTTGCCTGAAATACAGGTGCTTAAAAAAAATGTTAACACTCATATAGAAGTAACTTAAGACTGTATGGAAGTGTTTCAGGGCTTTGGAGACCACCTGGGGAAAATTCCAAGAATATGTTGACAATGGTGATGATGATGAACAAGTGGAGAGTCTGAAGACAAAATACATAAGTTACTATGACATCTTGTGTTGTCAGTTCAGTGTTTCTCTCTAAAAAAAACTTACTTCCATATAAGTGTTAACTTCTTTCAGGGCGTAGAATTATTCACGCGTAAAAGATATATTTTTGAGAAAATCTCTATGACGATGCAAAGTAAAACGTGCGATAACGTGTAATAAATATAGAATCGTAAATTCCCGAAAGATTAATTGTCCTGCAGATGTATTTTCTTCAGACAGCAGGTAAGATAGAAATTATTATATATTATTAAAATTATGTATTATATGTATAATCGATTACATATTAAAATTAACATATATATTAGAAAGTAAAATTCAGGAAGATAGATCTCTAGGGTTACTATTCCCTTTAAATTTCTTCGGATCTGTGAACGTCCAGTTTTATTACTTCGTTCTTAAATATAATTACGATTTCGATTCATGATCTCTACATGATTGTACCATCGTCTTTTAATCGCAACTATTGCAAGGAAAAAAAAACGATTATCCGGTGTAAAACAAGACTATTCTACGTTCATACGTACATATATCGCTTGAAACATCTTGACCATCTTTAAGTAGTCAATTTTAATGTCAACTTTTTTATCTATATGACTTTTTGATCACACTATCAAAAAACACTTATTGTTGACTTAATGAACGTTGAGAATTAGCTTTCATTTACCATTTACCGCTGAAGATGGCTCAAAGCGGAGCCGAAAGGTCCGTTTTACGTTTTAAAATGTACGGTTAATTATAATTAAATATCGTCATTGTGACTACTTACTCACCAGCAATCGCGTTGTTCTCTTATCGTCCATTTTGATTTCCTCCCCACTCAAAGATCAATGCACGACGTATACATAGGTATAAATGTATATCTTCTTTTTTCAAGACTTTTACACTTCTCGCTCCCTGTAAGAGAGACACATATATGAGTGTTCATTCCAAAGCATCGCGTGCGCTGAAAAGAATAAGGGCCACGAAATTTCGTGAAAGCGCAAGGTGCATTGCTGGGGCACCGGGGCGGCGAAGGGGAGGGAAAGAGAGGGAGGTTTCGCGGTATCATGAGCTGTGCACTCTTCAAAAAGTACGGAACGAACGAGCGAAGAAGCGATCCATTAGGTAGGAAGCCCCGGCTGACACGCCCTGACGCTATCAAAACACGCCTTAAAACTTATATTCCAGCGCCGGCGCGACGGTGGTAGTAGGAAAGCCGCGTACGTGAGATAAAATAACAGAGTGTAGTTAACAGGCTTGGGTAAAAATATTCACGCTAGCTTCCATATCTCCCTCTCGCGCGCTCGCTCGCTCGTCCTCCCTCCCTCCCTCCTTCCCGCTCCACCCTTCCTCCTCTTCCCCTTTCTCCCGCTCCTCCCTCTCAATTTATCCGCGTCTACGTTTCTCTCTCTCTCTCTCTCTCTCTCTTCCCTCTTTACCGTCCTTGCCCGTTCCTGCGCGTTTTTGCAATCACACATTTCGAAATTTCGCAAAAATACGTATGTACGTATCATTCGCATCAAATAATCGAAACGGTCGTAAAAACAGCGGCCGCGCGCTCGCCACCCCCGGGGAAGGAATTTATAATTAATTTTCCAACGATCAGTCGCGAGAAAAATTGTTTGGGTTTATGCAAATTATTCTGGGAATACCGTGCTAAAGCCGCGCGATCGGCGCGATAAAACGTGTCTGAGGATCGCGTTCCTCTACCGAAATCCAAATCGCGATTCGAGTTCGTACGCGGAGTAGTTCTCTATAGGTTCCGGCCTTCCGTACTCCAATTACTCGAAACATCTTTGACAGGGAAAAGCCTCTCGCTATGGTCGTTAAAGAAATAAAGATTACCGTGAATCAAGAGGCATGCTATTCTTTATAGCTGCATTACGACTTGATTACGTTACGTTTTCCGCACTTAAAACAAAATGGCCGACAAGACGTCGAGGAAAGAAAAAAAATAAAAAATACAAGAAAGTTTAGCCGCAAAGAGCGGATCTAAGATAAACTCGACATTCGACAATCGATTAGCTTTAATGTAAAAAATAAAGATATATTCTTGAGATTGATCATGAGTGTAACATGTAAAGTGTGTGATTACCAAATAAGAATCCGATTTTGGTCGAACAGATTGATCGCCGCAATCCGCACCCTTCTCCAGAAGTTGTGCGGCTTTAATCACACTGTCGCCATCTTTCGCACTCGACGACTCGACACGTCTACCAACCTCGGGAACGCGTGTACCGACAGTCGTGCGTTCTAAAAAGTAGCAACAAAAGTTATTCGACATTGCAATCTTATATAATAAATATCATCTGTATAACAATAAATAACGAATTTAATACTGCATTATAAATTATAAATTGCTGCAGTATTTATTAGGCGCTTTCCCTTTACTGACACAAGTGTCGTTCTGGCTTTGTTATTTATTGAATGCCAAGAAAGATAGAACGTCGTCGCGTTTGTGTCGACTTGTGTCATTAAATGGAAAGCACCCATCAAAGGTCGAGAAGTTTAGGATATATCGACAGTCGTAATACTTGAATTATCTTCGGGCTCTCCGAGCTCTATTAATAACCGTGAAAATTTACCCATGCTTGATAATCTTTATGCAGGATCTTCTCGGTGCCCTCGGTGGCCGGTTGGCCGGTGCCGAGTGCCGAGTGCCGAGTGCCGAAGCGTCTCGTATCGATCGACCAGTCGGGCCAGTCGGGGCGCCAGATGGCACTCGACGCGACATCTGACGGCGGCACTATGCAAATCGGGGGTCGGCGAATAAATCAGAGAATTCCGTATCTGATGCAAGCCTCGAGGCGACAGGTGCAATACGTTGCGTGTCCGGTCCGGTGTCGCACGACGCACGACGCACGATCGACTCGACTACCGCGTAAAAGTAAACGGAGCAATCCCATCGATTTGCGCCACGTCGTACGCTTCTGCGAGGCAGCCGGAAACACGAAGCATTAGTAGGTATCCCGATTATCAATTGTTAATTGTCAACGCAAATCACGCCTCCTCTTTACGAACATATGGAGTGCCGTTGTATGCGAAACGGGTCTCCGATCTTTCATCTCGATTCGCGATCGTCGTTCGATCGGCAATTTTACGCCTACGCCGCGCGGCGCGACGTAATGCCATATTTGGAACGCGCGGAAGCTTCGAAACGAGGTCGCGATTTGCGATAACGTATCGGGGACAAAACTTTATATTAATAACGTACTGTATAAGTTTATACAGGATCTATATAAAAGAAGGAGAGAGAGAGAGAGAGAGAGAGAGAGAGAGAGAGAGAGGTACGAGAGCGTAATCGAGCGTAGGAGCACCGAGACGGGCGAGTTTCGGGTCGAAACTGGCGCCCGCGCGAAGCGCGCGCGTCACCGGCCAATCCCAGGTCGGGGCGCATCGGGGCGCATGCGCGGCGAGGTCGCGCGCCTACGCGCCGACGCGTCGTCGCGGCGGGCTTGCGGGTCGGACTTTAGCATCGGACGTTGCGGTAGCGACGAACGAATCCGATTGGCCAGCGTGGCCCACGAAGGCTACATCCGGTCGGCGGCGCCGCAGTATTGGTCGATCGCGCGCGACGGCATCAACGGCGATGGTGGCGAGCGAAGTTGGTCGAATTTCCTATATACATTATTGATAAATAGCTCGCTTCGTTGTCGAGTGCGACTTTTCCGTGAAGCGGCCCCCGGGGAAGCCAGCCGACGGTGCGGTGCGCGGGTGCGTTGGCCGATCGCGCGTGGTCCTACAACGTCGGTCAACCTCGTCGCCGTGTGCGGAGTCGTGTCGCGCGACGCGACGGTGTCTCGTGCGTGTCCCGAGCCCCGAGAGTGCTTCCCGTCTCGCGCCTCGCGCGTGGAAGCCAAGGAAGAGAAGCGGTGGTGGCCCGCGCGGCGGACAACGGACGGCCGCGGTGCACGTACATACGACGTACCGTGACGACAGTTACGTGAGGAGGAGAGAGAGAGAGAGAGAGAGCGAGTGATACGGAGGACGGGAGGAGAGAGGAAGTGAGGGAGAGAGAGAGAGAGAAGGAGAGCGAGGAGAGAACGCGCGCGCGTCGCCTCGCAAACGGAGATCGGCGGCGGACGGGAGCAGCCGAGCACGAACGACGGGATTATCGTGTGCGCGTTTCTGGGTGTGACGGGACGTGGTGGTTCGCAGTCCAGTATCGGTGCGCGTCTCTTTACCGTCGACATCGTGCACGAGGTGGTGTTGTGCGCGAGAGTGGGCCCCCGTAGGGCCGGGGCCCAGGCAGCGTTCCCTCGCTAAAGCCTGCGGCGCTATCCCACGAGAGCATGCCGAGCCTGGCCACGAAGAGGTGAGAGCGAGCGAGATAGAGATAGGGAGAGAGCGGGCGAGCGAGCGAGAGAGCACGAGCGTATCAGAGAGAGAGAGAGAGAGAGAGAGAGAGAGAGAGAGAGAGAGAGAGAGAGAGAGAGCTTGAGCGCGCGAGAGAGAGGGAGAGACAGAAAAGAGAGAGAGAGAGAGAGAGGGACGGAGACGGCGCGAGAGCGAGCGAGTGAGCGAGCAAGAAAGGAAGGAGAGCGTGCGTTGTAACCCGTGAATCCGAGGGAAGCGACTACCTTCGAGGCCTGTTTTTTTGCTCCGCCATTGTACCATCGCGAGACGAGAGACGACCGACCGTCCGACCGATCGTCTCGGTGGCGGCAACCGTGGAGGGAGCCGCTCTCGTTTTTGCACGGATGACGCGCGGGCGTGTTCCTGTACGGCGTCTTCGTAAGCGGTAACGAGGAAGAGGAGAAGAGAGGAGGAGGAGGAGAAGAGAGGAGGTGGAGGTGGAGGATATCGGTCGTCGCGGCCCCCGGTCACTCCGCCTGCGTGTTCGCGTGTTGTTGTTCGGGCGTGCTGCTCCTCGACGCGACGACGGCGTAAAACGGCGCTCGATACTCTCTCGCCGTCGTTGCGGGAACGGAACGCGGGAGCCGCGCGGCGCGGCCGCGGCAGCGGCCGCGGCGGGGAGGGGAAGGAGGCAATAGTGGCCGATTCCTCGTAGAGCAGAGTGGCGCGTCCTTTCGCGAGGAGGCTCCGCGTTCTCGCGCGCGCGACGGCGCTGAGAAATCCCTCCAGAATATAGGGTGCCTCGCGCTGCTGCTGCTGCTGCTGCTGCTGCTGCTCCTGCTCCTGCTCCTGCTCCGCTTCTCGTCATTGTCGTCGAGCGCTTTCCGTTACGGATGTAAGTACTCGTGAGTTCTCGAGCCGGCCTCGTAGATTCTCCGGATCTCTCGCGGCTGCAGTCGTCGGTAATCGGTTAGCTAGACCTAGACGGAGCAGCAGCGGCGGAACCGAGCCGGCTCCTGAGCACCGCGTGCTGAAGCGCGTTCCCGGAGCGTCTTGCGGAACGCTCCGCCACACGTTGCGAAAAAAAAAATGTGCGGCGCGACGCGGCGCGTTATGCAATAGACGCCGCGCGCGCGGCGCGCGGCGCGCAGTCGACGACGACGACGATGACGATGACGAGGACGTGGTGGAGGAAGCGGCAGCAGCGGGGCGCGACTCTCGTAGTTCTCTCGCGGATCCGTTCTTTTTCATTAATTCGCCGCGAGCGTATCACGTGGTAATGCGTCAGACCGTGTGCCGCTGCTTTAATTTACCTGCCTGCGTTACGAGCGAGCGCGTGCGTTCGGGTGCGTTCGTGTGCGTGCGTGTTGCGTGTGCGTACGCCGCGCGCGGCGGCGATGATAAAATTACGGCACGTCGCGCCGGAAGGCGCGTGTCTCTCCCGTGAGCGCGGAGAAGAGAGAGGAATTCGCACCCTCGGAAGAGCCCTGGCTCGCCGTCCCTTTCCCTCGCCTCCGCTCCTCTCTCTCTCTCTCTCTCTCTCTCTCTCTCTCTCTCTCTCTCTCTCTCTCTCTCTCTCTCTCTCTCTCTCTCTCTCTGACGCCCTCCTCCTTTCCCTCCCGTCCTTCGCCCGTCCTCCTGCCGGCACTCCCGGTCGAAGTCTCCCTTTTCTTCCTCCCCCCCCCCTCTCCTTCCCACCGGAATCCTTTTTCCTTTCGGGCTTTTGCCCGCTCTCGATTCCTCGTTCCGTAGGTTGCCGTCTTTTTCTCTCGATCCCTTTTTTCCCCGCTCGCTGACGAAGCAGACGAAGCTCGCGTCCATCTCCCTTTGTCTCACTTGGTCGCGGCCGACAATACGCCCGATTGCCCCGTCGCGGTGAAATATCGGGCTGCTTCCGGTGCGATTGCACGCGCCGCAACGCGTTCGTGCGCGCTTCATCTTCCTCGTCGTTGTTTTTCGTCGTGCGACGTGCGGTGGATACGGCGGGAACGCCCGCGCCGTAGATCTCGTCTCGCCGAGATTACCTTGCGTTACGATCTTTAAAAACTCCAAAGTTTAACAACATTCCGCTTTGCGCCGCGACAAATTGGAAGAGGACGCGTGCGCCGGAGCTCCGCGTTGATAGCGAAACGCCTCGATAAGAGGCTCGCCCGGCACGGCCCGGGGGAGAATAAGGAGAGAGGAATTTGATTGATAAACGGGAGTGATCGCGAATCAGCTGGCCCCGCCGAGCGTCTTTCTCGAGAGCGTGAAGAAAGAAAAGAAAAGAAAATACATCTGTGGACGTAGCCAGGAGTTTACGCTACCTCGTATCTATTGAGATTTCGTTGTTTATCACCGGTAATCGTGTGAGTCATTTGTATGTATCGGGACGCCTCCGATCCCGATGGGCGCTTGATGGTGTGTGTCGTCTGCTATATCAATTGTTCTCGACGCTCCGTATCGCTCCCCCGATGGCCCCGATATTTGCCGATTTCGTTTTTTATTTCCCCGACGAGTCGCCCGCGAGCCGCGAGAGATCCGGCTGACCGTTTATTGCGCAATATTATCCACGCTGAAATGCCGCAAACATTGTAACTATAGCAACGTCGTGCCGTCGGACACACTTCGGAAAGTTCGAATCTTATCGTCATCGAGATCGTCCTCGAACGCGAAGCCTCGAACGATGAAGAAAACCGCACAATTTTGCGATCGAGAATCGTTCTTGCTAATTTGCCACGATAAGATATTTTTTTCAGACGCGTTCTCTCTGACGTATGTAGAGCGAACGCTGGAAAGTATCGAGTGCAACGCGAATGTAAAAAACTGTAGAGTTAAACACAGAGTTTCTTAATGATACTTATAACACTGTAAAAATCTGATAAGATAAAATTGTCTGTTGAAAATTAAAACGTAACGCGTTGTTAAGCGTGACTCATCTATCGAACGGCTTGGGAATCTATTCCAATTGCACCCAATGTACCGTTCTACTCTCGAGATTCGCCAGGATTTGCGAGCACCGTCTAAAATCTTTGTGGAATTTCAGAAGCGTTGATAACGGCATTGGGGGCAAGACGGAAGCAAAGTTCATAAAAGAAAGAAGCACGACGAGCGAATTCGCGCGCAAAATGAAAGTTGCGGCGCGGCGTGTACCTCTTTCCCGCGTCAAAGCGCATCTCGCTGATCCACGCCGCCGAGCTCGATGGAGAGTATACTCGGACGGCGACTTACTCGACCGTAAAATTGCTTTCCTGGAATTAAGCTAATGATCGTAGTTTGTAGCTTTCGCTGCAGAAACGCGCGCGTGGGGTCTTTCGCGAAAGACGCGAGCGTGCGGCGTAAAGGACGTTTGTGACCTGGGACCTGGCGTTATCTCCTTTTCTTTTCTATCTTTTCCAGGACGCACTCGCGGAAGAGGAACGGCATGCGGAACGTGGTGCACCGGATAGCTCCTGTCCCGACGCGCGAGGAAATATTTTAATAGCGCCACGTCGCCGACTGTAGCGAGCGGCCTGAGAGACCGCCGCGAATTATTGCGCGGGCACAAAGTCCGACTCTGGGAAGTTGTCGCCCTAAAACTAAATAACGTCGTTGCAACGGCTACAAGCGTGCCGTTGTTATCATCGTCTTCTTCATTGTCGTCGTCGTCGTCGTCGTCGTCGTCGTGGTGGTCGTTGTTGTGGTGAGACGTTTTCGTTTACGTTGCGAGAGGACACATTGGGATACGCTTAAGAGGACCGACGTCAAGTATGCTACGCTTCCTCAAACGTGGAAACGAAGTGAGTTGGAGTTTCGTGTTTGCCGCTCCGTAATTTCGCGCTGCCCCTTTCGGAACAAAGTCTATTGCGAGCGTGGCACAGCTCCACGGCAGTTATCTATGTGGCTTAAAAATGTTATGTAATTTTGCGTAACGCACAGATAACCCCGTTTGAGCGTGCGATTAAAGGGCTTGGCACTATTGAGTTTTTTCGAAATTCTTCCATTGAAAGATACACGGCACTTGTTTGCAAAGTTGACAATATTGTTATCTGAATTTATTTAGAGCTCTTATTTATTTATTTTTTCAAGCTCCGCGTAACTCTCGCGTGCTTCGATTATTTATTTCTTGAAATTTGTACGATAAAACGCATGATGTAATATTTCGACTTTTTGCAGGGAACCGGTATTGCCTTGTGACAATGGAAATCCATGCTCGACGACATGGGAGATACTGTGGAAACGACGTAATTATGTGGCCGCGGATGATGACGGGCCAATGATAAACTGTTTATTGGAATAAAGTGGAAACAGGACACAGAGAGTCAAGTCGAGAACGGTCAACAGGGGCGGCTGACGGTAAGGGAGGCAGGACAGAGCCGTAGTAATGGATGAATGGGAGTGAGCGCGGGGCACGGGGAGTGCAGGAGCGGCGGACGCGCACTTGGTGGCACGTCGTGGGAGCCTCTGGATGTGGAGGCCGCGGCACCGGCAGCGTCAGTGGCAGTGATGGCCCCTGCTCTGACGGAAGGCGGTCCTCAAAAGCCTGAAAACTTGCTCCCTACCCTACCAGCCGCCAGCGGCTTTCTGTCCGCCGAGCAGGCCACGCAGGTGTGCCAGAACCGTGAGATCCTAACCAAGTTCGTGGTGCCGGCGAACGTGCAACCGTCGAAGATCGACGAGCAGTGCTTGCGCGGTATCTCAAAGGACCTCATACGCGATGTCATTAACTCCAAGTATGCAAACGACCTCGACTCGCTATCTGCGTTTACGAACGCGTCCGACTTGATCGGATCGAGAAACGGTGCGGCGTGTTTGCAACAGCAGGCGGCGGCGCCGGCGGCGGCGGAGGGGGAGGAAGAAGAGGAAGAGGAGGAGGAGGAGGAGGAGGACTTTGAGCGACCGGTCACGCTGCCGGACGCCGGTCACGCCGAGAGGAAGGCGATCGACATTATAATGAACGACCCATCTATGGGTGATCAAACGAACAACATGGGTTTCTTGAAATCGAGCGTGGACTTGCCCTTGGTGGCTACCGAGACCGAAACGGAAGACAATAAGAATCTGGACGTCGATCAGATCATGGCCTTCAGTACCGATATCACGGCCGAGCAGTGCAGTATGCCGAATGTCGCTGATATCGGGCACAACGTGGAGGAGATTTTGCAGGTCATTAGTTCGATAGAAGGTGCGGAGAACATTTCCACCGAGAACATTTCCACGAGCGGTGGTGAGCCGGTACAAGGCGCTGTCGACAGCGTGGAGATGTTTGCCATGCCCGAGGAGGGATTCGCGTCCTTCGAGCGGGATTTACTTAACGACGTGGACGTAATGAGTCTTTGCAACGATAATATGAATATCCCAGTGGAAACGATGGACCAGCAAAAGTCGAACAGTTTGAGATCGCAACAGGACATTGTAGCGCAGAAACAGTTCGAGAGCGAAAGGAGATGCGCGTTTTTATTGAGAAGACTGAGGAAACTTCAGACGAGAATAATGGGCAGACACGTGGCGGAAGAGAACACCGGCGTTCTCGAATTGGCTCATCACGGAGTGAAAAAATATCTTCTACAAGAATTGGTTAATATCGGTTCGAAATCCAATGTGAGAAACTTTCCCGAAATTAGCGGCAGTTTACATTCGTTTCTGCAGAAAATTGAGAAAATGTGTGTTGCCCAGAGTAACAGTGTGAATCGTCAAAGAGTGTGTCGATACTTTGGTGGAGGGTCGCGCGATAACGTGGTTGGTACGTCCGGCAATAACGGTAATCGCCAGCCAGTGTTTGGTACCCCTCAGGTTAAACTAAACGGTGAAGAAGTGGAAAATGTCGCTGGATCTTTGTCCACGCAATTACATATTGTGGAATCTAACTTGGATTCGGACTGTACGGCATCCAGCAGTGGTGGAGAAAGTTGCGATGAAATGCAGACATTCAACAATACGCAACAACAACGTCTGTCCATGTAAGTTACGTTAAACCAGGAGATTTAACATTAGTATTGATTCATACTTTTACGTTGTGCTTATCTAAAAAATATACGTTAAATATAATTATGACGCTTTAAGAGGAAAAAGAATGTATAAAGAAACAGGCTGCTTATTCAACTTGTGATAAAAAGTATTCGAAAGATTTCTGAATTATTTTGAAACAAGCGCATTTTTTCATATACATTATGTTCAAGTGCGACAAGCAGTTATTATAAGTAATTGAGTTCTATGAGTGTTAAAATAATTGACTAGAGTTTTTGTAATAGATAATTTAATCCACAATATTAACTTAATTATTCATAATTATGAGTTTTGAGTTCATCAGTTATTCTTCTTTTGAAATCGATTATGTTTGGTTTTGATATTCTCTTAGCAGGAATTTGATTTAATATTATCGTTTTAAGTATTCAATCTTCATTATTAAATATCATACTAGAAAGCCTATATATGTATAATTTTATTATTTATATATCTTTAAATGTTCTAAATGTGATTTTTAGATAGACTTTCTAAAATTCTAATTTTTGATAGTTTATAATTCGAGAATTATGCCTCGATATAAAAATAAGCGGGAATTTTCTTAACTTGGCCTCTGATATATAAAGTTTTGAAATTTTTTAGTTTGTATAAACAGTACAAGAGTAATAAGTACCGCGCGTTGAAGAAAACGGACCGAAATATGTTTTTTGGCTCGGTTCTGGATTCTTTATCGTTTGCTTATTTATGAAACACTTTGTTTCGAAAACACGTTCGTGATAGTTTGACGTTTGGCACTCGGATTTAACGTGTATTTGGTTTCTATGGCTGCAACAGTATTGTGCATATTATATTCGAGTTGAGTGATTCTGTAAAATGAGGCGATATAAGATTGAAAGTAATTTATTATTTAGTTTCATTTATCGAGTCCACGCTTCTTAAGGTCTCTGCATTCTATATAGTTTCTGCGATAATAGGCTACACACTGATTCGTTACACAACGTATGTTTAATTTTGCAAATAAGTAGGCCAATCGTATTGTTACGTTATTTGCACAGATCCAAAAGAGCAGCATGGAGATATGCACAGGATCGTGCAGGTGTAGCATCACGGTGGACCTGGCTACAGGCACAGATATCAGATTTAGAGTACAGAATTAGACAGCATAACGAACTGCAACGGCAGATCAGGGCCACGAAGGGTCTGGTCGTTCTTGAAAATGCGGAGACCGTTAATGGATACAGTGGCGCTCTACCAGGGTCCACTGGACGATACAATTCACCCGAGGGTGAATTACCAGCTAGTAGGACGCGTCCATTTGTATGGAGTTTTTATAGAAAGCGAAAGCTTTTGCAAGTGGACAGGCTACACGAAGTTTCAAAGCGTGCAGCTAAAGCGTCAACAGTCAGATGCAATTGTGATCATGTGTTGCCTGCGTGTGCTTTATGTACAGGAAGGCTAGATCCAATGCAGTCACAAGAACCATTTGAACAGCTTTCTGTACAGGAACGTGTAGCACTTGTTGATCCCAGTTTTCATCCGGTGTTGTCGTTCTCTGATGGTACGTTTAGTCGTGAATAGAAAAAAAAATCCACTATTTAAATTGGAATTTCGTTCAGTACTGATATGTTGATATCTTGATAGGACTTAATATGTGTATATAATCTAGGACAGTTCATACTTTTTATACATTCATAGATTACTCTTCCCTGCAATGTTGAATTATTTAATATCTGAATGAAAGTTCGAAATTGTTGAGTAACAACGAAAAACTTTCTGGCTGTATCTCTCACGTGTTTTACTTTATTGTAGAAATTGTACATGGAACACATTTAGAAGCTATTATGAAATCAGTGGAGTGGCAGCAGAAAATGTTGAGAGGCAATTTACGAGTTACCCGAGTGAAAGATAAAGATAGCAACGAAAGAAGAAATAAGAAACTTCCTAATAGAACAAAGTATACCGCGCGATTAAAGAAATCGTCCTCGACCATCCTTACTGCAAGTACGTATCGCGAGGACGTCATTTTGCAATCTATCATTCTTGCCTGTTAAACGAATGAATCACTCTTCTTGTTTGTCTCTTTTCGTTGCGAAATAACATGTACCGTTTGTAACAGGGATCAAGAGAAAAATGTTGAAAAATGGAAAGAGAAATAGACTCAGTCACGAGAGAAGCGTGCCTGGATTGAGTAAGAAAAAAGTATCGAAGTTGCCGACTGAGGATGACGACGACGTTAGCGCGCTTTCAAGTTCCAGCAAACACTCATCCCCAGTGCCTTCTCCATTGCAACACGTTACTGCCTCGTCGGAGAAAAACGTTGTTAAAGAGAAAAGTTCCAATTCACATGGGTAAGCGATGCAACGTTCACGCATCAATTGCTTTTCCATTAGCGAGATCACTATATCGATCCCGCACGTAAAGTTTTCCATAATACGGAGTGCTTGCATAATACGGAGAGTATGAAATGGAGGACGATTATGTTTCCTATTCATGAAATCGTCAGCCGCTTATCGTCCATGTACATTCAGAAGATACTATAGTGTTTCACAAACTATCCATGATTCATTCGTGATATTTTTTTCAGGCGTTTGCGACAAAATTCGTACGACATCGATAATATAGTCATCCCTTATAGCGTTGCTGCTTCAACTAGACCTGAAAAGTTACAATATAAGGAGATATTAACGCCAAAGTAAGATATTACATAATCTACAATTCATGGTTCCAATTTCCAAATAAATGTGTAATTTAATATGATTAATTTAACTATTACTGTGTTGTATTAAAGTATTTTCTTATTTCTTAAAGATGGAGATTGTGCGACGAACCCTCGAAAATGGATGTGAAGAACGGTGTGATGCACAGGCCTGGTCAGGACAGTGACGTAAGTAAATAATGAGAGATAATCGCTTATATGATATAAAAAGCTGCACGGTAAAATGAAGTAAACTATTATTTTCTCTTTCGTAACTATGTTAATTCAATGACCGTATGACTCTGACAGTTTGAAGATATGTCGGACGAAACGATCGCCCTGAGGCACGAGCGTAGCGAACGTGAGGAATATAAACGTTTCATGACGTATCTCAACACGCCAAACCAACCGCGTATTCGTAATCGTCGTATCGACAGCAGAGCAGACAGCGGTGCGAATACGCCAGGTACGCCGTCCTCGCGTTCAATCGTGAATTTTTATCACGCCGCTACTACAAGCTGTTCACTATTATTCTCTATACTTTTTTTCTTTCGAGATATCTTTTAGATAGCTCTCTCTCTCTCTCTCTCTCTCTCTCTCAATGTATTGGGCATAACTGTCTAACAATAAATCTAATATACTTTTATGAGAAAAAAATATTTCTCTTTTTTAGATCCTATGTCGCCGCACGCGAGCAGTGACTTCGGTGGAGATGTGACATCCCCGATCACGTCTCCACCTGCCACTCCGTCTCAGGTGCAGGACACAGAGTCATCAGGTTTAGATTCGCACCGGCCGTCTGCATTACAAAATTCTTTGCGACGTCGCACCATGCCCGCTTTAAGACTTGGGAAAGACGATGCCACGGCCGCATTTACCGAAGATGATAACGAGGTAAGTACGCGCGCGGTAACGATATCTCGTATCGTTTAAATCAATATCACGTGATGTCGTAATGTCCCTGAAATTTTCGTACAGATATTGCCGTATGAGCCAAGAGTATTTCCATTATCCGAAGAAGTTTATGACAAGATGTTGGAGGTGATGCCGGACGGACACTGGCAAGCTTCATCAACATCCTTATGCTCCCGTGACGAAGACAAGGGCGATGATGTACGTACATTGCACTTGTACTAATACCTCTTTCATCGAGTATCTAAGTGAGAAATTTTTATTATATATGTAAAATGTATGTGGGTGGTGCTAGTACTGACTATTAATATACACTTTGAGCCAACTTTCACGGCTCCTCTCGAGGCTATTTCCGGTAAGCAGTAACCACTTGACGCTTCATACTTCTGTAACGTAATTCAATTTTATTTTTCATCTCACATACACATAGACACACGCAATTAGCAAATGTTGAATGACGAGAAGAAGTATCGCATTAAGTTAAAGCGATCGTTACAGTATTTTCCATGCGTTATAGAATCTTTTACACGACTCTAGTTTGCTCCTTGGTTCACGCAGCTGCCGTATGAGAGCTTGCAATTTTAAATAGAATTTTTTCGCAAAGCGACCAAAATCGGACATAGGTGATTGCCGACAACGACGGTTGTGTTTAACTATTCGTATTTCTACATTTCTAGGAAGGCGAAATGGATTCTCCCGAATCGGATTCGACCGAATCGGCTTGTTGCGATATAGACGGTGAGGATCCCAATGATCCTGAATGGACAGTAGCTGACGATAGAGACACTGAAAAGGAGAGAATACGTCCGACGGCTAAGAGATAGGATATAAAACTCTTAATAAGTACAGTATGTCTACGTCGTTACTATATGCAGAAGCTACCTGTCAATTGTTATATATACCTGTCGGTCATGTAACATTGCACCTTAAGTTAATTACGAACCTGTAAAGTGTATTATAAATATAAATTTTATAACTTCATTCTCTCTGCTTAAATTAATGGAAAAACCTTAATTAATTATTGCTTTTTTTAAGTATTGCTATTTTGGCCAAAGCATTAGAATTCTAGCGTCATATTACGTTTAGAATACGCATTATTGATTTCCCTGCTCTGTTATACATAGTAGATAGTATTAATTCTCCGAAAGAAGTGGAATCTCATGAGAAATTGAGTGGTTTTGTACAAAACTGTATTTATGTTGCGATCAGAATTCTTCACTCTTTAAATAAAAGTGCCAATCGAAATATTCTATAGCACTTCCAATATATACGTGCTTTTTCTATTTTTGTGAGAGAATACACCGCAGCCTGCGTGACATACTCTAGAAATGTTAATATTACAAATGCTTAAATGTATGTTACAATTTTACCCCATTATGTCAAAACTCGTATTTAAATCCTTGTACATTGTCCGTTACATAACTCTTGCACCTAATTTCGCAAACGTAATTTATGTAACAGTCAAAATCAGTTTCCTTAAGCATGGATTTTTTTTAGACTTAAGGTAATCCCATTTTAATTTTCGTATATGACCGAGTCGTGTCTTAAGATATTACTATTACATTATACAGGTAAGGATAACGTTATAAAAATTAAAATTATAAAAGAAAAATTGTAAATTTATGTATTATAGAAGATATTCTTGACATAGCGTGTGAAAATTTGATGTAGAACAGAAACTACTAATATTAAAATGTGTTATCAGTTAAATATTCTGATGCTCTGTATTTTGACTGTTATGTTCTTATCATTGGTATAATTTGTGAAGTATATATTCACTTGTTAATTTAAGCGTTCATATAAATAAAGTCTTGTGTCACTGTGATTTCGCAATTTTCTAATAGTCTGTGATACTACATGTATTTTCTTTCGTATTAAAAGTTTTATAACCAGGCAAAATGTCTACGAATTCTTAAAGTCGCATGCGTTTCAATTTTGTACATCACTTTTACGAGATGCAAATAAAAATAGGTGACAACAGAAATTGTTCTTTCTTTTACAACATGCAAATTCTCATGCAAGCACTCGTTTATATACATATATGTACTTATCTGTCATCAGTATTTTTGTAGTATTACAATACGATTAATAATAAACTAAGTATAGGCTCTCCTGAATAAATCAAATAGGGAATAGTGAGAGAGAGAGAGAGAGAGAGAGAGAGAGAGAGAGAGAGAGAGAGAGAGAGAGGCAATCGGAGCCACGCGCGGTAATTATTGCGCAATCAATATATAGTCAATAAGATAATATTTATTAGTCAATACATATTCGGACGTTTCGACACTTTCTTTGTGTCATCTTCAGCGTGTAAACAAAATTAATATACATGAAAATTACAAACGATATAAAATTAACGGTTAAACGCGATAAAATGATATAGTCGATCGGTCGACAAGCGCAGTCAAATCAATAAAATAATAAAAACCATACGAATTCGTTAAACAATTAGTGCGAGATGTGCGAGGGTATAATGTCGTATCTGATACATTTACGTTATTGATTTGACTGCGCTTGTCGACCGATCGACTATGTCATTTTATCGCTTTTCACCGTTAATTTTATATCGTTTGTAATTTTCATGTATATTAATTTTGTTTACACGCTGAAGATGACACAAAGAAAGTGTTGAAACGTTCGAATATGTATTGACTAATATATTTTATCTTATTGACTATATATTGATTGCGCAATAATTACCGCGCGTGGCTCCGATTGCCTCTCTCGCTATTCCCTACTTGACAATACGATTAACACCACGAAACAAACTTTTATTACGATAATTCTGCATTTTTTTAGGTTCCAATTCAAGTATCCTTTAGTTATTGAATTTTTGATGCACTAACTTATAGTAACCGATAAATAATTATAGATATATATTTTGCGCAACTGGCTTATATTTACTATTATCAAAATACAACATTATTATATCCAAATTTTCGTAGAATACACTTTAAAAGTAATACAATATAAAAGTACAAAAATATGGAAAATACGACAGTGACACAATCTAACAATATGTCACATATCTCGTTAGATCATCCATTTTTATATAATTGTATCTAGATAAATATTAGAATGTGAACAAATTCAGTTGCATGTACTTCACCCAGTTCCAAAACAAATAAATTCAGTATCCAAGGTGTCTAGATCCACCACAACTGCAGTATACGTAGAGGAAAACTTTGGAATACAAATTAGCCTGACCGCCTGATTTTCTTCACCTACAAGTGTTAAATGTACTTTGAATAATATCGCAAATATAAGAAGACATCGAGTATCATCAAAATATGTACGAATGATTATCGTAGCGTCAGACGCAGGAAAATAATATATCGTACTGCATGAACATTTCGTGTTTAATAGTACTTTTTGAGGCAATTAAAATAACTTTAACAATTTTTTAAATGTAATATTTATATTTTCTAAGATATATTTACCTTCCCACAGTTTTGTATCGGCTTCATCTGTGTTACCCACAAAGTATATATCCGGACAGTAATTAATGATAAATGGATCTTTTGCAGAGTAAGGGTGTACCGGTAATGTATCTGGAGCAGTCGGGCACATGTGCTTCCAAAGCAGCGTTCTCTCCAGCCAGTCTAAAGGAGAGATGTCTGCATCACCGGTTGCTTTTATAATATCTTCAATAGGCTGTCCGCTGCTGCCCATTATTACACGTTCGGCGACTTTGCCGACCCACGGATTAGTCGCACCTTTTAAACTTTGAAATCTAAAAAATGCCACATTATTTCTATCCGGGACTGTATTCGCATGTGGATTTAGGATGGAAAGTCTTATAAATCCGTATTATCTATTTTGTATTTTTAAAAATAGATAAAAAAATATATATATAATTCTGAATTGCTGTAATATGCCGCAAAATCTTCTAGTAGATATAAGATAGCAAAAAACTTTTAAAACCGTATTCTTTGCTGTGCAACGATAGAGAAAAATTTTTTAAATAGCTCTAAAAAGCTGTAATCTTATCTTGTTCATTGAGAAGTCTCGGAATGTATATCTACTGTAATCAGTATGTATATAACGTGTAGGTATACAATACCTAGACGTTAGTGGTAGTATGCATGGATGCAGCGGTTTCTGTGGCAACATTGCATTGGTAGGATCGTGTTGACCTGGCATTAAAGTGATGCAACAACATTCTGCTATTTCGGAGAGAAATGCGTCCACAAGTGTCGTTGCCACAGCGACTTCCTTCGTTATAGCGGCGTCCTGCGCCTTCCCTTCGGCGTGTCCCATTAGGGTATTTGTCTTAGTGACAATTTTGACAGAATTACCTACATAGAATCCAATATCCCAGGGTGAAAATGGGCAATGTTACGACTATACGATTACAAGTATTAAAGATTCAATATACCAGCAATGATAACTCGAACAATGCCAGTGGCGTCTTCTTGCGTCGTCATATCTCCCGCCATCCCACATATCCATTCGGTTAAGAGATTCAATGATAAGGTCTTGGAGGTATTTGCCAAGTCGAGTCCAGACAGGAACACCACTTTTCCTTTGGATTTTGGATGTGCCGGTGAACTTCTAGGCACGCAACCAGGAAAACACCATTCCTTGATCTGAATATAATATGATATTTTAATTTGCTATACCTGTGTTTTAATTTCAATTTTACTTACCTCAAAACTGCCATTCTTGTCTTTGTAGCCTAAAATGGCACATACGACACCTGTAACATAGTTCTTCAAAATAGCGTCATCAACTACTAATTTGATACGCAGCATCTCGTCCTCCAAGAGCAATTGATCCTTTTCTGAACAGTAATTCGACTTTGGCTCAGACAATGAGAGTTGATGATCCTCGCTTAATTCACGTAATATCGATGGCTTCCATTTTTGATGTTTAAAGAGCGTACCAATTATCACGCATTCTTGTCCTTCGAAATCTTCTAATTCCGCTAACTTTAATATTGGAACTTCTCCTGGAAAAAAAAAAACAATAAAATTTTTGCTCGCTTAATTCTATGGTCGCAATCACAAAATATTTGTGTACAAAAATCTTAAAATTCTTATAACAGAGTAGAATTTTGTTGAAAATAACACTGTATAAAGCTCACCCCATTTTGCAACAACTCGTGGTATCAACGTCTCTCTCAACTCTGCCAATCTCGCTGCATATATGCTACAAAATTGCTTAGAGAAATCGATCAATTTGTCATCGAAATTGCTGGTCAAGTCTTCATATTGTACTTGCTGCCTCTTAAGTTCCTGTGGCTCTTTGTTTCCTGGTTTGGAAAGCAGGTCTCCAGCAGAGTCGTTAGACATATTTACCATTTACAAATATATTCTGTACATAATAAAAAGAATCGCATACCTATTATTAATCAATATCTTATGTACAATAAAAAGAATAATTAATTATCTATTAAACCTCAAATTGATATAGACACCGCTTTAACTTGACACAATAATGTACCCCAATCTATTTACGTTATTGTGTTTGCATGTATTTAAAATATGTAAACGTGTTCACGCAAGTGTGCACGTGAGTTTCGTAATAATCGTAATCCATCGAAAAAAAAGTGTCACCTTTCGGTGACCGACACTGTACACTAACAATACTATTTATTTACAGTCGTACTTCAGCACACACTTCAATTCTAACCTTTATGTCCGTACTTCCTTTCACCAAGAGATCAACATAAAAGCATAGAGAATAGTATATATATTTAAAAAACCAAAAAGGCGATCTGAGAAGAATTTAGGAAAAGATTTGTGCTAAAAGGTTTGTGTAAAAAAAAACTGAAGCAATTAGTTGTGGAGACCGGTGATAAAATTAGTCCTGTCACAAACCTAAACAAAAATCTTTCTTTCACCATTTTCGTTATTCTTTATAAATATCAAGGGTCCTTGCTTCTCGATATTTTCAACGTTAATTCTTGTTTACTTACAGATACACGATGTTTATCTAAATGCGGTACCGCATGCCAAAAGAGGAAAGCACGTGTGCGAGCACTGCGAGAGTGCGAGGCGAGACTGGGCGAGACTGGGCGAGACTGCGAGCCTTTCGCGCCTTTTTCGCCCTCGCATTCTCGCAAAGCATGGCACCTGTTCTCGAAGGAGAGAAGGACGCAATAAGGACGGTATCTCACAGTTGGATTAAATTTAAGTCTGCTTTCGGGTGACCCCAAGATTACGTTCAACCAAGTTCAACTAATAAAATAACGTCTTCGGATTGTATTTAAAACAATCTTAATTTTAAGAATCGAATAGGGTTCGTTCCTTGTAGTTGATGAACTTTTTTTTACTCTTGTTCGTCTCTTCTCCTCTTCCCGGCCTTCCCGCCGACGTCGAATCGCGCGACGTTGGGTGACGCTGCCGACGCTGGTTCGTTTCAAGTGCAGGAAGCACGCGACGGTGCACGAGGAGCAGATTCCTGGGAGAAGACAGAAGAGCGAGACGACGAATCCGATTGGTCGTGTCGTCATCATATTCTACACGTGTTTCCGTCCTTGAGACGTATCGAACGAAGCAACGGAGCGACGGAGCGTGGTCAGCCAGGTCAACGGTCAGCGTGGTGTTGGTACTTGAGAGAGTGGGCTCTCGGGACTCGGGACTCGGGACTCGGGACTCGGGACTCGGGATCACGCCATTACGCACGTGGTGAGATTGGCGTAACACAGCCAATCCAATGAATTCGTTTTCTCCAAATTTGACTTTTCTTCTTCATGCGGGATGGCTAATCATCGGTGGTCACTCTCTCCAAGTGCCGCTGACGGAACCCAAAAATTTCGGTAGATAATTTTTTTGGCGTCCCGAGGACCGGTATATTTTCCAGGAGATTTCTTTCCCCGTAGCTGCGAAAGCTGCGCAACATTGTATTCACGAGAAGGTAATTCGAATCTTTCAGCTTCTCGATGCGACAGCGCGTCGTGACGAAATGTTCGCCACTTTGTTACATATGTAGTTATTTCGACCGTTTGACCACTTTGACCTGTAAGTGATTCAAGTTGACGTGGATGTAAATTCGTCTCTTTTACACGAATCAAAATTATGTAAAATTATTATCTCGAGGGACGTTTCTTCGTTCCTTGGCCGCGTCGATATTTCTAGAATATGTAATTTCCACGGTTGGAGCGACAGCCTTTCAAATAGTGTTTACGTTTTTTTTTTTTTTTTACTGTCTGATGAATGTCTGATTTCAAACGCACGAAGGCATGGAACGTAACGTTAAAGGAAAGAAAAAATATAAACGGGGAATTATATTTTATTACAACGTAAAATTAATAACAATTCAACAGCTGTAAAGATTTAAAGGAATATATTGAGTTTATTGTTCAAATCTTTATTAAAAAGTATAATTAGCGATGTTTGTAGTCCTAAAAGTATGCAAATGACAACACACTGTATCTGTCAACAGAGCCAATAAACACAATTCAAGTTTATCATCCTTGGGAAACTACATTAATCGAGCTTTATTAGACACTTTATATATAATTAGACTCAATGGTAAGTTTTTCAAATCCAGTTTTGATGTGTGCCTAACAAATACATCTTATTTACAAATCAATTAATCTCTAAGGGCATTTTAGGAAAGCAGGGCAGTCGGTGATGATGATTCAGCTACAGGGATTGTTGAAAATATGGGTAAGAACATATACTTAATAATCAGACGACAAAAGATGACATTGTACCTCGACACACAGGAGAATGTCAGAGTTCTCGAGCTCAAGAAAATAATTGAAGGTAAAGCGTATGTTTCATGAGAAATATTTATAGATGTAATGGCAAAACCATTTTCTTGACGTATCACGAGTTACATTACGATTTATTCGCGATGAGTTACACGATTATTATTTCAGTAGAGACGTTAATATTGAGATGAATATATTTTACAGCTATATTGAAAGTACAGCCAGAAGATCAACAGCTATTTGTGCTTGCAAACGATGTTCTTGACGAATGTAAGGAATTATCCGATTCTACTGCATTGTTGTCCGACTGTGGACTGAATTCAGCGACGGCAAAGGTAATACAGCCTGCGGTATTAGGCCTAGCTGTGCGAAAAGAGGATGGTTCGTTTGAAAGTCTCGAAATAACATCATATTCCGAGTCAGAATGGCCAAAATTATCAGAAATTTTCAGCCAGGAAGAAGAAAATGCCGCCTTTTGTGAAAAGTATGAGAAAAAGTACGATGAATTACATGATGCAGAAAATGATATACTAAGTAAAGCAACTCATAAATGAAGCGACGTATCAATCGACAATGAAGTTTTGTGTTCTGTGCGACTCAATGACTGTTCGAGCAGTTCTAGATAGTGCGAGACAGGAGAGATACATCATAAACCCTACAGCATAATGATACCAAATAATTATGCTCATATTAAGTTGTACATAACTTTAAGGAGGTACAGTCACAAAACTTTGCAATATCGAACTTATTAGGAATATCACGTGGCCATGTTACATCTTCATAGTATTGAATCTGATAATGACAAGTTCATGTTGCATAATTTATACGTAGAAAAGAAAAATTATTGTTACTTATTGAACCATGACATAAATACGTAAGTGATAGCGTGAAACTTTTCATAACGCAATTAATATTTCACGCAAAACATTTGTGTATATATATATATATATATGTATATTTGTATATCTTCACCGATTTCATCTTTGCATGGACCTCTGCGTGCTCTCCCTTCTCTTTTCTTCTTTACGTCTTTTCCTCATAATTGCCAAAGCCTTTAACAACAAATAGTCTTCGTTAAATTGTATTCACTTGTATAATAACTTGTAATGATAGCAACAAGAAATTACAGCGCAAAAACATCCGTAGAAGCAGAAGAATGGATGCATCTAATAATGTAATCGCTTGTGTGCTGGAGATATGTCACCTATTAACATATATACCATATGTATAACATATGTAAAAAATGGATTAGTACTTTAATGTAATAAAAAATATTTTAAATATATTTTCAATATTATATAGGTCATATATCACTATAAAAATTTCTAAATAAAAATACTAATTAAATATTTGACATAAAGTATTGTTTGCAATAAAAAATAATTTTTAATTTAACAATTATTTAATAAACTTTTAATTTCAAAAAGATTTGCTTTCCACAGATTCATACTGATTTCAGAGATCCGACTTACACAGGAATGAACGTAATAAATTCAATGGCAGTGAGCGACGCAGAGCGACGTAGAATCGTGCTCTCAAAATTCTCTCAAATACGGCGATCGATTTCTCGCCCTCGCCTTCTGACTCTGACGTCAGAACGACACGGCTGCGACGAGCCTCGAGAGAAGCGAAAAACACTATAGACCAAGTTCCAAAAGTCCAATCTGCCATCTTATTTCTCCCATTCCTGGTTCTCGCGCCTCGCGCCACGAGACAAGCTTCCAATGGCCAATAGGCGTGGTTCTCGATAAGCAAAGCCGATGATACGGGCCTAAAGAAGGATTCACACCAATGGGAGAGTTGGTTTTCTAGAGACTCTAGCAGAATCTCTAGAAAACGAACTCTCCCATTGGATATTGGACGTCGTATCGGACGCGATGTGAATCCTCCATAACGAGGGGCCCCCTTGCGGCCCTTGCCACGCCAGCGCGTTTAGGGGAATTCGCGCGTGTTTGCAGTTGCAGCGACGTGTTTACGGCCCGCACCGCCCGCACATCCGCGCAGAGAGAGAGAGAGAGAGAGAGAGAGAATAGTAATTTGTCCGCGGCGTTTTTTTTTTCCTGCGCGCCAGAGGGGCCGGGGCCGATAAGCGAGAGAAGCGATAGCGAATGGGCGTGTGAGACGTGAGACGGGGGATCTCTCTCTCCGTACGGACCGTACGGCGACTACGGAGTACGGCGTGCCCAGACTGCCCAGTTTTTGTCGGGATCTCTCTCCCCTTTTGCGCTTTCGGGGCGACGGCGACGGCGACGGTCCGCCTGCGCCCACGGGATGGACGCGAGCAGCGAGCAGCCGGCCGCGATCGCGGCCGCCGAGTCCGCCTCCGCCAGCGAGCAGGAGCACAATGACGAGGCCATGGAGGAGACGGAGGAGTACAGCTACGAGGGCGAGGATTACAGGCATTTTATGCCGCGCGGCCGCGGCGGTTTTCGGTACGTATCGCGATCCGCGCTTCCCGGCACCGCGGATCCTCGCGGTGTTCTCTTCTCCCCGCGTCTCTTCCTTCCCCGTTCCCCGTTCCCCGCGCTGCCTCTCGGCCTCGCATGCTCGCTCGATTTCGCTCTTTCCGCGACGTTTTCGTCTGATCCGAGGACCCGATGGCCGATGGCGTCCCGACTCCAACGTCCCCCGTCCCCCGTCCCCACCGCGGCCCCGACAGATGACACGCGCGGAATGTCGGATTTTTTTAAAAATCTTTGGACCGACGACGAGATTTAATTAATACTTTAATTAATACTGATCTTTTAACTAATTATCTTCTTATAATTAATCTTTTAATTAATACTGATCTTTAATGATCTCTTTGCAAGCGACATTCTATTCCTCTGTAGCGGCGTTACAGCGCGAGTACGCGCGGTGCCTGACGCGAGCAGATCAAATCTGCAGCGTGGTGTGGAGCGGAGCGTATCTTTTTGTTTTTCTTAAGAGTCAAGCAAGATTCGGAAAGCTACTTCTGGTCTTCCTTCCTCTAAGTGGCATGGTAGAGCTGTAAGATATCTAGTCACAACATTTAAAAATTAATTTAAGGGGTCGTGGCAGAGGTGGGTTTGATTTCCCTATGAGAGGTGGCTCTCCAAGGTTTCGAGGAAGAGGATTTGGCCCGCGCGGGCCAATGTTCCGCGGCGCGAACAATGGCTTTCCCTTCGAAGCCCCACCAAGGCCAAATTGTCCGCCTGGTCCGGCAGGCCCAAGATTCCGAGGACCGCCGCCATTTGATCCCAGTTGGGGACCTATGGGACCACCCAATTTTATGGGCCCTCCAAATTTAATGGGACCTCCAGGAATGGTATGCGTCATTTAATCTTTCTCAATAATTACGAAATTATTAGATTTCTAATTCTCAAATCTTATTGCTTTAGCCACCACCACACATGATGAATGGCCCTATGGGTGCAGGACCAGGCCCATATGGACCACCTCCTGGCATGGGGCCACCTAACATGAATAGCGTAAGTTACGTGCAATGAAAAAACTTAATCCTTAATTACTAATCTGTGTTGCCATATTATTGGAATACCTTTTTATACTTGTTTTCTGTAATATAATTTATAGAAAGCACATTATATATGTTATTCACGTCGTGCTTGTTGTTCTTGAGAAAATAGATACTCAATAAAGAGCATTTAAAGATACCTTTCCGAATAAAAAAAAAAATATATATATATATATATATATATATATGCCATAGATTCCAGGACAGCAACAGCCACCCCAGCAAGCGCAACAACAATCGAACATTCCAGGTCTAGATCTCAACGGAGAAGTGTGGGTAGAGACGAAAGCGGCTGATGGAAAGTCGTATTATTACAATATTCGTACGAGAGATACCACATGGACTAAACCGGAGGGACCAAATGTAAAGGTCATGGTACAAGATCAGGTAAGTAAATATACCTATTGAATTCCGACCCTTACCAATGTAATCGATTAAATGCTTTTCTTTTATTATTATTTGCAAGTAATCTAAATTCTTTGATTACTCTGGTCATGATTATAATATATCTAAATCGATATATAATCGATTAAATGCTTTTTTTTATATTATTATTTTCAAGTAATCCTAAATTCTTTACTTACCCTCGTCATGATTACACATCTAAGCCGTATATCTTCTCGACATCGAAATTATTATTTTTTTTTTGTTATCAATTTTATGACATATTTTTACGCGTAAAATATAGGGACAAGAACGAAGTGTAAATAAAGAAGCGTATATCAAAAAATTGACAATTAGCAATGTCGTAACAAAGCTCGGTAAGTTTATTCGCTAGTCAATGAAATCGCAAGTTTATTTTGTTCTTTTGTATAAGATTTGATGTGATTAATTTAGAACAATTCTAGATAAAATATCTCACGGTTTTGCAGTTAGAACAGTTAGTACATGGTGCGTCAAAGCAAGCGACAACGCGTTCTACCACACCTACACCGTCAAGTAGTACGCCGACCAAGATGAGTGAAAACAGAATCTCTCAAGGCGGCGAGCAATCATCCTCTAACAACACAGATGCCATTAATCAATTAAGTACGGCGCCTCCTGGCACTGGACCACCTCCTACATTGAATGACGCCCCAGATGTCAACAATCAAGCGTCCGAGACAAATCAGTCAAACGGTAATTTGAACGGTATTAACACTATTTAATTTTGAAAACGTTTCTCGAGCTTTGTGTGTATATCTTAGCAATCAAGTTCTTTAAATTTATCAAAATATCGTCATTAAAAGATAAAAATTTAAAATGTCAGGTACAGCACCCACGACAGTTACCAATACGCCACCGATAAATACACCGGCAGTAAATACGAACATGATGCAACCGCCGCCAAATATGATCCCTATGCAGCACAGAATGCCAAATCAGTTTGGTAATCCGATCGCAACGCAATTCGGAGCAGCACCCTTTGGGATGCCACCGCCTGGTTTCCAACCTTTTGGCGGTTATGGGCCACCACAAACAAATTGGGGTAATATAAAATATGCAATTGAAAAAGATATCCGACGAATACGACGAAAAAAAGAAATATTTTAACAATTTTTATAGATTAACTTATAGTGCACCTGCTTTCTTTTTTTAGGTATGCCACAAATGCCTCATGGTGTAATGACACCTCAAGCACCCCCTGAAGATCCTGCCATACTTGCACAGCTTGATTCTGAATTAGTAGCGGCTGCTATGGTCTGGACCGAGCATCGTGCACCAGATGGCAGATTCTATTATTACAACAGTAAAGCAGGAGAATCAGTGTGGGAAAAGCCACAAGCCTTGAAGGATCTCGAGAGTACGTAATACGTAATTTGCAGCATTTATCTTTGTAAAGCAAAGATTTGTAACGAAGATTTTAGAATCTTGAAACATAATAATGTCATGTAAGTTTTAAATGATATGTTCTGAAATTTTGTTTTGTTAGATGCGAAATTAACATTACGGCAGAAAAACGAGGAAGCAAATGTTGTCCCTACCACTACCGCTGTTACAACCACTGCCGTTACCAACAACACTACCACCATTGTTGAACCTAGCAAGCAAGAAAAGCCGCAAGAGAACGCACATGAAACCAAAGATAGTACAAAAGATGCGGATAGCGCTAAACCGAAGAAGGAGGAAAATATTGCAAAGGAACCTGCAAAGCCTCAAGACAAGTCTAGACCAATTTCTAGTACGCCAGTGCCTGGAACTCCATGGTATATTTAGCGATACTTGTTTTTCATATTGTGCTTCATTGTTTCTTGCTATATACTCATAATGTGTGTATATTTACATGAGCTAGCGAATATATTTGTATGTGAAGGTGTGTTGTTTGGACGGGAGACGGACGGGTATTTTTCTACAATCCTTCTTCGAGGATATCAGTTTGGGAAAGGCCGGATGATCTTGTTGGCCGTCAGGATGTGGACAAGATGATATCATCGCCTCCGGACGCGATTGGTGCTACAAAACCAGTACGTCAGTCGGATTCCAGCGAAAGCAGCGATGAAGATCAACCCACACCAGCCAAAAAACCGAAACACGAGGAACCCAAAAGTAATTGCTACTCTGATGAATGATGTATACAAAATTGGATTAATACAGGATTTATATAAAAATTCTATATTATCATTCAGGCACAACACCCATCAAGGAAGAAGAGGAGAAGGAAGGGAAGAAGACCATCGATATCGGCAAGGAAGCTGCAATAGAGGCCGAAGTGAGAGCAGCGAGGGAGAGGGCGATAGTTCCATTGGAAACGAGGATCAAATCGTTCAGGGATATGCTTGCAGAGAAAGATGTAAATTATTACATTATTATCATTTGTACAGACCGTTATGTTACTTTATTGTACCGGGAGTAACCGAATTATTACGTTTTCAGGTATCTGCATTCAGCACCTGGGAAAAAGAACTTCATAAGATTGTATTTGATCCACGCTATTTACTTCTAACGTCGAAGGAGAGGAAACAGGTCTTCGAGAAATACGTGAAGGAGAGGGCGGAAGAAGAAAGGCGAGAAAAGAGGAATAAAATGAAAGAACGAAAAGAGCAATTCCAGAAGCTTTTAGAAGAGGCAGGACTTCATGGAAAGTACGCGTACAAAGAGAGCATTTTTTTTATTCCGTTTGTTTCTGTGTTTCTGCATAAAATGTTAATTTATGTTTTCTGTTCTTTTGTAGATCATCATTTAGTGATTTTGCTCAAAAACATGGAAGGGATGAACGATTTAAGAATGTAGAAAAGATGCGCGAACGAGAAAGCCTTTTCAACGAATATCTTCTGGAAGTGCGAAAGAGGGAGAAAGAGGAGAAAACAGCGAAACGAGAACAGGTATTTTTATTTTATTAACATCACTGAATGTGCGCGCGCATTGTGTGGCAATGCAAAAGAGATTTTCAGGACATCATGCATTATAATACGAATAATTATAAATATTTTGACAGAACATTCGACAGAACAAGTAAGATTTATAGCGACATATCCCCGTCCCCAAGGTTCCATCAGAAGTATATTTATATATATATATATATTTAATAAATATAGAGGATTTAGATACACTAATATTTTTCAATACCGATTATAAATAATTTCAGATATATTCTGGAAATGATAAATTATTATAGATTCCAACAATTTCATTAATATATATTTTAAGCTAATGTGTTCAGTTTCTCCAGCTTTTTATTATCAGTCTATGAAAGTTTAGAATTTATATTGTAAGTTAGTATTACACACACATAGGATTTTTATATCACTTGTGAGTTTGAAGATTTAAAAATATTTCTTTTACTCGCGGTTACATATTGATCAAATACTTAAAGTTACTTTATTAAATAATTAATATTTGTGTGAACTTTTTTTTTATGTCAAAGTGTACCTAAAAGTCCTTTATATTTTAAGAAAAGTATCACAAACCGTGTTTCCTACTTTTAATTCCCTTACTTTCCAATAAACCTTTTTCCATCCATTCCAGGCAGATGTCGTTCATTTATAGTGAATTGCTTCATAAATGCTGCTGAAGAATATTTGAAGCAGCATATAAATGTAATACACCATACGTCCGCGATAAGTTGCGCATGGGCTGAATATATTTATTTATTCGGCGCTTGCTCCTATGTTTACATAACTATATTATTTCATTAATTTCAATAAGAATTATTTCACCTTATTAAGCGAGGCTTTGCAATGCGCGATAGCATAAGAATGAAATTAAGAATAGATGCAAAGCGTTTTTAATCTTATATAGGAGAGGATATGTTTAGTAAAGTGTTTAATGAAGTTTATGTTTTTACAGCGATAATTAATTAATTTCTTTCAGGTTTCATAGGTATGTTATTATTTTGTTCCACTTGTAAGATAGTACGAATTCCTAAAATTATAACGGCTGAAGAACACATATACCAGGAGATATTTCTCTAATAATAATTCTCTACTCCAGTAGATTTGCTCGATCGAAATCGAAAAGTTTTTGTAGCTCTAAGATGGGAGATGTAGAGAATAAAATCTTAGTATGTGACGGTTCCTTATATACTTATGTGTTCTGAACTCTCCACTTCAGTCAGGATGCAGGCAGGACAGGTTCCGTATGTGGAGTGGCTTGGTTCTGAAGCTGGTTGGTGGCATGGATGATGTCATCTACCATTCCCACCTTCTCTGCGGGTCACTGTTGGCACACCCTCGCGCGCCGCATTCTTTACTTCAAAGCAGAGTGTCATGAGAATGAACAAACTCGGTATTTGTATATTACTCGTAATCCACGTTACTTCAAAAGATTAACTTTTCCCCAGAGTCAAAATCAATTTGGGAAAAAAAAAAAATATTTCACGTTAATTCATTTGAAAGGAAAAAAAAGGATATATCAAAGCCCGAGGTAGCATTAGTCCGCAGAACAGTTTCTCATAGTTTATGTATTCCGGTTATAAAGAAATATAAAGATTCGATTCTAATGCTACCACAAAACTTACATTAAATGTATGGACATAAAAACAAATTCACTAACGATATAAGGGACTATTTGTTTAATTTGCTATTTTACTTTTCAGTAATAGTCATTTCGAGCATTACTTCTGTTTGCTAGTATTATCAATCGAAAAATTACTTTGCGTATATAGGTCATTAGGTAAAATATCTTATATTCCCAAAAAGCAGCGAATTATTATCTTAAAATCATATATTATCTATTGTTCTTATGTCAATACATGATACATCAAATTTGATATACAAAAACACACATGGAACTCTCAAGTAATTTTAAGTCGACTTTAAGATATAAACAATTTCTTGTTGTCGGCAATAATACATATAAAATTAACTTTATCCTGATACATTTTAGAGGATCGCAATAAATTGCAGTACAGAGTTATAATGCAAAATTATTAAATTGGCATAGAATGAGTAATTTACATTTTTATAAAAGTATTTGTTTTGCATCATCTCATCTGAGAACTATTTATATTCTAATAATAATGCAAGTGGATTTTTATATCAATTTCAGTTAAAATGAGATAAAGAAGTAAGTTTAAGCAGTTGTGTAAGCACAGGCTTCTAAGTACCTTGAAAATCCTTATAGGATCCGAGTAACAAATGTTATGTGTAATTTGAAGATGAAATTGTGCCAGTGTCTGAGCTGTAATCATTTCTCGATTGTCGTTTATAATAATATTATTTAAACGTTCTTCTTTTTAATGCAACAAAGAATATACAAATTATTTTAGTCGTTTACAAATTACGCAATGGGGACATTGGAAAGAAAGCTATTTTATGGGACGATTCTTGGTTTCACACACGTTGCGTAGATTAGACAATTCAAAAAACATCTGTCTGTCGTAGCTAATTTTGTTCGCTTAATACTTTCAGTATTGCGAACTAAAAGTATCGAGGCTTAGGAGAGAGAGGGAGAGATAGAGAGAGAGAGAGAGAGAGAGAGAGAGAGAGAGAAAGAAAAAGAGATACACTTTATTTTAATAGGATAACATTTTAGTAAGCATTAATTTAATAATCTATCTGTTATGTTACTTTTACGTAAAAAACATCAAGAAAATTGTCAAGAGAACAGTTGCGTTGCAACTTTTGTAAACGGTGCGATGTGCTATGAAATACGTGATGCTTTTGCTAAAATTATGCGTTCTCCGAGAGGTATTTTAGAGTGTAGAGCAAGTAGGAGAAAAAAAAAGAAATTAGATGGAAACTCGTTTCGTAATTTGGACGGCTGCGAGCTTCTAATGTTTTCGAAGTTAATGATAATGCACTAACCATATTTTTTTCGTTTCAGCAAGGACGGCAGTTAAACATTTACTTACCTTACACATTCAGTCATCATTAAATGGCAGTATGTCATGTTCATAAGGCATGCGATGATTCTTAAAAATTAAAGTTTAAGTTAATTATACATTATACATTTAATGCGAGCGAATTGAATACTGTACATTTAATGATGACGATGATCATAATAATTATTTTTACAGGAATAATGAGTTAATAATTTTTTTCAGCTAAAAAAATGACCAGCTTAGTTCATAAAAAAAAAATCCGACAAATAGAGTCCTTAACGTTGTGATACCTCCTGACACGAACGAATACGAATGACTATTTCTTCTACCCCTAACGAAATATAGTTTGAAAACCATTTAAAAGGTTTGCAAGTTGAAATAGTTTGATCCACATTACAGATCATTATATCATAATATTTATAAAAGTGATTGTAATGTGGCTGAGAGCGTGTAATAATTGGTTGGAAATATCATTAAAGCGTGCATGATATAAGAGAACCAAGAAAAATTTGATTTTAAAAGCAAAAGAATTGTATAATAGTACATAAGCAAGCAGTAATTGTTCTTCAGCGATGAAAACTCTTATGTTAAATGCGTTTCAGGTGAAAAAGGAATTCTTTGCGATGCTACGTGAGCACAAAGACATCGACAGGCATTCGCATTGGAGCGATTGTAAGAAAAAGTTGGAAACGGATTGGAGGTACAGAGTCGTAGAGTCGGCAAGCACGCGGGAAGATTGGTTTAGAGATTACGTTCGCCTGCTGAAGGATGAGCGGAAAAAGGAAAAGGAGAAAGACAAAGACCATCGGCACAGAGAGAAAGATCACAAGATGGACAAGAAGGATAGGGATCGTAAGGATTCGGATAAAGGTAAAGAAACAAAGTCCAGCAAGGACAAACCTGACAAAGATAATACAAGGGAAAAGAAGCAACGAAAGAGCGAGACATCCACGGAGGACAGCGAAAAGGAAAAAAAAGAGATGGTGATAGAGAAAGAGAGTGGGGAAATTGAAGAAACTGACGACAAAAGCGTTAAAAAGGAGAATGACGTAAGTATAATAAACAATATCTATCTCTTGTACAATTTTTTTAAACTTATATATATATATATATATATTTTTTTTTTTTTTTTTAGAAGGAAGAGGGAGATGATCATTCCGATTCGGAGGAGGATCGCGAGAAACAGAAAAGGGAACGTGAAAGACGAGCGGAAGTCAGTATCAGAGAGAGAGAAAGAGAAGTGCAAAGGACTCTAGCTACACATCTTCGCGATAGGGATAAGGAAAGACAGCATCACCGTCACACAGAGGCGGTTCAACACTTCAGTGCTCTTCTAGCTGATTTGGTATGCATCTAGTGTAAATTGCGTAATAGTCTACGAGAATTATTGGTATATCTCTGATTACAATATCTGAAATATTTGTTTCAATTTTAGGTAAGGAACGGCGATCTGGCATGGAGAGAAGCGAAACGACAATTGAGGAAGGATCATAGGTGGGAGTTGGCTGAAAGTTTAGATCGCGAGGAGAAAGAACGATTGTTTAACGAACACATTGAACAATTGGGCCGCAAGAAGCGCGACAAATTTCGGGAATTGCTCGACGAAGTAGGCGCGTCGACCGAGCTAACGGCATCCTGGAAAGACATTAAGAAACTGTTGAAAGATGATCCTAGATATTTAAAATTTTCTTCTAGCGATCGAGTACGTAATCATTGGTTTCAAAGTAAAAAAAAAATTAAGATTCTGAATATATATTATTACTTACTCCATATATTTTTTTATTGTTTTAGAAATGCGAAAAGGAGTTTAAGGAATATATTAAGGACAAACTCGTTGCTGCCAAAGCTGACTTTAGGGAGCTCCTACAGGTGCGTTTAATTAACTCGCGATACACCGTTTAAAAACCCGATGTAACTGTTGGTCAAGAAAATGTGATTTTTCAGGAAACGAAACTAATCACTGACAAAACGTACAAAAAGGTTCAAGAGAATAGTTCGCATTTAGCAGAGATCGAAGAAATTCTTAGAAAGGATCGCCGATTTCTCGTGCTCGAGGCTGCAGCCGCTGAACGGACTCGATTATTAATGGGCTATCTGGAAGAGTTAGCACGTAGGGGTCCTCCACCACCTCCTACTGCTTCAGAACCATCGAGAAGATCAACTACAAAGTAAATTTCAATACACAGAACAAAGATAACAAAACTTTACATTTTGTTTTCTTAAACAAATGCAACATCTGTTTCTGTTTCAGTTGAAGAATGATCTACATCGAAATATCATACATATATGACACATAACAGTAACAGAAATGAATGAATTTAGCTGTAGTTAAATTGAATTACTTTACACACTGAATTATCGCCTGTATAGGATTCAATAAAATAATTAAATGCCAATTCTACACAACTGTGAGATTGTATTGCATTATGAGATATTGTAGCGCAAGCATATATATTATTGTTGAATAATATTAAACTTCACAGAATGTCGGTAAACGTGTGTAACATAATTATTTTACGGTGCAAGAACTGCAATGTATTCGATACGCTTGTCTCATCTAAATTTACGCGAATTAAAGTGGAATAAGAAAGATTGGGAGAACGTCGTACTGATTTTCCAATAATAAAGTTAATAGTTATTGTAAAATCATTAAAAGATATTACTATTTTGTCATTAAACAAATTACATTATTCCAGTAATCCTGTGGCTCTTGACACTACCCTATTTTCAAAATACATGATCTAGTATTTTGTTCAGGATGTATATGTAACATCAGCCAAATGCTTTTGTTTTTTACATAAAGACAAACGCGTGAGGATAAAAATTTTAATTTATAAAGCAAGGAGAATTAATCAATTGAATTTTCTTTTTTTTCTCGTTAGCGCGATTAATCAATAAGGATACTGTTCCAGTTTATATTAAATTTTTTTATTACAATACTTATATTTCACAAAATAGGTATCTAATTTATTAATTTATTTTTACAGGAATTAACTTGATAAGATGGCAAGTTTCGTTAGTTAGTTCTGGTGATGTTTCTTAGATGGCGACACTAACATGATTTTGATTCGAAACGTGTGCCTTATCGAAGAGTTCAATGCTGGATATGAAGCGAGACGATTTCCCGACGGACATTACGCCTGTTGATGTTTCAAACGCCAAGCATTACGGTAATTGAAAAAAGAATTGTTTGAAAATGAGAGTAATATATTGACAGAAAATTATACCACTATTGATTTTTCCAAAACGTACAATACATATATATACATTCCGAATGTAGAATCCTAAAAAAAATTCCAAATAACATTAAACGAAATAATAGCAAGCAGAATGCTGTCACTAAATCAATTATATTTTTATTTGTATCATATATATTTTATACGTATGTATATTTCTTATGTAACTGTCTTGTTCCCCTTTTTGTACATTGTTTCAATAGCGTGTACGTTATTACTTACAGATTCGATCGCGCAGACACACGTTCCATCTAGTGCCTACATAAAAATTTGTAGCCGTGGAACATTTCTCATGTGTTCGCGATAACGTTTATCGGGACAGGTATCGACAGGTATCGTTGCCTAATAAACGCCAGGCGGATATCTACATTATATATCCCTCGCGGTATACCGTTACGATACACAACGGCGCGTTGCACTTCCTGCTATCGCGGTAAGAATATAAATCGGTATAAGCTAAACAGCCGGTGAACTCCTATATACTCCTACGTAGCCGAGCGTTACGTCATTAGGTATAACGCGCGCGTGAAACAATTGAGAGCAGAGTGGAGCAGAGTCTCACTTTGGGATTCTCACGGAATCCTTACGAAATTTTAACATCCCAGCCTGCGTGCTCGCGACGAAGACCGCCGCGGCACTCGTGGAAAAAGCAAAGCCTCTCTTACAGCGATAAAATATTCGGGATGCCGCGAGAGTCGAGAGTGACACTGGTCTTAATGAGAAGGCAATTATTTCTTTTGCTTTTAGTTAATACTCGTTGCCTTTATTGTGTAAGCGTCGTAGAGATATTTGCTGAGTAAGCATCAGTCTGAAATCTTTTCATCTTCTTTATAAAGAGAGGCTGCCTTCAACTTTGTTTAAAAACGTTATTATTTTTCAGCATTTCTAAAAGTGCATTCTCACTGAAACTGAACTGCGATCGAAGTAATTTTTCACTTGACAATATAATTAGGGGATCAGGGGAATTATATAATAATATAATTGAGGATTATATAAGTTTTTCTGATTATCTATTGGGAAAACAAAATCTCGCGTGAACGACGCGCAATGATCTTCCACTTGGCGACAAAAGTGGGAACGGACTTCGGATTTAATCATACGACCAAGCGTGATGCATAGAAAGGGTACCGGAGCGATCATCGCCGATCGAATTACATCACGCGACGACGCCGACTTTCTCCCGGCTGTCCCGACCTTGCTACGCCTTTTTGCCTCTGCCTCTGTCCGGATGTGAATCAATCTGTATACGTTCGACGTTACGGGCGGACCCGGTAAAGGTCAGGCGCGACCGGTGAGGGTTAACGAACGGGTGGGGTAACAGGATGGACTTGAGAGAGCAGATTTTTGCGAAGGCCTGCCCGGAGGTCGAGGAAATGCCGTGGGAGACCCTGAAATCCGATTCTTCGGCTCGCCGCGCCGGGCGAATCGTATTTCTTACTGTTCGAGTAACGCGATCGATTAGATAGATTATTGCAGCAGCGTTTCCTGTTATTAGTACAATCGAGGCTCGCTCCACGTGGAGTGCAAATCGGCATCGTTATATCGTCTTTATAGATCTTGAATGTTTCTTTCGCACAACTGAAGTCTTTTTCTTTTTCTGAAGACACACACCTTTGTTGCAGGAGTATTATATTTAGGATAAAAACAACACTGTCGCTCTCGGAGAGATTGTGCGGAGAGAACGTTTTCGCGACGAATAATTTGCAAGCAAGAGGATTGTCTTCGCTATAGAATTTGAGAGTTCGTTCAACGTTCACCGGCCGTTCGCTCGACCGAGAAAATAGCGATCTCTCAGCGTGTCTTCGCCTTCATGGTCGTCGATCCTGAGAGAGCCATTTGGCTTCATCGTTGGACCTGTTTCCAGAAATGAAGAATCAAGGTGAACAGTTGGAAGTTGGAAGTAACAAGGTGATCTTATTAATACTTGGCGATATCCGCATGCATGAACGTACACTAGTAGTATAATTAAGTGCCGATCCGTATCTTTAAGAGATTTAAAGAATCGAAAACATAGGCAGAAAGATATATAAATTACATCTAAATTGAATAAATCGATTTGTATCGATTTGTCATATAAAGCGCACTGAAAATTATTGGTAAAATTAATTTGAAAAATAAAGAATCTTAATATATATGTATTCTATGTATATAAAAAGAAGACAAAATTTGCTTTAGTAATTTTATTCTATATTCAAGTCCTTGCGCCTTTTTTTACTGAATGTGAAGAAAGAGAGAGAGAGAAAGAGATCTTGCTTTTAAATAATGGAACATTTTTTAAAAACATTTTTTTTAAGATACTTTATATGTCATCGCTGTGAAACGCGACAGGTGCTTTCCATCCAGCCGACTTGTCATATCTACTTTCCATTTAATTTGTATCATGTGTCGACTCCGATTAACTCTGCTTTCGTAACGAATTGAAAAGTAGAGGGGTGGGAAAAATAAATCCGAAACACAAAAATATGTCTCTTCGTGATATGTAAACAGAGAATAAGAAACTTGAAAGTGATTCATGTAATTAGAATTAGATCATACAGAATACAATAAAGTTTAAATTGTAAACCGATATATAAGTATACGTTTACATCAAATAATTTATTTTAAAAAATATATAAATTATATCTTCATATATTTGTCAGTTCTTCGAGACGTTGGTGCACATCGACTTCTGCGTGCGATAAGTGCTTTCCGTTTTATCGGAGCCGTCGGTCGACTCGAGTTAACTCCAATCCCGGCGCGAAGCTAAAAGTCATGCAAATGGAAAGGCGCAGAGATGCAGAACTGGTGTTTCCCCGCGCGCGATTCCCGTGAGGCGCTAAGAACGTCATCAGGGCGGATGGACCGCCAGCCATTGTCATCGGGAAATCGTCGTCGACGTTCCCCTTTGCCCGTCGGTCCTGCTGTCGACTCCTGTCCCCGATCATTTTCACGAGCGCCAAAACGCAGCGGGCAAGACCCGTCGATTTTACCGAGAAGGAGAAAGAGAAGGAGGAGGAGAAGACGGAGGAGGGATCCATAGGCCGTTGGAAGGGACGGTGGATCCTGGCGGCCTCGACGTGCCAGCTCCGCCTCGAGCTCGCTCGCGCCTCGGCCAAGTGAAAGTCGGATTTTGCTTTCTACCCGCTCTACCCGCTCTACGCTCTACCCTGGCCAGTGACAAGCGTGCCGCGCTCGCGTACGAACGCGCCGTTCTTCGGCCTGACGACGATGGTCCTTGCCGCGTGCGGCTAACGGCACTGACAGTTCACACGTCCGCTGGCGCGCGGATCCGCCGACGCGACACCCGCGTCGAATGGGGACCGGGGTCGGTCGCTCTTGGTCGCGCGATGAGCTGCGAGTGACCCCGTAGGGCACCCGCCGCGTGCAAGCCACTCATCGAGGACGGGGTCCGCGAAGATGCCGAGGTGTCGACGAGGAGCGACCGCCTCGCGCGGCCAGGTCCTCCTCTTTCGTCTGCTGCTGGTCTGCGCGCTCGTCGCCGCCGCTCGTCAAGAGGGTAAGTTCTCACGAGGGTGGACCACCCCGCCGAGAAACTTCCGGTGCTAAGCCGCGACTGATTTAAAGCACCCGCGTCCGCTTCGCGTTCCGCTTGTCAGAGCGCGCTGAGATTATAATGACGCTCGCGAGCCTTTCATGGATACGCTTCTCGGTGAATGTGAAGGATATTTAACCGAGGCGAGCACGAATGACGGGACGATAGCGACTGGTCAGAGGTTTCGGACCTTTGCACGCATGCACGATCTGAACGTTATGGTCTATCGTTGGAATGCACCAGCGCGCGTGGATTAGGGGTCTTTTACTGTTAAATGCGTAGTGTCAAATTTAATTTCAGTCATTTTTAAGCATTCCTATAGATCGCCACTGCTCTTCCTCAATATGTCGTTAATTTAATTTAAATAATGTTAATTTAACCAAACCATTGGAATTAAAATAATACTATTTTGTGTTTAAATAATAAATTTTGATAACTATCTACTACCACACATGGTAGTTGAAAATAACACAATGTTTAACTCAAGGTATTAGTTTAATATTCATTCTTTAATATTTAACTGTGTTCTACAAATTCATGCGTGATTAGGATAATCCATAATCTTCGAGAAAGGTTGACACGCGTGAATTTTTGTTCCCACGATCAAGATTAATCGAGCACCAAAATTGTGCGTGCCAAATATTCATACATTTTTCAATCTTCTATTCCATAATTTCGTGTGCATATCTCCTCGAATTCTTTCGTTCGTTACGCGCGTAGATGTACTTACGGCTACGAATCCGTAAATTCGGCGAATTGTGCGAATTTTTTCGCACGCTAGCAGTCTTCGAACGTTTGAGGATTTGTAAATTCGTACGCCCGCTGACTTAAAGCGAGCTTATATCAGGATTAAGAACCGGTGGAATCTCAAAATCCGCCTTACAGTCGATGCTACGTATTGTTCATACTTATGCGGCGTGTCCTACTTTTACCTCATTATACTTGAATGACAGATGGTCGGTTTGACGCCAATCCTTCTTCGGCGTGCATATCGAGGGAAGTCGTCGTCCAACGCGAGTTTCCTCAAGTGAAAATTCTATCGAGGTCCGCTCTTCAAATTGATCGAAATCAAAATATACAATACTATCATTACTTGGTAGCCTCTGATAAAATTTAGGGTCTCCTTATTTACTTCCTTTAATCACTAGTAGCTGGAAAAGTGCCTGGACCTTTCCAGATGAAAGATTGATCTACATTAGTCATACACTGTTCAAGTACACTCAATTTGAGTCATTTTCATTTTTAACCATTCCTATAGATCGCCACTGCTTCTACTCAATATGTCGTTAATTTAATTAAAACAATTAATATTAATTTAACTCAAACCAATGGAGTTAAAATAATACTGTTTTGTGTTAAAATAATAAATTTCGACACACACAAAAATGTGGTGGTTAAAAATAACAAAATGTTATTTAACTCAAGGTATTGGTTGATGAAATCTCATTCTTTGATATTTAATTAACAGCGTAGGAATCACCGTCAGGAAATGACAGAATCTATCCGCGACAACCCGCGCGTCTCTTGCGAAATGCCAGGAGTCTTACTCGTTCCCTCGATCCGGCGTCTGACGCGGCCGTAGCCACTCGATACTCGAAAATATCCCCTTTCCGCAACCGCAGAACGGAACGTGCGTCGTTCGCGCGCGGATAATGGTCGGCGGTCACAAGCCGACCGCGATGTTTGCCCGCGCCACGTAATTCCGCGGCAGTGGTAAGCGCGCGATCCGCGATACAATAGAATTGCGATACGGTTGCGGAGTGGCGACAGCGACACAGCGAGCCCCGGACTCGGGACCTTATTGTCGGGGGCCTAATGGACGACGGGCTATCGCGGTACCGCGCCCTTGTCGAACGGACTCCCTTTCCCCCCTTCTCGCCCCCCCCCCCTCCACCCGTCGCGATTTGTAATACCGAGCGGGCGCAGCCATCCTTCGCAACCTTGCCTTTGTTCGCCATTGTTACGCTTATCGTCGGACGCACGCGAACACGACGGATTGGCAAATGATTGTCGAACAATCGCGCCACGCGTTACGCATGGACGTGCGAGAAACGCGCATTCGTTATTCGCATTCTGAGGTGAACGTGAACGCACGCGACGCTGTCATTAAGGTCTCGCGAATTTGCACAATTTGCAGATTTCTGCAGTTACGCGGATTATCTCAGAGTATTACATTGTCTCTCCGTCTCTCGGCAATTGGATACGAAATTGATTATTATTTCGCAGAAGCTATGTCGCTGGACATGTCGTAACTTCTCATCTTTCAATGTTGGACGTCTTTCGTGGTTTAATGAAGAAAATTTTTTTTTTCTACCCGAGAAGCATCGAGGCACACTCCACTGACGATCTTGCTCAAGACGTACATCAATATCCAGGCTAAAGAAGTTGCCTAATTTAACGCAACATTTAAAAAGCATTTAAAAAGTATTTAAAAAGCAATCAAGATTCATCTTTTTAATGTCAAACGCAAACAGAAATGTCTGATATTTTTTATCCTGAAGAGAGAAGCGAAAAAATCGTATCTTTGAATCTATTATTTCCAAGTCAGGATCCGTTATTTTTTGTAGAATTGAAAAACCGGCGGCAATCGGTGACTACGACGAGGCATCAATCCGTGAAAGTTTCTCGCAATCGCGCGTGACTTTAATGAAATCTCGCGCGGCGCGCGAGGCTTCCTCGAAAAGGTCGAGGCAACTTTTGCCCCGCTCGAAAGGCTCGCGCTCGAAAATTTCCGATCCGGTATGAAAGTGAAACGACCGCGGCGCGGCGCGGCGGGTCCTCCTCTGATCTGCTGTTCGAATCCGCGCGCGATCCCAAAATAATCCCTACGTCACGCGGACGAGCGCGGTCGTCCGGCCAGGTTCCTTTTCGCTCCGCTTCGCATTCCAATTCTTGATCTCCTACCTCCCTCTTGTCTCTTTCTCGGCGTCTTTGTTCATCACGAGGCACGAGGGCGTTTCGAGGCTGGCGCTAAAGGTCCCAGGAATTTCGACGGTGTTAAGGGCCGGGCCGCGGCCGGTGCCAACGAACGACCTTCCACATTTAGACTGTCCTAACGGGTTGGCTCCTGAGGCCGGGACAAGCACGACGCGCGACGGGGGGAAAAAATTTGCGATTGCGATTCCAGCTGAATGGAACGTATCGGATCAGCGTAAAAATACCGAACGCATTCCCGACCGAGAGATTTTCCGCCGTCTCTTCGCTTTCGGCGAGGAGCAGCGCCGATATCGCGATGATATTTTGTCGCAATCGCAATCGCGCGCGCTGCTGCCTTGTCACGGCCGCGCGGAGGAGTAGTCCTCACGCACCTTGAAACGCCAAATACGTACGCAGATCTGGAATATAAATTGCAGGGATTGCGCATTGTAAGGGAGGATCGTGATAAAAGTCTTGTTTGCACGACGACGAATAAATATCTTTAATAATAATAATCCGACGTTAAAAAGTTTCGGAGAATAAATATAATATTCAAAAATATATGTAATTATACAAATTAAAATATGAAAATATTTCTGAACGAAAGGTATTATAGTAATTGAAAATAAGAGATGAACGTTAAATCCGTTACGGTGCATGCATTTGCTAAGTAGTTGACGAGATGATCGATTAATCCGTATCGAATGCATGTTTGATTAATACTTGACCCACTTCGAGGATGGTATTAGATCCTCCGCGCTTTCCGTTTTCACGCGTACGCCTCGTCGTAATGCGCCTTCTTGCGGCGCGCCTTCTTTCTCTCTTTCATTTTCGCCGTTTCTCATGCGTGCGATCGAGGAATTCGGAGCGTCGATATCGAGTTGAGAAATACTGCAAGCGCGCGGAGCTCGCGGATGACCTTCCCCGTGCATCTCGTTTCCCGGAGGTGCGGACGCCTTTTATCTCAATCGGATCTGATTCGCGCGACGCGCCCATCCGATGATCCTCCACGGGCGGTGGTTATCGGAGACGCCTCGCAACATCGCGAGCGAGAAATCGTGAGATTGGGAAAGTCCGACACGTCGTTCGGAGGCCAAGAATGTATGTATTAATTCTGCTCCCCGAAGGAAACGCCGATTGCCCAACGGAAATTCGCGTTACGAAGCCGGACTCCTCCACATTCGCAACGACGCGCGATCGTTTATCTCTTCGATATATAGAGCTCACATAAAGTCCGACAGTAGGGGAGACTGGGGCTGGTTGTTACAAGGGTAAAATGATACAGCTATAAAATGTAAGTTCATGAAACCGTCTAAGAAACGCTAACGATTATGAAATGTATGATTATTTAGCTTCAAAATGCGTTTATCGCTATCTTGCGTTTCTTAGACCTGCGGTTTCATGAACCTACTTTTTATATATAGCTGTATCATTTTACCCCTGTAAACAACCAGCCCCAATCTCCCCCACATCGTCTACGTAGTTTTTGAAAATTCGATATACCTAGATATTTCTTTTCCCGCAGAGAATTATTATAATATCTGTAACTATGAAGTATAACAACTGAGACATGGCCAAAATTTTCACGTAAAGCTCGAATTATTTGTCAAGGATACAATTAAAATTTTCTTTTCTTTTCTTCATCTCGAGTTAATAATCAGTCGGCTTATTTCTTTGAATCTTATAACATTTAGCTCGATTAAAACTAAGATGCTAGAGATTTTACTTACAAATTGGCCTCCAGCTACTTGGGCCACACCTTGGATGTCAATGAAATTGACCTTTTAAGTATGTCTAGGATTAAACTTAGAACGTAAAGAAATTGTTCGCGTAATGGCTGCTTAAAATCCATACGACTTGTGGAAACCTAGATCTTTTTACTGGCAAAAGAAAACGGTTTTGGATTATGTAAGGCTGATCGTTTCCATACTTATTTAATCGCAATATATGGTTGCACCCCGTTATAAGAGATGGGATCTTTATCATATTAAAATCGCGTACGTTGGGATATAATTTAGAAAATTCCTTCTGCGGAAAGAAAACTACACACTCGAGAAAGTGTAATAACATATGCGTAGCAAATTTCTCTACGTAATAGCAATAACGTGATTTTTCTGTAGAGAGTAGCGGTAGCATTCGAGGAGATTTTAGAGAAAGTTTATAAAGTCATATAGATAAGTAAAAAATAAAATCTAGGAGGTGTGCACATATGTTGTATTTACTCTGTTCGTCTATTACTCCCCTTCCCTCCCCCCGCCTCTCTCTCTCTCTCTCTCTCTCTCTCTCTCTCTCTCTCTCTCTCTCTCTCTCTCGCTCTGCAGCTAGGTGCAGCTATGCTAAGGTGCCAGCTACGTGTTTACTACCTGTCTACTCGTTACACCCTATTTCACCTCACGTTCTTTCGCTGCCGCTTCTCTTTCATTTAAGAAATTTCCAGATTGCCTTAATTAAACATGCGGGTGAACGTATAACACACTTTTTATTCGCAAATTAACGCAATTTCTTTCAGTGTTCTGCTACTGATTATTGCAGTAATTACCAACTTTTGCAATGTAATATCATTAATATTGACTTATATTTAATATTAATTTGCGAGAGGCAAATAATATAATGTTAACTGACAAAACATTTATTTACTGCTCGATCATCTCCGTCGCAAATTTGTCTTCGCATTAATTCATACACAAATATTCACCGAATAAAGATAAAAACCATAAAAGTAGTCTTAGAGAGACATACCTCATTAGATTCTTTTTAGAGGCATCTTGATTTAAAAATTATTCCTGATATTTTTCAACGATATTTAATTATTTATACTATACGCCAAACTGCTGTAATACCGTTAGCTGTGATATATCGTCGACGAAATCAACCGCTGAAAAAGATAGCTTTCATTCAAATCAACAACGAGCGGCCGAGTTAGAAAGTACCTCTTTCGTGGCTTCGTGCGTGCAAGCACGTTTCGTATCGACATACCGCGTGTGTGTTCCGTATTTGGGCCTCGTTTTCGCTATCGCGGAAGAAACGGCAACCAGTGGTCGTGCGTACCATACGCAAAACATCTCCTTTTTCCCTGCAACTCCGCGCAATTCCTCGCGCTCGCGTGCGCCCCGCGGACGGGTTAGATAACAGGACAACAGGCTTCACGGTATAATAAACGCGAGAATCAGGACTCTCGAAGCCGATTGCCACACGTGTGGCAACGTGCGGCTGCCGTGCCAACGTTTCCGCGCGTGCGACGGAGATCTGTGCCCAAGTGTCAGTGGCAAAGTTTAAACGGATCTGAGTTTGTTTGGTATCAGAGCGGGCCGGTCTGGTGATTTCATAATCGTGCAACGCGCCCTCCTCCTCCCCATCTCCCTCTCGAACGAGAACGAGTTTTGCACTTTGCCCAGTTATTAACATAACTGGAGTAACGAAATCGTCACGCCGCGCCGGTAAGAATCGTCGAGCAATCCGAGCATTCGGCAAGCGTGAGAAACCTTTGAATATGCTATTCGCGACGTCGGACGATTCCTCGATTTCATGAGGATGTTCTCGATATCTAAACGGAAACTTTCAGAAATCGGTATTTTAGGTATCAAAAAATGCAATGAAATTACTTTCTCGTAATAGATGGGGAATAATTAAATCTTAGAAGATTCGCAAAAGTCAAAACTGAATTTATTTTTTCATCAGTATGTGCATAAATAGGTACTTGGAGGAGAAAGAGAAATTGAGCAATATATATTCAAGAAAAAAGCTTTAGAAATATAGAGACAAATATTTTAATGTGACACGGAGATTATTAAGTCGCATATCGGTGAGACAAAGAAAATTAGAATAATACGAAATCCTGAGAATAATATAAATAACTGGTACAAACTATACCTTCGATAAAATTCAAAGCAAGTTTGTAGAAAGTGGCTCGTCATTTTGCTTTTCATATGTAGATGGGCTAGAAGCGTTGACATCAAAATGCAAACGCGAGAAGCAAAGAGAAATTATAGACTCGAAAACGATGTTTTCTCGACATACTTTTCATTATAGTTAATTTTAATTACTAAACGAAATAACGAAGCTTTTCCCGAAGGAGAGTCGATTTACTTTTCCAACCATTACCATTAAAGTATAAAAAAGTTAATCTGTATGTTTATCTGTAGTAAAATCCAATTTATCGCATTTTTACTACAGCGATAAGATGTTTCATCGGATTTTAACGCTTTCTTCATTGAAACGCTGAATGCGCTAAACACACTCTATGTTGTTCAATTATAATGTAACTGCATAATAATAAATTTAAGTACAAGACGCAGCCGTCGCTCGGTAATACATCGCGATTGCGATCTAGGAATTCATGCAGGCACTAGGCAGGCGTTCGAATTGAACGAAGGACGATCGAAAGGAGAGCGGCCGCAGGCTTCGTTGCCTAAGCCTTCGGTTACAACTCCGATCGAGCGGGCACTTCCTCGCCGTGTCCCGGTCGTGAAAGTATATCTCGCACGGGGAGAGAGAGAGAGAGAGAGAGAGAGAGAGAGAGAGAGAGAGAGAGAGAGAGAGAGAAGTGCACGTTAAACTGACCATGTAAGAGTTTTCGAATCACGCCAGCGCGCAGCGCACCGGCGATCAGTCCGATACGCGTGTTTGATACTCGATGTCGGGTGAGAAACCAGAGAAACGCTCGTCGGATTGGCCCCGAAAAGGGGAAGGATCCGCTTGAATAATCGCGTTAACGCGAACCGCGAAAACACGCTCTCGACACACTCTCCTCGAGATATTTCCACGTGCGACTAGAATTCACCGCGGGTCCCTCCCCCCCCCCCCTCATAAACGGACGCTAAAAATCAGACCCCCCGTGCCTTCGCGGTACGTTCACGACGCGTGGAATTGCGTGAGATATTTTGAGAAGTTACCGAGTTACATAAGTTACGCATAACAATCTCGTAACGCTCTCATAGCATTGTCTCTATTCATTATCTCATCAGTGCGGAAAATTAAACTCATTTCAAAATGTCTTGTCCGCGCGCGTTCGCGACGTGAAATAATGGCATTTAGCACTTTATCGGTGGTCCTTTTGAAATTTTAAGAATTTTAATTCTCAGATCGTAACATCGCCCTTGTCATTCTTTAGATTTGTCTAGAAAGATAGACGCCGATAGACGGAATTATAGGATATTGGTAATATTATAACAATTAAAAAATAACGTAGATGTAAATTGATGTTGTTTTATTACATATAAAAATCCTCTCTCTTTATTTATAAATGCAAAATTCGTAAAAAAAATCTTGCAAAATATAAAAAAATCTTGCTCTTCTTTTACGGAGAGAAACCCTTCGGGTGGATTAAGAATTTCGTTAAGAATTCCGGAGCAAGTCGAGTGGAAACGTAACAAAGCACGTATTGCGCGAACGAATTCGCGGTCGCGCTCCGTTTGCCCGTTGAAAGTGAGTTGAACAAGGATCTTTGCCCGCGCGAGTCATTAATCCCATTCCCGAGTAATGCGAACTGATTATCTATTACCGTGATTTCATTATTCGCGCGTACATGTATATCGCTGCCCGTGGCGGAGCGATAATGTCCGGCGTTAAAAGCGTAAAATATAGCCTATTTGGAGTCGCGAAGGCGAAGGCTTCGGCGCGGCGCGGCGCGGCGCGGCGTCCCAAGTGGAATCTCTGCCGCATAAGGCACGGAGCTGATCCCCGAGCTCGTCGTCTCGCAAACATGCGTATGCAAACAGCCCCTTCGCGCGACGTTCCGCGCGACACGGAAAAAAAGGATAAAAGGGAAAGAAAACGACCTCTTTTCGCGAAACGACCGATAATTAAAGCACGCATCGAATCGGCGATGAATTCTCTCTCGCGCGCGCGGACAGCCCAGATTAAAAAGGAACAACGCGAAACGCGCGCGCGCGCGCGCGGTTTATTACTTTAATCCGCTCGCTCGTTACTCGCGGCGTTGCTCTTATTTGATATTTACATTTACGCACGAATATCGCGGCCGTCCGTCCTCCGCGGATCGGCTTGATAGCAGATCGTCGATGCGCGTCGCCGATTACTACCGGCGAGGTAGCAATCATCGTGCGGCGCACAGATGTAATTAGCGTTTTACGGAGGTGGATTTTTCTTCGACCGCGGCATCCTCGCGTTGCGCGTCGCGACCTTAAACGCCCACCGTTAAAATAACAGCGCTTAAGGATATAGCGATACTGCGGCGATACATTGCGCATCTTTGGCGCGGGACAATGGGAGAAGATTGCGATTTTTAACGCAAGACGGAATATTTATGTTCCTTACTATTTTATCGCGGAGATTACCTCAGCCAATTATTTCATTCACGTTCGTGGAACACCACTTGTCTATTATATACACACCGGCTTGTACATCCTAGCCGGTTTTATCTTATCGTTTATTAACGTTGTATTTTATTCCTCGTCCATTCCGGCTGCTGCACCGGCCAATCTCCGACGGACACGGAATTACTAATCCAATTTATCCTTTAATCAGATTTGCCTCTCGATGGGAGCCGCGCACATCTCACAATCATCACTTTACCGCGCGTCGTTTGCGTTTTCTTCTTTACGCCTCATTCTTACGTTTCGCCCTAAGCGATGCCTCGGGGTCGTGCGCGATCGATTCGCGGCGATGCATCAAGCGGAGCCAAGAGGCAAAAGAAAGAGAGAAAGAGAGGGGGAGAGAGAGAGAGAGAGAGATAAGCTTAAACACCTTGTAAGAGCCAACCTGGCCGCGCGGCCATGGTAGCGCCGCGCCGGGGAACCCCGCCTTAATTTATACTCGCCCCATGCGCCGATCTATTAATCCCGGACCGATTGTGAAGCGTGGTGAATGCGATCGGCCGGCCGGCCGGCCGTAATTATAATTATCCCGGCTATTTGCGGCCGCATAACTCACGGCGACGCGCGGTAAAAACGCGATAGATCATTTCGGCGGTCGTTACGGGACGCGCGATTGCCGTGATTAATGTGCGCACGCGTACGATAACGCGAGCACGGCTTTGCAACCCGTTTTTCAATTTTATTGCGGATTACATAGTGGCGCGAGAAAAGCGAGAGAGAGAGAGAGAGAGAGAGAGAGAGAGAGAGAGAGAGATGGAGAAGAGGGAGAAAGCCATGGACGAGTTACGGAGAAATTGCACATAATTCTTCGCGAGTCTTATAAAATTAGAGAAAATTTCCGCCCAGGTCTCCGTCGCGCGCGGAAACGCAATCGGCGCGAGGAAAATTGCCCCCGTTTCTCCAACTTTTGCCTCATAAGATGTCCCGCTTGGAGATCGACGCTCGACGTTGCCGAGCTACACACTCGTCGAGCGATTTCAACAGCTGTTCAATTAACGCTTCATCATGCGCGCGAGTTTCCAGAGAGCGCGAATTACTCACGTTATATGCCGTGATTGCCGTGTATGATTAATTATCTCGAAATCTGCGCGCGGCGACAATCGGCCGTATCGCGGTCGAGCGAGAAATTTCTCGCGGGATTAAACAAGCTTGTGATCCCGATTTAATTTATATTCGCCCTCGGACTTTTTCTCCGAGATCTCCTCGTCGAGATCCGATCGCGCCGTTTACGCCTACGGAACTATTCTAGTTACGACACCCTGAAACACAATACGAGCGCACCACGACCGCGTGGACAACAAAAGGACTTCGGGATTGAATTGCGTATACCTGGAGGTTGCTCGTATTATTTCAATGCTGAGCAACAGATAGCTAGAAAGAGAGACAAAAAGAGAAAAGAGGGGGGGACTTTATCTCAACCGCCGGGGTCCATAACCGATCAGAAATTATGCAATGATTGCGAAAAATAATTGCGGCAATAGAGGGTGACTGAAACGAGCGCCTTCGCGTCTATTTTCTTTGATTTTTTTTTAAAGGAGCAAAGCGCAGTCGAAACACTCGAAATATTGTTTTTTTTTTTTTTTTTTCGAGAAGAATATAATTAACTGTAATTTTATAATATATCAGTTATGTTTTTTTTTTGTGATGTGTGCAAAGCAATTTCAACTTGCTTTTTCGATAACAATTACATCATTTGTTCACCATATAAAATATATTAGCGGAAACTAATCTATGTAGCAGATTTCTTTGTCGAGATCTAATCAGAGAAGGTGTCGTTGTCCTTATTTTAGATTGTTGCATTATTTCCGTAAAATGTATGTTCCGTAGAATGTATTACGCGATTTATATTTCCCTCTCTCACTTGACACATTGATGTGTATCTCGTGCCTTTATTATAGCGCGAGATGCAATATCGCGCTCGTTACGTTACTTCTCGCTGCTCTCTATCTTCCATTCAGGCTTATCCACAAGCTTGCCTCCTTCGACACGTGCACCGAAGTAAATATCCATCCCGCGGGATTTTTATCCGCTAGTATATCGCGCAAACCGCTAATAAATTATGCCCGCGCGACTCGGCTTTAAATGCACGGTGCCGCGGCGAAATGCGCGATACTTCGCCTTTCACCTTGCTTACGATAATGCATTCTGTCTCGTGCATTGTGAGCTCGGTCGGGATAACCGCCGCGCCGTCGTATTATCGTATGCCGTACCTCGAGCAACAATTACGCGGAAACGGCCGTCGAAAATCGGCCGCTGAAGACCGTCGCGGTTTCCCGCGATTAACGAAGAGCGAGTAAAAGTCACGTTTTTGTATGTCGCTGAAGAAAGCGCTGGTGATATCTCGCAAGTAGAAAGAATATATCAGCAAAGAATGCGATTTGTCTCCTGTAAGTTTTGTCACAGATGCACAAGCAGTTCAATCTGAGAGAAAGAATTGTCCTCAATATATACATATACATCAATCAAAGTAAAGAAATTAAGGTCGTTTCTTTTCGTGGATCGGATGTACTTACGGAGCACAGAAAGCAATATTAGAAAGCGCGTCCTCTCTTTTTCCAAGATTTTCAAGCAGTATAACTCGACTTTGCGAGACAAATCCCTACGTGCGTAAATTGCTGTTGAAAAACATGCACGTTCGATATCAAATTCTGTGAAAAACATTTTCCTGCGACAGAGGAAAGAGTTGCTATGCAAAAAAAAATTGAGACCGCCTTAAAAATCACATTCTTATTGATAACATATTATAAATCATGTCTACTGTCTGATTGACTTTCAGAAACAGCTCGATCCTGGGACAGGCTCTCGCAGCTGATACCAACGAATTCGGTGTACGAGAAGCAAGACCGAAATGCATCGCCGTCCAGCAACGGGGCCGATGCATCGCTGGCGCATTCGCTGGCGGAGAACAATGTGATGGACACATCGAAATCGAAGGGGGGAGGCGATCACGAGGAGACGGAAGAGGTGGAGGAGGAAAAGGAACCTAAGCTGACGTACGACGCCGAGGAATACGAAGATGAAGATAAGCACGAAGAGGAAGAGGTCGAGGGGGATGGGGAGGAGGGGGAGGAGGTAGAAGAGGTAGAAGAGGCAGAGGAGGAGAAGAAAGATCCCTCTGATACCGTGAATGGCGCAATGAAGAAAGAGAGATCTCCGCCGGAAACTAGCAGCGTGTCGAATACCGATGCGATAGACAGAGATGGGGATTACCTCGAAGATCTCCCGACGAATCAGGACGACAATACGTATTATTATTACGACGAGTACGAAAACGCTAATCGTACCCGATACGACAACGCAGGTGAGTCTCGAATCGGTCGTTTCTAATCTGATGCGTGTTATAAAGGATCTCAGATCTTTTATCGAAAATTCTTCGAATAATAATCTCTTCCTATTTCCCCGGTTTTAGACGGCGAAAACGACTATCTGAACATGGAATCTGAAGAGGAGGATGTCACATCAGGGAATTTATCGTCGGAATCAGAGCACGGCGCTCTTGAGAAGAGAGATAAAGACGTTTCGCACGAGTCGACTTCCAACTCGTCGCGAATCGTCGAGGAGAAGGAGGAGGAAGTCGACAATCCGGTATCGTCGACGGAGTTGGAGGAAGGCTCGTCCATGGAGGGCAGTGACAAAACGTTCACTACACTCGGTGCACCGTCTGTCCTCGAGGAGAAGGAGGAGCCGGAGAACGTCTCCGCCGAGGTCAGTTCCATCCTGATAGGCGGTGCCGTGGTGTCCGTGGTGACCACGAAGAGCGTGGTGAACGGCACGATATCGGTGCCGACGACGGTCTCGCCGGCCACCACGGAGCAAATCGCACCGCCGCCTCCGTCGTCGTCGTCCTCATTAACCGAGACAACCGAGACAACCGAGGGACACCCGGAAGTGACCACGGAGGACTCCGCGAGGATCCTAGCTTCCGTGCAGACCAGCCGCAGCGTATCGGGCGCGCGCTTCCTACCGTTCCCGGTGATAGATCGCGTGAAGCAGGTGGAGGCGCACGGCGGGTCGCTCGAGGGCAAGAAGACGTCGCAACCACCGTCCACGGAGAGCATCATCGACAAGCTTGACTGGGCGCAATCCAAGCTATCCAGCGATCTCTTACCGGCGGCTATCCTGGGCACCGGTGGCTTCCGAAACGCCGGCAACACGTTGCAACTGGACGTATTAGCCGAGCGAGATCGCACGACCACGACGACGACGACGACGACGACGACTCGCAGGAGTTTCACTACCACAGCCAAGACGCCGGTTATTAGCAAGTTTATACCACGACGTTACAACGACAAAAAATTAAACAACACTAGCACCAGCACGGCGAAGCCGCGATTTGAGACCACGCTCGACTCCCTGGAAGGTTTGCTGCCTCGAAATTACGTGTCGAGAGGAACCACTCCAAGTGCGGTTTCCAAGATAAATTTCAGGTTGGATATGTAGCATAAATTTTTGAAAGGATTTATAAGATATAAATCTGCGAGTGTAATACATATTTATCTATATAGTCGCATATCAGATAAATAATAATTGGCGGAAATGAGTTTTATCCACATATAAGTTTCTGAATTGTCAGTAATAAGAACGACAAAGTACGCTTATATTAGACTTTGTAATTGTATTGATGAATTGAATCAAGATTCAATTGATAGTTACAAGTTACCGATGATAGTTATTGTCATTTTTCTTTCAGATGGCCTTCTTCGAAACCGACGTCCACGGAAGCAGCAGAGACAAAGACCACATCGACGACACCACGAACGAAACCTAAAGCCAGCATTGTCGTCCAAGATATTAACGCATTCCTACCGCCAGGATACAAGCTAAAAAAAGAAGAGACAGCTGCCACGGAGAGTTCCCTCCTCCGTGAAATCCTCGCCAAATCCAAGGTCGACATTTCGTCTCTTCTACCACCTGGCTATGACAAAAAGAAGGTTGAGGAAGAATCCAAGTCAAAAGATACTACTACTACGACGACGACGACAACAACAGCGAAAAGTACAGGCGTCTCTCCAGAAAAGATCGCCCCGTCTATCCAGGATCTCTTCGCGTCTTCCAAAGTCGATATCTCCGCCTTATTACCTAAGGATTACGAACAAAAGAAGAAGGACCTTGAGCCGGACAGCAAACCTACTGGCGACGCGAACAGCGAGCAAAATGTAACGGTCACAGAACGAACCGATTCCGAGGCTACCACGAAGAAAGCCGGCGGCTTGAAGATCGTGTTTCCCAGCAGACCAGGCGGTCGAAAGCCGATTCACAAAATAACCACTCCGCAAACGCCACGTGGGGACGGTCCAGGCGCGGTGACGCCAAAAATACAAAAGGGATGGCCGACTCGGTAAGTCAGTCTTACAACGTTACACCTTAATTATTATTAAAAGAATAGCTTCTTTTAGTCATCTCTTCAGAAATTAAATTCGGAAACGTCTTTTGTTCACATTCATTATGAATTACAATTTTTCGTTCGTCAAGAATCATGTTACAAAGTAGTGCAAAATAGTATCGTACCTAATAACAATCGTGCTAAGAGAGAGACAAATTTCAGAGCTACTACGGAGTTTACCGGATGGCCAACTCCGTCCACCACGCCGATCTCTATCGAGAAGTTATTGGAAGCAGCGCGCACGGCTACGGTAGCATCGGTGAACATATCGCTCATTCCTAGCACGAACGAGATTTCGAGCACGTCGTCGACATCGACGACGACGACGACGACACCGAGGCCGACAACTCCTGGCGTGTGCGACGACGAGTGCGAGGTCGCCGGCACGATACGTATCATTGGAAACGCGACGTGGATGCCAGAACTGCTCGATCGGAACACTCGCGAATGGCAAGAACTTGCGAATCACGTGGAACGAGAGGTACACCTTTGGCTAAGCTTCCCATTATCTTTACGAAACATGTTTGTCACATTTAAATCATATATTTTTTTCAGATGAATTTTATATTCTCGAAATCCAGCGTTTTAATGAATTGGTACAAAAAGATAAGGATTGACTCCTTCAGGTAATTTTTTATAATTTGGAGCAATGGTGTCAAAATAAGCATGGAAGATAATTAGAAGTATAATCATTATTTGCATAAATAGTAAGATTCTCATTGTCGCATAGAATTTTTTGCGAATCGTATATTAGACATCACTATATCATACTTTAATCGATTTCGTATTAAGTCTCAGCAAAGATATAATGGTTCACTTTCAGTCAAGGCAGCATCCTAGTAGACTACTTTGTCGAGCTAAACAATTTACAGCAGAAAGTGAACACGCAGGAACTTAAAGTGATTTTCCACGACTCGCTCAGGACATACAACGCCAATCGGTGGAATGAAACGACCACGAAAGGTCCATTAAGAATGGGAATGTTTACTATCGATCCTAAGTACACTGATTTCGTAGGTATGTTATCAAAATTTTGTTTCTCTTTAATATTTTAATTGTTATTAATTATACCTACATGTATTATTTTTCTTTACAGTCATACCTAAAGTAAATATGCCACAATACGAGAAAGATGATAGATTGATACCTCAATGGGCGATCGCAGTAATAGTGATAGGTGTCGGAGGTTTACTATTTATTATCGTGTTTGGTGTGTCTGTGGTAAGTGTCAAGATTGCTCAAGATCTTCGCGCAGTCATACAGTCAGAGATAATGAATGAATTCACTTTCCAGCTCGTCAACAGACAAAGCGGATCGAAGCTGAAGCCGACCATGTCCACCATTTACGAGGAAGAAGTGGCTAAGCACACGTCGAGTCACAGATCGAGCGACTACTCAAAGCCGGTGCACACAATATGGACCGATCCCGACGTCTCTTGGAACGACAAGTCCTTCGAATCGACTTCTAACAAGGTGAATGAACGCGCGCGCGCGCGCGCGCGCGCGCGCGACGCAATGTCATAAGCCGATTGCATATCGGACGTAATGTGCTTACCCTGGACTCGTCCCTTTTCAGATTCTGGTTGACAAATCCTTCCACGATAACAAGAAATACAATATGTACGACAGTTGGCGATCTGAGTGGAACGGTTATTATTACAATCCCTCGCACACGAGCAGCAAGTACGGTTACGACAGTACCATGAACCTGTCGACCCGTCACCATCCCGATTACGACACGAATTTCTAAACGGCCAATAAACTGCAATTTCTTCTATCAATACCGAGATTTCACTTAATTTATTCGGCGCCTTAGGTGAGCTACGAGACCCATTGGAATATTTGCTCTATTCTTCAACGTTGCGCGTTCACCTCGCGATACGAGATCATCGATATATTTACATTATATTTTAAACATATGGATTTGTATTTTCTCGTACATCTAGTAATACCTTGTGTTCATTATTTCGCGACATCGAATTACCTATTAATTCTTCATTGTTTGCCTTAATAAAGGGATTTATTTATTCTAGTCAGAATAATAAGTAATCATATTATAATCGGTCGTTCTCCATCAGAACCGATATTACCGTGACGCCAATGTATGTGACGCCGCGATGCGTTTGAAATCGTAGGTGTGTAAAGTAGAATTAAGCGAAAAGAAAATGGCGATTACACCGACAGCGAAATACTTCCTGTTTATAAATGAAATGAGATACTGAGTAAAGATCAAACCATGATGTATGCTCTCTCTATCACAGTTTTCTTTTTTATAATTATACATACATTCATCTGGTTCCACATAAAAAAATATATAAAACTCGCATATATTATCTCTTGTACACAAACCTAAAATAACTTACTCAACATGGATAGTAGATTCCTAATCGACAAGACAGTCGTGTCTTCCTGAGTGTTAACGTGGTGTCTGAGCACACTCAAAAGTTTCTGATATAAGAACGATTGCCTGTCCGAAAAAAAAAAAAAAAAATGGAATAGCATGAGTTTACTCAGCATCCCTCCTTCCGTGTTGTAATTACGTAAAAGGACATAACCATACTCGACAGTTATACGGTTTTGAAACATCATTGGCAGTCAGACAAAAAACGAGTCTTTGTTGATGATGTAATGTGAAGCTACGTCTTCCTCTTATCCAATGATGCTTTTAAACCGTACCGCATTCTAAATATTACCTGCTAGCTGGCTTGCATATCGATAAATGATCCTGCGGAATCTCGAAGAACTCTCCCACGCCAGGATCTGAAAGATATAGGCAGTATATTGTTTTATATGCATATGTGTTTGTGTATAGAGTATATGTTGTTGATAAGGATCTAGATAAGTTAGATTTATCTACAATTGCATACCATCAAGATAAGCTGATCTATAATCGATAACGACGTATGAAAACGGAATATCAACAGTATATATCTAATCTAAAGCATTACCTGCTGAATTAAGGCTGACGAATTGGAAGGGAAACTTCAGTGCGGTTACAAGCGTGGGTTTGGCCTCGGCAAAACTCACAATCTCTATGCGATATTCATTCAACATTTCTAAGAATTCTGCGTGCAATCTTAGCAATTGCGGCGATTCTGGAACGTTAGAACAATAAGTTACGTTGCGCGTTAATTAGAACTAAAGACAGATTGACGATTATCAGATTACCTTCGCGTAGTTCTTGCACCTCGACCGTTGGCCATAGCAGCATTTGCGTTGCTTGCTTCAGAGCCGCCACGTGCGAACCTCGATGAGGAGTAGCGTAAAATAGGATAGCCTTGGTATTCTTGCAGATGCCGTGCTTATCTCCAGTTTTCCACTCTACAAGCGTAATTATAACATATAACGACTTTAATAATAGCAATAGTAATAATTTTATCGAAGTACATTTATCGAAGTATATATAAAAAAATAAGTGTAAATTTTCAACTTATACATACCTTCTACAAGCATCTTTTTAATTAATAATCCACCCATTGAGTGGGCGACCCATATAAGTGGCCGCTGGCCCACGTTTGCCGTTGTCAATTTGGTAACAAATTCTTCGCTTCTCTCTTTAATAGTGCTCCTAATAAAAATTAATGTGACGCATCAAACATAACTATCGAAATATTTAATACCTGAATTTATCAGACGCAGAAAGCTGAAACATTTCCATGTAATAATAAATGAAGTACAGTACTTACTTCATGCTTTCTATTGGGCAGAAAGGAGTCCACATAGATAAACTCGTACCATAATTAACACCTATGATTCGTAAGGATGGTATGTCTACAGCTAACCAGTCTTTAGGCCAACAAAGTGTTTTAGAGTCAGGATCATTCTTCATACAGGCGTCATCTCTATAAAGATATCGCGTGTAAAAATTTACAAATAATTAAAGACATGATATTTGCGGTTTACAAGCGAATCTTTCATCAGTATCATTCGTTAAGATTAAATATATAAAAATGTTAAATACACGAAAACCTACCCTCTGCAAAAATAAGGTCCACACGCGAGAGCATTTGTGTTTTGCGGACAATCGTCCAACACCACCTCAAAATCTTGACCCGTCTTTCTCCATTCGCGCAAGTGCAGATCGCGAGCCAAGTCTTTAAAGAATTCCTGAGGACGATCGTCATCGGCCATAGTAGACAAGTAATCTGTGGTCTCAACCGCTGTATTATCATCTACGATTAAACATATAATTTGACAACAAGATGATAAGATGAATAAAACTTGAGGAATTGTTTTAATCATATTACAGATATTGACAAACCTACAACTCCAAGCGCAGACGTATCGATGTCACGTTGTCTCCAGGTAACGAATACTCCACCCAACAATCCATGCAGAAATACAACGTCCATTTTTGTTGCCGCGTGAACTCTGTGCAGAGGATAAAGAAGATAAACACTCTGCGCATATTTTGCTTTCTCGTTCCCATCCCTATCCAGATTCATCAATGCACTGATCGCCTGTGCCGACAGACGAATATCGTCGCTGTGGGACCAACGTGACAATATGCCAATCCATCCTAAATGGAAACAGTTATATTAGTAGTACAATAATATCAATCGCGGAAATATCAAGTCTATCTTACCGGATTCATAGATAGCCTCTAAATATTCGGAATGAAGACACATGTTGGATAATATCCTTGCGAGTAGTATGCACATTTCTACGTCATCACTGCAAATTTTCTGTATCGCTGTCAATATTGGCAAAGCTCCGGCATCGATCAAGTCTAAAATCCCAAAATTAAACAGGAGATATAGAGAGTGTGTGTGTGTGTGTGTGTGTCAGTCTGTAAAATTGCGCAAAATTTATATCTCACGTTTGCTGTACTGTTCCACGGAGGAATGATGGCAGATCGCACGAATGCAACTTTTGAGCAATTCATCATCCCGAACTGTCGTCGTTTCCATAGAAAGGCCCACGCTTGCCAGGTCATGATCAAACCATTCTACAAGATACTGCACATCAATTGAATAGAGATAGTTTCAGCATAGAGATGTTATTAAGTTACAATTACAAAACTGTAATATCATGTGTGATTTTATTATAATATTCATAGCCAATATTATAATTTAGAAATAATAATTTAATTTGTAGATATTTAGCATTATCTTCCGAAGATTTAATTAAATTACGCTTTAATTATGTTTACATTTTTTTTAATTTATTATTTTTCGTAATTTAATACTTTTTTTATATACATTCCATTTTATATACTTACTCGATGCGAATCTTTGAACATTTTGCTAAGAAATTGTGTAAGGCAGAGATGTGTGTTGCCACATAAAGCATTCAGACTTAACAGCAGCGAATGTACCTTTTCTAATACATCCTGTAAAAAATTATCTCATTTATTCATTAATATAAATGTAATTTTGTGATGCTGGAGAATATTGGCAAATAGCATGTACGTATGTTATCCTATATTTGTACACAAGTCTACATACTATAAAAATGTTAAAATTAAAATAATTGAAAGTGTTAAAATTAAAACAATTATCACATACGTTTAAGTTGTACCGCACATGATAATACGGTGGTTGCAAAAAGAACTGTGAATTAATATTTGGCATTCTTGCGAGAGCTGCCGCTGTTTTAGCATCCATCATCTGTGCCAAGTGACGATACTGCCAATCTAAAAGATTTTGTATTCTATAGAAAGATTGCGTGAATCTAATATCTATTCAACGTTTAAGCGTTTTATTCTATATATTAAAAGGGGAAAATTACAATTAATGCCAGAGAAACATTGTGATGTAGGCTAGAGAGAACCTACCTTTCAAATGTAACAAGGCACCAAGCTCAGTCACCGCTTTATATCGCTCGTTTCTGTCTCCGTGTTGCGCCATATACAACAACTTGTATGCAAACTTGTGATTCTTCTCCTTCCACCATCTCGCCAGAGTATCGCTGAGGCTTCTTGGCTTCTCCGACGCAGGTCCATGTAGATCCTCGTCCTTCCTAAACATGAAGATATCTGAAAAACCGGAGCAGGACCGATCAACGTTTGCACACATCAGCTGTGTGACTGTCATGTCCGTCATAGACGTACACGTCACGCTCCGACACGTCACAGACAACTTACCTTTAAACTGAGGGTCATCGACGTAGATGTACTGTGCGCGGGCTTGCTCCAAACTTAGAACGCTCGTATTGTAAGTCGACCGAATGATCCGCGATATCTGCCGCAGTTGATACAGAAACCAGCAGCCCCTGCACGAGATACAATGAGATACAATTCCAAGTCTCAAATACTCGGAGTCGGAGACACTCGACCTTGATCTTGAGTGGACGAGAGTCACCTTGACAGTCTTGACACTTGACAGTCACTTACCCGAGCACCACGACGCAGATGCCACTCGTCTTCAGGTAGTACACATAACCCCTCGACGCTCGCATCGTTCACGGCCACGACAGGGACTCGGGGACTCGCTCGCGGCTCGACGAAGCGGTTCCGTCGCGACGCGACGCAAGGGTCTCCCCCAGCCCTTACATTTCAAACTTTTAAGCGCGTCACGCGTCACGCGTCACGTCGAGCTACTTGGCACGCGCGAAAAACACGATTGAACACGATTGGAAAATTGCGTTCGGAAAGCGCGCACGGTCGAGCCTTTCGCGGAAAAACAGTTCCTGATTGGCGGATCTGAAAGCCGTGCCGATCAGCGATCAGTGGCGACGGCGAGTCGCGCGCGACTTCTGAATGCGGGGATTGCGGACGTCGATTCTCAAGCTCTCGACACTTTGCCCGAATAAACAGTTCGCTTTATCCTTTGCCCTGCTTTCTTTCTTTTTTTCCTTCCTTAAATTGCGAATATAAAAAATACGAGAAAGCGCAGCTAAATTTTTTCTTTTTTTTCTCCTTTTAATTTTACATAAAGATCGTTCTTTGAAGCTGCTGGCTGCTGCACTCTTTGTGTGCAATATTCTTCATTCCCCTTAAGTTCCTCTAATTTTAAAAATTACCTATCCGTTTTATTTTGAGAAAACGCAACATACGCAGAGTTACGAAAAATTACAAAACGACAGAATAACTTAATTGTAAAAAAATAGTCGTAAGGACGCGAAGTTTTAAATTCGTATTTTCTCTTTCTTATTTACTTGGAAAAGAGATAAGAAGACTCTCTTCTATAGACTATTAAACCTAATAATTTTTTCTTTCTTTTCCTCCTCCCTTTTCTAAATTATGCAAAAATACATCACATATTATATCTTCTCGAAAATATAAACAAAAGTACATCGAAACCAATTTTTTCCCATTTCACATATGATAACCAAAACAATGATTATTGCTCTCGTCGCTCTCGAAGAAATGCAAAGATCATTCCTCGTGATTGATAGATAAGCAGATAAAAAAAAAGGGCGATTTGATATCCAATGAGATAAAGTGAAGCTCGTGCGCCCATTTTGCCTATTTCTTCGCTTTTCCTGATACGGCTGATACGCGATATACGCCCTGTAGAAGGCGGCTGGCGGACCTAATTGACGGAGCTCGCTGACGGAACCGCCGAAGGAAAGCGGCCAGCGGGTCTTTCGAAGCCGGAGCGATCCGTCGGAGGGTTCCACGGTGAGTCCAGGTTGTTGACGGGTCGACCCCAGGGACCCCGTTGAATGAGAGACGCGCGCGTGCACGTCGCACGATGACCTGCCGTCAGCAGTGATCGTAGCCGGCCGCGCCACGACATGGCGACCGTCAAGGTAACGGAGCAGAAGGTTATCCTGTGCGGCGAGTACGGCGTCGGCAAGACGTCGATATTCCGGCGCTTCGCCAACAACACGTTCGTCGCCAGCAGCGACCGCAAGTCGACCCTGGGCCTCGACAACATCGACAAGGAGTACGTCGTCGAGGACCGACGAATACGCGTGAGTGTCAACTTGTTACATGCGTCCATGCGTGGATGTACATGTGTGCATGTGGGTCAGTTGCTTCTTTTCGTGCGAGTTGTGCATGTGCACTGATCACTTTGGAAAGTTCCGCTTTGTCCTCTTTTCATCGTTTTCCCTTTACTGATCAAGTCAAGTTGCATGTTTTCACTTGTTAGTTCCAAGAGTGTAACAGACTGAAATCAGTAAGCGTATGTATGTAAATATTGGAGCGTTTGATCCTTTGAAAGTCGCGCGACTGAATTTACATACCGATACCGTGAACATGAGGCTCTAATAAGTCCTGCGCGAATTGCCTCACTCAATTGACGCTTATACATTGTAAACAATGCTCGTCAAAGTACTCTTAGAAAATAAATATAGCATGGTGACATTTCTGACATTTCTGACATTGCACCTTTTATTCTTCTCAGCTGCAACTATGGGACACCGGCGGTATGGAAAGAGTGGCGTCCGTTACCTCGAGTTACTACAAGTTTGCAGAAGCTGCCATTCTGGTGTTTGCCCTGGATAACTCGACGTCGTTTCATTTGTTGTCTCAACATTTGCTCGACATAGTTACGTATGCGGAGAACGCCAAGATATTCCTTTGCGGGAACAAGAGCGACTTGGAGAGCGTCGCGCCGCAAGTCACAGACGCAGAGATGGAACAATTCTGGTACTTGAATAGTTTCTAATAGTTTCCTAGTGTATGCTATGTTTATATATATATATATATATATATATATAGATATGAGTAACAAATTCTAAAGAAATTAAATCTCTTCCAGCGAACAATGTCACAATCTGATCTCGGGGATATACAAAACGTCGTGCAAAACCGGCGAAGGGGTGAACGAGATGTTCGAGGATATAGCGCAACATCTGGTTGAGGCTAATCGATCGCGAATGGAGCTTCACGAGATGGACAAGGATCGATTTAAGATCTCGTATGTCGACGAGGCAACCGACCCATCGTGTTTGTGCTAATCTGTAATTAATAATTGCGAATACGCGAGTCCAGTCTTTGAGAATCTTCAAGGCTCGATGCGGATTGTAAGAGAAACAAAGGGAAACGTAGCGAAACCTTTCATATCGAGCCCTTGTCACGCGTGACTTTCCTATGAGGGAAGGTTGCGTCTCGCGGAGAAAAAAAGAGGAAGAGGGAGAATCTATGAACGTGAAGCACATAATATAAAGCCTGTTCGTTTTCGCTACATTTCGGAACTAGTGCAATAAGTTAGAATGAAACAAATATAATTTTCTTTCATTCTAATTTATTGCAGTAGCTCAGAAGTGCAGCGAAAATGAACAGGCCTATACACACGCAAGTTGCGTGTCACGATCGGATCAGTTCTAGGATACGCGATGGCAAAAACTTTTTCGATTAAAATTTTTATTACACGTTGCGAAATTATATCTTAATCGACTAAGCTTGACCTATTAACGTGATTTACGATCGGTATTATATTATACACTTGATCAATATACATACTATATATACTTAAGTTTGTAAAGGCTACACGATAACGAGGCACTAGTGCTGTGTCCATTTGATAGTCTTCAAGTCGATGCCATCTTCTACCATCTCCCACAGTGGGCTGCAAGAAAACGAGGATATTAGAATTTTTGTATACGCCTTCGTGTAACGTCGTCCCGGCTAATAAATGTACAATAGAGATAGAGAGATAGAGAGAGAGATAGAGAGAGATAATCGCGATCTCACGAAACGTCCAACGACAAAGTTGTTCCCTCCGCGAAACGAGATTACAACCGTTTCGATTCGTTAACGCCAAAGTATAACGTGTACGTAAGTCTAAAGTAGATCCTCCATCTCACGTCTCAATCTCATACTCTCGAAATGAACGTTTGTACGACAATGACAATTGACAAACGCGTTATACCTCATCTCCCGAAGTCGCTTCACATGCTGTATCGTACTGTCCGCCGTGTAATCGATTTCCTCGAGTGTCGTAAATCGTCCGATGCCGAACCTAGTTAGACAAGTCGTAAATTATATCGCTAGAGTATGAAGCCATTATTGCTAATGATCAGAGCGAAGTTTCTTTATCTCCAAGTATTATACCTGATACTGGAATGAGCCAGATCCTCCGAGGCACCGATCGCTCTCAGCACGTAGCTAGGCTCCAAGCTCGCGCTGGTGCAAGCCGAGCCGCTGCTCAGCGCCACATCCTTCAAAGCCATTAATAGCGATTCACCTTCCACGCACGCGAACGATAGGTTCACGCAACCGGGATACCAGGCTACGGGGTCGCCGTTTCGCACGACTTGTGGCAAATTTGACATTAACTTCTCGATCAGGCGACTCGACAGCGTATCGATGTATCTGTGATCGTACTGGAAAATACAGAATGTAGATTTTTAATACCTTAAATGGCATCGATCATATGTAGCGGGACTTTGTCATTGTCACTTACGTCCATTTCCGTCTGCGCCAACTCGCAAGCGGCACCCAATCCTACAGCCAAAGGTGTCGGCACAGTACCGCTTCTCATCCCTCTCTCTTGTCCACCGCCGCTTTGCAACGGCTCCACGCGCACCCGCGGCCTTCTTCTAACGTACAGGGCTCCAATACCTTAATGAATTATTAGCAAAATAGATAAATAAAGACTAGAGAAGTACCCAGCTTTTTTTATGAATATAGAACAATTTTTATAACTTATTGCAAATGAAAATTGTAGACAAGAGAGAGCTCATGTAACTTCTAATATATAACTTCTAAAAACAAGTTTATATTTTTTTCTCATAATACTATTTACTATCTAAAGCAACATATAGTAAAGAGAAATAGGTATATAATCTTTTCATAATAATAAATTGTATAATAAAGTTTACCTTTTGGGCCATATAGCTTATGACCACTGATAGATAAAAGATCAATATTCATAGCGTTAACATCGATTGGCACTTTGCCTATGGCTTGCGCAGCATCCGTGTGGAAAAAGACCTTTTTCTTCCTGTATATAATTAAAAGGCAAAAGGAATTAAGAGACAACTATAACAGAATAATTATAGTGTTGAAATCTTGATACTCGCCTACAAATGGCGCCAATTTCTTCGATAGGCTGTTTGACACCGATCTCGTTATTCACCATCATTACGGAAACCAGGGATGTGGATGGCCTAATGGCTGCTTCCAATTCATTGAGATCGATAAGACCATTTGACTTGACAGAAAGGTACGTTATGTCAAATCCTTCCGCTTCCAAGGCTCTACATGAATCCAGTACGCACTTGTGTTCCTAGATACAAGCAACCATTTGTAGATTCACGTTTATTAAGAAGGAAAAAATTATTATAAAGATATCTCACTGTCTGGGTCGTCACAACATGATTCTTTTTGGATTTGTAGAACCTTGCTATGCCTTTTACAGCGATATTATTGCATTCTGTCGCTCCAGACGTAAATATCACTTCCTTCTTTTCCGCTCCTATCAAATCTGCGACTTGCTGTTAAAAGCAGACGAATAATTCTCTAGATCACGTAACCGTAGAATGTAAAAATCTAAAAATACCGACCTGGCGAGCGTGCTCGACTGCTGCTTCCGATTCCCAGCCATACATGTGAGTTCTGGAATGTGGGTTACCGTGGTACACCGTCATATACGGCATCATCTTATCCAACACCCTGGGGTCCTAGCAATTCATTATCCTGTACGTTATTTGCACGCGTACATGAATTACATCATATGACATCACAAGCTGAACTTACCAGTGGAGTAGTAGCTTGGGCGTCCAAGTAAAGAGCTCTACCTTCCATCGGGCCCTTTTTATACTCGTCCGTGATGGGAGCTACATCGAACAAGCGATCGCTATTAAAAACTGCTAGTTAAACCACCCATCAACTGACAGTGTCAACACCGTCAGCACACTCACATTCATATTCGGTGACCTCCGACAATTGTCGGCCGCACGTGTGCAGACGACGATCCTTCGCGCGACGCAACGCGAAGATCAAATTCCTTGTCGACCGAAACATCCTCAATCGTCGCCGCTGCGGCTGCTCTCATGAAGGTAAACCACGTATTCCAAGAGCTCGCATGCCTCGCATGTTACGTTCTAACCTCGCAACACCTCGCTGCACCTCGCAACTTCAGCACTGTTCAGTTCAGCACCGTGTTTTGCCGAAACAACAGCGGCGACTGCGCGGCGAGTGTGAACTGTGTGAAGCGCCGAATACGAACGTTCTTTTCTACGCGCTGATTGGCTGTCAGGAGAATTCTTTATCGGATAGCCAATCGAGACATCGAGAGGTTCATGACGTATCGTGCCACCACGTGAGTGACGTGAGTTGCATGCGAGCATGACAAATGCAGAATCGATCGATTTTTATTTTTTATTTTTTTTTTATTTTTTTGTAAGGTATAAGATCAGAATATAAGACCCTTGTCAAATGTGTCAAACTTTTTGAACATCACGAACATAATACTGCAATTCTCGTTTACAGTTGGAGGAAAGTTTTTCAACAACCTTGCAACCTTGCTATTGATGTTTAATAACAAGAGAATCGCAGCTCAATTTTAATATATGTATAACAATCAAAAGCAATTATGTTAACTTTTATTTGTATGCCTCATACTTTTATTTTTTGTTATACATAAACGTATTGTAATGCATCATTAATGCAACTTATACAAATTTTACATACTTAAAACTGAAAAATTGATGTCAAAATTATCTTGAATTTTCTCTCAGGATTATTCTTAAGTTTTATATATCACACAAGAGTATCCTGATATCATGTACTATATCTAATAGGAAATATGACGTTGCAAAGTATACAAAATATAAAATGAACAATGGAAATAGCGACGAGAAACTGGATTAGGACTTTTGTATATATTCATACTTTTCTGCATGTTCCAAGCATGCTCCTGCGACCGCCTGGCGGACACGTCGTTTGGGGAATGGTTGTTATTATCACGAAGGGCGCAGTGTCCACAGGTACACATTCCAGTTGAAAACTGATCTCGTTTACACCTAATACCCCTTTGGGCGCGCACGGACCGCCTACAGTTCTGAGAGGATAACACGTACCGTTGTAGGGCACCACGCCGTCCTCCGAGCAAGGGTTCTCCACACAACGTGGGAGCACCTCGTTCTTGGGAAGTACGACGTAATGCTTGGATGAACAGGGACCCTGCCTGTAGGCTTCGTGGCAGGCGTCGTTTAACGGAAAGTACAGGAATCGTGGCCTGCAGTCGCACACCCAGGAATTCCTTGCACCACTGCCTGGGTAAAGGAGCATGTTCTTCGGGCAACTGTCCGGTATTGACACAGGTATACGATCCGTTATCATCTGCGAGAATGAGTATACGTAAAGAAATGGCTCTTGGAAATTCTGTATTAATATTATACATATATGTATATTACCGTAGAGTTACCACCGCTGACGTGGGACGTCTCTTCGTCAGTCGGGAATATCAAATCCTGGCCCCGTATCATGTAATTGTACATGAGAAATACAATTCCGACGTATAAACACTTCATCCTTGCTATATCTCAGACGAGACTGTGCGAGAATGCCGTTGAGAAGGATAGAGAAGTACAGGTATCTATAAACTTTGACGTAGACGGGGATATGGGAAATGCCAGACATGGTTTTGCATAAATTAATATTAATATGTTCCTAACGACTAGGCAACGGTAAAAATATCTCGATCCGCTTCGGATCTTCTCTTCAATTCAATGATAAACTAAAAGAGAAAAACATCAGTGAGATATATATCCCAAAGAAAACACTATAATATGATCGATTACAAATTATCTAAACAGTCATTAGCATTTTAGAATTGTTTTCCATTTTTTTAATTGTAATTAATACTTCTAATATTGAAATTTAATGTAAAAACATCAGTAATTGGGAAATCTTTTAATGTCGATAATTTCAGGAATTTACATTTTTCAACAGGCATATTTTATGTTGTAAAATTAATTCTTATTTTACATATTTTGAAAAAGTTGCACAACATATTTTAATTGTTTCTAGTAAAACGGTTAGAAATAATTACTATAATTTTTCTCTTTATATATAATGAACTATTTATTTTAATATTTTAAGCAATTATAAGTCGCCGGTTTTGTGTATAATTGTAATATTTTCAGGCATATAAAAAATTACATATTAATCTAAACGGAATAGCTATTTGTATAAAAAATTACTTATAGAAGTCATTTAATGTCCACAACTTACATACGTTTTCATATATTTTCATACCACAGCACAAAATGCAAAGAATAAATTTGAGCACTAGATGAAACATAGAGATTTCATTAATAAGTCTTGTTGCCAAGGTTAGCAATATAATTGCTATACACTTTCTTATATGTATTAAAAAAATACTGATAATAAGATCTGTAATCCTAATTTAAAATGTAAATGATTTAAAATAACATTACGCGCAATGTAAATATGTTCTTGACACATTTGATAAATATCGATAATACTTTTTTAAAGCTATTAATAATACAAACGAGATTTGGATGCGCGCAATTCCTGATATTCTGTTCGAAAATTAATAATCTCGAAAATTGGCAAATTTCAAGTTTTCGAATAATTTTGTACCAATACATATATTTCTCGAGTATTAACGGATTTACCGATCTTTCGAAAGATTCAAGGAATCTCCCATGTCGGCCGATTGCGATGATTGTTGCTTTTTATGCAACGCCGTCATGTCCAGCATGCTTCCGAAATCAGATTTAACGCTCGATATTGTTAGATCCTCCGTTCCTTGATACTCGCCCGGTCTGCCGATCTTCGTCGGGTCGGTTTGCGCGTCCAATTTCTTTCGATCGTTCGCATAATCGTCGGCGCTAACCGAAAAATTTCTGCAAGTCTCCGACGAGCTGACACCCTTGAAGGGTGACGGAATCGCGTCAACGGTGACGAAATCGCCCGGCTTGCGTTCATTACCGTCCATGTCCTTTGCCGGCGAGATCTTGCTGAGGGGACCGAACAGGTTTGCGATGTTGCGCATATACGTGGACGGCGAGGGCGATGAGGTTCGCGTGAAATCCGCGATGGAGAAGCTCGACAGCTTCGCTAGATCGGTAGTCGGGAAAGTCGCCAATTTCGTCAGATCCGAGAACTTGGTGATCTGTTGAGTGATATCCGCTAGCGGAAAGTCGGGATTCGTCGACGTTCGGGACTTGGTACTGCCGCCGTCGCCAACCAGATTCGGCAGTTTCGAGAAGTCCGCAGGTGCGAAATCATAGTCGCACTTGGCGTTCTTCACCGACACCGTGAGTTCGCCCGATTGGAAGCTCGGTATTATCTCCGATGGCGATATATGCTTGGAACCCACGACAGAACTGCTGTCCTTTATCTGAGTGATAGACGCGGCGTCATTCGGGCCCAAGTTGCTGTCCTTCTTGATGCTGTCCCGAGAAGTCGACGGCTGTAGCACGAAGGGCTTGGACGTGGGTGTGATTATGGCACCGCCGTCAGGTTTGAAGTTGACCGGCGCGAGGAAAACAGCCGCGTTACCGGCCGTGAGGCCTACGCCAGGCGGAACTGGCGGCACCAGCGATTCCGAGGCAGATACCAAGGGAAATTTCATAGTCAGGAAGTCGGGCGTATTACCATCCTCGGAGCCTGGGCAGATCATCTCTCTGATCACGTCCCAGTATGAGCTGTTCGATCTGTTTCGACCGGGCAATTTCGATGCCAAGGAACACTATATAAGACGTTTAGACTTATTAGTATATATTATATAATTAACAAGAACTTGCTTGCATTCATCACTGATAGTACTCACCCTTAAACGTTCGAGATACGTCGTATTACCATTAAAATTGGCAGTAAAGTCGATTCCACCTTCGCTCTTATAATATTCTATACTTCTTCTCTATAAAGATATAAATGGTGAATAAAAATCAATAACGAACACGATAGTGTATTAAATAAGATCTTTCATAGGGGATCTAATCGTCTCATTTTCGAATTTTTACACATACTTATATCTTATTACTTATTGTTAGTTGTACTCGAATTATGCACAGAAATACTGAAACTACGAGCTAGCTATTAAAAAATACTTACAATCTCCTCCAAGGTGTCCTGGGAGAGAAAGTGCTCCTGCGACAATGTATAACTAAGAAGCATAGGTCGAGGATATTCGTGGGGTCTATTCTCAGGTGGCGGCAGAGACCAGAAGACATTGAAATTCGATTCGTAACAATTACCATCCATGTTGTAAGGTGCTGTAAAATAGAAGATAATGATCACTCAGCTCTCAGCTTCTACATTCTCGTTGCGCGACGAAGAAAGCCTTTGAAACACTCACAGCATATCAATCCCACGCACGGTATGTATCCGTTATCGCTAGGCCCCTTCATCTTGATCTGATAATCCAATTGAGAGTCCACGTCCCTCAAGGAAGGCGACGCGTGAGAGCGCGGATGGGAATGATACCAGCCTACCAGCGTAACACGCTTCCATTCCATGGCTCTTGCGATTTCAGCCTCAACGGCTGCCGCGGCTGACTTGTCCTTACCAGAATACCGGCACGGAAACGCGCACGTTATAGAAAGATCTACGACAAGTAGATGAATCAATTTCGCGATGACTCAACATTCCAACCGTACGCAGGATAAAATAATCATGTGCATTATGTAATTAAACGCAGTTTGAAATGTACTGTGCGAGTTGATGTCCCAGTGGCCGCCCAAGTAGCCGCAGACTTCCTTGTCCGTTAAGTGACAGTGCAGGTCCACTAACAGGGCCGCGGTGGTTGTGATGGTGACTAAAAAGGGCTGTATCTTCCCCAGCGTGCTGAATGACGTAAGTTCCACCATTGTGCTCATGTCCCTAAGTAAAGCAAAAGTGTTGGAAATTTTATAGAAACATTTATAAAAAAAAAATGAACAGGCACGATTCTTCTCTACGAGAGAGCCTACATGGCGTGACTTCGTATCCCAAGATTGGCGTGTTTCACTGGAACCCGCACTATCTGGACCGGTGGATTGGTCTGGTGGATCTTCTCTCCGCTCTCTTCTGCCGTGTCGGTCGGAGCCGTTTCCATGATTTCAATACACTTTTGGGGATTAAACGGAGATGAGGTGGCCGGTGGCGTATCGAGAAGCCCACGTACGTCCTCTTCCTCCTGTTTTTCGCCCTCTAGAAACTACAAACGTCGCTCAACAACGACGCTCGCCTCATCGGAAAATTTTCATCGTTATGTGTATGTTGTTTCTCCGAAACCTGCAAATGTATACCAATATTGGACACGTACCTATGTCTGGACATTTTCATCATTTTAGTCCTTAAATAAGTTAACGTTAAATAACGTGAATTAAAATCAAAGAATGAAAGATGAAAACATTTTTCGTGTATTATATTCTTACCTTTGATTTTAATTCGCGTTATACTTACTTAAAAACTAAAGTGATAACTTGATACATACATTTACCTTAATAACGTTTCCTAACTGACGTGAATTACAAGTAAATTCCTTTGACAGGTGACAGCCGTGACAGGTCGAAAAGACGCTTCGTGTGGTCGACTGTGATCGACCAGATGGACCAGATCGACAGCGTTATCACCTAGCCCAACCTGACTTGGCGCATTGTTGACAAGAGGTCTGTTCTTTGTACGTAGTGGTACGTAGCGTAGCACCACGTTATGTCTTAAAATGAAAATAAGATATACAATTATATATTATATTTTGGAGGGAAAAAGAGAAAAGATGGGAAGCGCAAGAAATTCAACCGGACAAGGACAACGAACATGAGGCCTGCTTTTTATAACTGTGCCCTGTGCCGCATTATAGACCTTAAAACGGAGTAGATATAATTAGACGTTGGAAGAAAGAAAAAGGAAAGACAAAAGATTCTCAGCCTCAGCTTTACAGAGCGACATTCGTAACCCACAGATCTAACATTGCCGAATCTTAGGTAATCTCAAGATTCTATCCGGTGGAACGATAGTAGACATTTTCAAATCAACTTTGCCTGCCAAAAGGTCAGCTGCTATTGAAAAAAGGGTCATGCTATTCAATCATATTCTTTATTTTAATTATAAAAAAATATTGTAGCAAAACATTTTGTAGCTGGCTCAATGTTCACTTCTATCAATGCAGGTTAATTAACCTTAATCTTGGTTTAACCAGGTTTAACTTACTTTTTATTTTTTTTCTTAGTTCTAAGAATTAGAAAAAATTAAAAGTAAATAAAATCAAGATTAAAGTTAAAATCTGCATTGATAGAAATGGACATGAGGCAACTTGTTGATTTTTTTCAGAGTGAAGAGAAAATACCGGGAGGAAAACAAAAAAGAGTATTTCGTCGCTGCGCAGCCTGGCGGTTATTGGCTGCCTGGATTTTGTCCAATATGTCCAACGAGACCGAGAGGCAACACTGGGCAACACGGCCGACACGTCGCGTTAATTAGGACCGGCCATAAAGCCGGTCGACCGTCGCGCTGCCCAGCGCTGTCGAGCCGAACCGAGACCGAGGACCGTGGGTGCTCCGGCGCGGTTCGGGGCATCGGGGTTCGGCGACTTCGGCGTCCATAACGTCCATTCCCATTCCACAATCCATTGCCTGCAATCGTTCGCGAGGATTCGGATCTGTCGGCTGTCGGTGAAAACTTGTGGGAGAGCAACGGCAAGCAACGGTCCGCTCGAGGGGACAAAAATGGCGATGACGACGAACCAAGTTAAGGGTAGCGGCTGGCCACGGCGGGCGAGCAACAGTTCGTTCGAGGGGAAGGTGGTGCAGAATCAGTCGGTCACCATCAACAGGACCGTCAATTTGTAAGTGGCGCGACGTGACGCGCGAGCCAGAATTTTATCCTTTTAGAGTTAACTGTGATTTCTGACCGCCTCTCTTCTATAGAAAACCACGGGCACGACGCCGCGCCCCGCCGCGCCGCGCCGCGCCGGTCTCGGGCAGACGCGCGCTAGCAATCCAAAATATCGCTTCTAATAGAGAAAAAGTTGAGAGAAAGGAACAACCCCTTTCTCTCCCCTCTCGCGATGATCGGCCGTTTGTTTCTTTTTTTTCTCTCTCTCCTCTCCCCTTCCGAGACCCCGGAATTTTAAGCAACTTGTATCCGCCGTTCTTCACACGCCATGTAGGATGCAGGCACTTTTACGCGCGATAGTCGAGTCGTTTACGATTTACGATACCATTTGCTTAAGATTCTCGAATCTAGGCTATAGCGCGTCGAGCACACGAGTTATTGACGCGGGATCCTCAGTATCCTCACCGGCATTCGATTCGCGCGCAGCGTCTCGAGTGAGACGAGTCTCTCGAGCATCGTTTCCTCTCCGCACAACACTCCGCAATGTCGTAAACGACGTGTAAACTAAGCCCGCTGGCCCGCTCCCCTCAGTTTTGTCCCTCGCAGTCCTCGCACTCGTAATGTGTCGATTCTCAATATGCGTGCGAGGAGGCTCCCCGCCCTGTCCGTCTCATTTTTCTTTTTCGTTTTGATTGTTAAAGCAGTGCAGTTTGTATCTTAAGATTTCGCGCACCGCAGATCGTACGATCCCGACAAGGCTGTATATTATTTTCTAAGTTTGTACGCTCGCCAGGAGAGCCCTGTATACGTTTTATGATTCATGTTTCTCATGTTTCATGATTTCACTCTTCCATTTCATGTAAGACACGCTATATCTATATGTATTATATGTATACGTACTACATTTTGTACGGGGGGGGGGGTAGTTCACAATTATATAGGTATATATATATATATATACATACATACATACACCTAGTTGTATTACATTTTAAGATAGTATCTAATATAATACAAATATTGCGATTATTCTGGTTTGTTATAAGAAGGTGAAACAAATCTTCTTAAAACAAACATCATTATAAACGAGATCTATGTAACGTTATAAAATCATAATTGAATTATTTGTGTTCATGATTATATATGTGCATCTATAACGTTACATTTGCAGCATCTTGTGTTGTGAATCAAAATGTTACGGAATATATATTTATATATCAATGTATCTCGGCATCACATGCCGAGTCTTTGCATGTATTTATCAAATATTAATGGCTAATTCTTTTATTGTATTCTTGAAAGCTCTTAAATATTATCTTTTTTAAACAAGCTTCATACATCGTTGCAATATGTCACATTATATTAATAAACTGATATATATCATTTATTGGCATAAAAGTTAAAGAAACAAATTTAAATAATTTTATAAAGCAATCACAATTAGTAATATATAAGTAACGGTAGAAATCTAAGAATATGATGAAATATTTGTATTATTTATCGAGTACTTGCTAAAGTATTTACTTGTGCAGATACGATTGTAATGTCACAAATAACAAAATTATGTTTGCCTGTTATTTATATTTAATTTGATTATATCAGGTGTTCTCAATGTGAATGCAGAACTTTAGTTATGTGTTGAAATGTTTTATACATGCGTATTTTATACATGTAAAAGCTGAACGTAAAGCGATATTTTTATGACAAATAAGCTATCATATATGAAATATAATTAGAAATTCCATATTATATATGGAACATTTAGACGTATATTACATTGCACAACAATATTTTGTTCTATGTTTATACTTAAAATCTGACAAATACAAATACAGAAATCGTTATTAAGCAATGTAAGAAAAAGAATAGAGTGAAGATTGGAAACTTTGTTCTGTTAAAATTCTAAATAAAAAAATTATAGACTTTATTACAAAATTTTATGTACCTAATGTATACTTATTAACAAAGAGATAATATTTGATAATAATAAAGGCTCTTTGATAATAAAGTAACTCTTTTTATAATTTAAATATCTACACATCTATTGCTTAAATTACAAAGACATAAATACTGTTAATATTGAAATATGAAAATAGCGAAAAAAAAAATTAAATTGTTATATTGTGTATATTTACATAGTTTCTGTGAATATTGTAATATCGCATCAAGCTGTATTTGAAGAAACTGGATTTAATTACTGATGGATTAAGTTAAGCATATACAGGAGCCTAACAAAAGAATACAAATCATTTATCATAGATATCCTTTGACAAACTATACGTTTGGAACAAAAGAGCCACTCTTCGAGAAAGATCCATCAGTACCAGCAAGGTTTCAGCGCATGAGAGATGAATTCGACAAGATCGGCATGCGGAGAAGCGTAGAAGGCGTCTTACTGGTACACGAGCATGGACTGCCACACGTTCTTCTTCTGCAACTCGGCACAACATTCTTCAAATTGTACGTTTCGACAACTTTGCAAAAATTATGCAGCTTAATAACAAGATATCAAATTTCATACGTTTCCTCCTTGTTGTTGTTTCAGACCTGGCGGAGAACTCAATACAGGAGAAGATGAGGTAGAGGGCCTAAAACGGCTCCTTACAGAGGTAACAGTTAGCACGACGCCTTACGCTGCCTTACAGGCTGGCTAGGAGTGGCACTTTTATATCGTTAGATTGTAACCATTGTCTTTATAAACATCATCATTATTGTATAAAACCCTGCAAACGTTTGTAGAACTTATGTAACCGGGCCTGTAGCTCCATATAGGGGCTTGCTCTTTTATTCTTATAATATTTTGTACTTTTGGCGTGCTGCATGCCCGGACACTTCGATGTTGAAAAGATATCGCACGTATTGTATCCGGTTGGCTAAGAACATTGTTCTTATTTCGATGGTGTATGTTTTAGCACAGAGAGAAACATCGAAGAGAGACAAGATGAAATGCAAGAATGTAAAATAGTGACAAGAAGACTGTATATAAACATCGCGAATTTTTGAAATTTATAAGTCGGAGAACCGATTATATATATATATATATATATATATATATATATATATATATATATTGTAAGGAAGAGATATCTGATCGCGCGGCATAATATGTGGGCCTACGAATTTATTCGCAATTGTCAGATCACAAGACAATTAATGAACTTGAGATTTGTAATCTCTATCATATTCTTGACTAAAACTTAGTACACATGTGACGGTTTCACATTAGGTATTCATATCAACATCATACAGATATCATAGGTGAAAGAAAACGTACATGTATAAAACCCTGCAAACGTTTGAATATCCATATCAGCTTTCGATTTCAAAGAGATTCATTGCTACGTGTCAATCGTCGATAAACTTGAATATTGTTAGAATTGATGCTATTAGGTGACCGCCGTAAATGTCTCGAAATATAATAAATATTGTGCAACCATGTTCTTAGTAGACTGACAGAGGAAGAATGTATATTATTCTCATAGTTACTCTCGAAGCTCAATATGATACAATGTTAGACAGCAAATGGGATTGCTTTCTAGACCTTCGGACGGCAGGACGGGGTGAAGCAGGAATGGGTTATAGAGGACACCATTGGAAACTGGTGGCGTCCAAACTTTGAACCACCTCAGTATCCGTACGTGCCGCCACACATCACAAAACCGAAAGAACATAAGAGACTATTCCTCGTACAGCTACAAGAGAAAGGTATAACGACATATCAGAAAAAACTTTAGTCTAATCTTATCATCTCATGGCCGTGTGTATTTACTTGTTATTTTTGTATTCAGCTCTCTTTGCTGTACCGAAGAACTACAAGTTAGTCGCTGCACCATTATTCGAATTATATGACAATTCGCAAGGTTACGGTCCCATAATCTCATCTTTGCCACAATCTTTGTGCAGGTATGTGTTAAAAACAAAAAAATCTCTATATTTTGCTAAGAAATGAGACATGACATATTACAAAATTACATTTTTTTGTGTTTCAGGTTTAATTTCATCTATATGTGAAACTAGAATTATAGAAGACCAAGACCGAAATATTCGGTTTAATTTAATGAAATCTATTAGAGGTTTAATAATTAGACGCGCGCATGTGGTACGAAACGATGCTGATATTTGAGGGAAATTTCTGATCTATGTATATGATGCATTGCGAGAATTAAATCATTTTTTAAGTAGTATTTATGTAACTTAATAATCTCATTCCATCAACTTTTGTATCTAGAGATGTAAGTTTCTATCTTTTGTTTTTGTATCTGTAACGATACAGCAAGAAGTACAATCTAATTCATTAATTTTAAAATGTACATAAACATTTTTATTAGCTTTATTCTCCAAAATATATGTAAACTGTATTGATCGCTTCTCAAAAATAACGATTATGCGAATAATACTATGAGAAACCGTAACCCCAAGATGCAATGTATATTTTTCTGATAAGTCCTAAAAATACTTTCTAAACTCGTAATAAAATTATTATGTAACGAGAGAGAGTGTAGAGCGATTGTATATCGATAATTTATAATTTGACACAATTTTGATTTTCTGTTACAATGAGATAACAGAGGACTTCCTGATAAACCAATTCGTTGATTGAATTGAATTGAACTGACTTATCTCGTGAGCAGAGCAGTATTAAAAAGAAATATATTTCATTTCATGTAAATATTTTCATCAAATACATTCATATTATTGTATAGTAAGTAATTGAAGTTCTTCTCTGCCTTATATATATATACACACACACACATTCTTTCCACTCTCTTTCATTCTTGCGTAATGCCGTAATATCACATCGCGGTACGCGATACATGACGATATCTTTTATGTCTTATCAATAATTTTATCTAATCGATCTCGTTATATAACATGAAAGAGCTGTTTGGCCTGAAACATGTAATAAACTTTATTCTATTTTCTCTCGTTTTGTACATATGATGCAGTATAAAAATATAATAAAATATAGCTAAAAAGGAACAGATAAAATTTGGTTTTTAGAATGTAGTATTTGGTATGTAAAAACTTTTTCTGATATTTTTTCCATTCAACAGGCGGGGGGGGGGGGGGTACGTTTGCGTCCCGTGCGCGCCTTCTAATAGTATATCGTTCTCGTTTTGTGGAACGGGATGTGCTCCAACTCTTGCGCGTACTCTCGCCGGTAGTCCCACAGGTAGTGGTCGATCACGATCGTGTTGACATCGGACGGGTTCAGGCCCGCCAATATCGGATCGGCCGCGATCAATCTTCGCAGCTCGTCGCGCACCTGCTCGACCGCCTCGATCGAGCAGGCACGTATCTCAACCTCTTCCCTGCTGCCCTGCTTCAACGGCTCGTCGGCTTTCAGCTTGCCCATGAGCGAGTCGCTGTAGCGCATAGCGCCGTAATGCACGAGCACCTGAGGGATACGGTAGTCCGCGAACATCGCGATGCTGTCGATATCGTGGAACTCGCCGAGCCCGCGTCCCTCGTAGCAGGCCCAAATGTCGCCGATCAGTATCTGGGCCCTCTTGTAGATGCTGATCCTGTGCCCCTCGTAGTCGGCCTCGTCCCGGTACGAGTCGAATTCCTTGACGATCAGCCGGAGCAACTTCTCCGCTGAGCCCTCGCACGACTCGATACACTCCGCAAACGTGCCCTTATACTTGTCCAACAGAACCCTTCCGGCCTCGTGCAGGCCCTTGATTCTTTCGTGTATAAGCGGAATGCTGACCTCGTCGTCGCCACGGAAAATGACCTCGGCATCCGCCTGCGTTATCTGCGAGTAATACTTGGGATCCCACATGGGTTTCCCGTCGTCGATGGCCCGACTGACTGCGGCGCAGAACGCGAAGTAGCCGGTCTCTCCGTTGACTCTCCATTTCTTCGCGCCCGTCTCGGTCCAGAACGAGAAGTTCAACGTGTCCAGCACGAATATCCAGTCCGCCGCCCTGGGATCGTCGGGCTTGGGATGAAACTTGATCTGCGAGAAATTGCCCTCGCGAATCTTACCGGTTTTTAAGCCATCGAGGATCGCCAAGGCCAGTTTCTTCACGCCCGCCTGCTCGATGAACACGTCCTTCGCCAAGCCGGCAACCAGCTTCGCGGACTCCTTTGGCATCAGGACCATGATGTCCCAGTGGATCTTGTCGATCTTGATAGCCGAACGATTTGTCTCAAGCTTAAGCTATTCCAAACGATTGTCAACAATTGTCAACGACTGTCAATTTATTTACTTGACGCTTATGGCTTACCTTACAAATGCTTTGAATGACTCTCGTTTTTTCACTACGTAACGGTACCCGACGTACCCGGCACTCACCCGGCAGTACCCGGTATACCGGCTCGAACAATGGCCGTCCGCCGTTCCAAAAATGAGCGCGATCTTCAGCTGATCGATTTCGCGCTCTTTCTGGCTCTTTCATCGAAACGTTTCAGCAAGATCAGCTGATAAGTACATCATCATTTCCAGCTGCAAAAAAATGACAGAAAATGCTATAGATTTTCAATACGTTTCGGAAGTTTCGGAACACACTCTATATACACGATACACGAGCCACGCCACAAGCCAATAGGAGAATTCATTTTCTAGTTACGTCCATCCAGTGAGTTTCTGTTACTTGTTACTCCTATAAGGTTAGGCATCCTGCGCCGAGATATTGCGCGCGCTTTTCTGGTGTACCGTTCGCGGCGCGTTCGCGTTTGTCTGCGACTGCCGGTGAGGCCGGTATTCACGTCGCGTTCAGGTGTGACGCCAATTTAAAATATCTTTACAAAACATTAAGTCGTCGTCGTCGTCGTCGTCGTCGTCGTCGTCGCATTGTTATCAAGCCAACTGCTCGTGGCGTTTCCTAGGTAAACGACTCTACTTGCGGGGGACATGGATTCCGCGGGGGACAGCTGCTCGTTGACCTGCACCGTTGCCGTGGAATGGTTAAACGCGCAAGGATCCATCCAGAGGAAGGCGACTCACCGGACGGCATCGTTGCGCCTGATTCGAGACAATCAGCGCGAGCTGCTGGTCGAGGTACGCGCCGAGAAGGCGAACGCGCTCACGAAGCTACCCCTAAGAGGTATATCGGTATTTAATAAATTCATGACCGAGGGGAAGGCGTCCATCAAGTTTAAAGAGCAGAACTGCACGTTGTTCCTGTCAAACGCACCCTCCTCCCAGCTGATAACGTTCCTGAAGACTATATTCGTCAAGCTGACGGGCCAGGAAGTCTCGGTGGTACAGGTCCCGAAGGATCCCTTGCGGGAGAAGCTCTTTGCGAATGTGCGACCGGGCGGTGGCGGTGGCGGTGGCGGTGGCGAGGGCGAGGACATCAGTCCAGCTACTAGCACAGAGGTCAACAGAGCGAAGGAGAAAGCTATGGCTGTGTCACGCGCGACGGTCACCACTCCGTCGCCGGGCGTGGTCAGGAAGCGGAAGCATTTCAGCGACGATGGCCCTAAGGTACCCGCGGCAAAGAAGCTGTACGAGAATCCTACCGCGGGAGAGCTGACTGAGGAGCAAACGCGAATTCTGAATGCGGTACTCAGCGGGAAGAATGTGTTTTTCACTGGTAGCGCGGGCACCGGTAAGTCGTTTCTACTGAGGAAGATAATCTCGGCCCTTCCCCCGGACGTGACAATGGCCACGGCGAGCACTGGAGTAGCGGCCTGTCACATAGGTGGAATTACGTTGCATCAGTTTGCCGGTATCGGTCTGGGTACCGCCACCAAGGAGAGATGCGTCCAGTTGGCCTCCCGTCCGTCCGCAGCTTCGATATGGAGGAGAACGAAACACTTGGTGATAGACGAAATTTCTATGGTAAACGGTGATTTTTTTGACAAGATCGAGGCGGTGGCGAGACACGTGCGTAGAACGGAAAGACCCTTCGGAGGAATACAATTGATCTTGTGCGGTGACTTCTTTCAGTTACCTCCCGTCTCGAGGATCGGGACCGACGACGACAAGGCCAAGTTTTGCTTTCAAAGCGAGGCCTGGCAAAAATGTGTTCACTTTAATTTTGAATTACAGACGGTCCATCGACAAAAGGACAAGGCGTTCGTGAAAATATTAAATAGCGTTAGGATAGGTAGAGTCACCGATGACATCGTAGATATCTTGAAGGAAACGGCGAAGCAAAAAATTGAAAGCAATGGAGTATTGGCAACTAGATTATGTTCGCATGTGAAGGAGGCCGATGAGATTAATGAATTTCAGTTGGATGAACTTAAGGGCGAGAGTAAAGTATATACAGCGTTAGATTCCGATAGTTCTATGACGTACATGTTGGATCAGCAGCTGCCTATACCTGGCAAATTAGTACTGAAAGTTGGCGCGCAAGTTATGCTGCTGAAAAATATTAATGTTAACAGTGGATTGGTGAACGGAGCTCGAGGTGTTGTTGTTAGTTTTAAAAATGATATACCGGTGATTCAGTTGCGATCTGGAACTCATTATGAGGCAAAGATGGAAAAATGGGCTATCAAAACTACTTCCGGTGCTGTCGTACACCGAAAACAAGTTCCGTTAAAGCTAGCGTGGGCCTTTTCGATTCATAAAAGTCAGGGCTTAACTTTGGACTGTGTGGAAATGTGTTTGGCGAGGGTATTTGACGCTGGTCAGTCTTACGTAGCACTTTCAAGAGCTCAGAGCTTACAAAGTTTACGCGTTTTAGATTTTAATAGCCAACAGGTGTGGGCTAATACAGCTGTACTCGAATTTTACAAAAAGTTCCGGAGGACGGTGCAAGAGATGGAAATGATTCCTCTCGGCAAGAAAATAAAGTTAGAGGGAAATAAACGATAATATTTATATTTTTTATAATATCTACACATATATAGCTTGTTGGAAGTAAAAACAATTTATATTTAACGCATGCACACAGAACATTACATAAAAATTATTAATTTTATTAAAGTAAATATTTTTTCTTTATTTTTATGTATATAATTAATACACAACGTTGCGCGTTCTTTCTTTTTACAAATCTTACAGTTTATTGTAGTGTAGACGGTGATTTGTATTTTATATTTATAAGATTTATATTAATAATCGTCGACAGTTATTTCGATGGGCGGTATATAACGCCATGTATGTCCCGCATTTACGAGCTCCGAATAAAGCATTGGAGAATTTGGAGCGGATTCTTTACTACTACATTGAATATCTATTTTGTACTGACCAGCAGTGAAAAATACTACGCGACATTCATGATAGGCTCTGCCGGATTCCTGTAACTGTTGTTTCTTCATAAAATCGGGAACGTAAGACAAGGGTGTATACAGCTATAAATTGTATTTATGAAAGTTGTGACTCACAGTAGGCAGCATGACCTTATTTGCTCCAGCTATGGATAATCTTGTTTCCAACTGATAATTATTCACTCCATTATGATGGTCCTGATAGAAATTAATGGACAATGTAAGATCACTCAGCGGATGCTCCAGAGCATTGCACACTCCCACACCGACACTTATGCATTCACCCAAAGCACACGACGGTTCTTCTTGTGCTTTTACAATAATATCGTTAATAGTTATTTCTGGAAAATGTTGAATTTGTTTAGTAATTTTTTAAGTTTTTTATACATATGCATAGTAAATAGCACATAAATAGTATATACGCACCCCACTGTAGAGGACTCATTCTGACCAGATCTAACATATCCTGAGTTAAAGTAATGCCGGATAGAGTTGCTTTTCCTGTTGACTCGGTACCTAGTAATTGCCAGCGTAGATCAACCAACGAAGCTATATGTTCAGCACATATTTTTTGGAGTTCACTTGTGTCACCAGCACCATTTAACTATAAGTGAAAAAAAAAAAAAAATAGTATTACATTACAGTACAATAGTATTACATTGCGGTGGTATATCTTCGAATAGGCCATAGGTCTCCGTTATTACCATAGATAATTTATTAAGTGGACATCGGTCAACTGGAACAGGAATTCTACATGGTTCTTTACCTTCCATGTATATACATTTATTTTGCGTATAGTGCAATTCCATTTCGTGATTTGTCATGTTTGTCACGTCCAGTACGAGATAAAATTGCAATGGTCTGAAAATTGTTAGCGAAAGAATTTTTATAGATAAAATATGTACGACAACATACGAGATACAAATTGCATAAATAAATACTATTTTTTACCAAGTATTTGCATTCTCGTGACTTACGTTTCAGCCGGCAATACATCCCAATTAGTAATCTGCACACTGGGTAGCATCTCAATGGTTATAAAAACAGATGAAATTCTGCAGTATCCAGTTACTAAGCCTCCACCTCCCGAGTATTTTATCCTCAATTGACCTTCGATAATATTAGACGTCTGCAAAGGTACTGCAAGTTTCGACAAACGCGTGCTTGCTAAAGAAGAGTGGCCGGAGTGCGAACTTATTCCCGATCTGAAGGAAGAGGTCAGCTCGGATTGTCTTTTCGTATGAGACGGAGAACTAAGCCTAGATGGTAAAGAACTGTGGCCTGAATGTGACATTAAACTGCTTGGTTGACTAAGACAGGTACTGCTAGTAACATCTGAAAAATAAATTGTAAATTCAGCAAAGAGGAAAAATTATTAAAATTTCAAAATTATGTTACCATAATAATATAATTAACGATATAATTGTATTACCATTTCTGATCGAAGGCGCTATAAAATCCGTCGCTGCGTACAGATATAAAGTAAGACTCGCACTGCTGCCAGGTTGTAAAGGCAATTGCGTCATTAAATTCTCATCGCTCCATTTGAAAATTTTACTCTCAGTTACAGCATCCAGAGTGGATTGTACCGATAACTCGACCATTTCAATAGGAACTTGACCGGCGTTCGTTATTGTCACGGTACACTCGGCGCTGCAAACAGTAAATGGCGCGAAACCATTTTACACGAAAATAGTATTGAGGGAAAAAATTTTGTAACGCTAACAGTAGACACAAACCTCTCACCGCCATAGAGAGATATACTCGCGCTGGTAACTATATTGTCGCCGGAACTGAAACTAGCAGTTTGAGGCAAACTAGTTGCGACATCGATTCTTGGTAAGGCTGGAATGACTTCGACCGTATATTGAGGATGTAACATACTCTCCATGTATCTCAATCTACAGTTAGATTTAACTCCTAATGTATGTGTGCTGAATCCGAGTATTTCTAAATCTCCAACTTCCTTGGGTCTGCCTGCTAACGTAACTGCAATCGGACCAGACTCGGCAGGCAGGCTAATGCTTTCTGGTATCGATTCAAATACTACGCCGTTTGTCAAAAGTCTCATGTTAGACACGTGCAATTCAAATGGTAAAGGATTTATGAGCAGCATTGACACCTCACAGATATCTCCTTCCACCCACAAATAATCTGTTGGAAAAAGTTTATCTTCAATGATATTACACTTTTATCGATGGCAATCAATCAACATCTAGGTATGCACATACCAACTTTGCTTTTCGAAGTATTTTTGCGCTCCAACGATCCGAAATTAATTGGCGTAAATAAAAATGGACCATGATCTTCTTTCACCCTTTCTATCTTTTGAGGCTGCAAGTGTGGCTGCATGTTTTTCAGAGCAAACGATTTTGTTTTTGGTATATTTAATAAATTAGCCGGTGGTATGACAGTACCAGAATCTAAAACCTATCGCAAAAAACATTGTTTATTTTATATGAAACACTTAATATAATTATTCATATCATTATAATTATTTTTTAACATACAAGAGGGACTGGTGCACCCTCGCACTGTTGAGATACATTTTGTAACTGTAGTGCAATATCCTTCCGTTCGGTAAGCGTCAGATGATTATACATTGTTTGAAGCAAAAACGTCAGATGCCTTGTAGCGAGTGCCGGATGGCCCATTCGGTTGGCAGCAGCAACAAGTTCATTTATTATTTGAATCTGTATAGCCGGCCATCCTCTTTGTCCATCTGTAAGAGAACAGTACGATTTTAAACATCACAAAACAATTGAAACAAAAAGATAAAATTGATATTAAAAGATACAACACATATATTTTTATTTAAAATTATAATTTAAAAGTATAATAATGTATATAATCGGGAAAATATATTTGGAATGTAAAATTTTACAAAATTTAACACAATTGCAGTAACCTGGTGGCATATCGACAGGATCTAAAGATAATTTAAATCCAGATGTAGCTTGCAACATCAAATTATAACATTGTTGCCAGTCTGGATTAGGATTGTTTTGCGATACATGACGAGTGGCGGCCAATCGCAAACAGAATGACGCTTTTCTGTCAAAACCAAAGCTCGTATATAGATCTGACAATGTAGTAAATCGATCAATCTGAAATATTTGATCTATATAACACCTCGATAAGCTTTATACGTTCAAGTTTTCTGCGTTACGTTAATACCACGTACTTTTTCTTGCTCGCTCAGAGGCAAATTAATCAATACAACATTATTTAAATATGACGCAGCTTGCAAGGTACAGTTCTGTTCTATTGAGATTCTCGTAGCTTTGAAACTAGCTTCAGTTTCAATTATTCCTGCGTATTGGTATTTACTATAATGCACTATAGCTTCGCGATATTTCTTAGATATTTCCTCGGGTAGTAAAATATGTGGCATGCTGGCCTTTACCATGTCTATACTGGGCGGAGATGGCAAAACTGTAAGAGCCTGTGATCCTCGTCTATAAAATGACAAATAATTGATTCATTAGCTCTCTCATATCTCTCAAACTAAACTCCTTAACAAAAGTGGAGGCGCTTTGATGCTTTAATTATATGTATAATGACTTGTGAAAAAAGACAGTTTTATGTTTTTGCTCAGAGATTATCCATACCTCTGCTTACTCGGACTTCCTTCTTGCAGGGAAGAATTTCTTTGCAATGGAAGACTTCGGCACATATTAGGATAAAGAACCAAGACCGAAGCAGCGCAGAGACCTTCGTACGCTGCTCCCAGCCACAACCAGTCATTGACGGCTTGCAGAATGTTGGCTGCGGAATTATAATTGTTGAGGGCATCGGCTGGAAGTCCGGCTTGAAGACACAGATCACCTAAATGCTTCGTCATGCGGCCTACACATCTCTTCTTATTATTTCTGGACTCGAGGTCTAACCCAATGAAATCTTTCTTCTCAAACGGAGCCAACAGAAGAGAGACACGGTCTATCTTCTCCCTGGAACGCTCCAGCCTTTTCGACTCCAAGATCCAGAAGAGAAAATTGAGATATTCGGCCGTTTGCGTCTCGAGATCGGGGCACGCCTCGTCCGCATAGAATATCGCCCGCGTTTTAAAGTTGCCGGGCGTGGTGTAGCCCGGCGGCGGCTCGTGACGGCTCGTGCCGTTCGACTCGAGGGGACCGAAGAGGATGGCACGCGAGTCGTACAGGGTGCTGCTGTACTTGACCTTCAGGGTCTCGTGCACTCTGCACAGCTCGTTCAGCTCCGTCTGATTGTCGTACTTGCCGAACGTGATCAGGCCTAGGAGCCTCCTGTGCGTCTGAAAGTCCCCCCAGTCGTTGTTCTCCACGGGATGCTCCCGGACAAATCGGGCGAGGATCTCCCGGGTGCCGCCGCTCGAGTCGGACACGGAGAACCTGCTGCCAGTCTTGACGATCCGCTCGCATAACCTACTGACCGTCTTCGGCTTGATCTGCGTGCCGACCGGCCGCAGCAGCAGCAACAGGGAGGCGTGATCGTGAGCGGTCTGCTCGTAGTCGGGATGGGACATCTTGTTGTCGGGCACCGGACTCGACAGGATAGCGCTGATAGCCGAGCGCATTTATGCCATCGATTTTTTCGACGATACTCTCTCTCTCTCTCTCTCTCTCTCGGACCTCGGACTTGGTACCTAGACGCTCCCCGATCCGGTCACCGATCCTGTCATCTCTCCACGTCGTCGTCGGGTAGAGCGAGAACGCGCGGCGCCGGCGTTTCGTACCTGCACCACGTAAGTAAAATCTAAATCTGTTCCATTCATAACAACATTTGACAACCCGTCATCCGTCACATCGGCAGTGTCGGCAGTCGGCTCGGCAGCTGGTCACTGGTCGGGGGTCGGGGGTCGGGGTGACAAATTCGCGCATGCGCATTCGAACACAGGCCAGCCGTGTAGGGTTAAGCAGGAAGCTTGGTCAGCTTGGTTAATAACGTTTTTCACTGGCAGAACTGGTGCGCACTCAGTGCACATTAAAGCCGTTGTACACTGATTTAATCTTTAATATTTAAAGTAAAATGCAAATATTTCGACTGATAAAATACCCAGTACATATTTTGCCAAATAGTGCAATAAAGAATATTGACGATTTCATGATTTAACCCGTTTATATTAAACATACACACTTTCCGTTGGTTTGTGTACGACGGCTTTAATGTGCACTGAATGCGCACCAGCTCTGCCAGTGAAAAACGCTATAAGTTTACACGTGGGACACGTTCCGCGTTCAATTTGACTCCTTTGAAATGTTTTCAGTTTAAATAAAGTGAACGATGTGTTGATCGGATCCGATTCGAACGTGCACCAGGACAATCTGTTAACATGAAGAATAAACCGACCCGTCACAAGGAGGCGAACGTCTTCCGGGTGAGTAGAGTCGTTTCCCGTGGGGGAACGCGAGGTTAACCTAATCGCGTGCGTGCGCGCGCGCGCGCGCGCGCGTGGCTCTGAAACCGGCTCTTTCCTCCGCAGTTTAAGCCGTTTTCCGAGCGAGTGACGGAGATCGACGTCGACGTTTTTCACCGTGTGGCACATCGGAACGAGGACAACGCCGAGGAAGTCGAGACTCACTTTCACGAGACGCTGCAGAAATGGAACGTTCTCAACCTGACGGATGGCTACACCGCCTTCAAGAAGCAAGTACGGGACATCGTCACGTTGCCTCAGCTCCTTCACAAGAAGCAGCACGTGATCGACACGCTTATGTTGTATTTGAGGAAACGAGATCCCTTGTTCCTGCAGCCGATCTTGGAGTAAGTAGCGTACGCGTACGGCATGTAGATAGACATGTGTAGCATCGAGAGACGTTTGTTATTATTTCTATTCTCACATTGTTTCCCACAGGTTGGTAGTAGCCGTAGCGAGAGATCTTCAGAAGGAGTTCTACGATTATTTTCCAGAATTTCTGTCGGAAATGATCTGCCTGTTGCAAACGAAAAACGCCGAGCAGATAGAGTACACGTTCACCACTTTGGCATATCTGTTTAAATTTCTGTGGCGATATCTCACAAGAAACATAAGAACTGTGGTGCCTCTGTTGCTGCCGCTGCTGGCTGACACGCAGCCGGTCTATATAAACAGGTTCGCCGCCGAAAGTTTTGCATTTGTAGTTCGCAAGATCAAGGATAAAGACTCCTTCCTGAAATTGGTGCTACGTATTCTCGAGGATAGAAATGAAAATGATAAGGAGAATGGGATACCGGGCTGCGGAAAGTTATTGTTTCAAGTTGTGTCCGGTACTCCAGGGCAGTTCCATTCCTGCGCCGAGCAGATGTTACTTCTTTATTTCAACGCTCTGCAAGACGAATCTATTGACCGAAAGCTCACATATCAAGTACTACGTGAAATCGTAACGTGCATATTGCAAAACATACATCCACAAAAGTGCTGTGACGTCATGTGGAATGTTATACTTAAAATAATAGACACGTTTGTCGAAAAGTTGAAGCAGTCGTTGGAATTCTCTGAGAGGAAACACGCTTTGATTCTTTTATTGCGTCTCGTACATATGATTGTCAGCTGTAAAAATGGGAGATTTTTAACCGACGCTGTATCCTTGACGAAAAGATTTACCAACATGATGGACGTATTGAGCGAAGACAGTAATATCTTGCGAGAAGTTATCAACGTGTCTGTAGCCATTCTCTTGGCATCCAACGTCAAGTTAATGCAGGAGAATTCGAGTCAACTATTGCTGAAAATTATGACGGTAAACGATATGGAATTATTGTATTCCTCCGTTGAAAATTTAATACATTACTCTTCGTTCGAAGCTTTGGTATTGCCTCATGTATTGCGGCGCAGCATGTCTGCTGGATTTGACAGTAAGACGTTGCTTCTGCTTGCTAAAATAATTCTCGCAAAAGCATCACCTTGCCTCAGCGGTATAACTTTGGACAAATGGAAAAAGTACATTTTAGATACACGGAATATCGGAAGCGGGAGTATCGATTATCTCTTACGAGAATTGAGAACGTTGTCTACCGATACCGTCTCGCTCGACGCACTGAGAATTTTGATAATTTTACCACATCTGAAGCCGTTACGCGAAGAATTTAAAGATACGTTGAGAGATGGCTTGTTATTTTTATATAAAAAGATACTGAAACCGGACAGTGCGGATGATGCTGCGGACATCAATAAAACCGCTTTCGTATTTTTATTAACACTGGAATCGCTGGTGCACGTGTCGGAGCCAAGCAGTCTCCACGAGTTTTTCGTGAAATCTGACATAAAAATAATTGATCTTGTTAACAACGATAACAAGTGTATCTTAAACGCGATAGATCTCTGCTTAACGTACTTTGCTGCGTCGCAGCATCGTGCGGACTACATAAATTCAGCGTCGTTTGACAAATTAAACGACAATATAGTAAAAAAATGTAGTTCGCCTTATAGCAACGTTCGATTAATCGTGGCACACTTGTACTCTTTGTTTTCTAATGTCGAAGACCCGAAGGGGCCCTCGGTGCAAGGTGATGGAAAAAACGCTATGGAGCTTGTCTATTTGGTGGAATGTGAATCCGTGACAATGCAAAACTACCGCAGCAAGCTGTTGCACTTACAAGCTTTAGGATTTCAGACTCACGCGATAGCTAATCTAGATCCGAAGTATCACGAATTTCCATTAAGATGCTTGATGGGCAATTTGTACGTCAATTTTTCTCTGCTCTGGCAGCCCGTGAGTACAATCATAGCTAGTTACGGTAACAAGGAATGCCCACAGTTCTGGCCGACGTTTCTGGCCGAGTTAACGTCTAACAATATGCCGGAGATTGAACAACGGAGATCGTCGTTCGATTGCCACGTGGTTTCGTCGTTGGAATCGCTGATCGAGAGGCACGACGACGATAAGCCTGATTTCGAGAATTACAAGATCCTTCTCTGGAAATGCATGGCACATTTTTCACCCTACGCCGAGACGAAAAACAGAGACTTAACCGGATTGTTCATCGATTTCGTAAATGCAAATTTTTTTAGATCCAACTCCGACGAGGGCAAGTATTGCGACGTCGAAAAACGTAAAGAATTAATCGATGCGGACAATGACACGGATGACGAGAACGAGAACGAGAGCGAGAACGAGGAGCGTAACGAGAGGAGCGTAAAAGCCGCGCAAGCGGACGCGATGAAAAGGAATTACAAGGTAAAACTTTTACTCGCCCAGATGGAGATATTTGATAAGGTGCAGAATCCGAAAATGATGCACAGAGAAGCGGAGCTGCATCAGATCTATCTGGACTTGATTTCTTCGAGGAACGCCGACATACAGAGAGCCGCTCTGAATTGTCTCTTCGCGTACAAGTACAAGTATCTTTTGCCGTACAAGGAGTCTCTGTGCAGTTTGATAAACGAGAAGAATTTGAAGAATGAGCTCGCGCGTTTCAAGCTGGATCGGGAGAGCAGCATGATAGACGAGGAGCATCGCGAGAATCTCATGCCGATCATAATGAGAATTATTTACGCCAAAATGATTACGAAGACCGGCATGAGGACCGGTGGAAAAGCCGGTGGATTTGCACGGAGAAAGATCATACTGCGCTTCCTGGGCGGTGCGCAGGAGGACGAGATGATCATATTCGTCAAAATGGCATTTAGACCGTTCAAATACGTGTCGCTGGAGGTGGACGAGGCGTTTGACCTGAGGAAGTACGCTGGGAACATGGTCGATACCGTCGATCTGAATAACGTCATGCCGCCTAAACGCATGCAGAGCGCCGTGAATCTGTTGGCGATAGTAATAGAGCAATTCGGCGGGAAGATGTCGGCGAAGTTGTTACCGCGGTTGCTCAGAATATTGATCTGCATCCTGGCCGAGGTGAACGGGATTCTGCGGAGATCGGGGGAGGTTTACCCGGGATACCTGTCGACGATCAAGAACGTGAGGACGAGCTGCGTCGGTATCCTGGCCAGATTCTTCACGCACTTCGAGGACTACGACTGGCAGCCGCAGCGGCACGAGATAGACGCGATCTTTCACGTTGCGATATTTCCCTTGTTGCAGAAACTGCCTATCGAAGGTATACACAGTCCTACGGCCTTGCTCAAGTTATTCATGGCGTGGGGCCAGAACTCGCGGTACTATCCGTTGTTCGCGAAGCATCAGGAGGACGACCAGTCGATCACTCCTCTCCCTTATATCATGCGACTCCTGTCGAATCCCAAGACGCATCAGTCCGTCGTCAACGCCATTCTGGAGATCATCGAGAAGATGCTGACACTGCAGGACTACGGGGGGAGATCCAACGAGGATGCGATGCAGGTGGACGCGGCGCCGTTCTTACCGCTAACGCCGATACTCACCAACATGCTCGAGGTGGAGGAGAAGGTACTTTCGAGCGGGATCAACTACGGCTCCGCTATACTCCTGCCGCATGTCCCTAACGTTCTGGAGTTCATCAAAGATAGACTTAAAAGGTTTCACAAGAGCATAAACAAGACCGAGCTGATCATCCTGTCGCGAATCTCCGAATTCGTTACGGATGCCGAGACATGCGACACGGTGCTGAAGCTGATAATACCCGTGCTAATCAAGAAGGTTACATCTGGCGGTAACGAGGAGGTCGTTATGGGATTGCTGACAACCGTCACGAATCTCATAAAAATTGTGAATAAGCCGGAGATTCATTTGCGTTCTATCGCGCCGCTGATGGGCTTCCTGTCGGATGTGCCCGCTCGCAAAACTCTTTTGCAGCTTTATCGTACCATCGCCGAGAGGTCCGCGGAGGAGCATCGCGAGGCGATGATTCAGGATTACGAGGTTCTGGCCGCTCTCAACGCGTGGGATCACAGATGGGTCGATCAGCCGGACTTCCAGAAGAGGCTGGACGCCTTCGAGCTGATCAGCGACATGGCCGGGAGGAACGCGATTGCCCTGGAATTTGGCGTGACTGTGATACACAACTGCTTTTATTTTCTAAAGACTGTGTCGGATCTGGCGATGCGAGACTGCTCCGGCCAGTGCCTGAAGCTCGTCGCGGCGAAATTAGCGAGGGAGCACCAGAGTAACGTCTTGAACAGGCGTTACTTAATGGACGACACTATCTTAGCTCTCACGAGGAAGGGCATCGCGAGCAAGAACGAGACCGTTCGCCTTCAATCGATAGCGCTTTTGGGACACATGGCCCTGGAGTGCGCGGACGTACATCCCGTTTTACGAGACTTGTCCCTGCTTGCCAATCGAGCCGATCCTGAAGTCGATTTCTTCGAGAATATGCAACACTTGCAACTGTACAGGAGAGCTCGCGCCTTACTCAAGTTCTGCACGCTCGCCAAGACATTGCGGAAGCCGTTTAATCCCAAAACATTGACGCAATTTATTCTTCCCCTCTGCTCATCATATTTATGCAACGAGGCTTTTATTCACAAGAACAGTCTCGTTGACGCCGCTATCGAGACCGTCGGAGTGGTGTGCAAGCTGTTACCGTGGCACCACTACGAGATCATCTTGAAGTATTATTTAAACAAACTGAGGAGCTCCACAGAGTTCCAGAAGCAAGTCGTTAGAATAGTAGTAACGATACTAGACTCCTTTCATTACGATCTTTCTAAGTACAAGCCGGCAGAGAAAATTACGAAAACCAAAGCTTCTTCGACAGGAACCGAAGATAATGCTGTTACTGAAACTTCTGTCACTGAAAGAGAAGAAGCCAATGATGCGACTGGTAAAGATGGGAACCTCGAAAACACGGAACAAGGAGATGAAGAAAAATTGGAGGAAGCACTAAACGATGAGAATGTCGAAGGTGTTGAAGAAATAATAGAGACGGATAAGGAAGCGATAAAGGAAGACTTACCACCGATACTTGAAAGGCAAACGCTGCTTTCTCAATACGGCGCGAAAAAAGTGGTGTTTAGCATATCGAACGGATTGTTGCCTCAACTGCATCGATCGATTGTGGCAAAAACTCGGCAAGACAGCAGTCATAAAATCAACAAGAAGAAAATAGCCTCCGAGACCGAGGAGGACGATTTACTGAGAGTTCCAATTGCTCTCGCGCTTGTTAAGTTACTGCAGAAAATGCCCGAGAATCTTCTGGATACAAATCTGCCAGGGTAAGTGATGTCAGAGATATTTTGTACTCTTTTATTGCATTTGAAGATTATTTCACTCAAGTAGCAATAATCCAAGATTCTGAAAATCTTGAAATTTGAAGAAAAGAGAAGGAAAATGTATATATGACAATTGTCTTGTGCAAATGTGTAACGCATGTATATTTTTTCAGAATTTTCATGAAACTGTGTACGTTCCTCAAGTCGCGTATGGAATCGGTTCGACGTGCGACTCGCGAGACACTACAGAAAATTATGATTACTTTAGGACCGAAGTATCTTCACCATCTTTTGAACGAATTGAATACGCTGTTAACAAAAGGCTTCCAAGTGCACGTTCTCGTGTATACAGTACAGGCTGTATTACTCGCATTAAAGCCTCATTTCCAGAAACTTGATATCAATAATAATTTACAAAGCATTCTGTCTGTAAGTATTATATCTGAAATGTTTGATTATACAAACTCTTTGCCAATATATTCTATTAATATTATTATTGTATATTAATGAAAAAATATATCAGTATAATAAAGTTTGCATTATTCGTATTGTATTCGCAGTATACATCGTATTGTCCGATATTTAATTATGATTCTTTCTCTGCTATAATATTCAAGCAATCTCAAATAATATCTATATTCTCAACAATCAATTTGAATGTTGGAAATACTTGCTAACGTTTTTTAATGTCTTGACCTTTGAAAAGATTTATGGACTTATGTTTGTATAATATATACTTTTGTCAATAAAAATTAGTACAAAGATTGGTAAAGTTTGATCAAATATTTTAGAAACACTATGTATATCTTTAAATAATTATTTTTTATATAGGTGTGCAAAGTGGATTTATTTGGATTGACCGCAGAGGAAAAGGAAGTAGCTGGTATCATCAAAAATGTGTCGGAGGCAAAGAGTACCAAGAGCTTTGATATTTTCCATATTTTGGCGGAATTTATAACAGAATCTTGCTTATTGGATTTAATCCTGCCGTTAAAAGAAATGTTATTGAAGACGCACTCGCATAAAACGATACACAAGATTGTGGAATGCCTCCGAAATGTAACTCTGGGATTGGCGGACAATGCTTACATACCGTTGGAACAAATGCTTATATTTCTTTACGGTATTATTTCGGAAAGTATACCAGGTCTTATGCCTGAGAAGGATAGTAAAAAGCTCGCGGAAGAACAGCGAAAAGGTGAAACGAAAGCTCCGATGCCGCAGGAGTCGAATTATTTCCTCATACCGCCAGAACCCAAAAACAGAATGGGTATTAAAGTTACTGCAAAGACTACCAAGCATGCCAACGTTCATGTAATGATAGAATTCGGTCTGAGACTGTATCATATATTGCTGAAACGGGACAAAGTCTCCGGTGCGGAATACAAACGTTACTTGGAACCATTTGTATCAGTTTTAAGTGACTGTTTAAAGTCCCATCATGTTAAGCTGTGCACCGTAGCACTGCAATGCTTAAATTGGATGCTTAAGATGGATCTACCTTCGATGCACACATCGATATCAGACATTTGTACCTCCATGTTCGACATTTTGCATAAATATGCTGCCGCAGGATTAAGCAAAGGCGATAATTTCGATCTCGTAATGGCCACATTCAAATGCATGTCCGTCCTCGTCCGCGACGTGAAACACTTCAGTATCGATGCCGATCAGCTGAAGATTCTCATCTTATACGCGGAGCAGGATCTACACGACAGCGACAAGTACGGTACTGCGTTTACCTTGCTCAAGGCTATAATACATCGAAAGATGATTGTCGCTGAAATGCACACCGTCATGGAGAAAGTAGCTATGCTGAGTATTACCTCGGAGTTGGAACACGTTAAATTGCAATCCCGTTCTTTGTTCTACTCTTATCTCATGGGTTACCCGCTCGGCAAGCATTTGGATAAACACATATATTTTTATCTCACTCAGTTGAGCTACGAAATGCAGCCGGGCCGATTGAGCGCACTGGAAATGATCCATTCCATCGTCACGGGATTTCCGTTGAAAACGTTAACCAGGAGGTCAGAAATCATATTTGTAATGACCGGTGCAAGATTGATAGACGACGACGACCCAACTTGCCGTAAACTTTGCGCGAAATGTATAAAAGAAATGCTTATGCGGATATCCTCTAATGATAGGAATAAGCTATTTGACAAATGGCCCCTTCAATGGCTAAGTGACTCCAAAATAAGGTACCGGACATTGGCGGCACAGTTGTGCGGCATATTCGTGACCGTCGAGAAAAATGATTTCGATTCGCGACTGCCTCAAGTCTTACCGTTGTTATTAAAGCAGTTTCAGATGGCAGATTTCTCTGCCTCTGACAACGCGGAATTCGGAAAAAACAACAAGTTAGATAATGCAAAATGCTCGCAGAAAGATGATCCTGATTCAAAGGAAGAAAGAACGAAAGATCATCATTTAATTCAAGTGTTGCAACTACTACTAAAAATAGCACATCACACATCTTTCCTCACAAATGAAAAGTACAAGGATTCTATTGACTCGTTTGCCGGTAAGTTATTTTCGCCGAAACGTTGGAAAGCATTTATTTTTCGATAAGTATTGCATATTTACATTTTATTTCAGAATATAGCCAATCTTTGTTGGCGCATCCACACTTGTGGGTTCGATTAGCAGCAGCGCAATTAATCGGCTTTATTTTGGCTGTCCTTGACGTTGAGAAAGTCGTGGAGCTTTTAAATAATCCAGAGAGCGATAGAGTACACGAGGGTTACATGTATTCGAGGCCCGTTGAAACTTTAAAGAGCTTGATTCTAGATTTAGTGGCTCAACTTTATCCGGACATGACATTCGAGGAGTTAGCAGATCAGGTTGTGAAGAACCTAATCTTTATCGCAAAGATGTTAAAATCGGTCACAGGATCCGTTGCGAAAACTGATGAGGAAGATGATGGAAGTAAAGCGAAAAATAATAATAATTTATCTTTTCCTTGGCTTATCAGGAGACTGAGAAAAGCTGTTAATATAGAAATAACGCAAGCCCCTAAGTCAACATCAGTGGTAAGAATATCTTCATTTGCCAGATATCTATGTTTCTGCGAAAAATTTCATGAATACATATTTTATATTTTAAAATAAACCATACGAATGATACATGTTTTCAGAGAACTGCAATGTTCAAGTTTATCGCCGGTATAGTAACTACAGTGCCTATGGAATATCTAAACGCGATACTTTTCAATATTATGTCTCCATTGGTACGGGAGATGACTACGACAGAAGAAACGAACGCTGAATTACGTCGGCTTGCCAAAGAAGTAGCTACCATGATTAAAAAGTCTTTAGGAAATGAGGAATATGTCAAATTACTGAATCGAGTACAACAAAAGTTGGACATTAAGAAAGCGGAAAGAAGAAGAGTTCGTGCGCAACAAGTAAATTTATTTTTATTATTTTACATCTTTAATTTTTATAGTATAGGATATTCATGTTTATGAACTCGTTGAACTTTATGAATAAGTGTGCTCGGAAGAATTATATACATATGTATTATTTTTTTGTACCAGTTTGTGACTGATCCTGACCTGGCGGCTAAACGTAAACTGGCTAAACAACAAAAGAAGAAAGAGGCTAAAAAAAGAAAACTGGACACTATAAAGGGAAGGAAAACAGCAAAAAAACGTAAAAAGAAAGTAGAACTGGATGATTTGTAATTATACTGTAATATAATTAGACAACAAATTTTACAATTTAAATATAAACTATATAAAATAAATAAATAATTTATATAGATGATTGTTACTTGTAAATATTTATAAAAGCGATGTAATATGTATGAATTAAATAGTTTATCGACTATTTACTTCCAGAAGTTTATACAAACGCTTATAGACAAGTTTTATAGTCAATGTTTAAACATACATAATATGTGTAACTAAGTATTATGCAACAAATATGTCGTATTTATAATTTATTTTTACATACGGATATATATATTTTTAAGAAAATCGCGTCATTATGGTTCAAAGTTTTATTTCTCATTTCATTTCTTTTCAAGAAGTGTAGAGTGCCTTCAATTTCTCCGATTTAAAATTTTTAACACTTTAAATTCGTAATTATGTAGAGGATTTATTTTTCTTTAAGAGAAGACTAATGATATAAGAAAGTAAAATCAATCCACGTGTTTAATTTTCTGTTCTACTTTCTTTTCTGTATTATTATTTGTTTTTTATGACAATCGATTATATGCCATTTACTTTTTTTGCTCTTTTACATCGAATATTAATCTCGCCATATCTCAGACAATTTGGAGTCGACTTTTTTGGCAGCAATAGCTTTTGATTAATCAACGTTCAATAAAAAAGTAATTGTGTGGTAATTGCAATAGCAATTTTGAAACAGACTATAATTGGTCACTTAATATTTATCGCTTGTATTTTTGTAAATGGCTATATGTATCAACTTATATATATATATATATATATATATATATATATATATATTTATTTCTTCATTTTCTTTATCATCATATAAATAGTATGTCTATATATACAGGGTGTCTTTTTGACGTGGCCCTAACTTTACCTAATAATTATTGCTTTATTGTTAAACATTATGGGAAAAAATGGTTTAAGATTTAATTTTTGATAAGAAATAGTGTATATAATTGTTGAGCACTAAACATTTTAGTGTATAATTTTTTCTACAAATGCATAATGCATATTGCATTATGTATGATGTATTAGATATTATGCCAGATGTTTGGCACATGTTTATACATTTAATATTTTAATATTGTTTTTTTTAATATAACAATTTTTAATGTCAAATAAATTTGTATCAAAATTAGCTTTTAAAATTAAAAAAGTAAGCTAATGTTGGTTGATGTGAGAAGAGAAAGGTTCCTCTCTCTCTCTACCGAGGAAGATCTACCATATTAATTTATTACAATCGTGAGAGAAATCGAGTAGACTCTACCGCGGTAACAACAACATACATGTTGTTATTTCCTAACACATTATCTACATACACAGAATATTCTGATTCTGCAATTCTAATGACTATCCGCAAATTATGAAAATACCTCGTGTTTTCGAAGCATATGCATGATAATCGGAAAACCATGATATTCCATGATAACTTTGCGAAGTTGGTTGGATGCACCAGTGCACACTCAGTGCACATTAAACCCGTCGTACACAAATCAACGTAAAGTGTATGTTTAATGTAAACGGGTTAAGTCACGAAATCCTTAATATTCTTTATTGTACTATTTGATAAAATTGTGTTGGTTTCATTTTATCAGTCGAAATATTTGCATTTTTACTTTAAATATTAGAGATTAAATCAGTGTACAACGGCTTTAATATGCACTGAGTGCGTCCAACCGAACTCGCTATTTTAGTGTTACTCATGCTTTCTTCAATTTGAGACACAAGGAATGTAGATTCATGCTTGAAAGGGAACAAGAGTGTCATGTCATGTTTTTACATTTTTTATGTATAAATTATTTATCTTTATCATTCAAAGCATGCAGCAATCTCGCGGCGCATGCCTGGTAGGGTTTTACTACATCTGACGTCATGTTGGTTTTCGAGCTTCACTTTTGGGTCCCACTCTCTCCTGTTTTTACGGCATCGGAGTGTCCAGACCGTGAGTAAAACACCGCGTCAGAAGCGTAATTAAAAAATTAAGCAGGCCTAGTATCTATATTGTCTATAATATGCAATAAAAGTCGCATGAATGGTTTGCGCTGATTTACGCTGTCTCTCTACTCTTTGCGCACTGTCTTCAAGTTCACGTTCAAGTCGATAATCAAACCGAGAAAACTGCTTTAACAAGGCAATTTCCTTCTTGCTTAAAAACAGATATAAGATCAATACGGATATCATGGAATCAAAATTTATAGATTTCCTGTCAATCTAATATATCCAATATGCTTGTTAAATACTTTACTACTTTCTAATATATTTAAAGATATGCAAGTTTATTCAATTTCTTTTATCTAATTTAATATATGTAAATATTTTAATAAATAAATATTTAATTATTTCATTAACACACGATTAAAAATACATATAAAAATAGATATTCGTCTATTTAAAAAAATTGATGTTTTTTTTATACCGCCGGAAATATAGGTTTGACCGAAATGAAAACTCACGATAAAATTATCGAAATTTTGAACTCGGTGTTCTGTATCATCTTTTGTTTGACATTTATTATTTTTGTGAGAGAAATCTCTATGTTTTTTTCTGTACAATCTCATGGAGAACGTAGAGGATTTGAAAAGAGAACTCATTCTGTTTTTCTCCAGAAGTTTAACACAATGTAGAGACACGAATAAAAATTATGCCTGCAAATAAGTAAAATTTGCACATATATACGCTAACAGAGATTTAACTGTAACAAAATATGTGAAAAACGAAACAGTAAAGAAACGCGAAAAGCGATAAGATAAGTAGAGGTGTATAAATTGTATAGAAACAAAAATTATGCCAGTTAGCAATATTAAACAAAAATGGTAAAGTACCTACTCTCTTCTCTTCGCTATCGACATGAATGACCAAGGAAGAGGAATTGGTTTGGATGTAGCGAACGTCTTTAGATGATAACACTTTTCGGTTCGAGCATTCCGAAAGAAAAGCGACATTCGTGATGATTCGCTTTCCTTGATTTCATTAAAAAAAAAAAAAAAAAAAAAACCGTTCCGTTGATCGCGAATTGACACAAATGCGTACTTAAACGTCGAGTGCTCGACGAAAATACGTCCGTTCATTTTTACCTCGAGCCGCGCTCGAGTCGCGCATGGTTCGGTGCTGGCTTTAGCGAATTTCTTCTGGATTCTGGATCCACCGTCGTACGTGAAATCGCAATTCCGCGCACGTAATAGTCTTACTTAATCGCTCATAATTTCGACTTTCGATCGACACGCGCGTGGTTTTTATTTATATTTTGCGCATTACCATTACCCTCGGCCCCGATCAGCACCTCAACCCGGTCTCGTTTAAGAGAAGCTTCTTTTGTGCGCGCAGAAGCGGTAGAGGCTGAGAGGCACCGCGTCGTTGGCCGGATGAGTCTGACGATTTAATCCGGTCACTAGTCAGTTACACAAGTCGGTCCACATGTGTCGAGACAATTTCGTCATTCGTACGTGCGATCCCCACGCGTGTGTGAATCATGTCAATTGACCTGCGCGACCCATTGTGTGTCGATCCGACAGTTTCTTTTCTTTTTCCCTCCTGCGAGAACATTCCCGTAGGCAGAAGGTCATATTAGTTTGAGCTATACACTATGTCTTATCCGATTAGACACGTGGACGTTATTGATTGGCCAAATCAACGTCGTGATCGGCAGTTTCCTACTTCTTGAAACTCGCCTACTCGAGCTATTCAGGAATCAGGCGAGCCTTCAGGCGAGTCAGAACGCGACAATCTATTTCGGAAAGCACGTGCCCGGCACGATAAAGGAAAAGAGCGAGGCACGATGATTGTGGCTGTGACTTTGGCGATCTTAACTATTCTTCTTACTATTGTCTTCTTGCGACAGAGACCAAAGTGTCCTCCAGGTAATTTACTCATTGATACTCATTAATTTGGCCTTTTCTTTCTGTATGAGAACGGATTCAGAGATGACGCATCGCGTCGTATATTAATTTTAATTTGTCAACTATCGGGGAAACGTTCAGTAAGTGTAATACATTTTGATCAAATATTTCATATGCGAGATATTCATATATAATTCTATTCTATTTCACATATAATTCTTTAAGATTTGGTTGATTAGGAAAATCTGAACAGGAAAAGTCATTAAGTACGACTCTTTTAAAGAATTTAAAATACTGGGGATACCACTAAAAAAAACGCGTTAATAATAGTACCTCCTGGGTGACGTGGAAAGCTATTGAAAATATGTGTTTATGAATCATACATTGATGGATAAGATTAGCTAGAACACAAATGTAATAACACAAATAAAGTCGTTTAAAAAAAAAGACGCCCGGGCGAAGCTCCTAACCAGCTAGTATATATATATATATACATATATATATATATATGTGTGTGTGTGTGTGTGTGTGTGTGTGTGTGTGTGCGCGCGCGTGTGCGTGCGCGTGTGCGTGTGCGTGTGCGTGTGCGTGTGCGTGTGCGTGTGCGTGTGCGTGTGCGTGTGCGTGTGCGTGTGCGTGTGCGTGTGCGTGTGCGTGTGCGTGTGCGTGTGCGTGTGTGTGTGTTGTGTGTGTGTGTGTGTGTGTGTGTGTGTGTGTGTGTGTGTAAACGGCGGTTCTACGTAAAGTGAACCGTTACACTTGGACAGAGAATTTACAAAGAAGAGACTAGAAGAGATCGTTGGGTGTTAAATTAGATCGATATATTGAAGCCTGGACGATTTAATTAAAAATTACGATAGAGACATGTATACTGCGTAACATGCATTTCCCTCTTACCTAAGTAATCAAATAAAATTAAAAAGTTTAGTATTGATCCTAAAAGTAATCTGTTCTCTAAACTTTATATATGTATTTGCTGCTGTATATATTTTATTTTTAATATATCAGAATGAAATATAAAATTAGATTCATATTAAGCCGTAATTAATTTCTTTCGGTACTTTAGTATTAGCACTACTTCAGTACATTATTTTATTATCTTGGTGATGAAAATTAATGGAAATCTTGATTTATAAATTCAAAATAGATATTACGAAATTTTAAGTTATAAGCATAAACTAGATGAATTTATTTCAGCTGTCCTTATATAAGATATACAAAATTTTGGGTTCTGCTATGCTATCTATTATTATTCAAAAAGAAAAACGGCACGTTTTTATCTAAAGTTAACACATCTTTCTCTTGTCGAAAATTCGTTTTCCAAATACGAATAGTTCAGCGACTTTATATGAATCAGATTTATATAGCACATTGTTCACAAAATGTCAATTGGTACAAAATAGTATTTTGATTGCTTTTAACAAATTTAAAATGAAACTTTTTAAGTACAAATGTAAATAAAGCTATATAAGTACAAACGTACTCACACTAGTCACACTGAATAACAGAAAAGAAGGCTTGAAAATTCAAGGTTAAACCTAGAATTACTTTCATCACAGTTACAAATACAAATACGAGATATAGAAAATAACGAGGTATGTAGAACGCGAGGTATGTAACGAGATATAGAAGATAACAGATGATGTCTCCGATATTCTATGAATGTAATTGTGTATTTAGTTCGAGGTCCACACACACACACACACACATAATTGGAAAAGGTCTGCCTACACTAAAATAATAACATATTACAAATTGGCCACTTCTATATTATGTAAACGTCATTTTCATTAAAACTTATTTTTCAACAAATTACCTTAAAGGTTTGACGCTTAAATATTTTCGTTTATTAAATATCTTGGTCTCGATTTAATAGAAGTAAAGTAAAATAAAATTCGCACTATATACCTAGTTAGCCAAATCTGAAAAAAAAACCATATTTTGTCAAGCGTCTGCAACAAATTTCATTAGTAGAAAAATGACAGATTTGATGCAAAATCTGTTAATTAAATTAATGTTTACAAAACGACAGTAGAGATGTAACTTAATAATTTACTGTTCATAAAATGAGAGCAAATTAGCGTAAAAACCCGTGCGAGATACTAAGAGCATGTATAAAGTGTGTGTAACTACTGATAATAAAAAACAATCGTTAAAAAGTAAATTGTTTTTTTTTTTTCAAAGATTAGAGTAAATAAAACGGGAATACGCGATAACATATGAAATAATCGTCAGAAAATCAGAATTTGCGGTTCGAGAATAGGTACGTTCGAGGAAAACACGATGTGCGTTTCAATGCGTGTCGGATATACTTTTCGAGAATGAAAATATAAGCAGAAATTCAATGTTGTGAAAACTGCGCAAGCTAATCGTTGCGTTTATTCGACCTAAATTATTTAGGCCGCCTGCTGTAAACACTTGATAGGCAATCGGACCTGGCTTCAGGTCAGGCCGCGTATTTTAGTGACCCGACCCAGGTCGCGGGTCTGCACCCCCGCTGGTAATGGGTGTAAACGTAGCCAATATATGAAATAATAGTCAGAAAATCAGAATTTGTGGTTCGGGAATACGTTCGAGAAAAACACGGATTTTGAATCGGCCAAGAATTCAAAGTAATTAAAGAAGCGTATACTTTTGAGTTACCTGCGACGATAGTTAAGAACCTTAAATTCTAATTTCCACTCAAGGAGCTATAATTTTTAGGTCCCTTTCCTTGGCCGTTTATTGGAAATGGATATTATTTAAAAAAATTAACGCGTCAACTCGGTGGACAACACATTGCCTTTCTGGAACTCAGCAAGATGTACAAAAGCGGCGTCGTAAGTTTACGGTTGGGTACCAGCGACGTGATTGTTGTCTCGGACAGCAAGCTTATACACGAAATGTGCCTTTGCGAGAAGTACGACGGACGTCCCTGGAACGCATTCATAAAGCTACGAAACATGGGAATGAGGAAAGGTAACGAATCCGATTGAAACTTGCCATATTGAAGTTTAGAATTTGGTTGAAAATTGATTTCTATATTTCAATAAAGAATTATATAAAGAATTATAGTCTTATCAAACAGATCGATATCGATATTTTCGTCGAGAGAAAAAAGTAAGAGAAAGATGAGATTTTTTTCTATTTTATGTATTAATGCCCAAGCAAATTACTTACATGCACGAGCGCGTGTTTATTGTATCTTTCGTCTTACTTGGATGTATGTTGCCGGTCTTTAATATTTATATTTTTAGGCAAAAATGAGAGTATACATTGCACTGTTAAATTCGTAGTGTCAAATTATACTCAATTTGAGTAATTTAATATTTAATATTTAACTTTAATATTTATAGTCCTTAAATATTTAACGGTATAGATTTTAATAAACGTAAATAAATTTAAGTTTTTCTCAGTGCCGTGCAAAATCTAGAACATATGAAACTTTCAAATTTAACAAATAAGGAATAGTGAGAGAGGCAATCGGAGCCACGCGCGGTAATAATTGCGCAATCAAAATATAGTCAAAATAAGATGAAATATATTAGTCAATACATATTCGGACGTTGCGACACTTTCATTGTGTCATCTTCAGCGTGTAAACAAATTTATCTTATTGACTTATTCAGGAGAGCCTATACTTGGTTTATTATTTTCAAATTTAATTTTTCTTGAAAGAAATAGAGAACAATCTGATTCGCTATATCAGCGCTTCGAAGAAGAGATTTCGATGCGATAATAATTACAAGAAGAAAGAAAGTAAGTATTGTAAGAGCCGTTAAAGATCACTGATTAATCAGAAGTTATCAGGGATCACGATGAACGACGGGACTGAGTGGAGAGAATTGCGCGTTTGGGTGGTACGAGCTCTGAGAAGCGTCGGTTTCGCCAAGCAGGCGATGATGGACCTGCTCGTTGACGAAATGACACTCATCCTGGAGAGGCTGGCGGACGGCGGAGTGCGACAGATACGACCCGCGATCGCGCCCGCGGTGATAAATGTCCTCTGGCTAATGATCACGGGACGGAAGCCATCCGAGAATCTCCCGAGGTAACGTGAAATCGTCGCCGGGACAATCGGAAGATTACACTTCCTCGACAACTCGCGCGCGGCACTTCCGCGAGTCTTATTTCCGGGTAACTCGAGGAAGTCTCACTGGTTCCGCGATTGCTCCTCAGGTTACAGAAGTTCATGGATCTGCTGAATCGTCGCGCGCAACAGTTCGATATGACCGGTGGGATTCTGGCCACTTTCCCCTGGATACGTTACGTCGCGCCGGAGATGTCGGGATACAACATCCTCATCGCGTTAAACAACGAGCTCAAGAACTTCCTAATGGTATATACATATACATATACGTAACCCCCTTCAATGACCCACGCGGTGGTCAATACAATTTCAGCTAATTCTTACTCGTCCGATACTTAAAATTATTGATCGCGTCGCATCTCATGTTTTGTTATCCGCAGGACACTATCAAGGAGCACAAGGAGCGGTACGTCAAGGGAAACGAGGCGGACTTTATCGATATGTTCCTCTATGAGATGTACAACAGCGAGGAGCATCGAGACAAAGTTTCCTTGTTTACAGGTGCGAGCCCCAGTTGCTTTCTATCACCGAGCGGCCGTTTAAAGAACGCCGCGCGGCAATTTTCTCGGGGTACCTATTCGCGAGGAAATTAACGCTTCCTCCCGGCGTGCCCCGTCCGCGTCGGTGCGTTAATGAAAGCACCGTGCGCGCGCGAGAGAAAGCGAAGTTCTCGTCGCGAGCCACCGCGATGCCCGACATACGTGCATCATCTCTTCTGTTCTTTTCAGAGGACAATTTGCTCGTGACGTTGATCGACTTCTTCATCGCCGGCATTAGCACCACGACGTCGACGTTGGATGTTCTTTTCTTGCAAATGGCCAATCATCAGGATGTGCAGCGCAAGCTGCACGAGGAGATCGACGCCGCGATCGGTCCCCACAGGTTTCCCAATCTGAAGGACAGAGTCAAGTAATAACGGCGTAATTTTGTATCTTTAAGAAGGGCGCAATTCCTTTTTCAAATTGTTATTATTTTTGGGGGGGGGGGAAGGAAAGGGAACATTGCTCTTCTTATGGTTTTTCTATTCGAGAAATTATTTAATTTATATTGAATTTCAACTTAATCGCAGAATGCCCTTCACGGAGGCGATATTAACCGAGTGCCAACGCATGTGGCTCGTCACGCCTATAATCGGACCACGTCGCGTTCTTAGTAACACAACTCTCGACGGTTACGAGATACCAAAGAACACCACCGTCCTTATGAATGTGTATTCGAACAATATGGATCCGAAATTCTTCCCCGATCCGACTTGGTTTAGACCGGAGAGATATATAAACAAGGATGGAGCTTATCAACCACATGACAGTATTATACTGTTCGGAAAAGGTCAGTAAATTATTACGAGGTTTAAAGAAAAACGAGATTGTTATGAGAGAAATAACAGCTATGGAATTCTCTTTTGCGAAACGAAACGGAAATGATCGCTTCGTTCACGTGCGACGTTAATGTGCTTAATTGCGTTTAAGCCATTCTCGGTGTCGCGCCGTAACGCATGTACATAATTACGATACCTACCTCTTTCTTGTTTTCTTTCCGGGTGCTTCACGGCGCGACGGCGCGACGGCGGAAGGTCGAGGAATGCCTTTCACGCTGAGGAAAAAGGCGAACGGTACTCTCTGAATTTAATGCTCGCACGGGATCCTCTGAATAACTGCGAATAATAGCGATCAAATCTCGTGAATCAATTATCTTGTCCCATATTTCACCGTCCGAAGGAGGAATCTTCTTTTATCTTTTTTTTTTCCTTAGGAAAGAGAAGATGCCCCGGAGCAGCTTTGGCAAGATCGGCTATATTCTTAATTTTTGTCGGGGTAATGCAGAAGTATCGTTTACTCCCGGTGCCAGGTAAAAAATCCATTAAAATGGAACTAACTACCGGATTGATAATTGCACCGAAGCCTTATGAAATGTTAGTCGTTCCGAGATAAGATTACATTGCACGGTATCCACTTGGGTAAGTGAGAGGCTCTCATTTTGAAAACGTTTCGCGTTAGTTTTATTATCAAATTGACGCGCGTTAGCGTACGCTACGATTCTTTTAATGTTATTTTATTCTTTGTTTCGTTATACTTTTTTGAGATATGTATATACGTAAACGTCAGAAGAAAAAAGAAAAAAGAAAAAAGAAAAAAGCAAAAGAACGAAAGTATTATATACACACAGATCTTACACATACGTACACTTGTATCTTCTCTCTTCGCGTTCGAAATTTCTATTTTTTTTAAATAGTACTAAAAGCACTATACTAGAATAGTATACGAGAATTTACCGAGCTGGTGTCACATTATAAATGTAAATACGAATTTACTATCAATTAAAATATTGCAGATTACATATTAAGTACGAGTTTTTTTTTGCAGTTTTATTTAAAAGCCATTCCAGTACAATTTTATTACAAGACCTTTTTTTAAGCTTCTGCCGTCCTACATGCTGAAAGGAGACGACAAACCGACCATGTTAGGAGGCGATAGAAGTATCGGCTGTGTATCTATAGAGACCCTCGAGTGAAACACACGTCTTTCACGTAGCCGCGTGAGAGCTAGTAAATTGCTAGAAATGCTCGCGGCACATTTCTATTAACTTACATCCGTTTATTGAGGCTGTCATCTACCTTTCATACTCGCGTCTAGCATTTCAAACCGCGCGAATAAGTAATCGAAATCGCACCTTCTCGCGCGTCGCTACATTTGTCATGAAATGCTCTACAATATGCCACGTGCTGCGAATAAGATATATTTAGTTCTCAGAAATCGCGTGCTTCCTCGCACGTTCCAGAGCGCTCGCAGGGGACGTGCAAGTAACGAGCACGAGACAGCAGTTTTTTAAAACACATGATTTTCCGACTTTGATTAAAAATATTAAAATTTGAGTAAAAATATTAAAAATAATTGTTTTAATCTTTGGCTTGGAAATGACTATTCGATGTCTAACAGGACATAATAGCTTCTGCCTGAGGAAGTACGTTCGTCCGAAGTCTTTTTTTATCTCTGCTGTAAATGGAGACACGATTACGCGTTATCGCTTCGAGTCGAATCGGCTGCGCCGCACGGTTATTAGTAATCTTACGACTTGCCTCGTATTATGTATAATGTGTTATGTGTTATGCGCGTTACGGCCCAAGCTGTTTGACAAAAAAGATATTCGTTTCCGTTAACCGATCCCGTACATGGCGCGGCGCGGCGCGGCGCGGCCCGGCGTTTGCGAATGGCGTTTATTGGTTCTACGCCGTGAAAGTCTTGCTTTTACGCGCACGCTTTACGAGTTCGACGAAATCGTGCCCCTTCGCAGAAGTCCAAATGTACCGTCATGTGCTCTCGCGCGGGTCACGTGGCGATCGTCCCTGTGGCGTTCGGGGACGCGTCGTCCTCGTCGTCAGCTTGAGGTAGTACGGTTTCGGCGACAGGGTGAAGCCGTCGTAGCCTTTCAGGCTCGGTTTGCCGTGCTCGGCCGCTAGCTCCATGTCGAAGTAATGCACGACGTAGGTGAAGAACAGGAACAGCGAGGAGCGCGCCAGCTGCTCGCCTGGACAGCGTCTTTTGCCTGAAACAATCCACCCGGCATGCCCGCGATTAGTTCCAAACAATGGGGAATTGATTATCTCTCGCCGCGCGCCGTACCTTCGTGAAGGCAAAAGGCTGAAAAATTTGCGCAATATATATGGAGAGAGGCTCGGAGAGTATAGAAATGACTTTTACGAGAATGATGGTTGCGAAAGTGGGACATTAGCATAAACTATATTCCGACGTGTTGATTACGTCTCTCGAAGTTTCCTTTGTTGAAATTTACCTAAACCGAAAGGTATGCTGTAGTTGCTCCGACAGAATTGGCCCTGCTCGTCTAGAAATCGTTGCGGTCGGAACTCATCCGGTCGATCCCAGTACGTCTCGTCATTGTGGACGCTATGATAATCGAAGAGAACTATCGTGCCCTGCAAAATATTAGCTCGCTTGCAATTTGGACGCGTAATAAGCGCCAATTTTGAATGCAATAGGCTTATCGATAAAATCGGCGAACTTTGATATAGGTACACGAACAGGTATACTAATATTTTATTTCTTCTCTTACGTGCCGACGAGTGCTGAAAGAACTCGGCAAAAATACGAAGCATACCGCTAAATATATTATTTATTTCTGAAGAGGAATTAAATTAGAAATATTGATTCTTATGTATATCGAAATTCGCTAGTTATCCGCAATCAGATACGGTCTTATTACCTTGGGTATTCGATAGCCGTTCAAAGAAACGTCCTTCGCAGTACTGTGAGGTACGCCGAGTGGAGCCAAAATTAGATATCTTTGGACCTACATTAAATATACCAATTTTGTACTCGTGTCATGTTTCATTTATGCTGCGGAACATCGATATCGTCTCGCATTTAAGCATTTTCTCAATTATCATAATCTATTTTTATTGATAAATTATATGTTTTATTAATCGAAGCCTATTTATTATACCGTCATAAAAAAATGTCAATTAAATCAGAGTAATATTTATTTTCTAATTGTTATTAAAATCAGATTCTCTATAGGAAGCTCGCTAGCATATGGTAAAACATTTGTTTTAATATAGAAATATTTGAAACAAAATTATTTATTGACAACACATCATATTTTGTAACAAGGTTTCTCTTGAAAATATCAACCGTCAGTGAGTTATATACTTGGTCGTAACGCGTTTGCACCCAACAGTCTATGTCTATGTAATTTATATATTTCTCTTTCTTATATTACCTCGGCTAAGAAAGCTTCCGTTATCGGCAAGGATGGTAAATCTTGTTCGGTTGGAGCTCGCGACCTACCGACGACACCATCCAACTCTGTTTGAAGTACCTTCAACCATTCGGGATTCAGCGATAGGAAGAGAAACGTAGTTGCTAAGGTGTCAGTGGTCGTCTTCGACCCAGCCAGAAAAAGGTCGAGACACAATATCAATAAATTCTCACCTGCGGCATAAAACGTGTGCGCATGTATGTTAATGGTAATTTATTACTTACTTCGTCGTTAGGTCGTTACACAATGTGAAAATTACTCAATCTAAGGGAAGAAAAATATTTAACACGATTGCGCACGCGCATTTCTTACTAATTTCAATTATTCTACAGACATAATTCCAAAAAGGGAGAGAAAGAGAGGAGAAGGGACGAATGTCTTCTAAAACTTGGCGAAAATATCTCAGACAACTCCAACACTCTAAGATTTTTGACGCAAATAAAATTTAATTGTATAAATCACGTGAGATAATTTATTAAGTAAGCTTCATGTTACGCGGCGTATTAACTCACGATCAAATATCGTGTCTTTATTCTCGGTGTTTCTACGGATCTCCAAGAGAAACGCGTCAATCAGATCGCGCGGCTCATCGGATAACTCCCTCTCGTGTATCTTGATCTCCTCATCGAGGAAGCTCCATAGACTTTCGAGAATCCTCATTAGCTCGTTATATCCCGATAACTCCGGGATCACGAAACGTAGAAAAGGCATCTGCGAAATTACTCCACCCAGGGTGTCCATTAGCCTGTATAAAATATCAAATAATGTTTTATCTTGCAAAAATAATATTATATATTTACGTCGTCTTATTTCGCCGTGTTAAAACAACGGGTTCTCGTCTGCAGGATTTACCTGAAGGCATCGTGAACCAGTACGAGCGCCTCTTGCAGCTTTTGGTCCTCATATTCGAATCTGTGCCCGGCTATCATGAACCACAGAGAATTCAGTACCGCGACGTCGAATGCCGTGTGCATCATCACCGCGCCGCGCTCGCTCATCTCCTGCAGATGAACGACGAAATTCCGAGCCTCCAGAGTCATCTGTTCCTTTAAAATCGACTGACCTATGCCGAACGTTCGCAGATGCCGCATCGTAAATCTGCGAATCTGCGTCCACGTGGGGCCCTCGGTGAACAGAACGCCTTTAATAACAAATACGCGCTTGAATAATATAAAGTTGAATGAAAGCGACATGAAGATGATATATTATCCTTCACGTTGAAACGTTGTTAGAACGTTGAAAGAAAAAAGCGGGTAATTTTCAGAATCTTGATGGGCGTGTTAATTTCAAGGAGTTAATCCCGAGTTTTCGTTTACCGATATATATATATATATATATATATATATAAGTAGCGCTGCGTACCCTTTCTCTTCCCGAACGATCGTACCCTGAAGAAAAATCCGTCCGGTCGGCTGTTGAATTCATCCTGGAGAAGCGTCTTCTTCACCAGATCGTACGTTGAAATCACCACCACCTTTTGATTTCCAAGCTTTAATCCCAATACCGGCCCGTACGTTCGCGCCAGTTCTTGCATACTCAGATAAATGTATCCGTGTTTCGAACGTAGCCATTTGAACTTGAAGAAACATCCGAAGAACGGTATCCACGCTGGGCCTGTGCAGTGTCAATTTAGCGTCCCGCAATTAGAGGCTTGACTTTAATGACATTAATTTAGAGTCATTATGGTATTTTCGCTCAGCGAAATTGTCGAAAGAGATCGCGTCGTATGCCATTACTTGCCATTAACATTATTAGATCATCTTTTCTTTGTATCTAAATTTTAGATTAATCTTCCTAAAGGATTCTCGTAAAGTAAAATAAATTAAGCTATTTCTTTTAATAATCGCCTATGAACGCATCAGATATCATTTTTATAACACCGCATGTCCACAAAAGTACAATTATAACGACTATTTCTATATGTATATATATATATATATTTCTGTCACGCTATACACGCATTCCTCAATCGAGTGACTAGCCTGATGTTTATGGATACATCTTTGGTGCTATGACATTATACGGAGAGATAAGAACTCTAAATTTAGACAAACGTAAAAATTTCGGTGATAAATTTTTTTCGCAGTCGGAAATAAATTCCATTTAAGAAGAAAGCGTGTCATTTATAGCGGAACTAAAATTTAGGAAAATAAATTAAATATTCAAGAGACTTCGCGTGCCCTACAACTTTCTCTCGAAACATCGGCTTTCTGAAATAGGTACTTTCAGGAATATTAACTCGTAATATGTAATAGAAAGACACTTTTTAAGCTATTAACATCTACTTTCAGCGTGAAACTTCTTAATTGAAGCGTAGAAAAAGATATGTATGTGAAAGCCATAAAAATACAGTAATTGTGTTTAGGTACTAATTGCACGTAACACGTCAGACTGAACACTCCGAGAGTGTCAATATTATAGTCGAGTTTTATTTCACTCACCAGGTGGATAATTTTTCGGCTTGATACAATCGTAGATGCAGTAGAGGCAAGCGAGGGCGGAGAGAAGGGAGAAGATTATCAAGAACAGCATTTTTGGATGTATCGAGATGCGCCACTTCGTAACTTCTGCCACGGTAACTCATATCGGCTGTGCTATATATATATGTGCATGGACAATACATGTACATATGATAACAAAACAAAACTAGCTATGATCTTATCGATATATGACCCCTACGATCCGGATAAAAATATCGTTTTATGTTTGACTACCTTTTCGGAGTACGCACGCTCTCGCATGGAAGCTGGCTCGTTGAAACACGACGATATTTTTCTTCGACCGAGTCGTGCCTAAATAAAATAAAATTGGCGATGAAAGGACTGTGCGTATTTGGAATTACATCAGACGCGAGCACGAAAAAATTCGTTTTTTCACATGATATATTAAATAAGAATATTAATTCTTATTAAATTTAAAATATGTGCTACATATTAACTGTTCTTTGAACAGTATCAGAAATTAAATAAGAGACCGAATTAAGAACGTTACATTGAAATTAAGCGAGTTAATTAGCGAGTTTGGGATGAATTCTTTTGGCAAGTTCTCGAGGAGAAAACGAATTCAGGTTAATTTGTTTGGGAATAATAAGCTTGCCAAGTGATATCCTTGATCGTAATTTCTGGTGAAAATCAAGTCGAGGTGAATGCGGGTAGCGCATTGTTCTCACCCGTGTGAAGCCTTTGCGCGCGCGATACCTAGAAATCTCCTATTATGTTGTAAAATGTCTGTTATCACGATAATCGGCCACCGCGCTTACGGACCACAATTTACATACGAATGCCCGACGCAGAAACAACGTAGAAAAGAAATTTCTTAAATGAAACAACCTTGAGCATGTTTGTCCAACTGTTTGTTATGTCGGCAACGCTTTGAGGAAAGTCAAAGCACGATACGTTTAGCTATTAGATACAAAAGAACAGCCGTAATATGCGAGAGCTACGCGTCATTCACGTATCTCGCACTTAATAATAACGAAATAATAACGAAACTTCCCCGGAAGGGAAGACGGGGCAGAAGACGGAAGATGCGATGTCGCGTAACTCCCACGAAATTTTGCTTGCGCGCGAAAACCCGTCGGACGAAAGTAAACGTCGGACAAAAGTGAAAATTTGTTTCCTGTCTGTCATATCAGGGAAACGACGCACAGGGAAACGTATCACGATTTCTCTAATTCTCTTCTTTTTTTTTTTATTTCCTTGTTCGGTCGCCAGGCGATCGGAGAAAAATCCACTCTTCCGTATAGTTGGACGCCAGTGAAATCTCGTTGTCATCGTCATCAATCGAGCGGAGTCTGCGTCGCGCAATGTGGTGCGGCCTACCGGGAGTACCGCGGGGACGGGCAGCACGGTGGCATGGATTAATTTATGCCGCTGTGTGGGTGCACGGATACTTTCTCCATGGTCGGGGTCCTCTACATGCTGGTCGCCTCTGCCTACCATAACAGACTCCACTTTCTCCAATTTCGCAGGGATACGTGCGCGTATTCGCGTTGCATCATCCTCATAAGCTCGCAACGATGGCGATTTACTTTGAAATTAGAATGACCATCTAGATAGTTCGTTTCCTGAGGAAACGAGTATCGAGGTAATAAGATGATAATAAGGCTCTTAACTTGGGCTCTTCTCTTCGATGTAAAAGAATAAAATCAACATCCGACTAATCACCTGTAAAAAAAGCAATTTTCAGGGTTATTTTTATTTTTAAAATAAAAAATAATGGATTAACTTTATTGTTGTTCAATATACTTATTTCGTTAGATTATATAAACGATATGCAGCTTGCTTATCTTCTTTAGTTGTTCCATTAAGTTTGTCAGGTTGCCATATTTTAAACTTTCATAGCTTACAAGAGACGCACGCGTCACTTAAATGCTTTCTTTCGTGTAAAGTAATTCTAGATAATGTTTCTTGTGTCGCTCAATTATCTCCCATAAGGCGTAATTTATCTTGCTCGCGCTTATCCTTTTTCCGTAATCAAATTATACGAAGCGATAAAGTTGAATGTGTAACATATATATCTCAATGCTTTCTCCCATTCAATGGTAATTTGTTATACATCTTTCTAGAAATCTAAAATAGCTGAAATTAAATTTAAAGATTCTTGTTTACGAGACGATAAGAATAAACAGTTGTCGAATATGTTTATTTACATTTTAGAAGAAAAATGACTAATCGACTTTTAGAAAGCAAACGCGATTATTTGTCTAAATTTTGAAAGTGTATGCCAATTATATACGCTTGCTGCGCAATGAATATTCAACCGTATTTACCGAACGCACTCGATATCTTAAGTTTTCTCCGTTGAATTCGTTCGACGTACACATTTCCCTACATCTGTAAGAAATTAAAATTTGCATGCAATTTTTGTTTTTATTATTGAAGATGTGTGTTTTCTAGATTCCTCTTCCGCTCTGTATATCTAAATGTATCTTTATTCTATTGTCACGTACGTCAAGTAAACAACCAAGTGAAAGTTGTGTTACGGTTCTTGCATGTAGAGAGATAACATATCTGAAGAGGCTAAAGGGTGAAATAAGTCAGAGATTTAACAAAATACTTATAAACTTTATTCGTAACAGTATTAGTTAACAATTGGAGAGACAACAACACGTATATAAAAAACATGGAAAAAAACAAAAGAGAGATAATGGTTACGACGTGTAAAGGTAAGGATGGTGGCGCCCCGAAGGACAGGGAGCGCGTCAGTCGAGCAATTTCGAGTAACTTAAGTTTTATCGCGACCTTATCTTAATCCTAAGATGTAATATATACAGCGGCTTATGTTACAGCACTCTCCCGGTGGAGATGTTTGTACAAGCATTTTTTTTTGTGGATTACAGTGCGGTTATTCTGCACGGAAATCTAACTCTATCAACGGCTAGGGAATGCAAAGTTGGCTAGGCCTCCGTTTTGTTTTACCGGCGGTGGTACCAAGTCCTGCGTGATGGTCGGCGAATTCGCCTGGAACGACCTGTCCCAGGCGACTTTATTACTGTCCGTCGGACGTTGCTGCGCCTGTTGTTGTCCCTGCTGCTGCTGCTGCTGCTGCGCTTGCCTCTTTTGCTGGGGCAAGACCCCCTTCTCGGGGCTATAGGGCACAACTTGCGTGTTCTGAGCCTGCGTGTCCTTGCGGTCCCAGCCATGATGATGATGATGGTCCTCGCTGGGGAACCACTCGGATATCCAGACCGGTTTCCATATCTTCTTCCACGCTGGCACCCAGATCTCTTTCCAAGCAGGCACCCAGATCTGTTTCCACGCTTCCTTCCAAGCGAGCTTCTTGTCAGGGATCCACTCCAGCTTCTTGTCGGTCTTCCAGATTTGCTTCCAAGCCTCCTTCCACTCGAGCTTCTTGTCGGGGACCCAGACGAGTTTCTTGCCTGGCTTCCAGATCTGTTTCCACGCTTCCTTCCAGGCCAGCTTCTTGTCCTCCACCCAGATTTGCTTCTTCGCCGGTTTCCAAATCTGCTTCCAGGCCTCTTTCCACTCGAGCTTCTTGTCCGGGACCCAGATCTGTTTTTGCGCCGTTTTCCAATATTTCTTCCAGACCGGCTTCCAGATCAATTTCTTTTTCCAAAGATCATGACTGGTGTACTGCCATCCATGATGATCGGTACCGTGGTAGTGCTCACCCGGTATGCCAACCTTCACCCATTCGGGGACCCAGAGCTTCTTCCAAGCAGGTACTTGATATTCTTTCCATACCGGTACCTGGATCTCCTTCCAAACCGGCTTCCAGATCTTTTTCCACGCGGGCACTTGGATCTCTTTCCAAGCGGGCACCTTGATCGGCACCCAAATCGGCTTCCAGATTTTCTTCCAAGCCGGCACCTGTATTTCCTTCCACACCGGCACTTGAATCTCCTTCCACACGGGCTTCCAGATTTTCTTCCAAGCGGGCACTTGGATCTCCTTCCACACCGCTTTCTGAGTTGGCACCCAGATAGGCTTGTAGATTTTCTTCCACGCGGGTTTCCAGATCTGCTTCTTCGCCGGTTTCCAGATCTTCTTCCAGCCCGGTTTCCAAACTAGCTTCTTCTTCCAGTACCCTTTGTCATGGTGATGATCGTCATGGCCGCCGTGATGCGCATCGAGTCCTCCGCCACCTCCAAAGTCACCTCCTCCGTCTAGATGACCACCAATATCACCGCCTCCACCTGAAGGACCACCAACGTCACCGCCACCTAAGTGACCTCCGATGTCACCACCCCCAAAGTGACCGCCGACGTCGCCACCGCCAAAATGACCGCCCCCGTCGCCACCGCCAAAATGACCGCCCCCGTCGCCACCTCCAAAATGACCGCCCCCGTCACCACCTCCAAAATGACCGCCTCCATCGCCACCTCCAAAATGACCGCCGATGTCGCCGCCGCCGCCGCCGCCGCCGCCGCCACCGCCACCGCCACCGAAGTGACCACCGATATCGCCACCCCCATAACCACCGCCGTAATCACCACCGTCGCCTCCCCATCGTTTTTGTGCTTCTGTACCGTATCTGTAATCACAACGACATTGATTCAACATTAAACAATTAATAAATCTCATATTCGCATTCGTTACCTTAATCTTCTTCTATGGTATATAGAGAAACTTTTCGAAATCTGCATAATATGATGTCCAGGTTTATAGATTATTTCCATATCAATTAAAATAAAACGACGATATTGTAAAATGTAATGTACAGAAATACAAAAACAAAAAAAAAAGAAATTTTGAAACGCATCATTAATAATCTCATAATTTGCGGATTAAATCTTAAATTAAAAATAAATTTTGCATCATACGCTATTATTACCAAACATAGGTTGAAGTAAAAGATTGCTGTTTCTATTAAGGTAAATTGTCATACATACGGAGTTTGCTGCGATTGCTGCTGCAGTTGCGTTTGAACTACGGCTTTGCTCGCCACAAGAACGGCCTGCAGTAGCAGCGCTAGTACAGCCTGTAAACAACGAAATGACACGAGGATTCAGTTATTGAACAATTTATGAAAGAAATCTATTTCTGACTCTCGTTTCTCATAAATTTTTAACATCGCATTAAAATCATACTAAGCAAGTTGGAATAAAAACGCTGGTATTAACGTTGACAAGTGGAATAACTTTCGAAATTTATCTGCGATCGATCGTATACGTAAACGGAATAATTTTAGTAGCTAATGACGAGATATTTAGTAGTCAGTAATGATATATCCATTGGAACGTAATAAACATTTGAAATAAAGTGAGCTAAAATCCAAAGAGAGATTGACATTTATGCATAAAAAGATTTTCGACAGTAATTTCAAATTCATAAATCCAGAGATTTATAAATCCGTATAAATGGAATCCTGGAATTTAAAGTCGCGTATAATTTCGCAAATTAATTAGGCTTATATACAAATCTATTAAAATAAGAGAAAGAAAGAAGGAAAAATTATAAGCTGATTTATAAATCCGTGGATCTATAAATATATATAAGTTTACCAGTCCGCAAAAATATTGATGCGTGTTTACGTCGAATTTCTTTGCCTTGACTTGATTATAACACATATCGCAATGTCGTTAAATCGCTAGCAAAAGATCGATACGTCCTGTCCGAAATGGCGACGGTTTATTACATCCACCAGGCCCCGAGCACCACGCTCGCTCAATAAACGACAAACGTCGAAGAAGACGGCATCCTCGAACTTGAAGCGACGCACTTTTCAAAAATCTTTCCGTTTTCCGTATGCATCACGCGTGCGATTATCAAGATCGCGCCAGTTAATCGCGGAAGATGAGCCGCGCGAGGCGGTGCGGTGGTGAGTTCGACCAGGGTGGTAGCGGGCACAACGCGCGCGACACGCCAACATCGCACCGACATCGCACCGGATTGAAAGAGTGAAAAAAATTGATGGAAACAACTGACCGCGCATCCCGGGCGAATCCTCATATTTCTCGCAGTGCCGCCCGTCGGGACGCGTACTCCTGTTCCCTGGGCGCAGGAAAACGTAGCTTACTTGGTCCAATCACCGGAACGTCGTAGTTATATAGGCGCGTATCCTCCCCCGAAGGCATCACCGCGGTAGCATTGTGGTAAGGAAGCAGCAGCGCGGTCGGTCGGCGCCGGCGGTGGTGGCGGCGAACCGTCGACGGTGGAAGTGGTTCCGTCCGCGCTTCACGTGGTGGAAATCGGAGAATTCCACCTGTGGAAGGTGGTGGTAGTGCCCGCCGCAGTTTTGGGCCCCGGACCCCTTACGGTTGAACCCTCCTCTTCCTCCTCCACCACCTTCTTCTTCCACCATTGTCCTCCTTCTAACACCCCCACTTCCGGGCGCGCGCGACCAGACCTCCGTCCAGCCGAGCCATGTATCATCCACTCGGAGAAAGTGATCGAGAGCACGATCCGGTCGAGCGAGCAAGAGCGATTTCGTCCTCCAGTTATTCCCGCGCCTGTGTTTCAACGGTGAAGTTCAAGCCTCGCAAGGTTACGCGACAAGGTTATTCCTCGCTCCAGATTATTTCGATATTGCCGGCGAGAGAAAGAACGGAAGCACACGTCGACGCCTCTAATGTCTTACACGTTAGATATCTAGAGACAGAGTTTCTCGCTCTCTTTCGAGCCGAAAGAACCGGTCGCTGTCTCATGTCCCTGCTGCGAAAGCTACACTATATCGGTTTCCTATTAATAGATAATGATGTTAATACAGCGATACAGATGGAATCTAATAAATTATTAATGATAGCTTAGTATACGCCGTAATATTTTTCTAAGCCGTAACTGGATAATCCATGGTTCCAAAACAGGTTTTCAGATCGTTCAGTCACTTCTTGCGTTAAAACGATATTTTTCTATGTAATAGTATGCAAATGTTTCTATATACATATTCATATAAGACATGTATCTCTTATATTAAATTGATACATTTTAATTCTCCAAGCATGGCAGGCAGATATTGTTGAAATACATAAAAAGATCTCAGACACCATAGTTTTTTAGACACTATATTTAACGCAGTTCATAACTGTGCGTTTAAATTATTCGAAAATTTTATGAAATTATAATTTTAATTGTTTGAAAATTTATACGAGGAAAAAAAAGCGTGTAACTTTACTTTTCATATGTACCACAGTTATCTCTGTTTTGCATCTTGAATGAACTGCCAAGTAACATTGGTAGAGCATGATTAATACTATATAAATATTAAATATTCTTTCTTTAGGAAAAAAATTCGATAAAATATAGTTAATTTAAAAGTGAAACCCTAAAATCCCAGACTTGACATTACTTGTGCAAAGGTACGCGTACATAATGGTGAAATGGAATGGACTTTGCCAAATACAGTGCGTAATTGCTTGTGAAACGGAATAGGTATTTTAATGGGGAGAGCGTGGAATCGGGGATCGTTCAGAGGCAATTCGGATACCGTCCCGTAACGTAGGAGGAATTACCGACGATCTCGAGGTGCCCTTGCGCCTAATCGCTCTGTTTTGCGCGAAGCTTACGACCGCGCGATTTTCTTCCAACAACGACGCGACGGCTCCTCGGCGCGGCGTCACGGAGAGAAAGCGTACCGGAGAACGGTTTCGTGCATACGGAGTGTGCAAGCGCATTTTCCGCTTTTTATCGCGGGGACAACAATGCGCGGCTGCGGCAACGAGCAGCCGGGAAAATTAGATCTAACGAGGCGCCCGCGACGTTCGTGAGATTCCAAAGTGATAGCGAGAATACCCGGGCACTCTCGCTCGCTGGGAAACGATATCAAGAGCGATATCGGGGAGGAACGTCCGTCGGGGCGACAAGGAGTAGAAAACGAAAAGGCATCGGAGATCGGCAGGCGCGTTCGAGTGGCGTTTAACGGTAGACGTTAAACTGCGTTAAGTGCATATATCCGTTTAACACGTCGCGTCGCGTCGCGTCGACTCACGGATGAAAGTGAATTCCCTCGCGCGGACCGCTAGAGAGTCGACAGCCTCGACAGCCTCACGCATGAAACTCGACGGGGTACACGTTCTCGCTATTCCGGTTCGTAAATCACTCACCCGTTGGCGTTGCCCGTTGGCTGCTCCAGTTTTTCGAACCCACAGGCATGAGAGCAATCCAGGCGAAAACGCTCGAAAGGGGGAACGTTCGACCGTTTCCTGCGCCGCGGGATATTCGCTTTCAATCGCTTATACGAGTACGCTCATAATTAATATAATTTCGCACGAAAGACTTAAAAATGTTAACCCTTTAACCACAGGTATGTATTCATAAGCGATCCCCGCATCGCAGCATATCTTAAAATTGTAAAATCGCTTATTGACGACAGCCATAGTTAAAGGGTTAAAGAAATGGAGAAAATTCCTTGAAAATACCAACATTTTTTACGTATATTATCTTAAACTCTTGCCATCATTTATACTTTGGAGAACATGGAGAATTTAATCGAAAGTTGCTTTATTCCAACTCGTTTAGGCCCCCCTTAAGTTTGGTAACAACCTTTAGATATACACTCTGCGTAAAAAATTGAACATTCTTCCTACATCTTTACATACAATCAGATAAAAATATTCTGACCTTTCCGGATGAAATCTCACCGCGCTGTGAGGAATCGTCGTACGCATAAATTATTATTAACTTTCGTTCCATCGAAATGCGTCTTACATCTCTCCCGGTACTATTCTTACCTTTATTACATTTTTTATCTTTCAGAATCTCGCATGGGGCACGGTGTATAATTAGGGAGAAATTTGAAACTCGAGATGAGATAAAACGGCAATATATAGGCAATCGCAATGGACGAGATAGGAAACGGATTCGTGCGCTCTACCGCGCGAGTAACCCAAATAACGTACAAGAGGACGTTGCTCGAGAGAGGCCCGGTATCTCCGTACATCTCTCGAGGGTCGGAACATTTAGAAAGCAAAAGCGTATTGGCCGATACGTCGATGCCAGCTTGAGGTAGAAATTCCGGCCCGAATTTTCTATTTACACTTGTCTTGGGATTTTTCAAACGTCAATGACACTGTCCATGTGTAAACGAAGTCATTCACCGAAGTCGCGAGGAGACACCTTCATGCTTCGAAACCTTTGCCGACTCGTTAGAAGTGGCACCGTTATTAGATAATCGCGCATAAATCAATATTTGAAACGGCATGTTTACCCAACCGTGAACTCGTTCCATTTTTATTTTATTATTCAATCATCCGTTTGTCCGCGCCAATACCGTTTGGCTGTACAAACTTTTCTTTTTCTTTTTCTTTTAATATCTCATATTCCATTTACAAAAGACTAAAGTGAACTTTTCATTCACGTATATCGATCACGTTCTTGACTGATTTTCACTTTTTTATTCCGGTCTTTGCGGTCTAATTAACTGACGATTTGTTTCCGAAGACCGGAACAAGTTCTCAAGTGCCTTAAATGCTTAATTAGCCTTTCTTATTCCTGTTGTTCTGCCTGTTATTTTGCGGTCAGGCTATTAAAATTCTTTTACAATTTTACACCGACTTTATCGATCTACGCAAGCATCTCAAGTGCTTGATTTCAAATACCCGATGCAATTTGCTGCGCACACCGCTGAAGAAAGTTCGCGGAAGAAAGTTAATCTTTCGAAATCGTGATACGAGAAAGATAATTTACGTTTAAATTTCTTCGAAGCTCCAAAGATCGATGCTTCCGAATACCTAAATCAAAAGCCTGTCAATAATCATGTGTATTCAATCAAGCGTTAAGATTCACAACCAATACAAATAATCTTTTATTAATAAAAGCATTATTGTTTTGCTAAGTCTATTGATTAATACACTTGGCAAAACAAACGACCGATGTTCTCCAATGTTAAATAAATATTAAAATAATTTGTCAGATTTTATTTTGCGGTAAATTATTCATATAACATGCAATTGTGAGGACAAATGAGCTTTTAATTGCGAGCTATATTGTTAAATTAATCAGTAAGAGTACAAGTTATGCTACAAGATTCGTCGTATTTCAGTTGACGCCGTTAAATTAAGAGATAAATGTTGCAGGGGGAGGAGAGATCGTCTCTAGTTGGTGACGTGCGAGCGGCATATTATTTCGCGAGTGAAAAGTCACGTTGGGATGGCTCCGAATAACCGCGAATGACGTCGAGCATCCGTAATGACGTTGCGTCCCGCGTTGCGGTGACTATAAAAAGACACGTTACGCAATCGTCGGCGTCCGCGTCTGTCCTCGCCCGCTATTAATTATGTATGTCGACCGCGATTACGCCAAGACCTCGCTAATCAATCACGTACGTAATTTAAATTAGCCCTCTTAACTTTTAATATATAGCAACGTCTGCATATATCGCGTCCGTGTATCGACAACTACTCGCGAATTATTCGCGCATCGAGAATTCAACGATCCCGACGCCGCGCCGCTCATCCGTGCAATTCGGACAGCTTTCTTTGCAGGACGAAAAAATCGCAAGTCCCACGAGATGCTCGTGATACGAGATACGCAAATTCTTTCCGGTTTTTCAAACAGCTCTCTAAACAGGTATAATCGCCTTAGTCACGCAATCAGTTTTTACGCTGCACGCGATGTAAATACTTTTCATTCAGGAATCAGAAACATATTCCCACGCGAACAAGAATGAAAATACTCACACTCCGTATATGAATGTGTGCAAAGATTTAAAAAAATATCACCTCTGAACTATCGTTGATGAGGATTTATTTATTCCATATATTTCGTACATGTTTAGAAAAATATTTTCAACTTGGGAGCGGCGCGGCGTTTATGCAATCGGTAATGCAAACAATTTTGAATACTTGGGCAGATTAGACTTTAGAGGAATGAAAGATATGGGAATATTCATGTCACTAAATTGTCATTAATCACAATTTATTACAATATCCGAGGGGATTAGAGCGCGATCTATAAGGGAGCATGTAGCAATGACTAGACGGATCATGACAAATTGCGAAGTCCGTCTCTTACATCACACATACTCGGCCATTTAACACTTTCACCGAACTCTCCTACGCCCACGTTGTCACGGCCGGATGTTCGATTTATAGACGTGAATCTAATTGCATTTGTGCACGTACGCGTGTGGTTATTTGATCGGGCATAATACACGTTGATAAAAAAAAGACCGACACCGAATTGCTTTTATTATAGATAACGTCACGTGTCCTTCCGAACAATTATTCATTCTGATTAATTATTCTGAATAGATTTATTCATGAGGCAATCGCGAAAGTTTGCATGACAAACGTTGCAATTAATGGGAAAAGAATGTGTTTGACAATTCATGATTATACTGAGAATGATGGATTCTTCAATAAATTTAAAATTGACTTCTTTTCTTTGCGGAAATACTGAGGCATAAGAAATTTATAAATTGCAAACGATTGCAGAAGAAGCACGATTCCGACGAAGTAAGAGACGATAAAATATATATTCTTCCCACACACGAGTGAGAAGGCATTTACATTGATATCAGGAGTTTCATCTTTCTCTCAATGTTGCGTTATTTTGCAACATTGGCACACAAATCGCTGGTAAGTATTAAAATTCTAATCTGTTCTTCGGACATTGCGAATGTTATAATTTAAGCTGCGCGTATAAAGCGCGTATAAAATACTCGTATAAAACGTATTTAAAATATTCATTGCACAATAACGAGATTCTTCCTGAAATTCCTTTTCAGCTACGCACGCGTCTCCGCGGTGATTTTACAGATCCGTGTACATAATTTAATTCCGGAAGAGACTTGCTTTCGAAAACGACGGGCATATAGCTGCGAGGTTGCTCAACCGAGTTTGGCTGTTTCTGTTTTCCACGCCGCGCTTCGATATCCCGTGCGATCTCGCGTCTCTCGATCGACGGCCGCGGCGGCGCGCGGCGCGGCGGTGAGGTACTTGAGTCGAGTTTCCACGGCGGGAAAGTGGTCGCGGGCCCCACGATCGTAAAACGCATATATATTTTCGCTTTATCCGCGATTGACGATGCCACAGAGCTCCGGTCGACGAAACGATCGTCGTAAGACAACTTCTAGCCGCATGGGATCCAGCGGTTTTTCCGTCAGGGATGGATGCGCCGCGCCGCGCCGCCCGGCGACGTACATTCCGCCACGCTGCATTCCGCAGACGTTCCTTGCGTAAAACGACGGCTCTGTCAGATCTGACCTTGATACTCAATTTCTATTCCGATGCGTATACGTTCGCGCTTGAATTCAATCGGCGAAGACGAATCGAGAAAGTTGGTTTTTTCTGTTAATTTTTTTTTCTTAATGCGCGTTAATTCGGAAAACGGAGTATCGGTACGCGGGTCGTTGTGTCGCGTGCACCTGTTACGATGCGTGGTGACTCTTGCGGCCCTGCCGCCAGCGGAACCAGAGAAACGTGGCCGCGAGAGCAGGTTTCCGACCCGCGGAACGACCTTCCGCGGTACTCGACGGATGAGTAGAGAGCTACGGGTGCATCGTTCGCTCGAGCGCGAGCGATGCGTTCGAGACGAGCCTGGTTCGAAAGTGAAATTCGTCCTGACTCGATGATCGGCGATGCGCCCTATCTAGGTGAAATCTGCGTACGTGTGTGTGTTGGATCAACCTGCGAAACGTATAGTCCTTTGCGCATCCGTTAATTAAAGTGCTGAAAATAAAAACTGGAAGGAATCCACTCTTGGGTACATTTACACTTTTAGATAAATTTTTTTAGCCAAGTATTCAAAAAGTTACTCAATTTCCTTTTTCTTCATAAATTTCCTTTTTTTACAAATTAATTTTTTTGTTATTATAGATATGAAAGTGCTGAAGAAAGATCATTGAGAGGTGAAGATTTTACAGAGGCATGTACTATATTTAAAATATGTAGAAATGTTTTTTGTAATTTTTTAAAATTTAATTAGCTTTATAAATTCTTTCTTTACCTTTGAATTACTTTTTCTTCCAATTTGTTTGAATCATTCGTTATAACTAATATTTTTATTTTTACGCGCACTTTTATTTATACAAGCATTTCTTATAATAAATAAAATAAATAACTAAAATAAAATTGCTGCGAGTAAAGTACAGCGCAATTACTTCTGCACACGCATTGCCGAAGAAATGTTTGAAAATCAGTTGGCATTTTATCCTAGAGGAGAAAGGCGATTCCAAACGCATACTTGACAAATGGGAGAATCAACCAACTTTGCGACAATATTACCAGATGGCAGCATGACGATAGTTGTAAATGATAACGGAAAACATTGTTTCAACAAAATGAAACAATGAGAATTGATCTTGTTCAAAGCGGGACGAGAGAAGAACATATATAATTTTACAAAAGGCAAAACATGTCAAATAGAGTTCTGTCCTTGTAGAAAAGAAGAAACATTATTTTACTTTATAAGCCATCACTGTGTACAGAGAAAAAGTGTCACTTTCTGATAATTAGAATATCTTAAAAAATATTTTTTATCGCAAGTCCTTTATGTATAATGTGCTTACATCCGCCGGCATTCTCAATGATGAATGACTCTTAAGATTGTTGGTATAAAATTCACAAGTATACCTGCGTCGCGCATTAAAGAAACAGAAACGATATTACGAATGAAAGAGACGCGCGCGGAATAATGATTGTTGCTTACGACATTGATCATCGGGCGTGTAATTTCACCCAGATAACGCTTCGCTGATCACAGCAATCCGAACGAATTTCACTTTCCAAGCGGGATCAGATACGTCTCTCTCGCGCGGGGAAACGGTCCGCGCGATTACCCGTTACGCGAAAGCGGGTAATATTGTTGCAAAGTTCGTTGATTCGATTTATGTCATATTTTGCGGATAAGATTCGCCTTGTCGTCGTGGTACGTTATCGGCAGAAATGAGACAAGGGTCAAGGTCAATAGATTTAAGACCATCCGCGAGATAAATCTTAAAGCGAGTGGACCGCAGCCGAGACTTTTAACCGAACCGCTCCCAATTGGGTGGGAACGGGGCACGTGGTCCGGAAATACATTCGAAGAAACGCTCTCCGTTACGCTTCCCGACACACGGATATTTATTTCGGTTCATTATGCGCGGTTGATTAATACGGACACGCTCGATGTTTTGATGTAATCAAATTTATGGATTCATTAAAGCGACGTAAATCTTGCCGGGGTCCTCGCGGGAGATGCGAGTTGTCAACGAGAGTTGTTTCCAGCGGACCATCGCCGTTTTATGAGCTGCAAGGAATTTTAATTGCAAAAGATCGTCACGCATTCATCGATTAATTTACAATTCAGCTACAGCTTTCCGTCCAAGTGATTGTCGCTGATTTATGGTTTGTTAGTTTAGCGCGATCAGCATGACGCATGACCGAGGGTGGACACGTCACGACAATTTTATCGAAGATTATCGACGACTTTAATGAGATTTAGAGAGATTATGCGTAGGTCATTATCCGATTATTGGTCGGTGGACCAGTTTCCAGCTACTGCGGCTTTGACTCGAGGGTGATAAATAGATGTCTAGACTCGTTCGCCGGAGAAAGGATGTGGAAAAATCGAGATCTTTGCTCGCCTCGGCGAGTCCGACACTATAAACGTGTACGATGATCGCGCGCCGCGATATATATACCTGCTCGCTAGTCCCGAGAGAGTACTCGCACAAGTTACTTTCACTCTCCGGACGGATCTTACGAATCCGTTAACCGGAGCTTTTCCTCAAGTTTATATACTCGCGTCATTATATGCTAATGCGGCCGGGCCTCTGTGAGAATCCGCTCGAGGCTTTTGCCGCGCGGCTCGCTGCGGGCGAAAGGCACGAAAGCGATTTTAATGCCGTCCTTCCCCCCCTCGGGCGGGTGGAAGAAAGAGAGAAATGCCGGAACGTTTGTAATTAAGGTCGTGGTAATGAGGAAGGCAGGATCATCCGCCGAGGCTTGTAGTACTCGTACGCGCATCTTCGCGACCGATTTCGACATTGTCTCGGCAATGCAATAACGTCTTACTTTTACTTTTTATTGGACGATACTGCATTGCACTTTCGCTACGCGGCGCCGCGCCGTCGTGGAATGAGTAGCAGAAATTTGGCGAAAAGCGCAGGATGACCCGCGCGTTAAGCTTGTTTCCTTTCAACCGTGAATTCCTTGGACGATTCGTAAGTTTTCCTCCAAGCAGTCGAAGCAGCTCATTTATCGCAACGTCGATTTTCAACCTTATACATCCTTGCAATTAAGCCCCTGGAATTAAAATTTACTATCGACTGTAAAATGCACACGAAATTCGCCGAAATATATTAATTTATTATTTACTTGGTTTTTTTTCGATTTTTAAAGAGTCTTAGGCCGGTATTCAATTTTTAAGAGGTTTCTTATTTGCAGTTTAAAATGGCTATTGTACTATTTACAATTATGTTATATAAATGGCACGAAGTAGTTATAGAGACTTGATAGAGTTGTTGCGTTTCGCCTCTAATTTCGCAATAATTTCGGACGATCCGTCGAAATCATCGGCCGTGCCGAAAGATGAAAGTGCATGGCCGATTGATCGATTACTCTCGGGTCTGAATCGAAAGTAGTTTTGGCATACTCTCGATACCCCCGTTTCGGGTTTGTATACGTCCTCATTAAACTGCCATGGGAGATTTACCAGCCGTGTACCACTTCCGGTCGGTGCCCTCCCTACCACTCCGATTGCATCCTCACGAAGCTCGCCCTGCTCGCCCCCACAGCACGTTGTTGCAGCACGATCATGGAGAAAGTAAAGGTCGTGGGTTCGTCTCGCGACCCTGAAGACCCTGAGAGACACGCTTGCTCACTCGATTCTCATCTTATCCTTAGAAAGCATCGTGCCTCCCCTCGTTCTTCCGCTTCGTCATCCTTCTGATTACCTTCTACGTGTTGCATAGCGCATCCTCCGTATGAAAGCCACCGTACTTTCATATAAGCTAATGTGAATTAATGGCTTCACGGACGACCGGGGATCGTATTCACGGGTCTTATAATAAATATCTTAATAAATGTTGCGGAAGACACGGAATACTTTCAAACGTACGATTATCACGATCGATAAATATTTTAAAAAGAATCACAGTCATGATTAAAAGTCTCATTTCTCAAAGTCTACGCAATTATTTTTCTTTAGAGGTCTCATGCTCTTTTTTGTCTTTTGTTCCGCAAAACGTATAGACAATTTTAAATGAATAAAAAAAACATAATTTTATTAACCGTTTCCGAAAATACGTCTGTAAGTTTAATCGTTCGGAATAAATTTCAGTGTTTTAATCGCCTTTCATAATTTCAATGTTTTAATTGCTTTTCATAATTTCAATCAAAGATTAAATGCTTCCTAAACCTTATTCATTACATTTACATATTCATTGCATGCATATCTATAAAGTATAATTAAACGTAATGTCAATAATAATTTATAAAAATATGAAAGTAATACCATACATATTTTATATTTTGCAATATTATTTTTGAAAACAGTACATTACGCTTTTTACACTCAAAAAAACGTAATTTACAGTTGGTTTTATTGTTTTCGAACAAACTTGATTTAATTGTGCTGAATCTATTATCGTGTTTTACCAATCATGCACCGTAAACAAATCTTACTTGAAATTAAAATTGTATTTTTTTTATTTAAAAGATTATGCAGAGCTTCCATCAGTAAAAACTTGACGAACAATTCATATAATTATTACTTCATTACATCTATCTAAATATTTTGTTAAAGCACTTTTTACAGTTAAAAATTGAAATTTTGTTTCAACAACAAAAAGAAAATATTCGTCTAAATATGAAGGAAATTAAATTAATTCGTAGCGTAGTACAAAATTATATTTATTACGTATAAAAAATATTCACATGTACGCATCCCAATAATCAAACGATATTTACAAAGTAAGTTATTAATTACACATAATAGATACGCACGTAGCCATACCGAAGCTATGGATTATCCACCAGAACAAGATGAACGAGAAAGAAATGTAATTTTTCTTGTGTATTTTTCATTCTGATTATGACATTTAATCCGAAATCAAATAGCTAAAGTAATTTGTTGTAAACAAATAATGTAGATATAGATTTAAGGGACAAATGTTTTCTCCAATGATAAGTAGGTTACGATATTATTTTCCAATGAATAAATTGAGAAACGTCATTTTCCTTGGCGACGATCTGCTTAATGTTTAATTTAGCAAATCGTATAAATCTCTAGAAAGGTGCGTCGTTAGAGATTTAATCGATAAAGATCAGTTATTAGTACGCATCTCGCTTTCTCGGAGAATATACTGTGTAAATAGTGCTATCTTCACATCCGTCACGATGATATCTCGTTGATCAATTATTCTGGTTTCTCGTGCGATACTTAACGAAGAACCGGGCGACTTTGGATGGCTACCTATAGTCGCTCCGTCGTCGAGATGATCAATTTTCATCATCCACTTTCGTGCATATCTCATAGTTGCGATGCTTTCTAACTGTTAGTTATAGGCTTTCCTCTTGTTCGTGCGGTACACGTCTACTAGTCGACCTTCCCTTTTCTCCTTTCGAGACATACCTATATATATTTAGGCGAATAATCCATTATCACAAGGCATTATAAGATCCGACCGACTTTCTTGACGCGATTCTTCGACAATTTTCCGAGTCGACCTTTCGACCTTGGGATGTCACGAGACAGTCGCAGAGGCAAGATCGAGCCGGCCGAGCGTGACTCTCGACGACGGTCTACTTGTAACCGTGATGACCGTCGTCGTGGTGGGACTCGATGGGAACCCAAACTTTCTCCCAGACGGGCTTCCAGATCTTCTTCCAAGCCGGTACCTGCACGTCCTTCCAAGCCGGTACCCACTTGCTCTTCCATTCGTCTTTCCACACCTGTTTCTTCTGCGTGACCCAGATCTGCTTCTTTTCAGGCACCCATACTTGCACCGATTCTTCCTTCCAGACCAGCTTCTTGTCCGTCACCCAGATTTGCTTCTTCTCCGTCTTCCAGATTTGTTTCCATTCGGCCTTCCATTCTAATTTTTTGTCGCTTACCCAAATCTGCTTCTTTTCCGTTCTCCAGATCTTCTTCCAGACCGGCTTCCATATCAGCTTCTTCTTCCAGAGATCGTGACTGGTATACTGCCAACCGTGGTGATCCTTGCCCACATACTGCTCTCCCGGTATGCCGATTTTAATCCATTCCGGCACCCAGACCTTCTTCCAATCGGGCACCTGGACTTCTTTCCACACAGGAACTTTGACTTCCTTCCAAACGGGTTTCCATACCTTCTTCCAAGCTGGCACCTGGACCTCCTTCCAAGCCGGCACTTGAATCTCCTTCCAAACAGGCTTCTGGACCTTTTTCCAGACGGGTACTTTGATCTCCTTCCAGGCGGGCACTTGAATCTCCTTCCAAACCGGTACCTGTACCTTCTTCCACTCCTGCTTCCAGATCATCTTCGACTGCGTTTTCCAGATCTGCTTCCACTCGGGCTTCCATACTAGTTTCTTCTTCCACACGCCTTTCGGCCCGTGATCGTGCGCCGGAGGTCCATAGGATCCGGAGGGTGGCGACGGTGGACCGTAGGAATCAGAGATTCCGAACCCCCCACCGCCTCCGTGACCGCCGCCGCCGTCGCCGCCGCCGTAACCACCGCCGCCGCCGCCGCCGCCGCCGCCGCCGCCGCCGCCGCCGCCGCCGCCGCCGCCGTAACCACCGTCACCACCGCCGTGACCGCCACCCCCGCCGTAACCACCGTCACCACCGCCGTGACCGCCACCCCCGCCGAAACCGCCGTCACCTCCTCCGAAACCGCCCGATCCGTGATGATCATCGAACGATCCACCTCCGGTGGAACCGTGATCGTCACCGAAGGATCCGTGGCCACCGCCAAATGATGCTCCGCCGTGACCGCCGCCGAAGGATCCTCCGTGATCACCACCGCCGAGATCAAATGATCCTCCACCGTGATCACCCCCGAAGGATCCTCCGTGGTCACCGCCTGACGGTGCCCCGTAACTCGGGGAAGGCGCACCGTAGGATGACGAAGGAGGCGCGCCATAAGATGACGAGGGCCCGGACGGGGCGCCGTAAGACGACGACGGCGGCGGAGGTGGTGCACCATACGAATCAGAGGGTGCACCGTAGGAGCTCGAAGGTGGTGGTGGACCATAAGAATCAGACGGTCCTACGTCCGGTAATCCGTAAGACGTCGCTGGTGGTGCGCCATACTGTGAGCTTACGGGAGGCCTACGGTATTTTTTCCATTAGAGCACCGCACATTGTAAGATAAAATTAAAACTTGAACGATTCTAATGCCATTTAATATTACGTTGCGCAAATTGAGACATTTTTGCAGATAATTAATATATAAAGTTCTAAGCGAATTTTTTATCATCTCATGTAAGTATTTAATAATTTATTTATATACTCACTCTCTCTTTGTTCTAATCGGGTCTCCAAGCGCGGAGATAACAAAGAGGCCGCATAATATTGTCTGAAAGAATTTTTCTTCATTAGTTTTACGAACAAGAGTCTACATAAATAGTTTAATTCGTTATCTAGTAATCACTGATAATGACGAACTTTGACATTAATACGTCGAGTCAAAAAATGAATGAAATAATTAAATATTTTTAAAAGAAAATTAATTCTTTGTGTAAGGGATACATTGTAGTTTTTCTTTGCAGGCATGATGCAAAGATAAATGAGTGATAAACATCTACACGTAAAAGAGCAAAGATACGCTAATTGTGCGATCGACCGTGTGAAAAAGGGATGCCCCGCCGCCGGGTAATTAGTCTTCATTCTCTCAAGCGCGTCACAGTAGCACAATTATCTTGTCTTCGCGATCACCCGCCATCAGCTTCCCGCCGGTTCTCTTATAGTCTTTTCATCGCGCGCGCGTCGGAAATCCTGCGGACAGATTTCTACGCGTTGACGAGCGCGTCTCTCAAAAATGAAAGTGTCCGCCACCGTGTGAACACACGGCCGACGTAAACACCGGCGCGAATTGGGTCGACCCCCCCTTATCCTCCTCCCTACCGTTGTCCACGTATTTCCAGAAGGGGCCACCGAGACCGTAAAACCTGTACCGGTGGTTAAATTAAAGGAAAGTGGGCTTCGAGATTCCTCTTTTCTTTTTTCGCGAAGCATTACCCTTAGGCGGTACCTGTCACCTGTAGCTAGCCCTGCGGCAACAGGATATCAAGTGTTTTAGTCGTCCCACTTGTCTCTCTCTCTCTCTCTCTCTCTCTCTCTCTCTCTCTCTCTCTCTCTCTCTCTCTGTCGCTCTCTCCTCTCGCTCTTTCACAAGATTTCTGGATCCGTTTGACTATCTACGCACACTCAGATATACGGAATGTCCCAAACGTACTTTCATCTACAAATTTCTCGATTTCCGTATTTTAAATCGACCTTATCTCAGTAAAAACATGGAAAGTTGTTAAATTATAAACGGTCGAGTGCAAGGAACTTGGCATCAGAAATACAACTTAAAAAATTTGTTTCTTTTATTAAATCATTAAGTGAAATATAAAAACTTGAATAAACTCGTGACAACTTGGGAATTAGTTGCAAAGATATATCATTTAAAAGTCGGAAAGCTTGCTCGATTTTTCTCGATATTATAGCTAAGAAAAAATTTTTGCGTAAGAAAAGAATTTTTGCGTAAGAAATCCAATTACTTGGATATTCGATTTGATATGAATCTTAATTGATATTATTATGCATTTATATAGTTGCTCACTAGGATAATTGGGTGTTGAGTGGCCGAATATTTTTCCATCTAGATATTTAGATATCTAAACAACGATATTAGAAAGTGTCCAAGTGGTCGAATATTCATTGAAACCCGGGTCATGAAATGTGTCAAAGATAAAAAATCGCGAGTCTTTGCTGCGCTTTTTTTTGCTTCGTTTTGTTGCGCCGGATATTGCCCGGTAACGTTTCAACAGAAATTTCATTAATTACGCGTCATTATATACCGATCAAACGTCACAGATTCTGCCTTTTCTCAGATTAACATAACAATAATAATTGTTCGCATATTATCTACATACATAGTAATAAGAACCTTGGCTCACTTTCGTTTCAATCCGACTTTACACGATCCGACTTTGCATACCATACATATTATATTATTTCACGTTGACATTGGCATGCGAAATTACTCGCTGATTAATTCATTTTATCTTTATTGTCTTTATCTAGTTAGTAGCCGTTGTAACCACGTTTCCGCTTGTCTACGAGAGAAATCAGATAAACGTTATCCGTACATCGATACTCTAATTCAATACCGGTATATCTTTTTAATAGCGAAACATGAAGATATCGACAAGATTTTAGCTTCATTTCTTCAATAAGATACGACCTCAATGACGAAAATAAAAACGTTGTTTGTAAAAGATGTTGCATAATATTATCACTTACATTATCTAAATGGTGGTATCTCGTGTGAATGCCCAAGATACGATACCCCGAATACTTATTATATAAGATATCTGAATACGGTTTTAAGGAAGCGATATATCATGCAACAGCTGTAGCGAGAGAGCTAAATTAAAAGAGCGAGAGAATGGGACGCTCCAGATAGAATGCCGATGACATTGACTCGATTACTCGACTTTGTAACATTGACCCTGTCGAATTTCGCACGCGACATTCGATGCCCCCGTATCCCCAGTATACGGCTCCTATTTGCGCAACTTTCCATTCCGCGGAGTGAAAAGTGACAAGAGTGCCCACTTACAGCAGTTGCCATTGGAAAATGGCAGTGATTTACCGACTCGTTTGTAACCATTTGCGTTAACATGACCGCGCTACTGTCTCGATGGCTAAAAGGTCATAGCGTCGAATATGCTCTCTCTTTCTATATTCATTCGGCGTTGGCATAAATAAACTGCTACGTGGCGTTATCGGTATAAATGTCGCTTCCATGAAACATATAAAATTTTACAATTTTCTACAATGATTATCCAATATTAGCCTTGCGACGTAATCTTAGTTGCAATGATGCAAAATCGGTTGCTCGTTAATAAAAAAAAAACGTTGTGTATTTTCGTCCACATAATTATTCTAATGTTAAAATAAGCGTAACGTTCCACGTAATATTATAAATTTGCCAAGTATTGTACGTATACCTATATTTAGAAAGATAAATTGTCAATATTTGGAAAAATCCTATCGATATTATTATGTGAAAATATAAGAAGGAACGTGGGGGAATCTAAGAAAATCTCCCGACTTTATCAAAGATCATAAAAGATTTTTGATCAGCGATACGTATTCTAAAGAAAGCACTGTACTTGCACATTTCACTGGACGAAGCTACAACTAAGGAGATAATGGGCACAAGACGTATCGCGTGTCGCGCGATACGTATCGTCGACCGCGAATCTAAAGTGATGTACGAACGATTTCTGCGAAAGATCTTATACCGATAATGTTATCACTTTCCGTCCAAAAAGGAATCTCACATATATCACAGACTAGCACTGGCACATAGATTAAAACGCGAAGGACGAGCGCACGGTGCAATGAGCGACGATGAACACTGACCAGAATAAATCGCATTCTCTCGACGAGGGTACCGTGTGGCCCACCGTGTGAAAAGGATGGCAACGACCACCGTGTTTTTTTTACGGTTCGTCACTCTTCTGACGGGTTCATCGTGACATGCCGGGCTTTTATAGCGAGTGCTTCTCTGCCTAGACGCCTAGATACTCTAGACATAGAGATATTTCGAGGAGGGGTACAAAAGAGTGCCACGGTGCCATACGGGGGTCCCAACTCTGCGTGTACCATCTTCAGTTGGGATTGGGAGGGGATTCATGCTTCATAGCGAATGCGGGGCGACAAGGAGTAGCACGAAACGTAATGCAATTCAATGAATTTTAACATATGAGGCAAACCTGAAATAACCTTCCTGCGGAATATAAACGTCGCTTTTACTTCCTTCATCAATTTAATATAATTAACATAAAATTTCTACGAAAAAGTTTTTGTATACATTTTTATACGAAGGAACGCTTGCAAGATTTTTAATGCTAATAAGGCTGATTAATCCAACAAAACTTGACTTCTGTAACTAAGAGAATAAAATTGTTGATTTAAATACAGGTGTGACATAAAAAATCCATGATGACAGCATTGGCGAACGTAGAAGCTTATATGAAACCAGCCAGTGTCCGATGACACGCGATGTACTACTGATAACTTTCTCGGTAATTATTATCAGGGTCTTTTAAACGCTCTACCGCAAGGAGAATAAACTTTCTATACCGCTGCTCGTTACGTACATTGTTGTCTCAAAAAGGATAATATTAATTCTACATGTATATTAAAACAATTTCCCCGAGAAACAATTCATTCTCATCAGCTGGAACACATCTTGGGATAATAGATATCTATTATTTCAACAAGTGTAACTGCAATCACGAGAATAAGTCTACCGCACGGCTAAAAAGTTTCGCGAGAAAGAGTCCGCTGCAGAGCAACGTAATCAACGATAAACGATACTCGTGCCAGCCGTCTGCGTGGAGATGAATTAACGCCGGTAACTCTACACAAAAACGACCATCTCCGTTCTCAGATCTCGCGAACGAGAGGTGGGAACGGAGAAATGCCTTTCTCATCTCATATCGGCGCGTCGCGCGTCTCACGATGCAGCAACGCGGAAAAGCGCGGTTTCGTAATGCACGTGAGAACAATTTCGCCGCGCGCGAAACCCGATTCGCCACGCGCGCTTGCGCTCGCATTCGCCACCTGCGTGGTTCTCACTCTGACTTTCTTCCTCAGGGTTACTGTCGCTCCTGCGAAGTGCATGCAACGCGGTTGCCTTTCACCGTATGGCATGCCCCGACGCAGGGGAGATGCACCGGTTGCATCGACGCTAGACGATCGGGAAGCAAAAACCGCGATTATCGTCCGTCACGTACAGAGTGTTCCGTAATCGTTATAACGTTGTATAAACGGTTGTATAAACCGCGATAATTTCGCGTGAAAAAACAAATAAAAAATGCAATGGGAAAGCATCTTTTTCGAGGCTGGCACACTTAAGGGCCACTTCGACCAAACTCCGATTAACGTAATCGTTGATTTAATCACTTCTTTTCTACAATACACAAGATATGTAACGAAAGATTGGGTTAGAACGATTATATCGCCAGAAATACAAGTGGTCATACTAATTATTTTGTCATTTTGGCAACCATTTAATCAACGATTACGTTAATCGGAGTTTGGTCGAAGTGGCCCTAAGAAAATTGATTTAGACAATTGCAAAACTGACAGAAATATTCTTTTCCTCCTGCAAGTACAATCTCGTCACGTTAATTTTAATTTGGCAACTTGTCGCACGCGAAGAATATTTTTGACTTTTTTTTTGTCGTGCAGGAGAGACGCGAAGAAGCGTGAAACTGCGAGAGTCGTTATACCCGGGCCTCACGATGGAATTACTTTGACTTTCTTCCGATACGATGTCAGCGGCAGCTGCCTTTTCGATTTTTTTGTCTTCAAGGAGATAATCGAATCGGTTACTTTCACTGTGTCTCGAGAATGTGCAATTTCTGTTACCGCCACACGATCGGGACAAGACTCGCGTGTGTTGTGTGTTCAATTCGTTTAAAGCTTGTTAAAACAGATAAAACATCGCCCGCTAGGCGAGCACAAATATTGGACGGTAATTCCTCGTTAAATACATAGTAGTTTGAGTTGCCGACATCTCCGAATCTCTCCGAAAAACTTGGAAAAAGGAAGATACGCCGAGTATAAAAAACTTTCGGTCTGAGTGGTATTAAAATAATTAAAATAATTAAACGACAAATTGAAGATTAGTTGCGATACAATTTCGCGATACACTATCAAGAAGATTTGCGAAAACCGGCGTCACGGAGAGCCCGCTTTCTTTCCGCATTTATATACAAAGTAGTAATCATTGCGAACCATTGCACGGTAGAGAGGATTTAATATAAGGTTGTATTCATTACTACGGATGAGGTAGCAGCCGACTTGTATTAATTGAGATTTACTCCGAGATCATCCTCGGAGTAATGAATTTTCACTAAGACTGACAAAGAAGTCGACGTTCCTGGAGTCAAAGATTTCACCTCCGCGCTGCTCGTGCCGGCGAAGCTTCGCGTAAAAACGTCATTTTACATGCGTAGAAACGTAAAATATTATTATTACCCAGGCATTGACAGAGGTCTTCTCACGCGTAATTTGTCGATACTCGCGTGTAATTTATCAATATTAGAATCCACTCGTCCTCCTTTTTTTATGCGGCGATGAAAACAAATTGTGCCGCGCACCCAATGCCATTATTTGTAAAAATAACAAGAAAAAAAAAACTATATACTTTCCCACCAGGAAGTCTGGCTTAGGCACTTTGTCTCATTCGAAATCCATTAACGGTTCTCCTGCGGGCGATTCTGCTGGCACGTTACACAACTCGGTCATCCGCGTCGTTACGTATAAACGCGAAACGTTTCGCATATTCGCGATATCATATAGAGCGTATTGTGTATTGGATCGTCGATTGTGTGCGCGGATTGAATTGCTCGCGGGCTAGATCGAGAGACTTTCAGACTTGGCTGACCCGTGACAGCCGATTGCCGCAATATTTCAGGCAGGATAGATGGACGACGATCGTGAAGCGAATTAACAATTGCGCGATCGCGTATCCCATCTCTCTGCCAATAAATCGCAATCGCGTTATGTCAAAAGGAAAGTTACGCGGGTCATATCGGAAGGACGTTATCGTCACCGAACCGTGTCCCAACGGGTTATATTAACGATCATTAACCGGCTCGCATTAAGGCTTTTCCAGGCGATAAAACAAGATACGATCGCGTTATTTGCGACCATTTCTCTCATCATAATGATAGAGGAAGCGGAATCTTCTCTTCCGGCGATTCGCCTTCGACGTCGTGCGTTTCGCGCACTCACTCGTGCATGCGATACGGCTAATATTTAGTCTAATCTATAATCTAAGAAACCTAGGAAAATAGACATGTATGATATGTATAACTTACATTATCTATATACATATATATATATATATATATATATATATATATATATAATAACATATATTTAACACAATGTATACTTTATATAAGATGCTTCGCGACTTTCGCGTCGCGAGGGCTCCACCCCTTTTATTCTCGAGGCGTAAGGCCCGGTCTACAATGGGTGTCGTAACTGTCGTGAGTCGTTAATCGTAAGAAATTGACCAATCACAGTCGAATTTGAGGAGAATAATCAACTAATGATTGGTCAATTTCTTACGACTCACGACTTACGACAGTTACGACATCCATTGTAGACCGGGCCTAAAACAGACACGTCCAACAGGCCGTCGCGCCGCACCGAGCAAACGTATATTTCTGGCGAATTTTAATGGTTTGTTTACGCGCGCAAGTCGGATACAGATTGGGCCGGATACGTGTCTTCGCGAAAAGCACGCCTTCTGGCAAGTCGAGACGGTACGCCGAGAGACGCGCGAAGTCGCCAGCCGCAAACAGAGCCGCGTGGGACACGGAACGATACGTCAACACCGTCAACGGCGGTGTATTAATTAGCGTTATCCGCGATAAATTTGCATAATAGGAAGCTACGAGCGTTTCCCGTAACGATTCGCCGACTTTGAGGACCGCGAGGAACGAGCGATCGTTGATCGAGCCGCTCATTAACGTCTCTCATATAAGCGCATCCTGCTGCCGGCTATTATTTCTGTTATCTCTTTATTACACGGATTCGGCCATACGGAACATCCACGGAGTTGATGGATCTGTCTAATTGCTCGGATACCGCTTGTCGATGCTCAATTAGGTCGCTAACGAGTCAATTTTATTGCGCCGGGAGATCCGCGAGGCTCTCCTCCGACTTGGATCGATTCCCTCGAATAGATCCTTTCCTCGCCGCGGACAAATGAAAAAAATCACGTACGCGCGCGACGTACAGATTTCATTCGCGTTTTACTTGTACGCTATCACGTAACCGCGAACGTTTAAACGGTCGTTCTGAATAAACAGATGGACTATACGCAAGGCGCTCGCGGTGCTACAGGCCGCGCGTTCTCGATTTCGACAGCATCGAGAGAGTCTACGCGGCCTTTTCATGCCTCGCCGATAATTTCCGGAGTAGCAATAGACTGAAAAACCTGTCAGGAATACCGTACCGGGCTTGAGGAGCGCGTGCTTTTTTTTGCGTAGCACATGACACGAATGTCAATTAGCGGCATTTGACGAGCGCGCGTGTGTATGCGCACGTGAAAACGTGCGAATGGATCGCGCCTCTCTTTCGCAAAAATCCCTCTGAGAACGGAAGAGAATTTCGCGACGAGAGATTTTTTCACTTCCTGCCAAATTCGAGCGGAAATTCATTGTAAAATCGCTTCGATAACACTTCCTCTCTACCCTTTTTTTTTCCTTCGTAATGACGTAACGACTAACGAGTTGGTGCCGTTGTTGCGAGCTTTCTTCTCGGACGCGACGCGGCCGATTATCCCTGAAATCGGCGCCGGCGGCAGGAAGTCGACTTGATCGTCCTCCCGTTTTCCCGTCGGACGTCGTTAAAGCCCGAGCATGGAAAGTCAATTTGGGTCGACGATTTCGCGAACGGTAACGGGACAATCAAATTAATAAAAGGAGGATAGAACGCGTCCTCTCTCTTTCTCGCTCGTCCCGCGTCTCCTACTCTCCTCGTTTCGTCGCGCGTCTTGATGCCTTGGTTTTTTTTCTTCGCAATCTTTCTCATTTTTTCTTCTTTTCTTTTTATATCGTCGCGTACGGCCGAATGCTTGAACGATGACGGCGCTACTTTCTCCTTCGTAACTATTTCCCGCGGTCGATGCGCCTATGTACCACACGCGGAATGTTAAATCCTTCTATCGGTCTTCTGAATCGTCGCTGTTACGCACTGGTAGCTATTTAGAGATAGAATTAAGTTTAATGCATATACATAGATATAATGTGTGTGAAAATCTCTCAATACCCAGATATCGCTAAAGTGGAGTAACACTTGTAAGAATCGCGAATGCGTTTTACTTAAAAGCTTAATGCAGTCAAATACGAATGATATTGAGAACAATAAAATGCATTCAATATATATTTGAGGCTTTGTACGACAACTTTGAAACATAGCAATATCTAAATGAATAATCAAAATTAAAAAAAAAAGTAAAATTTTATGAGTCACACAATTTGTCACATACTTGGTAATGTATAGTAGAGAAAAAAACCTGAACAGTTTAATGTTTAATTTTATGACGTTTCTTTTCAGCAGATTTTTAGTTTAATAAAAGTTCTTCAAAAATTAACCGTACGATTTTTTTAGCGGAAACAAATAAATTAATTATAACGCAAAAGTAATAAATAATGACAAATTCTTCTTCGGTAGTGTTTTTAAAAAATTATGCTTAGCGAGAAATAGAGATACTCTGTATAAAACTGCGTAGTATTCGATATTGCAAATAAAGAAATCACGATTGCAATCCATTATCTATCTCCATTATCAAATCGATAAATATGGTAAAGAAATAGATTGTCTGGCTGAATAACTTTTAAAGATTAACCGAAGATGACAAAGCCGGACGAGACAAAACATTGAAATCGAAGCAATGGAATGCAACTGATATAAATTGTATGATGATTATCACGTGTACGTATATCTAATCTACGATCATGACAGATAAAAGACAATAAAATCATACATATATATATATATATATATATATATATATGAAGATTCTCGCGGCAATTAGTTTCCGAAAGGTTGCAAGAGAGACGAGACAATGCGGGGTCCACTTGTTTACACTTTCGCCGCGTTGTGCCTTGTTTCCGGCAGTATTGGTAAGATGAGACAATCATCGGTGCAATAAATTTTGACATATAGTCACATTCGTCATGCGATAATGCAATACAAACACACAAATGGCAAGGTAAACGTACGTTATGTCAATGATAGATTTCGTAACAGTTGAAACTTTCGAAAGTGGATTTAGGATAAGTGGAAATATAAGAGTGTATGAAATACATTAATTACGCATAGACCTACATTCTAGGTTTATAGAAATTTAGACAGTCATCAAAATTTGACAAAGTGCTGCCGACAGTTCCTGTGTAGAAATAACATGTTACGTCTATAAACAGTATAAACATGTCAAAAAATGTCTCGCTGATGAGAAATTATACAAATTGTCACGTATGTACATGTCTTGTTTGTATATATACTTGATTATTTGGATATATACTCTCGCGTAGCTCTCTATAAATAAAAATGTAATAGCGTAAAGTCCAGTGATCTTGAAAGATAAAGAATCGATCGAGCTTGGTCAGAGTATCGACGTCAGGCTTGCATTAATAAAGCTGTGTTTCCCCAACTCGCTGTTATCTTTTTGATAAGATATTTTTGGAATGTTACAATAACGCGTAATGTTTGTGTAATATTCTCTTCTCTCTTCAACTCGTAGAACGCAGTAGCACAGATTGGGCCGTTAAATTTTAAGCCACCTGCCACGCTTCACGCACACATTTTTACTTGCCGCGAGTTTGCCGAATTTTAGTGCAGGTAAATGACAAAGTGTCGGACCGTTGCATTCCTAGCTTTTACCATAGCGACGCGGGAAACGTTTACTCTGCGATTTCTTTTAAGACTTGGCAAATTTACCTAGGTCTTTGCTTGGCAAACACACGTTTCAGCTACTCGTCTTTACGTCACCGACTTTCGAATCATTGTTAATAGCTGAGACGCTTCCTCGCCTCGAAGCTCGGTGCAGGAGATAATGTAATTCCAATCTAATATATCACAAATATTACGCTATTTATTTAAATTGTAGAAAAAATATTCTCTCACGTTTGTGTGCAGTTCCTGAAATGACTTGCCGATATATGCTATATTATATGCCTTTAATTTTTGAATTCTTTTCCGATGTTGTAAATAATCACGGTGCGGTCTCGCTTCGCGTGTACTTGGCGCGACCGTGTCCCTTGATCTAAATAAATAAAGAAGTAAAAAAAGAAAAATAAAAGAAGAAGTATTTTGTTGTTATAAAAACAGTAGGGACAAACATATCCAAGGATTAACAGCGATGTCGCGTCGCGCTATACACAATTATTTATCTAAATCTAAAGTAGTAATTAAAAATTTTTTTAAAGGAAGAAAGGGGTTCGGCCCAGGGGAACAAGAATGGGATTACGTTCAAGTGCGTCCCCAGGCGAACATGTTCTGGTGGCTCTATTATACTACGGCAAACGTTAATTCATATTACAATAGGCCGTTAGTCATCTGGTTGCAAGGTGGACCGGGCGGATCTTCGACCAGTTTTGGAAATTTCGAGGAATTAGGGCCGCTCGATGTGAAACTGAATCCAAGGAATTACACTTGGGTAAGAAATTATACAGAAGTAGATTTTGTTCGGCGATTTAGCGTAATAGCCAGTCGTAATTTATAAATATTTAATTGTTGAGTCAACTCGTTAAAATATTTAGATCACAGTTGGTTGTTGATACAACCAAAGAGAGAAAAAGCAATTCTACACGCAAAAAATATAGCAAATGTAGAATAAGATGTAAACTTTTTAAAATTTGTACATAGATTCACTCGACTAAACTTGAAGATTTATAATTCAGTAGATAATTTACTTGAAGGTCAAGGACTATAATGTTCTCTTCATCGATAATCCTGTCGGTACTGGCTACAGTTACGTCGAAACCAGATCGGCATTCACAAAGACAAACACAGAGATCGCGAAGGATCTTGTAGAATGCATGCGAGGATTCTACAAGAAATTGCCGAAATTCGAGAATGTCCCGACGTACATCACGACCGAATCGTACGGCGGAAAAATGGGGGCGGAGTTTGCGTTAGCCTGGGATCGAGTAAGCAAACACAAACACTAATTAAAAAAAATAATAATAACAAAAGGAAAGAATTTGTTCTATTAAATCGGCGATATTAAAATCTCGAAAAGTGTGATAAGAAGAAATTCTTATTAATCGTAAAATTCGTTCCTTTAAAACGAGGAGTTTCTTTCCGTGACACATTTTCGTACTGCCAAAAACGACAGAAACATTTAAGATGATGACGACGAGAAAAACATTCCGTACATGTACAACCATAATATTTATATACGTTGTCATCTAATAGTTGAGAAAATTGCAGATAATGTCGAAATCGTGGCGGTAATGGCATCGTGGCAAATACGATGAAATAACTCTAATTTCTTGGAAAGAGACTGTCAATTGAAATTCACGTATCCAAGTATTATGAATGTTCCGCAGGCTCAGAAAGCTGGCACCATCAAGAGTAATCTAAAGGGAGTCGCTCTCGGGGACGCTTGGATCTCTCCTATCGACTCCGTATTGACGTGGGCACCATTTCTACTCAGCACGGTAAATTCGATTATTTATCGCCATTGTGTAACACCTGTACGAGATCATACGAGATTAACAAAATAAATTTATTTCACAACAGATTAAATTTAAAAAAGCAATCGCGATAATAAATAATACCCCACCGAGAGAAAAAAACATACGCAACGTAATCAGGCCACGAGATCCAATAATGTTAAATTCCTCCCTCATTTCTCATTCTTTCTTCATTGATCTTGCATGGAAATTTCCCCATCTTGATTACACAAAGCACTTTTATCAAACTCTTGGAAAACTGTGCTTCGCAGGGTATGGTTGACACGGAAGGTTTCAACAGAATTGCCAGTGCAGCAGAAATGACGAGAGCCAACGTCGAACGTGGAAGATGGGCACGAGCGACTACAGAGTGGGCTAATACGCAACAGGTCGTTTTACAGGAGACTTACAATGTTGACTTTTACAATATTCTTACAAAGACGAATCCGAATTCGTTAAATGCATCGCCCTCATTATTTAAAGGTATATACAAGTGAATAATTTATAATTTCATAAGATTAAAGATAACGAAATTTTGATTTCATTTTTAATATTAACATAAAAATACAGAGGACACTCAAAATGTCACAAGATTTCTGTTTTCGGATTATCATAATTATTATATATTACTATGCATTTTTTTTCTTTGTATAATTGCAGGTGGCATGTATCGATATCTCGGTCAATCTGACGATGTCTCACTCGAAAATTTGATGAACGGTCCGGTAAGGAAAGCGCTAGATATCAAAGCCACTCATGGCAACCAATCCGGCTCTGTTTTCGCCTACTTGAGAGAAGATTTTATGAAGCCTGTCATTAACATAGGTATTAGTCAGGTGTATTGAAAGAACGTCATTGCATCGAAAGCGAAAGAATGAAATTGATGTAAATTAATTGATAGAAATAGTTGTGTGTTATTTCCATGGAGAGCTCGGCAATATGTAAGCTCGACAACTTGCAGGCTTAAAAAAAATTGTTGAATCAGTTTCGATGAGCATATGAATTCATGAAATACAAAATAATTTGCTTAGATGTATAAACTGTCAACTGCTGCGATTAAATACATTCGCTTTATTCTTAAATCGACTTTATTTATGATATAAAAGATAATTATTCTGCATAATAATTGCATTTTATAATATAATATGGTTACTAATAAATATAAAATCTTGTTTCAGTGGAAATGTTACTTAACGAAACCGAATTGAACGTATTTGTGTACACTGGACATATGGATTTAATTGTCGATACACCGGGTAAGTCGTTGCTTTATTTTCTGATTCACGTTTGAGAATATAAATTTGGGAAAATCAAATTACTCGGCAACTTTAAACGGTTTCTTTAAACAGGCTGAATATTTTTATTCGCATTTTAATGACATTTTAATAGTTGGAAAATTACTCAAGTTTTGAGCTTAAAAGCTATCATTAATTTTTTTATTTTGAAAATAAACTTGCGCGTATTGAAAAATTGTATTCTGCTTTTTATCATCTTTTTCGTGGAATCTACAATTATATCCGATTATACCGTCACTATCCAGTTCATTTGATGTGTTTAGATTACACGTTGTGAGCTATTACATCGTTCTTCTCATGTTCTCACACTGCTCTCTGCTTGTAAGTCCTTATCATATATCATATATTTCAGGCACTCTTCTCTGGGTCGAAAAACTAAAATGGAAAAACGCCGACACCTGGAAAAACTCCGCTAGACGTCCGCTCGTCGTTGAGAACATCGTCGAGGGCTATTTCAAGGCTCAAGATAACTTCGGGATGTATTGGGTCAACAGAGCCGGACATATGGTACGCACATACAAGGCACTTTCTCTCTTCCCTCGTAGCTTTCGTATTTATTATACGAAAGCGGTAAGCCCGGGATTAATTTGCTACAAGGAGAATCCTAAACCGACGCGACTATAACGCAAGATCTTACATCCGCTGCCTCGTTATGCCGTTCGATTTGTTCTTGTTCGCTCCCGTAACTTATGCAAAAAAAATTTCGTCACAGTAGCAAGTTTTTTTTTTTACATCCGTCGCGATTGTAAAGTGACGTACGACTAATTAAGTGTCATTAATTATCGCGTGAAATTCGCGAGGCTCTTTTCAGCGCTACACGAACGCAAATATTCCAATTAAAATATTCCAGAATGTTGTTAACAATTATTATTAATCTTCTCTTTCTCGTTTTATTCAAAATTATTTTAAATTATATTTATTGATTGATAAATTGATAAAACTTACATATATATGTGCGGTATATGTTTTACTTGATTACTATATAATGTCTCGTTGACATTTGTTTAAAAAATTAACATGCATAGGTACCGAAGGACAATCCAGCAGCCCAGGAGATGATACTACGGGATTTGACGAGCAATGCAGACAAGTGAAGAAAATTAAAATCTGACGCTTTCATACCGAGGGGTCCATCGCACTCGGCAATAGATGTACAAATTTTAGGCAATAAACGGCAAAAACAAGGAAATAGGCAATATTGGAAAATAAGCGGCAACAGTAGGCAGTACACGGCAATAGGCGGAAATAAAAAGTAACAGTTTTATAAAGCAGCAATAGAAGAAATAAACAGAAAATAAATAAGCAATACAACGGGAATAGCTAAACTAGTGCAGAAATAGAAAATAGACGTAATATCTCGCCATCAAAATCGTTCTTGTGCTTGCTACTTGTCGGCAATAACTGTAATTAATCATTTTCTTGATAATTTAACTAGTTTTAGCGAGAATTTTAGTATTCCGTCGTGTATCAGAGGGTAAAAATGGGTAAATAATCAGTTTATATTTTAATATTTTCAACTTTTTTACGGCTATGTAATATAAATGTCACGGTAAAGGTATCTGATCTCCGTGAATATATACATTTACTAGTCAAAGCATCTTACACAAAATACAAATCTAAAATAATGAACCTAATGCAATAATTCAGGTATTGTTTTAAGTTATTTAACATTTTATGTTAAGTAGGTTATTTTAGATCCGTAATATATGTATGCTTTGAACTCATGGACGTTGAAATATCTGGACAGAGCATATTTCCCACGGGGTTGAAACCAAAGGGGAAAGGAAAAATATGATCATAATTAATTACACGAAATAATCAGTCAACGATAAGATTACGCGTATTCCATATTCATTTACAGAATATGTAACCTTAAATCGCAGGGATACTTGGGCGTAAAATCACGTTAACGGGACATGAAAATAGATATATCGTGTGCTATATGTACGCAAAATCTGATCAACCAAGATGGACGCAATGGATTTTCCCTACCCCCTTAGGCTTCACTCCCCTCTAAGAAAATATCTTACGCTCCGTCCAAATATTCCTACGTCCATGCGTTGATCTGTGACTAGTAATAAATGTATGTGCATTTACTGATATCGCGCTTTAACTGTATCTAACGTAAACAAAATTAAGTACCATAGTAGATTTGTTCCAAATTTCATTATGCATATATATATATATATATAAATTATATATATATATATATATATATATGTATATATATATATATAAATATAAATTATTAGATATCTATATATATAAATAATGGTAAAATAAAGGCAATATTTAGGCAATATAGGAAATAAAAATAATAACTGCAGAAATGTGGAACATTATCGCTGTTTTCGGCAATAGGTGTGAACTTTTTTGAAGTGCGATAGACCCCTCGTTTTATATACTGAAATAAATGTAATTTATATACGATTCTGTACAATCCTTTCTCTATAAAATTTTTAAGAAAGAGAAGAAATTAATAATCATCATATTTATCTCTTCATTCAGAAATGATTCCAATCACATTATCATAATCACATGTTAGATTAAAAATATCATACAGCCTACATTATTTACATTTTACACTTTAATGTAGTCACACTCATTCTTGCCCGATTTACATATATATTAACTTATCCAGGGAGGAATGTAGACATTACTAAATAACATTCAACCGACGTGGATCGAAAAATCGGTCTTGTGAGAAAGTTAGAAGCGACTTTCGGTGACTTGTGCTCTTTTTTCTCTATTTCTCTCAACACCCCGTATACGTGCGCGTCTTCGCGTCGATCGTGAAAAGGAGGACCGGCTAGGAGGAAGAGACCGTTCCGAGAAGCCGTTCGGCCTCGATATAATTATCGCAACACTGTTTATATATTGGCGCGGTTACTGCCGGCGTGGGTGTTGAAACAGCATATGTGTAAACAGCAATAAAACACGTAGTGCGGTCCCGGATAGGTAATCTCCTCCCCACGAGAGCGTAAACGAGAGTTCCCTGGAAAACCACCGATGGGCGGGGTTGAGCCAACCTCTATGATTCCCCACGTGTTAAATTAAACGAGTCTCCTTCGTTAGGGCAACTGGGAGTCCCGGGCGAGTCCGCGCCCCTGATCGGCAGGGTTTGCCTCGTCGCGTCCTGTCCCTCGATGATTACCCCATCAGTGCGATCCGCGACTCCGTTTCCCGCGGGAATACACGGTGGAATTCAACGGTGCCTCTTGGTTTTCGTCGCGTGAAGAAAAAGAGGCAGAGAGAGAGAGAGAGAGAGAGAGAGAGAGAGAGAGAGAGAGAGAGAGAGAGAGAGAGAACGTGATGTAACTTTTATTTCACGGTTCCCTGGGTGCGTCGCGAACAGAACATCCCGACAGGACAACCGCGCGTCGTCGGAAAAAAAAGTTTGTTATTGAAGACGTTCGCGAAAGGAATTCTCGATGCAGCCGAACAGTTGTCCCGAGGTTCACGGTCTCCTCGCGGACGATCAATCGTGCGGTCTGCGCGCTCGATGCCAGGAGTATTGGTGCATCCTCCCGATCGACAAGATGTTTCCCGCGAAACGTGCGTACGAGCTCACCAGCCTGGTCCCGGAGATGCTGCGCGCGGATATCGCGTGGCCGGCCCTTTGCCAAGCGTCGTTAACGTCCTGGCCGGTCCTAGCGAGACCTCCGATCGGCTACAAGACCGCGCCGCAACACGAGAAACCACCGTACTCCTACATCGCCCTGATCGCGATGGCGATCAACTCGTCGCCGAGGCGACGGCTGACGCTCGCCGGGATCTACAAGTTCATCATGGACCGGTTCCCCTACTACAGGGAGAACCGGCAGGGCTGGCAGAACAGCATACGGCACAATCTCAGCCTGAACGACTGCTTCGTGAAGGTACCGCGGGACCGGACGAGCGCGGACGACGACGAGGATCAGACGGCCGGGAAGGGAAGCTACTGGACCCTAGACCCGTCCGCCAGCGAGATGTTCGAGCACGGCAATTACAGGCGCAGAAGGACGAGACGGCGACGGGTGATCGCTCAGGGGAGACCGGAGCTCGTAGGATTACCGGTACAGCTTTAACCCCTTCGCGAGGGATGAGGGATTCTGCGCGCGATTATCTCTTAGCTCTTTGAAACGCGACGGTGCCTATATGCCCTCGACATCCGATGCTGGTTTCCCAGCTCGAACACGTCGTAGTGTCGTTGACCTAGCTAACACTCGAGTTGGGAAGCAAGTTAATGAAGAATTTCTGATAACACCGCTGAAGCACGGCTCTGATTGCAGGTATCGACCGAACTGTTATCCAATTCAATGAGACATCAAGAGGAGCAACGACGTGAGGTCGTTGAAACGAACGAAGAGAACGTCGTGGCGAGAGATACCGAAACCGAATGTACCGATTCCTCGGGACGTATCGCCAAAATGACGATGTTTAGCATCGACAACATCTTACGGAAGTCCACGCGAGAGTCGCAAATATAGTTTTACGCTTATTTTAGAAGGTGCCTCGGTGACATCGTAACGACAACATTGATCGGCAATGTTAAACAAGAAGATCCGTTTTAAAGCCGAAAATCCTGAACGCGTCCTGACGTTATACGTGCTATATATTCAGAATTATAAGTAGTTTTATTTATTGTGAAATGTTTTATCGTTCTAGCATAAAGAGTACCCTAATGTGTAACACTATAACCGGAAGTTGAGGAGACTAATACGCGCGTTTAATGTAATTTCTTCTACTCGCCAAAGTGAAAAGCGCAAAAGCGCATCCGCTAAGATTTCCAAAAAGTCCCGTCGACAAAAGAACAGCCGTAGCACTGTTTTCAATTCGTGAATTCAAATTAATGCGATATTTTAGAATATATTAAACACATTCTACTGTTTAATTACACTTTGCAGCATTTCTTCACAGACGAAATGGTTCTGCACAGTGTCTCTACACGTGTCCTCTCTCTTTTAGATATATCTACTTCATTTTATAATTGCGCCGCAGTGAAAAGCGTGAATTAATTCACAATAATTATTGTATTTTTCATATTCATGAAGTAATTGTAAACTTTCATTTTTTACTTGTTAATAAAGTTTAGAGTACAACCAACTCAGTTATTTTCATCAAAGCGTCACACACAGGCACTATAATATAATATAATCAGATAAACAATAGAAAGAAATAGATATCCTTGAAAAATTAACTTGAGAAAAAAAAGCTTGCGCTGAGGTGCTCTTTCAACAACTTTTCTTTTTTTTTTCTTTATCAGTTGATTCGTAATTATTCATTTCGGATATATGCGGATCCGCATCGATATATCTATCTGTAAACTTTTCTGTATAAAATTTCCGCTATTATTGATTAAAATTAAAACTGAAGAAAACAGGAGATAATATTTCTCGAATGACTTGGTAAATAAATTGCGGAATGCTAATTTGGTTTCGCACACACACGCAAACATTTCGCATACATGTATATTTAAATTCTTTCCTTATAACAAATTTGCATTTATAATATCGTCACCATTTCGATTCTACGAGTCAAATAGTACAAGACATGCTATTTGTATCATGCTAATGATACGTCATTTGAACATCTGCGATGCGAAGCAATCGAACATAAATATTATTGCACGCTTTCAGAGAAGAAAGAAAAGAAGCCGTCAGCTCCCGTCAAGCTGGACCAAGCGAAGAGTACGAACGAGTTTGTTTCGAGAGTGACGGTGGCGAACTCACGAGAGTCTCAACGATAAAGGTCTCCAAATTTTTTTAAACAAAAATTGTGTTTCCAAGCAGAACACAAGGGGGGCCGTGATAAATGTCAAAGTGACGAAGTGGCGTTATACGTGATTATTAATAATCACTCTGGAGTCATTTTGACGTTTGGAGTCATCGTGACTTTTTGTTCCGCTTGGGTTTCGTCTCTTATCAATACGTCAAAGGAAAAGAAACTCTCGTAAATAATTAAATATTTTGGCTCATCGTTCGTCTCTGTTAACTTGGTCTGGATCCATTAATGATGTAAGAATGATTGTATATAGATGTATATATTATACATACCTAATCCAGATTCCCTCCCATCTACACTTTCACTCCTTCGTGACAATTATCTTGACGCGGGGTAAAGGGGCTGCTCAGCAATCTATATAGCTGATAAGATTCTCTTCACTCGTGTGAGATCATATACCACGAAAAAAATCGCGTGGTGTGATTATTACGGATGTAGTTTATCTATAATACGTATCCCTTCCTCGCGAGAGATAGGATACACCCGAGGATACACCCTGTTTAATATCTTCGATATCAGGTCAAATATATTGAACAGCATATCTAATCGTAGCGATAAATAGGCATCCGATAAAGATAGAATAGCGCCGCACGTTTCAAAAAATAAAACTGCTTGCGCATCATCTTGCGCATAAAAAACATAATAATGAAGTGCTCGATTAGAGCAAAATCGTGCAAAGTTTCGCGCATATAAATTATCACATTAATTATATGCACGATCATGTAAAATATATATATTCAAAAGAACGCGAGAAAAAGAGGGCTATCGAACGAAAGCGTTTTCTTACATGTAAAGACCTATAAAAAAATCATTTCATAAACCGCTAAATATTTCGAGAACATATAACAGCTCTAGTGTCAAGTAGTGTGTCCCGGTCGCCATAACAATCCTAACATATTTAATTTTTTAATTTAAATCGACCTGACTGGCAGGTCGATTTAAATTACTTTAATTGTTATTCTATGTACGGGCGAAAGAAAATTTATCATTCTGTTTAATTTTTTAATTGTTGGTTTCTCATATACTACGTTTAAACGAGCGTTACTACAGAACCCCATGTACGCGGAGGAATTATCGTCAGAAGTATAAGTACTTAACGCTCGCGTAAACATAGTAATAGAAAATGAAAAATTCAGGACGCCATCCGGGACCAGAACCAAAGACCGTGGACGTTTTACCTGGAGAAATATTCGTGGACGTGCATGGCTGCGTTGTTCAATGTACACGTTTTGTGCAATACAGACCCAGAGGCGACCCAATAGACGAGTTCCATTTACATAACCCACTCTCGGACTTGTCTCGGATGAATAAGTTAAAAATTTAGCGGTGAATGATTTCAATGATTCCACAGATTCCACTGCACCGTGCACCGGTTGAATCCGTTGAATTAATCGCCGATAGCGCCGATATAGTAAGTTCGGAACTTATTCGAAGCTAAGGTTCGAATCTTCACTAACAACAAGCGGAACCTGCACCGGTAAGAAAAACATAATTAGCCATCGAGAAAATTCGCGGCTATGTAGTTGAGACAATTTTACACGGACATAGATAGCGCCTCGCGTCAAGAGCGGTATCCAATCATCGCGGGGAGAGGTTACTCTCCTGGTTACTCCTTGACGGAGAACGTCATGGCGGTTTTCACGACGTTCGCGACCTGGAAACCGTACGGGAAATCCGAAAAAATTCTGAATATTCGGTGGTATTCGGATCGTTATATCAATTTAGACAGAAAACTTGGAAATGTGTTTGAACGATGATGGAAGGAGGACGCGGAAAAATATCTCTCCAATGCTATATTAATTTTTGACGTTCCCCTCCTCCTCTTGTCTCACAATCACAGTAGAAAGCGATAAGGAGACTTGAGTTCAACGCGAGGGATATTTATATTTAAGAGGATATAATTAAAAAGGAAGAGGAACAATTAAAGAGACACGGTTAAAAGAAATAGGAAGACGTGACAAATAATCTATATAAGGAAAAAAGTAACACTGAGATTTTTCTGTTGATAAACGTTATCAGTATATTAATGGCTCTGGCGTGGCATTAGATAGTAACTCAATAAATTTGAGAGGTAAACTCGACCTACAAGCGACATGGCAACTGGCGATAGTAGACGTGTCGCTCTAATAACTGGTATCACTGGGCAGGTGAGTACTTGATTATTTATTTTTTTCTTTTTATGAATTTAATTTTCAGATCTTGACGCTGTCACAGAGAATACGTGGATTCCACAAACAGTAGTAGCAGTAGTATTCAAATTAAAACCGCAGCGTTAAATTTTAACAGGGAAAACATTGATTTAAATATCCAAGATGTTATTCTATTTGCCACACGTATTCACTACAGAACTACCTGTGTGAGGTGACAGAGAAGTTTATACCAGTCCTCAGTCTTTTGTCGCTATTGTAGGATGGCTCTTACCTGGCGGAATTCTTACTGGAGAAAGGATACGATGTGCATGGCATCATCAGGCGGGCCAGTTCGTTCAACACCGCGCGTATTCAGCATCTTTACGAGGATCCAAAGTGCCATCGGCAGGGTAAAATGAAGCTGCACTACGGCGACATGACAGACTCCAGTAGCTTGATCAAAGTCATTAGCGCGATACAGCCGACGGAAATTTATAATCTCGCGGCGCAAAGTCACGTCATGGTATGTATTAAATATGTATAAAATCTTTGTATTAAATAGATTGAGAGCTCTGTGTAATTATATGTGGTTTTTTTATGTTGCAAGGTAAGCTTTGAGGTGAGCGAATATACCGCGGAAGTGGACGCGGTTGGAACGGTAAGATTACTGGACGCGATACGTACGTGCGGTTTAGAAAAATCTGTAAAATTTTATCACGCATCGACGTCCGAACTTTACGGCAAAGTTATGGAAGTTCCGCAAAATGAAAAAACACCATTTTATCCACGCTCCCCATATGGTAATTGAGAGAAAGAGATATCTTTGTATTAAATCATCTCTTTATATTAATATTTTTCCATATTTTCATGTTAAATAGTTTTATACATCTTTTTCCAATTTTTTAGCTTGTGCGAAGTTATACAGCTTCTGGATTGTCGTAAATTATAGAGAAGCGTATAACATGTTTGCGTGCAACGGCATATTATTCAATCACGAAAGCCCGCGAAGAGGAGAGAATTTTGTCACGAGAAAGGTGACGAGATCCATAGCGAAAATACACTTGGGCCTACAGGACGTGCTCGAATTGGGAAACTTGGATGCGAAGCGAGATTGGGGCCATGCGAAAGATTATGTAGAAGTAGGTAACAATTCATGACTTGGAGAAAAAGTTTGCGACGCTTAAATAAATTAATTAGACACTCGAAATTTCTTGATATAATTTGCGCCACGTATAACGTGCAGGCAATGTGGTTGATGCTCCAACAAACGCAGCCGGACGATTACGTCATAGCAACGGGGGAAACACACAGCGTGAGAGAATTTGTAGAAATGGCATTCCAATATGTAGGTCGTACAATTAAGTGGCAAGGCGAGGGGATGAATGAGACGGGACAAGACGCACAAACTGGTCAAGTATTAGTTCGCGTGAATCCGAAATACTTCCGTCCAACTGAAGTGGTGAGTCATTATTATATCCGGTATATATAAACTAGAAAATTAAAAGAGATTTATTTTATGCTCTAATTTTACATTTTATTTACGTTTGATTGTTTCTTTCTTTTTTTTTTACAGGATGTACTTTTGGGCGATTCGTCAAAAGCAAGAAATAAATTCGGATGGAAACCGACTGTTACGTTTAAGGTAATTTTTTATATCCATTTAAAAAAAAGTAATTCTCAAGCGCTAACACTCTGTGTCTTTAAATATCATATATAATTCTATTAATTGACTCATATTGCAGGAACTTGTAAAAGATATGATGGATTCTGACTTGGAATTAATGTCGAGGAATCCAAACGCTTAATAACGTTACATTTGAATTGTGATATGACCAAACGCATTTGTCATTTTGTTTCCGTATGAAGCGCAGTATTTAAAATTTATCTACTTTTTGTAAATATTAAATATGATTATATAAATATTTTTTAAGCGTCCTCGAAACTCTACGAGGAACGAATAAGATTTTTACTAAATAATGTAATCTAGTGGCAATAATATATTATACGGATCAAGAAAAAGGGAGGACTGTTGAGAAATATCTAATAATCCTAACGTGATCCTGCCGTGAGGCATCCGAGAACGTATCGAATAATTATCGCTAGTTATTAGAGAGAAAGAAAGCGTAGGATGCAACTGCGACGATTTCATATTAAAGACAACGAAAAATAATCTTTTACGTCAATAAAGACACGAACGCGAAAAATCACGTATACGCAACATTTTATTCGGTTGACAAATAAATTATAATGATTAATTATTAAATTTTATCGTAGATATTTAATAATTGCTGTACAACTGGTTATAGTTGTATTTAATCGGTTAGGTTTTATCGCTAAAATTCTAGACTATATTTGGACTTTTTCTTTATAATATCCCGCTCACTTCCTACTCTTATATTCAATGGCCGCGTTCGGCAGACCATGCCGCTCAGTAGCAGTCGAACGTGATTGGCTCTTACTTTTAGAACCAACCAATCAACGCAGAGTGTTGATAAGACGAACTCAACAGTTGTGTGTCTGAACGCGGCCAATGAGAGCGCAGCATGTATCCGATCTTCTCGCTCCTCCTGCCGCTTCGTCCGTCGCCGTGTGGCCATGTCCTTCCCTCTCCAGCTCCAGCGCTGCGTCGGCGCTGGTCGCGCCTCCTCTCCTTCTCTCTCTCTCTCTCTCTCTCTCTCTCTCTCTCTCTCTCTCTCTCTCTCTCTCTCTCTCTCTCTCTCTCTCTCTCGCTCTCGCTCCCGATCGCGAGATTGTAAACAATTCGAACGGCGCGCGTGGAGGAAGGCTCCTGTGGCTGACCCTGGCTCGCGGGAAGGATGCGACTGACGTGGACCGAGGGGAGATACGCGCTCTGCCTGCTGATCCTGCAAATAAGACTGACGAACTCGCGGACGTCCTGGCGCCTGAACGCCGCCGCCGACAAGGTCGTGAAGACGACCGACTTGGTGAGCGCGATCGAGGACGATCCGATCTTCGACATCCTCGCGGGCAGCGTGGTCGCCGGCAATGGCCAGGCCTGGAGCAGGACCGCGACGTCCGAGAAGCACGAGAAGGTGCAGATATACTGTCAGGAGTGCAAGGGCTTCGCCAGCCAGGAGAGGTGAGGAACCGGCCGTGCACCTATCTCGTCGCTCAGGGTCACGCTATTAGGTTATAAAGTGGCTCAGCTTGTGCCCTCAGTTCCTCTCCTTTGGTTTTTCCTTTTCTTCCATGTCGCGCGCATTGCGAATACCACTCGTTCAATATAAAGTAGAGCGCTCTCATAAGCTAAGTAAAAGTGAGCACGGTCATGTTAATTGTTTAAATCATATAAAGCTAAGAATCTTAGTCTTTCCGCAACTCTTGTACCATTATAGTCCACCTGCATGCATAGATTTCTTTTCCGTTAATGTTTCTATAGTGTAAACAAGTGATGTGCCATTTATGTGACATAATTTTCTTTTTCTTTCTGTAGTTAGCGTTTTGTGTGTGGCTTGCTGTTGATTCAGTATTAAAACAGCCCTAACTTTGGTCCCCTTGGCAGACGACTCTCGTCGTACGTGCTGAAGGACACGCAAAATATCAGCGAGTCCTTCCCACTTGACTCACAAGTGTCGAGCGAGCAAGTGACATGCGCTTCCGGCCAGCAATGCGACAACATAATATTGGACTGTGGCAAGCCGGTGAACTTTACCTACTACGACAATCTGATCGGCGTGGCGAACAGAAACAAGCATCCGTTGGTCCCGGAGCCCAATGTGGCGCTCATGTTCAAGAAGAACGGCGGCAAAACCATCGACGTCGACATTGACCTGCTAGAGAGACGTTTGAAGAAAGCGAAGCGAGAGGTACCTATTTCAAAGCCTAGCATTTACCTGTTAATTCTAGATGAGAAGCGGAAGAAATATGTGCACAAAATTGCCAAAGATTCTAGCATTTTTATTTTCTCTTAGTCTTAAAGGGCTACAGTCTTTAAGTCTAAAGCACTTTTTTGCAAAACAAAAACAGATTATTGCAATCATAATATTTACATCTTCCAGATTTACTATCTCTTTTTATATATATCTCAAATGCAATAAAAGTTTTATGTAGCTCAAGTCTCTTCCGTGTGATTTCTCTTGAGAAATAAATTTCCATTTCTAGAAACCAAAATCTGTCCAGCTATATAACCAGATAGGAAATTTCTGGCGTATAAAGGGTGATGCGCAAAGATCAATCGAGTGCTTTCGCAGAGCGCTCGCTGTGTCACCGCACAACGCGGAAGTGCTCTTGAATTTGGCTAGAGTATTGCTGGTACAACATTACTTGGATGACGCGACATACTTGGCCAGGCGATCCTTGGAGTTGCAACCTCCAGATCGCAATGCATGGGAGCAATATCTTACGCTTGGACAAATATTCAAGGTATACGAACAATAATTTAATAGCGTTATAGCTGTGTGTAAAATATATTCGTGAGATTCTTAATAAACATCTGTGTGTGCAAAATATTTTATAAATTACTCGCACGAAAGATAAAATTGAAATTATCAAAATTAAACATTTTATTGATATGATTTATTAAATAATTAATAATAATTGTTCGATATTGAATTTATATGATATACGATGACTATAGATTTGATTAGTTTCTTAGAAACTAAACTCAGTTCAAATTATTATTTCATCATTTACCGTTTCCGTTGCTGTTCATCCATTATGTGAAATTTAACGCAATTTGATAGCTTTTTCCCGTGGTGGTGTTGCGCGCAATTTCATTGAACCGGTAACGTGTCGAAAAAGATGTGGCAAATGAAAAAATTAATATTAAATGCACCTTCTCGTTATAGGCATATGGACACTTTCAAGAGGCAGCTGTACACCTGCGTCACGCACTGGAATTAAAACCAGATCTTTCCGATGCTGCCGATGCATTGAAAGAGGTCGAGTCACTACCGCTTGCAAGTATACACGTGTATACGTTGCTGATAATCGTCGGTTTGGTATGTAATCTAATTTCTAATAGAACAGATAAACGGTCGCAATTTTTATGGGATACAATTAAATATAAAGTTTCTAGTATTTTCTTATATCTTTTTTAAATCAAGTTTATATCTAAACGGTTTTATGAAAAGACAAATCTTTTTTGTTTCCTTCCGGAGACATCCAACAGATTGGAAATTGTTACCGATATAATCGCCTGTTCTCGTAGGTGCTCGGTGTACTCTTTGTTGTATTGACCAGCGTAGAATGTGACGAGGAGTCAACTCTAGTCAATGGACAGCTTCAGCGTCCAGTACAGCGACATTTCAGTCGTGCTATGGCCATGCGCAGCTTACGGCTTAACGTTGCACGCAATAAACGCTGTTGATGATGACGATGCGGACGATGACTCATTATTGACGAATCAGTCGTTCGTACATGTGATGGAATAACTTGTCATGCCATAACGACTTATCTCCCTGCAAAGTTATTCGTAACACGATAACTCGCAATAATTCTCGGGATGCACTAACTGTTTATTATATATCTCCGGAGAAAAATATATGAAGAAATATACGAGAATTTTTCATCGCCACTTTATTCAGACCGGAGATCCTAGGCGTTATCAAACATAATTTCGAGATTAGATTCTCAACTTCCATCCAATATTTATTTTTATCTTATCAACGTGTTTACAGAAAATAAAAAATATGGAATGTTTTATATATATATATATATATATATATATATATATATACCAGGATTACAATTCTCTCTCTCTTTTAGTTGCTATCACACATATAATACAGTACATTGTAACAATTTCTTTCAATTGCCATATGCACGAAACTAGAATAGATACAAGTGATATACTTTTAATTTGCTTTCCGCGTATATCACTTAATAATACGATTGTGCTTGTAAGTGATATTAGTACCTCATTAGAGCTGAAGATTAGCTTTTTAACATACAGGATGTCCCAAGAAAGATGTGAAATAGCAGCAGAATACTATTTTTTAAGTTCTTAATAATACCTTAATAATAACCAATTCGAATTACGATTTTTGAAGCAGAAAGATGTAAAGCTATACACACAAAAATTTTTAAACGAAATGCTGGACTTTTTCTTCTACCGTTTATTCTGAAAATTTTTGTTTTATTGGAAAAAATACGTCTGTCGACGCAAAAATCATTTGGATATTCGTAAGTCGGCATTGTTGCTATTTCTGCGGCGTTGGAACCAGCAAATGTTTGTTTAAATTGTTGATAATTTTTAAGGGAATCTAAAAAAAATTATTTGTGAAATATAGATGAAGTATCTTTTACTCATAATTATATTTTGTTTGTAATATTGAATAATTTGAGATATCTTAATACTTGATTCTGCAACAAAATTTGCATTAACATCTGCATCTAGTTGTTAAAAATAACATTTATTACATACACACATATAACTATTATTATTCGAAGGAGGTAATTCTTATATATGATATAAAAGTTTTCCTTCTTCTTTAACGTTCAACGTTAAACATAAAAATAACTCTGATTCGCTGCTAACATCTGTATAATTTGTGACATTCTCCGCTATCACTTCGCACCTTTTTAAAGCCCGGTGTCCACGATGCTAGAACTGTGTCCGAGTTTCGGTTTAAGCCAATCAACTAGCAGCTCTTACAGAAAAGCAGCAGTTTCATTGGCTTAAACCGAAACTCGGACGCAGTTCTAGCATCGTGGACACAAGGCTTAAGACAGTTTCCTATAAATAAAAAGAAATAATATATGTAATATGAAATTGCATTTAAACACGCATTCAACAAGATTCACACTAACAATATGTTTAACAAGGTTATTCTACATTTTACATAAAAATTTAGCACGGGATGTAAATAACATTGTACAATTTATCTAATTAACGAGTCATAGATATAGTAGGATTCTACTTTTCACCGGAGACACAATTGTTTCTCATTACGTCGAAATTTTTACATATACTCCTCAGACGTGTGTTTAAACATTTCTAGTATAACATCCTCTTCTAATAACTTATACATAATACTCGTGAGATATGTAGATGTAAAATAATTGTTTGCGAATACTTCTCTTAAGCCTTGTGTACACGATACTAGAAATCGGTCCGAGTTTCAGTTTAAGCCAATCAACTTGCAGCTCTTATCGGAAAAACAGCAGTTTCATTGGCTTAAACCGAAACTCGGATCGATTTCTAGTATCGTGTACACAAGGCTTAAGAAGTATCTCTTAGAGATTTGAAAGAGAAGTTTAAATGGAACATAAAAAAATGTATGTCTATTTCCGGTGCTTATTATTCAGATACGTTTTGTTATTCAATTATAGAATCTAATATAGGATTTATAAATTTCAAGACTTAGTTTCTGGAATCATTTGGTTTTCCCAATCGGGATTAAAAACATATCTTGAAACTCACAAAAATATAAAAATACTTCTTTTGTAATATCGTAGAATATTTTTTCCTTGATTTAAGCTTATTCTCGGCAAGAATTTATCAATTAGCACACGCGAGATGAAAAACGAACAAGTAGAGAAGAGAATAATGAATTTAAAATAAGATACGACGACTTTGCAGCTATTTCTTTAATGAAAAACCTAGCTCGGCTCAAATGTATTAAAATTGAATGAATAACTTTGTGGACACTCAGTGTACGAGGGAATTAGGCCTTCTTTTACAATAGGCCTCGTAATATTTACAAATGTTGCAAGCTAACGGTCGAGGCCAAACATTATATTGTTATTATATATTGGATATGTTATGTGTTATACACTTGACTGAATAATGAATTAAAAAATGCCTGTGCAATAGAAAATACTGGAAGAACAACTAACAAGTTGATATTGGAAAAATTAACTAAATATTATTAAATTTTTGTTATAAAATTTATAATTTTATAATTTAATATTTTATTATAATTTTTAATTTATAATAAAATATATTAAAATGTCGATTTTAATTGAAAGAAAATTATTCTCTCTTTATATCCAATTGCTCGATTATCGCAAATCAGCGATACCTTAATACCTCGCAAAATTCTTTCCTTAAAAAATTCCGAAATAAATACAATTAATTCATAAAAAAAAATAGTTTTATTATTTAAAAAAAATAACGAGACTTCCTTAGAAGTCCTTTTAGTTTCCTTAGGATTTAATATCGCTTCTCAACAGTTATTAATTAATATAATAATGAATAAATAAGATGTATATTGGATGACATTACCTAATATACAATGTTTATGAATCAAATTATATAAACAATAAAGCATTTAACCACAATGAAAAGATTTCATTTTGAATGTTAAAAAGAAAAATGTTGTTTTGTAAACCAGGTCAAAGTCATTCAGTATTTCATATTTGAAAAAGTTAAAAAGAAAATAGATGAATCTCGAATGTCGTACTGTGCCTCTGTAAATACTAAACATGTAATTAACTATTGTAATCTGCCTCGAATTTGCTTCTAAATTATTGGTCTAGTCTGTACAAGGCACTAAATGCATCTGATATATATCGACATTTACACATACAAAAAATTACGTTATGCTATCTCCAAATACATTGAATGTCCAAAAGCGATTGAGATGAGTTTTTGAATGGTATTTATAAGTACAATACTATTATATAGAGTGCTGGGGAATCATGCAACAATCGAGAAGAGGGCAATCTATTGAAGAACAAAAAACAAATATCAATTTGCAAAGTAAAATGTTTTCATATTGCTTTTCGTAGCTAACTTGGAGTTTTCCGTACTGTTATATCCTTAAAAATTTTAAACATAAGAATTGAATTATTACATTACACCGCATCTCTTTTAATCGATATGATAACCGGTATATTTATTTTTTAAAACATTTTTTTTTACATAAGTTTGGAATAAAAGTTTTTTTAAGACCTTGCAAAATTCTTTCCTTGAAAAGTTCAGAAATAAAAACAATAAATTATTTAAAAAATAGTTTTATTACAAAACAAATATAACGAAAGGCTTCCTTAGAAGGCTTTAGGTTTCCTTAAGATTTAATACTGCTTTAAAACGTCTTTTTTGACTGGAAAAATATCACCCCTCTCACGAATGTTACTATATTTTTCACCACACGCTATATAGTATTGGAAAATATACATCAGACTCTCTTTTTCCATTATTCATAAAGACTTCCAATAGTCACCTTAAAATCTCTAGCTTAATACGTTTATCATGTCATATGCGTGTATAATCAATTATTTCATTTACTTAAATATACAAGAATGATTTCAGCATAAATGGCCAAATTTTAGATATTCTATCCATTCTAAGAAAAAGAATCGTATTAGCATAGATTTGAAGTCGCTTTCTTTTCAATTTATAAACACTCTCTCCTCGTCATGAAGTTGTACAAAAATGCTTTGAAAGTTTACATAGATATACGTTTCTAATATTGTATTATATGTTGGCATTGTATGTTAGCAATATTTAAACAAATTATCAGTCCCTTTAGACATTGGAAAATTAAGATAATATTAACGTCAAAAAATTTTCAATGATTTTAGTATCCAATGAACGTTTTGATTTGAGAAGTCATCATTACAGCAAAACTCCATTTTCAGGAGTTTTCAAAATGAGTAGAACATGTTTCCAAAGCTTGACCATCCATATCAAAATCACTATGTGTATATACCGAAGCAAATATCTATGTATAACATTATATACATATATTCTAAAAGTTAGAATTGCACCCAACTGGCATTGGCCACTGTGGGTGTTGGTGCCGGTCCTGATGCCGGTGCTGATGCCGATGCTGACTGAGAAGCACTAGCAAATTCGCCCCACTCTGAACTCGTACCATCTTGATTTTGACTTTGCGGTGGCTTGTGCGCCGGTGAGGAAGTAGGAGTTTTTGCCGGTGGTGGAGCAATCTTGACACCACCTGGGGGAGGCGGTAGACCTACGGCCGGATTACGTTGTCTGGACTTGGACGCAACCTCGCTGCCATCCTTTTTCTAAGTAACAAATATGTAGAAAAATTATTTAAAGATCGGACCATATAAAAAGACACGTCGTCTAGATACTTGTTGTCAGGACAGTCTGACTTTCCATATCGAATCATATCACACACATGCAGCTCTAAAAGAAATTTAAAAAGGATATTAATAGATGACAAAAGCAAGGATATTTCTATAAAATCATTCAAAATTGAGAAAGAATCATTGAACAGACGTACAATTAATATGTTTCTTCTTTTAATTATCTTGGAACAATATTTTCTTAATCTCAATTTAAATAAATATTAATTCTTTAGATTTTAACGGGCAGTACATTCGTCGCGAAACAACCACGTGACGAAAAGGTCCTTACGGTAATCTTCATGTTAATCTTGATAGTTTCGCCCTCCTTAAATCTGAGATCCAACTCCTGCTTTGGCTTCTCCTTCTCCTTCTCGATCTGCTCCCGATTCTTCAACCATTTAAAGTGATCCTGAAGAGCGACATTCAGATCAAAACTGTCAGACCTGTCTAAGAAACCGACACCTATGAACGCTGACCGTCCATTATCGTCTTGGATCCTCAGGACGAAATATCGGGACGAGTCGGTGACCGGTTCTACCGCTATCCCAGGATAAGTTTCGATGGGACACTTGGCGAACAGTTCGCCCGTGATCTTGTCCTCTAGCTTTAGCGTGATGCTGTCGCCCTGTGACACCAATCGCATGCGACCGGTCCAGGAGGGTTCCTGCAGGTTCCAATCGGCTGCTCTGTGACAGATCAAGGAGGAGACGGTGAGCGAACAGGTTCGAGAAAACGGAATAAACGTACCGTCCACCCGCCTTACTCTAGCTTTACTTTACTCAAACGACTCGTACGGTCGTCTCAACGAGAAACTACGGATCCGTCGTTCATAACATATTGAACAGCGTCGCGAAACGTCGCGTTGGACAGGCGCGTCTCACGCGCGCTTACCGATAACCCCTGTTGGTCGACCTTGGCGGAATTTTGAAGACAAACACCTCGGACTTGACCAGGAGAACGCTCTCGTACGTCTCCATCGCGCTTGCCGACGACGACGCTTCACGGGAGACGAGTCGCAGGTCGCAGGGACGATCACGGGGGGGGAGGGCCTTACTCCACGCAAGGCTACCGTTTGAAGGTTCGTTTGTGCGCTCCCCTGACAAATGTCCGCTGCGATCAGCCGTGATTTGATAACTCTATCTCGAGTCACGCCTCCTGTCACCCCCTTCCTCGTCGCCTACGCCGTAAAAACCTTTCCGCCCACGAGTTGTCCATAGATTAAACGGGTATAGACGGGCTGGTGGATTCTTTTTTACACGGAAGCCAGAGCCGCCAGAGGAAGCGTGACTCACCGACAGGAACGTGATTACGAGGGAAATGAAAAGGCCTGTTTGTTTTCGCTGCACTTCTGAATTAGTGCAATAAGTTAGAATAAAACAAATATATCTTCTTTCATTCTAACTTATTGCAATAGTTCAGAAGTGCAGCTAAAACAAACAGGCCTATTAACAATTTTGTCTTATCGGCGTCCAATGTCGATTCGACGTCAACTGTTTCCCGACTGTCGCCAAAAAAGTTAAAAGTTCGCCAACTCTCTTTTGATAACTGCAATTGACAAGCGCAACATGGAAATAACACTTTTCGGCCGGTATTTATAGTCGATTCTTATATTTAAAGCCTTGTGTACACGATACTAGAAATCGGTCCGAGTTTCTAGTATCGTGTACACAAGCATGGTGTTAGAAAACAGGTGTAACATTGCGCATAATGGCGGCCGGAGAATACGACAACCAATCAAATGTTTATCCAAAATGTGGCGCCACATTTAAATGCAGCATTAGTCACAGTGACAAAAATGCAAACAAAAATAAAAAATTTGTAAATATAATACGAAACCTCACAAATTAATTAAAAAAATATAATACATAATATACTAATGATAAAAAAACAATTTCTACATTAATAAGTAAATAAAGAATAAATATTGCAAATAAGGAATTAGAAAACGTTATTAATAAGGAAGTATACAGAAATGATTACTCGTATTGCAAACTGTAAGAACAATATTCCTGACACAATGTTATATTTAAAATCGTCTTAAGTTTATTATAAAATGCTATAATAAAATAGCCTTTGCAGCATCTTAAGATAAGCTTTTCTGTAATCTGAAATCTAAGATTGAACTATGAGCACCGTTCTAAGTTGTAGAGACGTGTAATTGATTGTAATATAAAAGAAAGTGTAGGAGTGATATTATATTAAAACAATTATAAATAAAGAAATGCAATTTTTCCAGAACATGTTTTTATTTTACATTTTGTACATTTTCGGTAAAATAAACCGCCGCGTACATCTGGAGGTCGGTTATGTATCTTGAAACGAAGTGAAAATTACAACAGTCAACGGGAAGACAATGATGACGAGGACTGTGAATGACGACGACAGCACGTTGGCATAGCTTCTCCCCAAAAATAGAATATCTAATATCTAAACACAATATATATATAACCTTTAACTATAATATACTTCACAATAATATTGAAGGAGCCATATTGCTTTTGGCATCTTGGATAAAGTTCTGATTGGTCAAAGAAAATGACGACTGCGCATCCTCGAAACTGTTACACCTGTCTTCTAACACCATGTACACAAGGCTTTAGACCATCTTAAGTACTATCTTAAGATGTCATAAGCCAATCACAGAGCCGTAAGATCCGACTACGAATACCGACCTTCAACTATAGCAGTTGCCATCGTTTGTGACGTATCGTAGAATGGCCTACACGGCTTCCGATAGGTTGAAAAATTATTGCCTAGGCTATCGCATAGCTTTTAACCAATCAATTTGCAACGTTTCTGCAAGAGCAGAATTTTCGCATACGTTTCTCTTGCGAATGAAATCAAGAATCGAGCTCCTGTTCTATTGCCTGTTGCCTAGCACCTAGCATTGTGCAAGAGCCTTTACACTTCTGATAATTGTATCTTATTTTAGAAAAAAAAAAAAACAATTGAAGAGATTGTTTATATATCGTTTGCAATTTAATATTATTTCGTTCTTATAACGGACGTACATGTAAATATGCTCAGGGAATATTAGAATCTTATTCTATATTAGATATGTGCAAATTATATAGTTTGACGAATTTACATATGAGAAATTCGTTTTTACAATACATTCTCAATTTTATCTTCAAATAATCCATTCTGCATCCTCTTATAAATTAAGTATCCCGTAGCTGTATACGTAATTATATATTCTGCGTTATTTGGAAAATAAAATAATTATTTCTCTTGCTAAAGTGACATTTTCATTGAATAATATTCCAAATAATTACATAGAACGTATAGCATTAATATCTTAATACGAAATACATTGTCTGTTCATATTCCTGGCATTTAAAAAGTATAAAGATAAAAAAATGTCTTTAATAATATCTTATACGTGCATTTGACTTGCACCATTATGACACTGTGTATCTTATTCTTCCAAAAAGAAATACTGTCCAGCTCTTTTCTGATTCAAGTCCTATAAGAAAAGTAATTGATTAGAATTTTATCCTTAAAATACAGAGAAAATGCGCATACGTATGTTTTATAAATAAAAAAAGAGATTTTGAGACATAATTAAAAAAATTACCAGCTGTATGTATACCTATATATATATATATATATATATATATATATATATATATATATATATATATAAAGTGCACAGAGTTATATGAACAAATATTTTATATTATCCAATCAAATTGTGATAGCTAGCTTAGCTATTAATGCTTTATTATCAAAAATATATTAGCAATTGAACATTTTTAATAAATTTTACGTTGTTTAGATCAAGTTATATCAACAAAAGTTATACGTACTTTTACCGATTGATTCTTATTGATCCTTGGTCTAAAGTTGTTGGGATCTCTTCTGAAAGTGATGCCCAATAGTTCCAGAAATCTGTTGATACCGTTTAACAAAGATTGAGGACTGTGAGCGGTGGTTGTCAGGATGAATTAGAGATGTCACAGCAGCATTGAAACGCTGTTTGACATCTAGATAGGAAGAAGGCTCGTCGAACATGAAAATATCTCCATTCTGAATGCATACCATTGCACAAGCAAATCGCTGAAGCTCACCACCGGAAAGTGCTTCAATACTTCGATCACGTATATGTAACAGATCTAAGAAAAATATACATTAGCAAAAATATAAAACAAAAGATTAGTAAAATTAAAAAAAAAATATATACATATTTTCTGTGCTATCCATTTAGTAGTTTGCATATGTATAAATGTATATACATATATGTTGCGTGTATCGCGAGACAGCAACTACATACAAAATATCTCCCCAAGTTTGGTTTTTGTTTGCCAGCTAAAATTTTAAGGGCAGTCGATTAGCCAATTCCATTAGTTCCTACGAGTCCTAGAACTTCACCGGGACGTGGAATAGGAAGTCTGTGTAGTTTAAATGAGTTCTTAGAATAACGATGCGTTTCCTTCTCTAAATTACTAGGAAGATTGATAATAGAAATCGCTTCAAATGGACATTTCTGCAAAAAATAATTTGGTTTATTATCATTCTAAAGAACGTTTCAATACTTAATAACAAGTATAATAAGATATATTAATTTTATCAAAGATGTCATTATACAAAATTGTTATATAATTATATTATATAATAAAATCACCTTGACACAGATACCACATCCAACGCATAGTTCCTCCGAGACGGCTGCTATTTTGCTGTTTGGATTAACTTCTATACAAAGTTTTCCCATTTGTACTACGGGACAAGATCTCTTGCATTCTTGACTACATCGTTTAGGTTTACACTTATCTGAATTCACAATCGCTATACTGGTCAAACGATCCGTCTGCTCCATTGATTTTTTTGGTGGCATGATGACGACAATATGCTAATTTAGGGAAAAAATATAGCTTTGTGACTGTATAATAGACAAATTAAAATATAAAGTACATCATGAATATATCATAAGGTAAGACAAAAAGCATACAACAAAATCTTGAAAAATAATATGAGGTAAAATAATAAGATGACAAAAACAGATAAAACATATGAAACAAATTAGAGAATAATTTATAAACATGTCCTAGCTGACATATTTTAGTTGAACATTTATAAGCTGTTTAGTTGATAATTCACATTATAATCATTGTACATCTTGTAACATCTGGAGTAAACTAGAACAAGTAAAAAAGAATGAGGACTAAGCAAACAAACAAACAAAAAACCTAGAAAAGCAAAAAAATGCATTAAATTGTCATACTGACCGAATTTTAATTATCGCAATCGTGAAAGCTGGTAATCCCATGCGACTTCTAACCTCAAATCGTAAATGACAAATTCGAAATGTTACCGAAATAAATATCAACGCTATTGCGATGTGTATGTCGTTAATGGAAATAGTTTGTCTCAATCCTATAAAGAATTTGAAAAGAAGCAATGTAATATAATATATATTAACCCTTACCGTAAAAAAAGTCAAAAACATCGATAAATCCACCAAGAAGTGACTCCAAACTCCAAATGATCCTATCAAAAGGCTGGGTTCGCGGAGCGCGCTTTTAGCGCTATGAGCGTGCTCTGTCCTTGTTCAACTTTCAGTAAGTAACAGAGGGAGCTTTCCAGCAAGCGACACAAGTCGACACAAGTGTCGTTTTGTCTTTGTTACTCATTGCTAAAATAGAAAGATAGAACGACGTTTGTGTCGACTTGTGTCGCTTGCTGGAAAGCTCCCAGAGATAGAATGACGTTGTCAGCGCTAATAGCGTCTCCCCGAACGCACCTCAAAAATCAAACGCGTTTCGATCTTTCTACAGGAACTTGGTCTATTTCCACATTCTTAGGCTGAGTTTCCACTGAGCGCGTCACGCGTCACGTTATCCAATCAAAACGTTTAATTTTATTACATTACAAATAAAGGTGGGATTTCACGATGACGCTCCGACGCTGGGGATTCGAGCGTCAAATCTGGTCACGTGATAGATTCAGAGGGACGCGAAATATAACCTAACCACTGGATTGGCTGAAATGAGCGTCGAGCAGGGCCGGTAAACTCCCATTGTTTCGCGTTGCCAGTGTTTGTAGCGCCTCTACAAATCTTGCCCCTCCTTTGAGGAACTAAAATTCAATATGGCTGTCGAACCGCTCGATTTAAATACATAATAGCTGATTTTTTCATATTATTATTATTGCTATTTATAAAAATTATGATAGAAAAATGGCTAGGAAGCAAAAATTAAGCTACACTGCTATTGTTACAATTTAATTATTACAAGTTTTATTGTAAATATTTCGAAATAAGAAAAATATAAAAAATAATAAAATAGATATAGAATGTGTACATATGTGTATGTGTTTATATGTATGTACGGTGTATATGTGTGTATATGTATGTGTGTTTGTATAAACATATTTCAATTTAGGTGCGTATACAGCCATGTAGAATTGCGGAAAGGGCGTGATTGTTGTTGAGGCATGACAAATCTTGTATTGTACTGCGTATTTAAGATAGAGAGAAACATCGGTTGAACGTTCGCTGGGGTCAATCGCCCCTGGATCCATTCGTCTCGGTTGCACTTTTCTTACTCCGGCGCTTCCTGATCCTGCAAAGTGCATTACGTAGACTCCGAATCAGGGACCGTATTCTCGAGCCTGCCCTAATGATTTTCGTATGCGACTTTCTATTTGAAAAGCATTTAATTTCGCATGCGAATTTCATGAAAACGATTCGAGAATAGGGCTCCAGGTTCGCTTATTTCAGCTGCACTTTTTTTCATTTTCAGTATTTAAACGAGTGTACGAATCCTGCTGGATAAAGTACCTGCAAGAAAAAAACATAATTGTTTCAATAAATAACGCATTCTATGTTCCCTTATTTGCGAGTGTAAACATAATACTTCCCCTTTTTACCTTTCTTAACATATCTTATTGCCATCAATCAATCTCTTCCTTAATTAAACATAAATATTGTAGAACACTTTTATTACACCCGGTATCAATAGGAATATTTCGTAATTGTTTCTTTAAAGTGACATGAGAAGGAAGGTGTAGATATGTAGAAAGAAAATTATATGATGTACGAGATCTTTTAAAGAGACTTAAGCAAAACATTTTTTCTTCAAGAGTATAACGTCTACCCTGTTGAAAATAACATAATAAACATATATAAGAAAAAAATCATAAGCCAATATTTATAGTCCGTTCTTATTTTAAGACCGTCTTAAAATTGTACTTAAGACGGTCTTAAATAAAAGAACCGATTGTATAAATATCATCCATAGAATGCAATAATACAAAATATATGCATCAAAATTTTAATTTTAAGTCTAATTTTATATATACAATTTTTAATAATTTTCCAATAAAATAAATACAATTGCAAACAATATTATTAAATAGCATGAAAAAATAAAGTATTAACTAAAACAATAAAAAAAATATTGTTAATAAGTTTGCAAACATGATTGAAGAATGATATAGACGAAGGATATACAATATTGATATTAATGTACCTGAGGTGCCACTTTATCATGTTTTATTATTAGATCTAGTATTTGTTGTCGTATTAAGGAAGTTTTATCCTTTCTGCCTCTGTGATCTGTAGTGCTAAGTGTTATTCTGTTAGATGTACGTTTTTGTTTCATTTTCCGAATTATTTGCTTTAATCGTCTTTGATCTTTTTGTAATTTTATTACTTTCTGATAAAACAATCGGGCTTGTGAATTTAATGTACTTTGTCTTGTAATTTTCAAAAGATTAGGTCTTCTTCTTGCAGATAAAGTATGTTTATTGTCTTTATTTAATTGCTTTTCTATTTTCTCTTGCTTTTGAGACAATACTTCTATTTTCTCTTGTTGTTGGTAATGCAACATTTCCATTCTCTCTTGAATTTCTTCTTGCTTTTGAGACATTTCCATTCTCTTTTCTCGCTCGTGATACAACATGTCCATTTTTTCTTGAATTTCTTGCTCTTGGGACACCATTTCCATTCTCTTTTCTTGCTCGTGATGCAACATTTCCATTCTCTCTTGAATTTTGTCTTGCTCTTGGGACACCATTTCCATTCTCTCTTCTTGCTCGTGATGCAACATTTCCATTCTCTCTTGAATTTTGTCTTGCTCTTTGGACAACATTTCCATTCTCTCTTCTTGCTCGTGATGCAACATTTCCATCCTCTCTTGAATTTCTTCTCGCTTTTGAGACAACACTTCCATTCTCTCTTGTTGCTGATGCAGCACTTCCATTCTCTCTTGAATTTCTTCTCTCTTTTGAGGTATTGTCATTTCTGTCTGTTGCTGGAATACTTCTTCTTGCTGGAGTTGTGTACCCGCCTCTTCTGGACATACTAATTCCATGCATGGGACAGCAGTATTTATTAATCTTCGATATCTTGGACTGCAAGAGTAATCATTCTCATGAAAATGTTTATGACACACTCGTAACCATTTTATAACGTCTTCATCTGTAATATTAAGCTTCAAAATCTGTAACCATCGTTTGCGGCGTTCTTTATTGGTAGGAATCCCATATGACGGCACTCTCTTGCCCGAATTGCATCCTTGTACACAGCACGATCTTGCCATATTTTTCTATTTCACACTACTTCTAATTACCTTTGGCAATGTTTTAAAAATATATTTAAACGTTTTACGTTTATACAATGCACGACGACAAACCACGACAGACAATGCGAACTGAATGCGAACCACGTTGCTAAAAGTTCACGGCAGCAACCAACAGCAGCTGACAACAGTCGACAGCCATATTGAATTTTAGTTCCTCAAAGGTGGGGCAAGATTTGTAGAGGCGCTACAAACACTGGCAACGCGAAACAATAGGAGTTTACCGGCCCTGGCGTCGAGTGTTAAAGCTAAACACAGTTTAGCTTTTTGACGCTCGACGCTGGATTCGAGCGTCAAATCTGGTCACGTGATAGATTCAGAGGGACGCGAAATATAACCTAACCACTGGATTGGCTGAAATGAGCGTCGAGTGTCAAAGCTAAACACAGTTTAGCTTTTTGACGCTCGAATCCAGCGTCGAGCGTCATCGTGAAATCGCACCTTAAAGGTGCGAATTCATGGGACGCTCGTTTCAGCGTATCGCGAGATCACGTGATTTCGATCTAACGCTAGCGTCAAGCAAAGAAAGCTGGATTTTCTCAGCTTTAAGCGTCAAAGCCAAAGCAGCGCGAAGACGCCGAAATTTTGACGCTGTTTTCCTTTTCATGAATTTCTATTGACGCCGGCGTCAATTGTGGTCATGCGACCTTCTTGCCGCTGAAAATGAGCGTCGAGCGTCAGCATGAAAAGGCACCTTTAATGTTATAAAATGGGATATTTTGATTGGTTAATTCGGAAGACGCGACGCGTGACGCGCTCAGTGGAAATTCAGCCTTATGCCCGTATCAGACTACGGATTGGGATTGAGATTGGATTGAAATTTGACCAATTAGAGCATATTTCACTAAACTTGAAGTTAGTTTTCTTTATTCTGATTGATTAAATTTCAATCCAATCTCAATCCCAATCCGTAGTCTGATACGGGCTTTAAGCCTTGTGTACACGATGCTAGAAATCGGTCCAAGTCCTCGATTCAAGTTATCGAATAGAAGTAGTTGTACTTTGATGATTCTAGATAGCGTTATAGTCGAAAAATGTGGGGTCGAGAGCTGAGTATGAGCTCCCTCGCTAACTCGTTCCCTCGCTCCCTCGCTCCCACGCTCCCTCGCACCCTCGCTATTTCTCTCCCTCGCTCCCTCGCTATTTCTACCCTCGCTCCCTCGCTCCCTCGCACCCTCGCTCCCTCGCTCCCTCGCTACCTCGCTCCCTCGCTCCCTCGCTCCCTCGCTCCCTCGCTCCCTCGCTCCCTCGCTCCCTCGCTCCCTCGTTCCCTTGCTCCATCGCTCCCTCGCTCCCTCGCTCCCTCGCTATTTCTCTCCCTCGCTCCCTCGCTCCCTCGCTCCCACGCTCCCTCGCTCCCACGCTCCCTCGCTCCACGCTCCCTCGCTCCCTCGCTATTTCTCTCCCTCGCTCCCTCGCTCCCTCGCTCCCTCGCTCCCCCGCTCCCTCGCTCCCTCGCTCCCTCGCTCCCTCGCTCCCTCGCTCTCTCGCTCCCTCGCTCCCTCGCTCCCTCGCTCCCTCGCTCCCTCGCTCCCTCGCTCCCTCGCTCCCTCGCTCCCTCGCTCCCACGCTCCCTCGCTCCCTCGCTCCCTCGCTCCCTCGCTCCCTCGATCCCTTGCTCCCTCGCTCCCTCGCTCCCTCGCTCCCTGGCTCCCTCGCACCCTCGCTATTTCTCTTCCTCGCTCCCTCGCTATTTTACCCTCGCTCCCTCGCTCCCTCGTTCCCTCGTTCCCTCGCTCCCTCGCTCCCTCGTTCCCTCGTTCCCTCGTTCCCTCGCTCCCTCGCTCCCTCGCTCCCTCGCTCCCACGCTCCCTCGCTCCCTCGCTCCCACGCTCCCTCGCTCCCTCGCTCCCTCGCTCCCTCGCTCCCTCGCTCCCTCGCTCCCTCGCTCCCTCGCTCCCTCGCTCCCTCGCTCCCTCGCTCCCTCGCTCCCTCGCTCCCTCGCTCCCTCGCTCCCACGCTCCCTCGCTCCCTCGCTCCCTCGCTCCCTCGCTCCCTCGCTTCCTCGCTCCCTCGCTCCCTCGCTCCCTCGCTCCCTCGCTATTTCTCTCCCTCGCTCCCTCGCTCCCTCGCTCCCTCGCTCCCACGCTCCCTCGCTCCCTCGCTCCCTCGCTCCCTCGCATTCTCGCTCCCTCGCTCCCTCGCTCCCTCGCTCCCTCGCTCCCTCGCTCCCTCGCTCCCTCGCTCCCTCGCTCCCTCGCTCCCTCGCTCCCTCGCTCCCTCGCTCCCTCGATCCCTTGCTCCCTCGCTCCCTCGCTCCCTGGCTCCCTCGCACCCTCGCTATTTCTCTTCCTCGCTCCCTCGCTATTTTTACCCTCGCTCCCTCGCTCCCTCGTTCCCTCGTTCCCTCGCTCCCTCGCTCCCTCGTTCCCTCGTTCCCTCGCTCCCTCGCTCCCTCGCTCCCTCGCTCCCTCGCTCCCACGCTCCCTCGCTCCCTCGCTCCCTCGCTCCCTCGCTCCCTCGCTCCCTCGCTCCCTCGCTTCCTCGCTCCCTCGCTCCCTCGCTCCCACGCTCCCTCGCTCCCTCGCTCCCTCGCTCCCTCGCTCCCTCGCTCCCTCGCTCCCTCGCTCCCTCGCTCCCTCGCTCCCTCGCTCCCTCGCTCCCTCGCTCCCTCGCTCCCTCGCTCCCTCGCTCCCTCGCTCCCTCGCTCCCTCGCTCCCTCGCTTCCTCGCTCCCTCGCTCCCTCGCTCCCTCGTTCCCTCGTTCCCTCGCTTCCTCGCTCCCTCGTTCCCTAGTTCCCTCGTTTCCTCGCTCCCTCGCTCCCTCGCTCCCTCGCTATTTCTCTCCCTCGCTCCCTCGCTATTTCTATACCTCGCTCCCTCGCTCCCTTGCTCCCACGCTCCCTCGCTCCTACGCTCCCTCGCTCCCTCGCTATTTCTCTCCCTCGCTCCCTCGCTCCCTCGCTCCCTCGCTCCCTCGCTCCCTCGCTCCCTCTCTCCCTCGCTCCCTCGCTCCCTCGCTCCCTCGCTTCCTCGCTCCCTCGCTCCCTCGCTCCCTCGCTCCCTCGCTCCTACGCTCCCTCGCTCCCTCGCTATTTCTCTCCCTCGCTCCCTCGCTCCCTCGCTCCCTCGCTCCCTCGCTCCCTCGCTCCCTCGCTCCCTCTCTCCCTCGCTCCCTTGCTCCCTCGCTCCCTCGCGTCCTCGCTCCCTCGCTCCCTCGCTCCCTCGCTCCCTCGCTCCCTCGTTCCCTCGCTCCCTTGCTCCCTCGCTCCCTCGCTATTTCTCTCCCTCGCTCCCTCGCTCCCTCGCTCCCTCGCTCCCTCGCTCCCTCGCTCCCTCGCTCCCTCGCTCCCTCGCTCCCTCGCTCCCTCGCTCCCTCGCTCCCTCGCTCCCAGCGGGATTAAATAAAGATGCAAGAAGTCCGGGCGGGATTAAATAAAGATGCCAAAGTCCAGCCGGGAAGGGCAGGATTAAATAAAGATGCCCGAAGTCCAGTCGGGAAGGGCGGGATTAAATAAAGATGCAAGAAGTCCGGGCGGGATTAAATAAAGATGCCAAAGTCCAGCCGGGAAGGGCAGGATTAAATAAAGATGCCCGAAGTCCAGCCGGGGAGGGCAAGATTAAATAAAGATGCCCGAAGTCCAGTCGGGAAGGGCGGGATTAAATAAAGATGCAAGAAGTCCGGGCGGGATTAAATAAAGATGCCAAAGTCCAGCCGGGAAGGGCGGGATTAAATAAAGATGCCCGAAGTCCAGCCGGGAAGGGCAGGATTAAATAAAGATGCCCGAAGTCCCGGCCGGGAAGGGCAGGATTAAATAAATGTCTACACTATAGTGCAAACATTAAAACGAAACCCTTACTACGTTTACGCGAGCGTTACTTCTGTAGTTACTTACGATAATTCCTTCGCGTAAACGGGATTTTCCTTCGCGTAAACTGGATTTTGTAGTAACATACGATAATTTAAACGGGTGAATTATCTTAAGTTACTACAGAAGTAACGCTCGCGTAAACGTAGTACCTGGCGTCCCTCGAATCGGATCACGCGGGAGTATTAACGGCGATCGGCCCCGAGGCCTCACGCCACTCTGACACGCTTGGCTCTAGAACACCGTAACCGCCGGGGCACGAAGCCCTCGGGGCACGCGCTCCTCCTAACCGAGTAAGGAAACGATGAAAGTAGTGGTATTTCACCGGCGATGTTGCCGGTCTCCCACTTATGCTACACCTACTCATGTCTCCTTACAGTGGCCAGACTAGAGTCAATCTCAACAGGGTCTTCTTTTTCCGCTAATTTTTCCAAGCCCTTGAAGCATACCCGCCGTTGGCCAGCCTTTAATTAATTTTTATTAGAATAGAGTTGTTTTCGAAATAATAAAAATTATATCGACACTTAATCCAAATGATTCTGGAGCGATTGGATTTAAAAAAAATATTTTTTAGACACGTTAATTATACGCTTAATTGATTTTAATTAATTGTGATTATTGTATGGTTTTTCAAACTCTGAAAAGTTTTTTCCAATCATCTCCAAATGATTTCTAAACGATTGGATAAGATAATTTTCAATAATTTTAAATTTGTTTGCCAACTATACGTCGGTAGCCTTTACACGAAGTGGACGAAGAAGAAGAAAAATGACAGAGATTGTAGAGCGGTAAGTCAACTTGGTAAATCGACTTGGTAGCGTACGACAAAATATATCAAAGGGTTTCTCGAAGGCTTCAAAAATTCAAAAATTACCAAAGCTACCGGGGGCGGCTTCCAAATTACCAAAACCACTTGAAATAATACCGGGTGGCTTTTAAATAATTGGAATTAATTCCAACATGTATTGGGTGGCTTTTAAATTATCAACGTCGTTTTTTACGATACCAGGTGGCTTCTAAATTACCAAAATTGCTCGAAATAATACCGGGTGGCTTTTAAATACTTGAAAATAGTTGTAATATATACTGGGTGGCTTTTAAATTACCAAAATCGTTTCAAATAATACTGGGTGGTTTCTAAATACTTGGAATTATTCATAACATGTACCGGGTGTCTTGTAAATTACCGAAATCGCTTTTAACAATACCGGGTAACTTTTATAAAATTACCAAAATTATATCCAAGTGCTACCGGTACTGGGTGGCTTTTAAATTTTGACAGTTCGATCCCAGGTAACCTCTTGGGAATCACGGGGAAATAACCCTAGGACCGAGTTCGCACCGCCCCAAGTAACTCGGTGATGGGAGTTGGGTTTTCAAAAAATGCAATACCTCGGGAACTACCGCAAATGGCGGCATCGCGACCGGTGGCGTTGGACTCTGAAAGAAAAAAAACATCGATGGGGGTGGTAACGCTGCAGCCGTCTGCTAAAATCAACCCCGCGGCTTATCTGCGAGCCCTCTCGCCGAGGATCAAGGCGGCGATCCACCAAGAACTAAGGATGCGACGAGCCGAGGGCTCACTGAGACCGATGCCAATCCCGGGGATCCAGACGATCGGCGACTCGTCGCCAATGCGTTCGCCGAGCGAACGCCCGAACGCCGGAGAAGCGCCGCAAGGCGGCGACAAGAAGAAACCGGCAGCGACAACGGCGGAGGCGCTGGCGATTCCGACGAGCTCGGACGAGAAGGAGTGAGCGACGTAGGAGTAAAGACGTGAGCGTCTACATCCACACACACACAGACACACACACACTGTAAATAAAGTAAACACAAACACCCACACATACCCCATAGGATATAGTTGCGTAGAATTAAGTTTATTACACGGGATACGGCGGTAAACGTGGCGAAGTTGGAGCGTATCAGCTCCCTCTTGTTCTCGTAATGCTGGCAGAGTAGCGCCCACGCGCGATCGTAATTTTCGCCCGTAATGGTTAACGATCTTATTAATTTTTCAGCCGGCCCTTTGAGACACGAGCGGAGGTAGTGCAGCCGTTCGACTGGCGGAATCGCCGGCTTGTCGCCGATGACCGACCGAAAGAGATCGCGGAAAGATGGCCAGTCCTCGTAGGCGCCCGAAAATTGCGGCAAGTTGATACGGGGCAGCGAGACGCGAGGCGCGTGTTCGCCCCCCTGATCTGACGCCGTGACGGACGCGGAAGCCGACGCGGCCTTGAAGAGCTTCGCCTGTTCGGACAGGATGCTACGCTGGAGCACGTAAGCGCTCTCGGCTTGGTCGAGTAAGTCTAATTTTGCGTACTCACTCTCAGCGTAGCGGTCCTTGTAGCAGGCCCGAACAAGGTCATGCTGGCTCTCGAACTTCGCCCAGTGGTCGTCGAGGAGGCGAATGCGAGTCTCGACGGCAGAGAGGGTGATATTCGCCTGACCCATCTTCTTCAGGTTTTCGACTGCGTTGGAGATGCGTACGAAGAGTTCGTGTTGGCTGTTCAGCATGGCGCTATGGTCAAGACTCATGGTGTCTTCTGTTTTAGGCACTCCCGATCGCGGTTGCCGGCGATGATCCGGCTCGAAGGACCAGAATGTTCGGGGGCACGCGTTAGCGCGGGATGGCGCGAGGTAAAGACAACCACAAGAGAAGACACAGCAAGTACAGAGAAAATAGCGTTTATAATGTCAAATATGTACAGTTAACACAGGTTACTTTTAGGCAAGTGCCGTGAGCGCGCACAGAGTTGAGCACGGCGAGCGCAGCGAGAAGCGGTTCAGCAAGCGAGTGCGAAACGGCGGCGGTATAGCAAGGCGGTTTAGAAAAGCGGTGTACTAGCGGTGATCTGCGAGCGAAATCGATTCCGCGGCGCAGCGGCGATCCCTTTATCACCTCCGAGGCGAAACTCCCTCCAGGCTGGGTACCACCAGTTTCGGGAGGGTGATTGGCCATCGGAGCCCTACGTCATAGAACCGACGTCACCGTTTTCACGTGACGCCCCGGCGGGGTCGTTACATGGTTTCAACTGTTTTGTTTATAGCAGGGATCTTTCTTTTGTGAGAGCGTCGTCGTTCGACTTTGTTTATGCGACCGGTCGACCGTGGCTGTGTTGTTGCTAACAATTAGCGAACTTTCGGAAAGTAACGAAAGATCCATGCTATAACGTGCCGCGAGGTATTCCCTTAACGCGAAATTATTTAGGCGATTATTTTATAGAAAGCGTGACATGCGCTGACATGCAACCGAATTATCACGATCTCACACACTTTTCCTTTTCCTTTACCTTTACCTTTACCTTTACCTTTACCTTTTCCTTTTCCTTTTCCTTTTCCTTTTCCTTTTTTTTTTCCTTTTCCTTTTCCTTTTCCTTTTCCTTTTCCTTTTCCTTTTCCTTTTCCTTTTCTTTTTCCTTTTCCTTTTCCTTTTCCTTTACCTTTACCTTTACCTTTACCTTTCCCTTTTCCTTTTCCTTTTCCTTTTCCTTTTCCTTCTAGTTTTCCTTTTCCTTTTCCTTTTCCTTTGCCTTTGCCTTTGCCTTTGCCTTTTCCTTTGCCTTTTCCTTTACCTTTACCTTTACCTTTACCTCTACCTCTACCTCTACCTCTACCTCTACCTCTACCTCTACCTCTACCTTTACCTTTATCTTTACCTTTACCTTTACCTTTACCTTTGTGAAAGTGAGTAACCCAGCCGAGTTTCGAGTCGATCCGACCGGCGGAACCCGAATTCGCGAACCGGAAGTCCGATCGCGAAGCCGCTCTAGGAACGCGTCAGGGATGGTGAAAGTGAGCAACCCAGCCGAGTTTCGAGTCGATCCGACCGGCGGAACCCGAATCCGCGAACCGGAAGTCCGATCGCGAAGCCGCGCTAGGAACGCGTCAGGATGGTGAAAGTGAGTCACCCAGCCGAGTATCGAGTCGATCCGACCGGCGGAACCCGAATTCGCGAACCGGAGGGCCGATCTCGAAGCCGCGCTAGGAACGCGTCAGGGAGGTGAAAGTGAGTCACCCAGCCGAGTTTCGAGTCGATCCGACCGGCGGAACCCGAATTCGCGAACCGTAGGGCCGATCGCGAAGCCGCGCTAGGAACGCGTCAGGGAGGTGAAAGTGAGTCACCCAGCCGAGTTTCGAGTCGATCCGACCGGCGGAACCCGAATTCGCGAACCGGAGGGCCGATCGCGAAGCCGCGCTAGGAACGCGTCAGGGAGGTGAAAGTGAGTCACCCAGCCGAGTTTCGAGTCGATCCGACCGGCAGGAACCCGAATTCGCGAACCGGAAGTCCGATCGCGAAGCCGCGCTAGGAACGCGTCAGGATGGTCAAAGTGAGTCACCCAGCCGAGTTTCGAGTCGATCCGACCGGCGGAACCCGAATTCGCGAACCGTAGGGCCGATCGCGAAGCCGCGCTAGGAACGCGTCAGGGAGGTGAAAGTGAGTCACCCAGCCGAGTTTCGAGTCGATCCGACCGGCGGAACCCGAATTCGCGAACCGTAGGGCCGATCGCGAAGCCGCGCTAGGAACGCGTCAGGGAGGTGAAAGTGAGTCACCCAGCCGAGTTTCGAGTCGATCCGACCGGCGGAACCCGAATCCGCGAACCGGAAGTCCGATCGCGAAGCCGCGCTAGGAACGCGTCAGGATGGTGAAAGTGAGTCACCCAGCCGAGTATCGAGTCGATCCGACCGGCGGAACCCGAATTCGCGAACCGGAAGGCCGATCGCGAAGCCGCGCTAGGAACGCGTCAGGATGGTGAAAGTGAGTCACCCAGCCGAGTTTCGAGTCGATCCGACCGGCGGAACCCGAATTCGCGAACCGGAGGGCCGATCGCGAAGCCGCGCTAGGAACGCGTCAGGGAGGTGAAAGTGAGTCACCCAGCCGAGTTTCGAGACGATCCGACCGGCGGAACCCGAATTCGCGAACCGGAGGGCCGATCTCGAAGCCGCGCTAGGAACGCGTCAGGGAGGTGAAAGTGAGTCACCCAGCCGAGTTTCGAGTCGATCCGACCGGCGGAACCCGAATTCGCGAACCGGAGGGCCGATCTCGAAGCCGCGCTAGGAACGCGTCAGGGAGGTCAAAGTGAGTCACCCAGCCGAGTTTCGAGTCGATCCGACCGGCGGAACCCGAATTCGCGAACCGGAAGGCCGATCGCGAAGCCGCGCTAGGAACGCGTCAGGGAGGTGAAAGTGAGTCACCCAGCCGAGTTTCGAGTCGATCCGACCGGCGGAACCCGAATTCGCGAACCGGAGGGCCGATCGCGAAGCCGCGCTAGGAACGCGTCAGGGAGGTGAAAGTGAGACACCCAGCCGAGTTTCGGGTCGATCCGACCGGCGGAACCCGAATTCGCGAACCGGAGGGCCGATCTCGAAGCCGCGCTAGGAACGCGTCAGGGAGGTCAAAGTGAGTCACCCAGCCGAGTTTCGAGTCGATCCGACCGGCGGAACCCGAATTCGCGAACCGTAGGGCCGATCGCGAAGCCGCGCTAGGAACGCGTCAGGGAGGTGAAAGTGAGTCACCCAGCCGAGTTTCGAGTCGATCCGACCGGCGGAACCCGAATTCGCGAACCGGAGGTCCGATCGCGAAGCCGCGCTAGGAACGCGTCAGGATGGTGAAAGGAAGTCACCCAGCCGAGTATCGAGTCGATCCGACCGGCGGAACCCGAATCCGCAAGCCGGAAGTCCGATCGCGAAGCCGCGCTAGGAACGCGTCAGGATGGTGAAAGTGAGTCACCCAGCCGAGTATCGAGTCGATCCGACCGGCGGAACCCGAAACCGCAAGCCGTAAGTCCGATCGCGAAGCCGCGCTAGGAACGCGTCAGGGAGGTGAAAGTGAGACACCCAGCCGAGTTTCGAGTCGATCCGACCGGCGGAACCCGAATTCGCGAACCGGAGGGCCGATCTCGAAGCCGCGCTAGGAACGCGTCAGGGAGGTCAAAGTGAGTCACCCAGCCGAGTTTCGAGTCGATCCGACCGGCGGAACCCGAATTCGCGAACCGTAGGGCCGATCGCGAAGCCGCGCTAGGAACGCGTCAGGGAGGTGAAAGTGAGTCACCCAGCCGAGTTTCGAGTCGATCCGACCGGCGGAACCCGAATTCGCGAACCGGAGGGCCGATCGCGAAGCCGCGCTAGGAACGCGTCAGGGAGGTGAAAGTGAGTCACCCAGCCGAGTTTCGAGTCGATCCGACCGGCAGGAACCCGAATTCGCGAACCGGAAGTCCGATCGCGAAGCCGCGCTAGGAACGCGTCAGGATGGTCAAAGTGAGTCACCCAGCCGAGTTTCGAGTCGATCCGACCGGCGGAACCCGAATTCGCGAACCGTAGGGCCGATCGCGAAGCCGCGCTAGGAACGCGTCAGGGAGGTGAAAGTGAGTCACCCAGCCGAGTTTCGAGTCGATCCGACCGGCGGAACCCGAATTCGCGAACCGTAGGGCCGATCGCGAAGCCGCGCTAGGAACGCGTCAGGGAGGTGAAAGTGAGTCACCCAGCCGAGTTTCGAGTCGATCCGACCGGCGGAACCCGAATCCGCGAACCGGAAGTCCGATCGCGAAGCCGCGCTAGGAACGCGTCAGGATGGTGAAAGGAAGTCACCCAGCCGAGTATCGAGTCGATCCGACCGGCGGAACCCGAAACCGCAAGCCGTAAGTCCGATCGCGAAGCCGCGCTAGGAACGCGTCAGGATGGTCAAAGTGAGTCACCCAGCCGAGTATCGAGACGATCCGACCGGCGGAACCCGAATTCGCGAACCGGAGGGCCGATCTCGAAGCCGCGCTAGGAACGCGTCAGGGAGGTGAAAGTGAGTCACCCAGCCGAGTTTCGAGTCGATCCGACCGGCGGAACCCGAATTCGCGAACCGGAGGGCCGATCTCGAAGCCGCGCTAGGAACGCGTCAGGGAGGTGAAAGTGAGACACCCAGCCGAGTTTCGAGTCGATCCGACCGGCGGAACCCGAATTCGCGAACCGGAGGGCCGATCTCGAAGCCGCGCTAGGAACGCGTCAGGGAGGTCAAAGTGAGTCACCCAGCCGAGTTTCGAGTCGATCCGACCGGCGGAACCCGAATTCGCGAACCGTAGGGCCGATCGCGAAGCCGCGCTAGGAACGCGTCAGGGAGGTGAAAGTGAGTCACCCAGCCGAGTTTCGAGTCGATCCGACCGGCGGAACCCGAATTCGCGAACCGTAGGGCCGATCGCGAAGCCGCGCTAGGAACGCGTCAGGGAGGTGAAAGTGAGTCACCCAGCCGAGTTTCGAGTCGATCCGACCGGCGGAACCCGAATTCGCGAACCGGAGGGCCGATCGCGAAGCCGCGCTAGGAACGCGTCAGGGAGGTGAAAGTGAGTCACCCAGCCGAGTTTCGAGTCGATCCGACCGGCGGAACCCGAATTCGCGAACCGGAAGGGCGGATCGCGAAGCCGCGCTAGGAACGCGTCAGGGAGGTGAAAGTGAGTCACCCAGCCGAGTTTCGAGTCGATCCGACCGGCGGAACCCGAATTCGCGAACCGGAGGGCCGATCGCGAAGCCGCGCTAGGAACGCGTCAGGGAGGTGAAAGTGAGTCACCCAGCCGAGTTTCGAGTCGATCCGACCGGCGGAACCCGAATTCGCGAACCGGAGGGCCGATCGCGAAGCCGCGCTAGGAACGCGTCAGGGAGGTCAAAGTGAGTCACCCAGCCGAGTTTCGAGTCGATCCGACCGGCGGAACCCGAATTCGCGAACCGTAGGGCCGATCGCGAAGCCGCGCTAGGAACGCGTCAGGGATGGTGAAAGTGAGTCACTCAGCCGAGTTTCGAGTCGATCCGACCGGCGGAACCCGAATTCGCGAACCGGAGGGCCGATCGCGAAGCCGCTCTAGGAACGCGTCAGGATGGTGAAAGTGAGTCACCCAGCCGAGTTTCGAGTCGATCCGACCGGCGGAACCCGAATTCGCGAACCGGAGGGCCGATCTCGAAGCCGCGCTAGGAACGCGTCAGGGAGGTGAAAGTGAGACACCCAGCCGAGTTTCGAGTCGATCCGACCGGCGGAACCCGAATCCACGAACCGGAAGTCCGATCGCGAAGCCGCGCTAGGAACGCGTCAGGGAGGTGAAAGTGAGTCACCCAGCCGAGTTTCGAGACGATCCGACCGGCGGAACCCGAATTCGCGAACCGGAGGCGG